>NC_088301.1:24536401-25736401 GCF_032854445.1 Liolophura sinensis | reverse complement strand
AATTTGCTGTCATTTTTTTAAAATATCTTTTGATGGTAAAGACAGAATCATCTGGTCTTTCTTTACTCATCCGATGACGTTTTTGCCACATAGTCATATGTTTCAATATATCGTTGTGTAATGGTATTTCCTGGTAAGGACTGTGAATACACATTTTATTTAAATATTAAAAAAACTGTAGTATTTGCGATGAAATGCTAGATGTAAATGTTTGTTAAAAACCCGTCGCGGAGGGCAAAAAAATCTCTGGATTTAAACCCTTTGTATGTGTAAATACGTAATAAAGTCATTGTGATAGACGTATAGGCGTCGTTTAAAACTGTGGTATTTACGGCCAATGTTAAATGCAATTTTTGTTCCAGAGTGTTAGGTTGGGGGAAATAAAATATCAGTAAACGATGTCTTGTAAATTTGAGTTTAAACTTGAGATCAAGTATATATATATATATATATATATATATATATATATATATATATATATATATATATATATATATATATATATATATCGTCTGTTTTTCATAACCATTGATGAATGCTCACTGACGCTCTTCTGTTTAAAAAGAATATACATTCACTTTTGGAACACTTTTACAGGAAGATGTTCGTGTTGCCTTGAAATGTACATGCGGTCAAGATTTGCTGTTACCTTCAAGACAGCTCAAAAAGCGAGAATAACGTTGCGCTTTTTTTTCTCCTTTGTTTTTTGGGTGTGTACACCGTATCAGGTACAAGGGCTTTATGCTGAAACAGGGCTTAAATCACCCCCTTTGTTTCCACTTTGCTGTTACATCTGTGACATTTCCAGCTCTTCTAAGCTGTTTAATGTACAAGACAGAACGTGCCTTTTTTTGACCCGATATGTAGTATCAGTGTATCTCTCTACTCCACCCCCTGCCCATGCATGCATACTCCCCATTGTTTCGGTCCATGTTTGCTTACAATACACACAGTTCATTTCCATTGAACTCGCTTATCGCCCCTTTGCCCTACATTCTAGCTGGTGATATTTTTATCACGTTTTTATCACGTCTCCAAAAAAAAAAATGTACATGCGTATGCATAGCCCAACATAGCACACCTGGAAATCTGCTGTGTCAGCAAATATATAATTGTGAAGTTTTTACGGGCATATCTGTCATTGTCGTTGCAAATCGCAATGGTTCTGGTTCGAAGCAACATGGAATACGCTTGAGATATATCCCCCCCCCCCACCCCTCACCCATCTTCGGAAAAATCTAAATCGGTGATTTATAAGAGTTCAAAAGTCTTTTGGAACAGTCGATTGTATAGATATGATGTTCAATTTACTGTTCACACTAAGTCGATCCAATGATTACATTATCTTCCTACCTACAGAAAAATCATGCTTCTATACATTCCCAAAATCTTTTTAGCGGCCTTCGTTCTACGTCATTCTGATTTTTATATGTTTTTCTTCGCTTGTATAACTATAAAGAGATTCATTAATCAGTTCAAATTAGCACAATTTAAATGAAACGTTTCATGACAAAATTTTTAATTATCTCGATTCAAATTTTTATGTTCCACATGCGATATAATCAGTTTCATCACGTTGATTGTATGAATTACTATTTATTGTACACGTAAGCACATTTTCTTTAGTGTGAACAGTGAAAATATATTTTGTTATAAGTTAAATTGTGATTTTCATGAGAAGTTAATAAAAAAAGTCAACTGACGTGTGTGATCGTGATGCTGTACGTGTTTATTAAGGTGTATTTGCTAATCGGTGCAAGTGTACCGAAAAGCGAGAACTGACAACCTTTCCTTCTTCAAAATGATTCTGGTCTAAAATTTGTTGCTAAGTCTTGTAGATTCTCGCCTGATGCTCGTCTGTCTCGAATATACAATCTTATAGAGGAACCGTTAAAGTGTTTCAAATACGTCAACGACACTGCTGTTGGACACGATGTCGTAAGTGGATACTGGTTGGCGTATTGGTGTCCGCGTGTGCGCTTCTTAATCAATGCATTATTCAGGCGAATAGGTCTTATTCATTGGGGATTACACCTCAGTTCAGACGACTAGCTCTTATTCACCTGGAATGGCGCCACATTTCAGATAATAAGCTTTTATTCATTGGGGATGGCGCCTGAATGCGGACAACTACCTCTTATTCACTGGGTGTGGCGCCTCAGTTCAGAAGGATACCTCTTATTCCTTTGTGATGAGACCTCATTTTAGACTATTAGCTCATATTAACCTCAGTTCAGACAACTGGCTCTTATTCCTTGGGAATGGCTCCTCAGTTCAGAGCACAATCTCTTTTTCACATCATTTTAAGCAATTAGCTTTTATATTGTTGGTAATGACACCTCAGTTCAGACCCTAGTTGACCTCTTATTCAATGCGGATGGCGCCTCACTTAGGACAACTAGATCTTTTTCACCTCATTTCAGACAACTGGCTCTTATCCTTTAAGAATGAGGCCTCAGTTCAGAAGACTAGCACTTATTCAATGCGGATGGCGCCTCAGTTCGGACAGCTAGCTTTTATTCACCTCCGTTCATTCAGCTAGCTTATATTCACTGCGAATGGTACATACATTCATTTATATTTATTTGATTCAACTTGATTCAAGAATATTTAACTTACACGACGGCGGCCGTCGGAGGAAACCGGGCAGAGCCCGGAGGAAACCCACGACCATCCGCAAGATGCTGGGAGACCTTCCCACGTACGGCCGGAGAGGAAGCCAGCATCCTCATTGGTGAGAGACCCCTGGGACATTACGCTGCTCTAGCGCGCTAACCCACTGAGTACCTACATTTATGCGACTGGCTCAAAGTCATTCGGTATATAGCGCTTCAGTCCAGACGACTAACTATATTGATGATGTCACCTGAGACAATGCGTTCATATCGAAAATAAGCTGAATATATCTTAATATTATGAATTAGACAAAGTATTCTATTCTCCTTGCAATGATATAGACTTTCAACAAATCAGTGCGTATAGCTTTCTGTGTTACAGACTACAGGGCAATCATGGTATGCTTGTATGTATGTATGCGCGGGGGTTTACGTCATACTTGACAATTTTCCAGTCATATGATGACGAGGAGTCATTAAGTGTGTATGTACATACAGTGTGTCGCAATTTTGGTAGGAGTATCAGTGATTTACAACCTGCTGAATATAAGCTTGTTACAAGAAACAGACTGTTGTGGCAACACGTGTGGACGAGATATAAAGAGTAATAACGGTAGGAGGAAACCGGGAAGAGCCCGGGAGAAACCCACGACCATCCGCAAATCAAATAAATAAATAAATAAATAAATAAATAAATAAATTTATCAACTACAGTGTGGCGTTATTACTTGACTTGTACATTAAGGAAGATGTCAGTGTCAAGTGTATGGTTTGTTAGATCCGGGAATTCTGACTTCATTCCCATAAAACTACGTCACACGCTTGTAATTTGGAAACTATTTACTGAGTCAAAGGTATTTTCATTTCATTTTGCAACAGTCTTATTGTATGGTGGTCACAAACGGAAAGTTTGCGTTCTGTGACGTTCCGTTTCTTGGTTTTATTCACTTTCCGTGTTCACTTGTGTCCACTGCATTAATACGCATGATTTCATAAATTACTTCCGGTGTGGTCATAGCTTTATGCTCCGAGTTCCTGGTTCTATAGGGAGACTGACTTGCCCGGCAGAGTGAGAAATACACAGAGTCATTTCACTCAATAATAGAAATGAACGATATTTCTGACCCTTGGTGGTAAATTATAATTGTTTTATTAAAACTAATGAGATATATTTTTAATTAATAAGATATATATCTAATTAACAACAACTTGTAGACTAGCACAGTACAAGATTTGAATACTCGCTGCGTTTTACCGGCATGAGTGAAAACCAGCGACTGCTTTCATATTTAATGATTACTCTACGTACAGTTTTAATTCAACAAGTGGTGGCATCAAACGTTGTTGTGAAAGTAATCTTGCTATGTATGCGCTGGATCTATTGTGATTGGCTAATTAAGTCTCACTAAAGCTTTAGTGAAGTGTACACACGCCAATCAATCGTTAATCATACCAAGTACCCGATGTGTATAGCAACAACTATATCAAGTACCTCGCATAGGCCATTCACCAGCTTGTGATAAGAGCGTATGAATCCCTGATCAAAAGGTAGTGAAAGAACTACATAGTGAACAACTCAACACAGTAGTCTTCGGTTGAAACATAGCAAACAATGTTTTATTCAAGAAGATGACATATGATCTGTATGTTCGTGCAGGTGTTTTAAATTTCTCTCATTCCGAAATTATTAACTTTCTATGTGCTTTCCTTTTGTATGCAAGCCAGTAAATTCAGTACCCAATGATTTCTTGGGGTAGGCATGAGCCAGTGCATCATAGTGAATCATAGATTAGTGGATTCAGCTACTACCCATGCTTTCTTGGGATTAACCAGTGACACAGCAAAAGGGAGACTGAGTATCTTGGATGTCTACGGCATTATAATGACCCAGCCATTTCTAAAGGGGTGACCATCAACATCAAGGGAGTACACACACTGTCTGACTTGCACTAGTACCCGATAATTTCACAAGGTTACCCTAGTACCCGATGGGGTGACCCCATGAACTTACGGACAAGTGCAAGTAAAGGCAGTATTAGTAATATCCTCATTATCTTCGAATATTCCAGACATCAGGGTTGACGTATTCGTAAATGCCTTGAAACTGTTACAAAAGAATTGCCCCGTGGAAATCTGCATGTTTCAGTAGTAACCCTATGATTTCATAGGAGCACTGGGGGCCCGTGTTTACAAAGGGTTAAAACCCACATGCAGAGAAAATAGGACGTTTAATCTTATAATTCCAAATTAAAACAGATTGTAAGGTAATGACAAAGGCTCTATCATACCTCAGGTGGATATATTCCAGTCCGTGATCAGGTCAATGATGATAAGTCAAGGTGTGGACCAAGTACCAAGGTGTGGACCAAGGACAATATTTTTGACCAAGTACCTGGGTTACTTGAATTTCCCGCTTTTATACACTTCAGCACGTACTCTCTACATCAAAATGGAGTTACACTAAGTACATCATTAGAATGACCGTAGATCATATTTTGTTTGATTTCACATAAGTCATCCAGAGTAATAATAACAACAGTTTCCTACTATATCTCTTTGTGGTCTATAACATGTGTAGATCTTCAAATAAAATAAGCCTATTTATTAGAGAGTTATAGTGAAATAAACATGGCCGCTCCATGTAGCATGAACACATGACATGGCACCTTCTACCAGTTCAGGGCGAGAAATACACCAAGACTGTGTCCAACAACAAGTTAAACTGATAGGTAACAAGTTATCCTTAATTGGCATTTCAGTTTTAACTGTGTAATTAACATCACAAAATAGTAATTAATCCACATAGCAATCCTTCACCACAACAACCACGTCATATTTACATTGCTTATGTGTCTGATATTTTACGCTTCCACTGATCGCTATTAAATCCCAGAAATATCAGAATGGTTACGACATATATTAAGCATCATATGAACATGAAGACAGTTATATTAGAGAAGGAAATGTTACCATCTTCCCAGGGAATCACCATCATGTCGAGATCAAAGCGAAGCGATGCGAGGCCATTGCCCTTGTATATATCCCAGCAGGCGACATCTAGGAGTTAGTATTCGCCACCTGACTAGTATGTAATTCTCTCAGTGTTCAATTCCAAAATAAAGTCTGGTCTGTTTTACTATATGAAATCTCAAATATTCTGTTTGATATATAATATTTGGTCTACACGCCAAAATGAACTCCCTAATATCACCGAGAAAATGATAACTTGTTCAAGGGTTTATGTTTCCTTGATACTACTGGGAAAATGATGGTTTATTGACGGTTTTCTGTATCTTTGGTACCACTTAGAAATTGAAGGCTTGTCCCAGGTTTTGTGTCTGGGAAAATGAGGACTTGTTCATGAATTTTAGCCTGACTAGTTTTATGACTTCTTCAAAGATTTGTGTCTCACTGGTATTACTTGGAAAATGATAACTAAGGGAAAATGTCCAAGGGTTAATGTAGTCTCGTAAGACCCAATAAGGACTTTGATGTGTTCTTTTTTGCTTTGAAAGTTGGCAGTGTTGTATTCTTGATGGGTGGACTGCCCTGACGAAATGTCACCAACACATGTTCTTATATGTCTTCGATCCTTTGATCTAATGGCTTGATTATATCACTTAGTATACAAATAACAAATCGAATTAACTAGGCGAGAAATGCGTTGATAAAAAATATGTGTTAAAATCATGTTCAGCATCAAAATCACGCTCGGCATGTGAATATTGATAATAAAAGCCTACTTTTTGCCGAGAAATAATGACTAGACATTGTAACTTGAGAATATAGGAAATTCCTTCTGAACACCTTGTACCACAGGAAAAACCTAGGTTTTCAACCAACTATTGTTAAGTTTCAAACTATTTCCTTTATTACAACTAAGAGAGTATGCCAGATGGTATAGAGATGCGCATTGTGCATCTTCACAATGTATAAATGGCACGATCGAATGTGTCCAATGAAGCACAGCATAGCATAAAAGTCGTGCAGACGCGCGATTTCAGTGTTTCTATAATCAGTTTTATTCAGTGACAAATAACACGTAAATTAATTGTTGACTGCTGACAATTAAGGAAAACAGCTATAAATATCGGGAGTAATAATCAGGTAACCATGTCTGTCATCACGAGCAAATGGGAAGTCACGTGACTATGTCACCAGTCACATGATCTTCAACCCGGATCCAGTCTGAAGTAGCAGGGCTAAATATTGCTTCGGTCAGCTTTGTTTAGAATACGAGGTGTTGACTTGTTCAGAAAATAAAAGTGGTATATTAAGCTTTAGATATTGACCTCCAAAAATATAAAAATAGGAAATGTAAGAAGACAGATTAAAAAAATGACGTCAGTCAACCTTTTGAATCATGAGCATTTTATGTGAAAGGGGGCTTGATCCGTGAGTTGACACACAAAATGGCTGCAATCGCGACTCGTGAAAACATCCTATATGTAGACTAGAAATTTATTTATTTATTGCTTTCTTTATTTATTTATTGTATTCATTTGACTGTTGTTTAACCCCACACTCAAGCATTTTTAACTTACACATTTAATGTCATTTTTTTGGAGGGAACTAGAGGGTCTGTGATATACCACTGACCTTGGCAAGTTACTAACAAACTTTCCCAGGTGTGACATACAGATACAGCCTTGTCTTGTTTGGTGCGTAAGTTTATTTACATATTTATTTCATTGGTGTTTTACTACGTACTCAAGAATATTTCACTTATACTTGAACTTGGACTTGAACTCACAGCAGCAGCATTAGTGAGAGATCCCTGGGTCATTACGCTAGGCTAGCGTGCTAACCAACTGAGCCACGGAGGCCCCCTGGTGCGTAAGTTAGGACATGTTTTCAGAATGTCGGTAGATTTTGCTCCGTAAGTGAATTCACGTTGTAGAGCTGTAACCCAGACAAGATACCAGTGTGTTTCAGTCACGTTGACATATGAATCCAAGTCCAAAAATCCAGTTGAACTGATTTACTTTCTTTTTTGTAATAATGTAAATCTGGGTGACTACCAACTTTCATTCATTTAATTCCAAAAATAATTGCGATAAACTGAAAATTTAAGAACGTTTTGTGAAATTGGCCTCAACATTACAAGTGACGGCCAGTGATCCTCGTCTAGCAACTTAGACACTCGGAAAAAATAGGCTGTATTATTAAATGGAAAGCTACATGAAGTGGATACGGTGTTTACTTCAGGGTTTCAAAAATTCGACAATTTTACAAAGTTTGTACAATGTTACCTCAGTAACATTTAGTATATGGTGACGTACATGTATCCATGTCTTTACGATATGTTGTCATGGAAGTTACGACAGGCGCAAGTTACGACTGCTTCCCTAAAGCTGGCCCCAGGAAGATGTATGTTGGTATTTGTTGTTTGGGAAATAAATGAAATCACCGCTGCGCAGATCAGTAATGCACTATGAAGTTTATTTAAAAAACGAAACAAAACAAAACAAAAAAACCCTGCTCTAAAAGAAATTTGTTGGACTGAACAAATGCAAACTGCAAGAAATTCCCCACGTATATTTACCCCCCTTATATAATTCGCCCTAGTCGTTAGTCTTGCTAAGTGTAGATAGGTCAAAGAAAAGACCATCATATATGTGTACGTGCGTATCAGACTCTAACATCTGTTGTGGCTTAGAGAGTACAAAAATTCCATTATGTACTTTTAGTTATGTAATTGTGAAACATCTGTCAAATCTAAGGTATAGTTACTGGGGCGGGCACATAGTGTTTGTTAATCGACCGAGGAGTCCATGAATGGGAGGCACGTGCCGTGGTCAGAGTAGGTTTAACAATTGCTGGGCCGGGGCTGTAGTCTTCAGAATACGCGCCATTGTCTTTCAACCAAAGGTCACCGACGAGTGCAAAAATTCACGCCTCAACGTTTCCTTTCCAAAACTCACTGTTTCTCTTAGAACTGTCATGGCATTTCACCGCCCTAACAACTTCAGTTCTTTATTAGTGCACTTTCAAAAAACGCGTGCAGGCTTATACTACAGGCCGCGTACTCTTGCACTGGTATATAGTGCCCCGCCTCGTCTTTACTGAACTACAAGGCGACATTGTTTAGTTACACCTGGTTTACACAATGGCACACCTGGCTTTGAATAAATGACCTAGATTATTGACATTTCTTAAGAACACGCTTGTCCCGTGTAACAATCAATGTCTGCATTGTTATAATACACCTTGGGCTTTGTCGGTTCGCATGTCTGCACGTGATACGTGAAAAAGTTCGTCAGTAACATGCCGAAGTTTGGTGGTTTATATAGGGGACTCCGAAAGCTCGTAATATTTATTTATAGCCCGTGAACACAAGCACTTGAATTATTCACGCTTATAACCTCATCACTTTGCACACCATTATTATCTGTAATTATATATTTTAATTAACCCGCTATGAAGCATGTGCGTACGTGGGAAGGTCTGCCATTAACCTGCGGACGATCGTGGGTTTTCTCCGGACTCTGCCCGGTTCCCTCCCAAGATAATGCTTGCTACCGAAATAATAGGTGAAATATTCTTGAGAACGGGGTAAAACATCAATCAAATAAATAAATAAATAAATAAACTGTCTATACAAACTCAAATCATCAACATCAGAAATTAATGATTGGCCACATTAGCCCTGGTCGTCACATTTTATTAAATGTTTTTGCAAACTCAATTTGATAATAAAACAATTTAAAAAAACAAAACAACAGATTTGCGGTGTCACGGTAGTAAAAGTTGGCAATGTATTACTGTTAAAGATTTATACTAGACACAATGCCGAGAAGGACATCTCTCATACTTATCCTTGAAGTGTTTGAGGAGAACCCAGTCACCAGGACTCTGTTCACTCAAGCGGTAACGTGTTTATCCGTACCTTCATGGGCTATTCCTTCACACACCGCTATTTTTATGGGCTTTATTTTGTATTAGTCATTTTTTTTTTAAATATTTCTCACCCTAGCGGAAACTTTATGAACACGGGTTAATGTCATGAGGACATCTTTTGTTTGAAAATTTTACTCTTAAAAGGAAATGTTTTGCGGATGAATAAATCATATGGCCATTAAAGAAAGATATGCAATTCATTATTTCTGAGAAACGGATAAATAGCACTTAATGACAGAACGTCACGTGTACGACACACTGACTATACACACCCCACATACATGAGGTGTAACAGTCGGTTAAGGATTTTTATCAAAAATACGGCTATACATATTTTGTTTTCCTCCCATACGCCAATATGCATGAAGGCGTAGAAAAAGAAATCCCATAAGTTCCCAAAAATATGTGAAATATATGATTTCATCCAAATATTAACGTTTATTAATAATATTTAATTACATATATATCTCCGCGCGTGTGTGTGTGTACGTGTGTAAGGCTTATGTGTTGTAAAGAGAATTTTTTACAAAGTGCATTTCAAACAAGAGATACAAGATATAAGTGGAAAAAAACCTGTATAAGGCTGTATTAGCATCCGCGTTTCCAGCATCGTTATGGGGATTTCATGAACAATTCAAAACCCACGTTGGGCAGGAATTTGCAGATTCTCCAGCCGCTAAGCCTACTGATTTTGTTGCCGCTGCCAAACGTTCAATGAATACCACTAACCCTGGACCACTTGTCTTCCATCGATGGGGTGTACCTGTTTATACGTTACACGTGGTAAAGTTCGTCAGAAACTTGCCTCAGGTCAGTGGTTTAACCCGAGAACATCGGCTTCTAAATCATGGAGTTAGACAAATATAAAATAAATAAATATTCTAAAATCCTGGCTTTACAATACATTTTCACATTTTTTTTTTTTGTATTTAATACCTATCTTCTATATGTTAAGTAATCCTGTTTTACTGAAGGAAAAGCCAGTACCGTCTAACGCTAGGTAATGTTTAAAACTTTTAAAATCAATTAAATCACACTAAAAACTTCAGACATGTGAGTGATGTGTAATGTTTTAACTTGGCTGACATGATGTAGTCTTCAATTCTGAAAATATTTAGATTTACATATATGTTTTCATTTGAATATCCATGTCCGTTTATATCTATAAATGCTCATTTAGGCATATATGTTAGGGGAATACTTTGTAAAAAAAAATGTTTAAAGAGAACTTCAGTTACCTGTCTTTAAGGTTTTGTGACGTTTGTCTAAGAATTCAATTCGCCAGTGATGAAGACCTTATTCAACGAAAATAGCTTTCTGACCAGGAAGTGCGGGATATCCATTGTGACAATCTTTATCAGAGTTATTTGTCAGTAAGAGGCACACCAACCAGTGGAATGATAGATTTATATCAAGGAAGATAACCATCAGTGATACAACGCGGAATGAGAAATCACAAACAACAATGCTGTCAACTTGGAGATGTCGCCTACTCGTGATTCAAACTATGTTTTAATTAGGCTAATTTCATTATGCTTTAGGATTAACCGAAAGATTGGCTGATTACTGTAATTTGTAATAGCTCCAACATCACGTCAAAAGCCCACTTTGTCGGGCACTCAGGCCCACGTTAAGTGAATCATGTACGTTAAATATGTAAATTATGTATGCTTGGGGTTACATTTTGTAAGAAAAATGTTTTAAAAATAACTTCAGTTATCCATTGTAAGGTTTTGTGACGTCTGTCTGAGAATTCAGTCCCATTTAATTCGCCAGTGATGAAGACATTATTCAACGAAAATAGCTTTCTGACCAGGAAGAGTGATATCCTTTGTGACCATCTTTATCAGAATGATTACTGCACAAGTTATCTGTCGGTAAGAGAGAAAGGGTGGGGGGGGGGGGGGGGGGGGTGCACTAACCCATAGAATGATAGCTTAGTATCAAGGAGTGAGTGAGTGCTTGGGGTTTAACGTCGTACTTAACAATTTTTCGGTCATATGACGACGAAGGAATCCTTAGAGTGTAGTATCAAGGAAGATAACCATCAGTGATACAACGCAAAATAAGAAATCACAAACAACAATGATGTCAACTTGCAGACGTCGCTTACTTGTGATTTAAACTATGTTTTAATTAGGTTAATTTTATTAAAAAGAAATTAAACTTCTCTTTGATTTATCATGACATTTCACAAGTAAACACCGAGCTTCTTTCTTCTCAAAGCTTAATCGATTGGTGGATAAAAGTATGATGTAGAATTAGTTTTCGTTTGAAACTTGATATGTTGTTTTCCCCTTTTATTTTAAGATAATGGCAAGGTATGATAAAACAAATCCGCTATCTTCTGCGATATCCACAGAAAGTCTGTCCATATCGTCTAGCAACAAGATCCCTCGCTATAAGTGAATGGCACATGATAAAAGATCGGATGTCCACAAAATTGCCCGACTGACAGACAGACAGAGAGACAGACAGACATAGCGACTTGTTACAAATAAAATCAGGTTCGTACCCATAAAATCGTTCATATCAATATTGCCAGATACATATCAATATCATTCATAAAAATAATGAAACACACGCTTTATTATATATACCAGTACTATAACATCTTACAATTTTCAGTCACCCAGAAGACCTCTCACCAATGCGGTCGCTGTGAGTTCCAGTCCAGCTCATGCTGGCTTCCTCTCCGACCGTAAGTGGGAAGTTCTGCCATCAACCAAGTGTACACTCCATATTTGTATATACACTATACAAGAGGACTCGTGACATTTCCCCCGGGCTCTGCCCAGTTCCTTCCCACCATAATGCTGGCCGCCACCTTGTTTACGTAACAATGCAGAAATTCAAATTAAGAAAGGAGATGATGAATCATAATCCGATGAGAAGAAAAGCTGATAGTGATTGTGTGATTCTGAATCATACTTCACGTGATGACACCTTTGTTAAATAACCTTTACTGTGTAAATTATAAATACAGACTGCATTGAATACTGTAAATACACAGACATATGTGCCGAGTCAACGAACGTCAGGAGTTTGGCTTACGTAATAAATAGAAGTGAAAGAAAAAGTACTATACTGGGGAAACACTCCATATTTTAAACCTTGTTTGTATGTAGACATTCAAATCATAGCCTGGTGAGAAGAAAAGCTTTTTTTTTTTTGGCCGTCTCATTTCTAGGTGGAAATCTCATATAAACGAACTTTGCAGTTTCTGGATCACTGCTTGTTTTGTTAATCTTCTCGGCTAGTGTCGGTTACACAATATCGTTACAGATCACCAAAGAATTTATACTCGCACAGACACATGTGAACGGCTCGGTCAACCAAAAGACGGTTTATAGGCTAGGTACAATTTTAACTCGTCTGCTGAAGACTTTTTACTGATGCTCGACCCGTGCTACTGTGTTGTTCATTAGAAATCATGTTGTCGTTGTCACACTGATCAGTACATACATTTAATTTAAGTGCGGTAGCATTTCCGTTCAAGGTGATTCTATAATCCTTGCGATATAAACGCAAGTGTCAGAATGTCAACACTCTCTATAATTGTTAAGCTGATAAATCGTGTTAAATATTTTAATATGTGATTGTCCACATCTTAAAACTATTAAACCGAGTAATGACCACATGAAAGGTACATAATGTTAGATTAAAAGATTTTCAACATAAAATTCCTTCTATACACAAAAGAAGTGTTGTTTGACGTAAGATAATGGTACATTATTGCACGGTTTCCTCATATAAACTGTTAAATTTCTTAACCGCAGAAGGCTTAACCTAGCATTCTGAAAGTTTTTACACCTCCACCACTGACACCATGTTGCATAACTACACTGATTGTGACCTATACAAAATTAGACTAAAGCATTCAAAAGCAAAACAAGAAACAAAATCACCCATAACCATGAAAATATCCGTCATTATGAATCTACTAAAGACACACGTACATGGGCAGGGTATATAACTGGACCTAAGTAAAGCATAACCAATGTCTCCCATGCGAATAGGTGTACATTATGTGCATATTGGTATACCTTAATAAAGATGTACAGCACGCATACTCTATTAACCACATATAATAGAGCCTACCCGTATGTTACCTATTAGACGAATGTAGACAATCTTGCCTATGTTAGATTAATCTCACATACACATACATGACATGACCGGATCTAAGCTTGGATAGAACTTAATTTTGGCCACCCATATAAGACGTTCCAACGTTTAGATTGTTTCAGCATCTTGATAAATTAGTTTGGACCCATGATATTAAAATTTATGGCACCTAGTAAGAACGAACTATTTTGAAGGATTGATCCTCTATGGAGATACATAAACCCTACAGAAAAGTGTCCGGAATGCAGTTTACAGAACAAAACATTAGCACGGAAACGAAACAAGAATGACAGACCGGCTAAGTACATAGACAGGATTACCGAGGAGTCGGCTGTGTGTTATGTGTTATCACTGTAAACACCCAGACATATGTGTCAACAAACGTCGGGTGTTTGGCTTACGCAATAAATAGAAGTGAAAGAAGAACTACTATACTGGCAAATCCAAATGTGGGCTGCCGGGAATTCACCTGCGTTAACCAATATATATATCACGTGACGTTAGATTCAAAATCACACGATCACTATCAGCTTTTCTTCTGCCGGGAATTCACCTGCGTTAACCAATATATATATATATATATATATATATATATATATATATATATATATATATATATATATATATATATATATATATGAATCTAACTTCACGTGATGACATGACATATATACAAGAGGACTCGTGACATTTCCCCCGGGCTCTGCCCAGTTTCTTCCCACCATAATGCTGGCCGTCGTCGTATAAGTGAAATATTCTTGAGTTCGGCGTAAAACACCAATCAAATAAATAAATAAATTAAATGAATGTAAAGTAAACTTGTTTGTGTTACAAAATAATAAAACACAAATTTGTGTTCAACCAAAATGAGGTAATTAATGCAATACAACAAAAACATGTGTGTTTTGCAACAAATAGTGTATAACAGATCTTGTGTTCAACACATGACCTTGTGTTAATTCCGCACAAGACAGGGTTGTTCAAATATTACACAAGTCTTTTCTGGGAAAGACAAGTTTGTGTTCATACAAGTGCTTTTAGTGTGTATTTACTAGAAGTGATATTAAGAAAATGACCTCGTAAGATATAAGCGGGGAATCTGCCACACGGATGGACAAAAAACACAGCTGAATTCTTAATCGCGTAATCTAAATCCATATAATAGTGCCGGGGGAAATGAACAATTCACCTTACAAGTATCAGGCTCTGCTGTTAAATAGAAATAATTTGAGTAAAAATTTGTGTATATATATTTTTCTAATTTATAGACACAGAATATCGACAATGAACATTCTTGACTTCCTCATATATATATAACTTATAAAACTTAAACTGACAGATGTCAGCGTTTTGTGAGTGATGAATAGATTCTGTTATTGCTATAAACTGTTATATTATACATAATAGAATTGTTCTGTTGTTTCAACAGAATACTTTTGTTAGTGTAACGGGGTGTTGTGTTGCTCATACAACATCATGTTGCAGTAGCAGAACCTATTCCAGCAGCACTCAATACTTTAACCCAAATTATTTCACCCAGTGCAAATTATTCTTTTTCGTTCAAGAATGTTCAGAAATATATTTGTAAAATACTTTTATTTGGCTCCAAAGATTTAAATATCATAGATGATAAACTTGTTTTCAAATGTGTTCACACATTTATTAGGTTTTGCGGCCATGGAAATGGTAATGGTAATTTTAAAGCTGTAATGGCCTACTAAATATATCTAATTTCCTGATAATATCTCTGTAAAGCCAGTTACGAACTTATTGGAAGGTAACTAATTAATTATCTGTGTATTATACTTGTACATATTTGTGTTTTTTGGCGTCCAGTTGTCCCATCTCTAAGGTATTAAAACATTTATATTCATGCTCTGGTCGATAAGAAAAGTGATTTCAGATGTCCATATACATGTACTTCAGGAGTTCAACTATATTGATTTGTTTGGACATTGGTACCGGATGCAGCCTTCATGCACGTAGACACCGTCGAGGCAAAACTGAGATAACACAGTTACACGACGTTTAACACTTCAGTAAAACAAATAAAGCAAGCCTGAATGGGCGATACCGGATCTTTTTTTTTTTATTTTTTATAAATGGACATTTTTATCAGTTTAATTGGTCGATTTTTCTGATGGCAAAACATCGATGAGCGAAAACCTGATCGCATTTTTGCTATTTTTTTTAGCATAGCCCAGACAATGACCTTTCGGTAAGTTCGTAAATTTATAATGCTGGTTTGCCAATAACTTGAGCTGTTCTTGGCAAATAGAGAACATTTTATTTGATTACACTCAAACGATTAATCTATTAATTTTAACAGAAAGTATGTTGCCTGAGTGATACTAGAATGTATATTGCTATTGCAATAAATTATTCTGTTAAATATAAGGCACATATTCTACTGATTCAACATAAAGATTCTGTTAGACTAGTAGGACATTATGTCGACCATGACAGAATATTATGTTATAATAACAGAATACATTCTAGCATCACTCAGACAACAGACTTTCTGTTAAAATTAACAGATTAATTTTGGCTTAGTAATTTTTCAGAAAGTTACATTTGTGATGCAATGAATTTCCCTACTCTACAGTGTCTAATGCAAAAAAAAATTCAATGTGACTGGAGCAGGCTACCATTTTTCGCTTTTACGACCTATAAATTGCTTCAGTGTATGTTTGGAGCTTTATAAAAATCGTATGCTTGCCATATAAAGAGAAGAGTAAAAGAGACCTGAAAAAAGAAGTAGCCTTACCAGTGTGTCAGCAGCTTTAATTCACAGATATAGTCAGTTTTGCTTAGTCCTTTGTCCCAGTAAACTTGTCTACGCTCCTCTATACTAAGTTACAAACAAAAAGGTGTTGCAGAAAGTTTGTGTGCTCCGGTAATGTCTCTCAACACTGCTGTATTGGCCATTACAATATTTCGAAACGAAAAAAGAAGCGGAAGCAAATAGTTATTTATTTATTTACTTATTTATTTATTTATTTGAATGGTGTTTTACGCCGTACCTAAGAATATTTCACTTATACAACGTTGACCAGCATTATGGTGGGAGGAAAGCGGGCACAGCCCGAGGGGAGGGGACCCACGACCATCCGCAGGTTTCTACAGACCTTCCCCGGTACTGCTGGAGAGGAAGCCAGCATGAACTGGACTTGAACTCACAGAGACCGCATTAGTGAGACGCTCTTGGGTCATTACGCTGCGCTAGCACGCTAACCAATAGTTAGATTAAAAACACACCCAACACCTTTTCTCTCTTTGTACTAATTTGAACGAGTAGCCTTGAACTCTCATCGAAGGTTGCTGACATTGTGCCCGAGTCCTCACATTTGCCATTGCCCTTTTTGATAAGAGCAAAAACCATTGGTGAGTGAATGAAAACATACATGAATAGGACTAATGAATAGAAAATACTGACCAAAGTTTTCTCTTGATATACAAATATGTTTTATTTACAACAGATAGCCTAAATAGAATATCTCAGCATAAACATCACCAAATTTAATTTTACAGCATTTGTACATGCATATATTATATTATCATTATTAATCATATATCTCAAAATTTTGTCTTCTTTAACACATGTGTGAACGTACTAACGTGCAGAGAAATGGGTAAAACAAATATCACGTCGTTTATTTACAATAATATTTTGATCTGGTTGGCCTGATTTGAATAACAACAGTCAGCTTTTCTCAAAACCTCTGTTTGGCCTAAATTACTTGCCTGTGAGACTATTTTGTGAAACATAACATGCAAGAGATTCAGCTCTATAATGACACCTTCTATATGTTTCCCCGCATATCGACTTTAATACAAAGAAAAAACAAAACAATCATCGAACGTGTATCTGATGTCAGTCGACAACATTATGGGGTTTTGATTTAATTTAATTCTTCATTTATTTCATAAGATTGTCCTATTGCCTCTGGTTAAGTGATTTTACCATGGTGAACTGGAAGTCAATGGCTGGAAAAAGTTAAATTAAAAATTGCTCAACCAGGAAAGGTCCAATAAAGTCACATAAGCCGTTATTGTGTCAATTTTACTGCTTATCGGGACCAGGACTTAAGCTTAGTAAACGAGAGATTACTGGTATTTTATGCGTGTTAAATTAAATTATTAGATACATATACCAAATCCAGCCTGGTGTATTAATAAAATTAATACCCTCCAACATTCCGGAAAAAGTCGATGGAGTGTTGCCCTCAAGCCGTTGGTTCAGTGAATAACCAATGTTAATAGCTAGGATGTCAAATATTTGTCCCACCCACAGGCAGACTAACCGACCGACAGAAAGACAGGCACAGCAACTAGCTTGTCGCAGCTTCTAAATTGAACAAATTGTCGAATCCGACTGATTTTGACGTGAACACGTTTGCGGATAAGATGTGCTTAGAAAACCTAGCTTTGTTTAGTAAGTTTACTGTTGAAATATACTGTTTACTGCGTGTATTTGTACAGTAAACTTCGTGCAACTTATGACAGATACGACGATGATGGCTTTCATGTTATGACTAGACTGTTGAGCTCCAATGACCATAGTGCTGTGTGTTATTGTCATTACATATGATTGATATTCGTTATAGGGCAGAGGTCGCATCCTCTTGGTTGACAACCGTTCTGTGAACTTGGACTTGTACTTCCGGTAAGCGCTCATCACCGATTATTGCGGGCTCTTCCCAATGCGATTCTCGATCAATAACATCCGATTCCCCGGATGTGGAATCTCGTCTTCGGATTCTTCTCGGATCGACATCTAAACTATTTACCGAAAATGTATTGTATGAATGATCTTTACTGGACAATAAACCGCTCTTGGCGGACACTGGCGTTGTGGATACTGGTTCGGGTTTGTTGCTGTCATGGACTATGATCTTGTCATCATCATCCACGAATGCCGGGTTGACGGTTCCTTCTATGTCAGAGGTCACTTTGCCTTTCTGACTTCCTCTTCGACTGCCTCTCAAGCTGAGTTTCCTGCTGCTCTTGCGACTGCCTTTTTGGCTGCCCCGGGCGCTGGTCCCTTGTGACTGGTCGTCCAATCCGCTATCCGCACTGCTGGTGTTGCTACTACTCATAGAGCCAGAGCGACCTTTGGTCTTTTTCTCGCGGAGCCGCTCTTGGACTGAATCAAAGATCTCTTGCACTCTGGATTTCGGTACGATTCCAACGCGGAAAAATCCCAGCTTTCCCTCTTCAATCTTCCTGCAGTCCACCACAGTGGAGGCGGCGTTTTCGTGAGAAGGTCCGTCACACAGGATACCGTCACACTGAATAATCAACAACATTTATTTATGAAGTGAACTGCTTACTTCATTAACAGCGTTCAGTTTCTAGAAAATAAATCCTACCTGAAAATTTTTATCTCTGAGAATATTTTTTGATTTATAGTCCTAGAGTTTTCGCCATCACGACCAAGGTTTTGCATTAATAAAAACGTTTCGCTTCTCCAAGCTGAAAGAAGGCATAATATTCTGACGGTAAACTGTATCACACGCCCTAGATAAAAGAGATTTTGGATGCAAAGTATTAAATACTAATTTGGAATCTTTAACACACAGATTCTCACTTGCTACAACGAAACGTAACAAAGGCAAAATGGATACTGTGACTACAAAAAAATGTCTTACATTTTTGGGGCCGAGTTTAGCGAGCACCTGCAGGTGGTGAGTAGTATCAGCCTCTCCTGTGGGATTCGCAGAACTTACGGCCACGGGCCCCGTCCTGTCAATCAGGTGCGTCGTGATGGTGTTATCAGGCATGCGCACAGCAATGCTGTCAGGCCGGCCAATGTATTTCTCTGCGTCACGCAATCCTAACGTCTGCAACCACGGTCCTGTTACAACATCAACAAAAACAGTTATGTGACATACAGTGTCATCATCAAATCACAAATGTCACCTGGGAACAACGTCAAAATTATGAACATTATTCTGCAGCTAAATTATTCTTAGAAGAGCTAATCAGGAGTGCAGCTTTAAAGCATAGCACTGGTTAAAGGGCAGAAGAAATGGATTTAGCAGTAGGTATGGCAAAACTAAAATCCATGGCGTATAGACTGACGCACGCCAACCAGAAAGAACTGTATTAAAACACGCGACATCATGCAGTTTATAGTCTTCGGCTATGTAGGCAGTTAACTCATTAAGGAGTCTATGTGGCCCGACCAGCGAGGCGAAGGAGTAACAAGAAAATATTGTTTAGCTAAAATTTAAAGCGTGCGTGTATCAGCGAAAGATTTGTGATATCATGATTGCTTAATCTGTATGCGTTTGTCACACGTGTGTCCTGCAAGTATGAAGTCGATCGAACGGTTGTGAAGAAAACTGAAGGACAATCACACATTTCTTCCACTACAGTTAGTTACTAATTGATCTTTTACCTTTGTTGACGACCAGACTAATGGTGGATGGCCAGACCTCCTTCATGAATGCCCAGGTCAGCTCTCCGAACAACTCCCTACCAGCCTCAATCTGTTTCAGGTTCGAGATCCACATGGACATAGGACGCTCTTCCGCTTGTTTCTTTGTGTTATACGCTCTCTGTAAAGAAACAGTGCACACTGATAGGATGTTTGAAACGTTCGGTGGAATTATAGTGTCGTATCCGTTTTCATTTTTAGAGGGCATTCTGGCCAAGTGTATTTAAAGTCAAAATTCTGAGTAATTACATATCGTCACTGAACCAATTCTGATTGTAAAATTTCAAAGAAAAATACATCTTTCCTGTTTACTTTTCAGTGATTCTCCTCTGGAAACATCACTGGATACTAGGGTTTATTTCTCATTTTGAGAGGTATGTCATCTGGAGTGCTTTTGAGATTATGCCACAAAATCAACCAAGTTAATGGTGTTTTTACACCTTTGTCTAAAACTCCAAATTAACATGGATTTCCCCAAACAAGTCTGGACATGAACCGCAGACAGTTTGTGGTAACCGAAAACATACAAGGGCTAACCCCACCCAACCTAAATTTTAAAGTCTGGTTTTACCTCAACAGCCTCTGGGTGTTTACAGGCAGCCACGAGGATGTAGACAACGTCTGAGGGTATCCCACATATCCCTCCGCGGTTTAGGATGTCTGTACGAAACAAGGAAGAGCACTGTTAACAAGGTACCCCGCAGTCCCACATTTGAAACATTTGATAATGCTATATTGAAGATTAAATTGATAGGATATTGAAAGATGGATAAGAATCTGCCGCGAAGTGGTTAAGTCCATCATTTCAGCTCTACGTTTATTTCTCTTCAGTTGTTTTATAGACGACTAGCCCACAGCCATTTTTCTATTATATGCCAATCTAAGATTTAGTCTCTCCGACCGTATCTGGGTAGGTTTTCCGGCAACCTGCGGATGGTCTTGGGTTTCATCAGGGCTGTGCCCGGTTTCCACCCACCATAATGCTGGCCGTCGTCGTATAAGTGAAATATTCTTGAGTATGGCGTAAAACACCAATCAAATAAATAAATAAATAAGATTTATAACTTGATGACATTGCTTTTCTAGTTTTATTTATATGACAGCATGTATGTGGTTCTAGACGACTAGGTGACACTTGAAAATAAAGATGTTTGCACTTCAGTTTGCTGTTATATTTGAATTTACAAATTGGCGATGAACTGATCACTTTCCCTTAACCCTGACGTCGAAGCAGGACATTCGTACAACTGGATCTAGACTGCCAGTTCGCATTCAATCTGAGTGTCAGAGATTCTCATTCTCATTAACACACAATTCAGTATGTTATTAAACTATTTTTGCTTTCTCTAGACAAAGCATTTTTTGTCTCTAACAGCTTACCTGCAATTTTTGATACGCCCGTGTCCCTCTTGGCGTTCGCCCAGATTGCGGTGCCACCATGAGCGTGGAGATAGCTCACGTTGATGATTGGTGAGCCCAGCGGAAGTAATGGCCGACCAGTAACAGATCTCAGTGCGCATGCCGTGAAACAGTAGAACGAAACCACAGCAAACATGATCATGACAACCACTTCATAAGAGTGGGTGGCTTCCACCTGAAGGCTGTCCACGAGGAAAGCGATACAGACCATGTTAAAGAGGAGAGTCGTGACGAACCAGGCCTTACTGACAACCGCTGAGAGCAAGAGAAGTAAAATGCCGACTACAAGGAAGGTGATACACCCAACTGACACAGCTACACACTGTTCTCCTTCGTAGAAATCTAATCCCCTGGCTGTCCCCCAGATTAACCAAAGACAACTGAATACAATGAAGGCGCAACTTTCGAAAGTTTTTCCCCGCGAGAATGACACGCAGCCGACGAGGAGTTGAAGAAATCCGCCAATACCAAAAACCCAGGGGAGAATAAATATACTACCTCCTGATGGCGGCCAGAGAATGGCTAAACCTGCCACCGCATTGCAGAAAAAACCGATCATGTCCAAATCAGCGTACTTTGAATAACCTAACATAACGTCTCCCGACATCTTGTTCGCGGGCTGCTTGGATTGATCCTGCAACTTTCCATAGATGCAAGAAGCGCAGCACCTCACTTTGTCGACCATGTTTTGTTGAATTCTGTTGGATTCGAATAAATGCCTGCCGAGAGGCAGTTTGACCGAACATTTCAGTACCCTTGTTAATTGAGCGGCTAAGCCGTACAGAGACAACAAGAAGTTGATCCAACCCATCGCGCCAAGAAACCTTCCAGATAAACCATCAGTACAGAGAGCCAAGCAAAATAAACAAAACACTATGTTTTGGAAAGAAACAAACAGCTCTTTAGTAGCTGAGAATATTCCAGCACAAAGGTAGACGACAATGAAGAAAATATAGACGGCAATGAGTGGTGATGTCCGTGTGTCGCGGAAAAACTCCATGGCCAAAGTGACCCCTACGCCGGCCCAGAAGACCCCATATAGACAAAAGTGACACCCGTGATAGACATCGGAACGTCTGACAGACACGACCCCACAGATGGTTTGTAGGAGACCCGGCACCAACACCCAAGCGAAACTGTCACTAGGAAACGAAGTGATGCCTGTCACATGACTGGCAAAGACCGCCGAACAGACGACGTTCATCGCATTACCAACAACAACGTAGTCTATGGACAGCGCCTGATTGTCGCGGAGTCTCTCTGGAATTTCGGAGTCAGATGCCGATCGGCGCTTGATCATGTAACGAAACAAGCTCTGGATCAAAATGGCGCCCAGCAGAACGTAATAAGCGCCGGTGGCGTTGGATAAGGGTCGCCAAAAGGAAACGATCTCAAAAAGGCAGGCTAAGGCCAAACAGAAGGACAAGATAGCTATGTGTTTAGAACGCTGAACTAAAGCAAGACCAGTGAAAACCACAAAAATGCAAAGAAACGCGCCGTAACCTGGAAACAAGCCCTCGCTCGTTGTCACAACAGGAACAGTGGAGTTAGCGTCGACCACGTGGTACAGGCCACGTGATGCCCACACAGCGGTGAGGCAGAGAAAAACGGCTCGAAACAAAGGCTCGTCAGCATCCCCGGATGTCAGACCTAAAAAGACAAAGATCACTCACAGTTTTGTGATGTACAGTTGTTAAGTTTTTTAAAATATGGTGTGGTCTGCCCTCTATTTCTACGCTATAAAAAGCTACGCTGTCAGTGTAAGTGTAAATAGCTGAAACTCCTTGCTCTTGCTTCCACAAACTCACTAACCAATAAAATATGTGGAACAAATGTCCGCCCACCATATCCAGACAATGCAAACAGCTGTCAGCCATTATGATAACTCTCAACACTTATTGTGGCAGAAATGTTTTATTTGTCGGAGTTCATTTGATAGAGTTTGCCATGAAGGGTTGTATCGAGGAAGGTTAAGAAAAGAGATGTTGAGAGATCGAATTCAGTGCCTGTTAATACATTACTGACTGTTATATTACTTTTTGAATTGTGTGACTACATACATCATCATTGCTTTAAAATGTATAAAATCTACGGTTATGTTTAAAACAAATAAATACAGGAATACTTGGACGTTTACCACTTTGTACAAGGTGTTAATGGTTTGAACTTTAAAGAGACGCTGTTCCCATCACCATATTAAATCTGAATTGAATGAATAAAAATGATAAAAATAAAACTCACCAATTTACAGCGCTAAATGTTAAGAACGACATTTGTATCATAATTGCCAGTTTTAAAATGTTAACAAGGCTCGGGTTTGAACCCAGGACCTACCGCTTACGAAAATGACTTCGAAATTAAAAGCATATACCAGTTGCACGAGAGAATAAATGAATACAGACAAATTCATTGCTCTATGTTGTAAAGGTGGGTGAAGAGGTCGAATGATGAATGGTGCCTTTATGATGGGGTCTGGCAACATGGCGGTGTCAAAGCTGAAGGCCTGTGTGTTTCACATGATTCTACACTTGAGGGAGTGGAGCTGAGACAGATAAACATAATGTCAGAGTTTGGGGTGACATTCATGGACAGGGGCGACAGAGGACGGAATGTTAACAAACGCAGCCCGTGTCCGCGGGAAGCCGACACACAAATGACTGTCATAATTGACTTCATTTCTCTGACATTCTAATTTCGCCTAGCTGCTTTTGAAATAACGGCTCGTGCCTATCTTAATTTCACTCGAGTGTCTGGAGGACTGGGTTAATGAGATTAAGGTGGATTATCCGGATTATCGTGGGTGTTGACCGCAGTCAGTGTGATTCTTAAAATCTTTTACCCATCACTCAAACACCATAAACAAACAATCATATTGCAACCCCTCCACCGCCTCAAAAAAAAAAAAAAAAAAAAAAAAAAAGTCTCATATTACACAACTCCTTTACATAACTATTCAGGGTACAACAATGTATGCTGTGCAAGCCTACAACGCTGAATGCCCCATAGCGTACTGCCCTGAGCTGAAATCTTGCTGGGGTAAAGGCTGTGCTATACACTGTCGATTACTGTACATGAACTTAGATGTAAAGCTTAGCCGGAAAAGTGCGCTCTGCAAGGCAACATTGGAGCCCTGCACCGTGCAGAATTGCCCTTGGAGTATGAACAATTGCATAATGCTTAGCCATGTATCAAAGGTTGCACTATGAAATTAATTAATCTGGAGTTGTGTCTTGTTAATCTTTAAGTCTCAAAATCAGTAATGGTTATTTATTTATTTATTTATTTATTTATATGATTGGTGTTTAGCGCTGTACTCAAGGATATTTCCCGAGTGTACACTTGGCCAAATGATAGTGTTCAGGTTTATGGGTATGTTGGAAACCGGAGTGCAGGAGAGAAAACTACTGCAGACTACCAGTCGTCGCCAGGTTTGTGAAAAAAACCCTGATTTAAAGCTGCAGACGAAAAAGCCAGAGCTGGATTCGAACCGATGAGCTGGATTCGAGCCAAAGCAGGAATGTTAAAGGTGATCTTATTTATTTATTTATCTGACTGGTGTCACTTCTACCACGTCAGCTAACTTTATGGATGGAGCTTGTTAAGCAAATTTGAATAAATACCACAAATTTGAATAAGAATGTGAAGTGTAATCAACGGAAACCTAACCTCTGACTGAATAAATACTGTAACAATGAATGGTGAAGTGTAACCAACAGAAAACTAACCTGTGACTGAATAAATACTATACCAATGAATAACATGGTGAAGTGTAACAAAAAGAAAACTAGCCTGTGACTGAATAAATACTATAACAGTGAATAACATGGTGAAGTGTAACAAAAAGAAAACTAAATTGTGACTGAATAAATACTATAACAGTGAATAACATGTTGAAATGTAACCACCAGGAAAATAACCTGTGACTGAATATATACTATAGAAGTGAATAAACTGATCTGTTACTATTACTGAGTGAGCAATAAAAATGATACATTCGACTGAAGTTATTTAAATGAATGTGATAGGATTATTTTGAAAATTTTTATAACTAATCCCAGGATATATGCGTACAATGGGATTAAGTGGTTGGAGGATGTTTATTTTACACGATTAGAATTTGTTGTATATACATCAACTGCCGAGGAATTGTTTATCCGGTATT
Organism: Liolophura sinensis; assembly: GCF_032854445.1. Taxonomy (NCBI): domain Eukaryota; kingdom Metazoa; phylum Mollusca; class Polyplacophora; order Chitonida; family Chitonidae; genus Liolophura; species Liolophura sinensis. The sequence continues at coordinate 25,710,735 of NC_088301.1, read as the reverse complement.
TCATACTATAGTACAGATGAGTATATATAGCAGATACAGGTGCTTTATGAAGATGTTTCGGTCAGATCTCAAGATACCGGTACATAACGGTAAATTTTTCTCACCTGTAACTCAAAACATCTGAGGACAGCGGGGAAAGAAATTGATCATACCTGTGACTAAGGATGCCAGGGATAAGGTAAGAAGAGCCACGCCGTAGTTCAGGCTGTCTTTGGGGCGATCAGGTTTCTCCCAGGAGCTTCTCCATCCCTCGGAGAACGTGTAGACGCTCATCACAACAAACGCCCAGAAATTCGTGTAAATCGTGGCAATGGTTGCCGATAACCTATGGATTTCGCCCATGTTGTCGCCGATGTCCAAGGCTTACACGCGTGAGATCGGAAAGTAACGGGAGAAAACTCTTGTCAGTTTTGTAACATCAAACCTGGACTCTTGTTAGTTTCGGTTTCGTTCTCTGCTGTGTGGAAAGTGCTAAATGCAAAAGTCTGCGTTCCAATAGTTTGTAAAACTGTAACAACTGTAAAATGTTACCGCGGCCGCTAGCTGGCTGAACGGATGAGGGCAGGCAGAAGCCTATAACTTGGCCTGGAGAAAGCAAGTCTCTCGTGGGCTTGAGTTCCACTGATCGCCGTGAACTGGCGAAGAGCACGCTAATCTGATCAAAACCCTAATCTCTCCGCCGGCCGAGTGTGACAATGCTTAGGGAGGCTGGTGTGACACCAGTACGTACCCACTGTCCAAGAGGAAGGCCTTAACCAGCTTATTATCTCTAAAAGTCTCTCGGATCTCGCGTGAACTCGCCGCTAGCCTGTCAATACCGCATGTAGGTTATTATAATCACGATGGTCATTTTCCGAACACAATAAGGTTGCACCGAATGGCCGTACAGCTCACTCGAACTACGCTGCATACATTTCTCAACGAACTGGCTGTGGGCAGAGCTATCATTCGAGTATAAGTAAAAAGGCGGAGCTTATAGCCGGTCTCCCCCCAAACAAGGAAGTGAGCGGAGGTTCACAAAAATCAGTTTCATCATGGGCTAACCTAGTTCTTATTTGGTCAGATATGTTGGAGGATGACGAAAACCTGCGATGAGAGTTTTCCTCCGAGCATGACGTTTGTTACCTGTAATAATCCAGTTTCCTTGTCCGTGTGAATAGAGACACGTTGAGTTTCTTCAACACGCACATGCTTCTTTTGTGATTTGCTTTTTCACGGTGTGGCCAGCTAAAAAAAAGTGTCCCGTCTGTGGAGCGCCGGGCCCCTGCCGTTAGGAGGCTGATTGGCACGTGATATCCCGCCCTCGAGGGTGAGTCCAGTCAGCCTTTACCGTCACGTGCGCGGGAATTCCTGTTCAGTCACAACTGGTGACATTGTCGCCGGAGGGGGTCCAAACCCGGACTTACTGACTCTCTCGCTGCGGATCACCAGGATTCTGAAATTTCCTGCTGCTGAGCATTTTTACCCCCCGCTGAGTTTGAAACGAATCAAACCGACTCTAGATAGGATTTGCGGTCGGACAAGAATAGCCGTAAATATGTATTGAAATTTTGTTGTTATGCTTTTTTTTTAGTAAGACTAAGATGCAAATAATGACAATCAAAACTGATCTGGATATACGTCAAACGATTGCGGAAGTGTCCTTGTGATAATTTAATTTCTATGAAGCCATCGAGGGAGGATCGAGTCATGCGTTGGTGTCGGAACCGAACGATTTGATTGGCTGTTAGTACCTTTGACTCACATCAGAGTCGTGACTTCAAGAGAATGCTGACGCGATGTCGTTTTTTATCTTTTCCCATGACGATAAATTGCTACTTATAAAAAGCAAAACTGACTTATCAAAGGCAATCGGTATAGATACCATCCACCAGCTAACGACCATAGCGTGAACACTTGTTGCCCATCCATCTAAAACAGAGGTTTCACTGGTGGTTGGCCAAGATCAACGCCACTATCATTGCTGTCCAAAAAGACGTTTCCCTTTTGAGGGACGACCATGGGGGCAAGCAAAGAGAATGGGAGAGGGGACTCTTTCGCGGCGATACTGTATGCCGAGCCCGGGGCCCTCGGGGTGATCGCCAATATCATGTCAGCTCTGGTTGTGGCGATAGAGAATATGCTGACTGGGGCCCCGACAACTGTGGCACTTTCGCTGGCAGGTAAGTTAACTTGACTTTATCTTCTGACTTGTGGGAAAAGGGGCTCAAACCTGTTCCATTCTTGCGGAACAAGTATTTTTGTCACCAGAGAAGTCCGTTTGTGCTCTTCCAGAAATAGGGACAGAGAACTGTTCCGTTCTGGTGATACATGAATTTCGTACTGATGTATACCTCTTACAATATAATTAAAGACGTACAACATAGAGAGTAAAACCAGACCAGTGTCGTCAGTGTGATAGCTGGCAAATGGTCGCACGTAACCCGTGAGATACGACTTCTTGTCAGTTCACCTCATTCAGAGTTTTATTCATGTAAATGCCTAAATAGTAGCAATTTATACACCCTCTGGCATGGGGATAACACTGAAAAATTATTTTGAACGTTATTTTTTTTTAAAGATTTTGTATGGTTGTAGTAATGTTAGAATGAAGAACCTGTATTGAAAGAGAGAAGACATTGATTCTTGTGGGGAAAAATATAAAAGTGGATACCTCTCATGGATTCGACACTTTGACCCTCTTGATTAGATCTTGCACACGACATCGACGGGCGCCCAACAAACTTATGCAATGGTTTGACTGGAAATGTATCTTCAAAAATGCCAAACTTTTCCCCCCACATTTTACGTAGTATGGCGCAGTCGACTGTGAACTAACCGTTCAGTAAAGATAAGTAGGAGTCGATTACTGAAAGAGGCATTAGTCGCCACCACGTGGACAAATTCTCGAAAAATATACATTTTGAAACTGATAAACATATATCGTGCTATTTAGGAAGCCGGGTAAGAACATCATATCGAAACGAGAGGCCATCATGCCTTGACACGATGATGCGAAGGGATGGCACGAAGCGATAGCACGATGATGCGAGGCGATGGCACGATGATGGCCTTAACCGGCCTCCATATACACATACAATTTTTGACACATATTTTATTGTCATACACAAGTGTTTGTCAAGGTTTTCATGGGATATGAAACGTTATGACAGAGGCATTGGCTGTCGATGATCTTTTTAATGGGGTTTTCCACTTGTACGATATAACGTATCATAGTGATAGTTCCCTATTTTATATACACGGTCAGTAGGGCCTAATTTAACAACACACGTAACTACACCATCACGTGCACGTGAAACAGTACAACAAATTGGTACGGATCTTGACCAAGTGGTTAAGGTGCTTGCCTTTAAAGGATAATTGAATGCTTGTGGTTTCGTTTCTTGTCCGTTGCTTCAACGTAAGTTTTGAAGACTGAAAATAAAAGGACTGATCTTCAGGCTAAATCTGTGCTAGGCATCATGTTCATACAGCTATTGACCTTTTCGGCCTGTCATTCACAAACAGTCGTGTGACCAACCAAACAATTTAATGTTACCAATAAATGAACCCGGATGCCGCATGCAGTAACTAAGCTTGTTTAGTATTTCTTAGACCGCATGAGGTAAGAACAGCTTTAATCGAAAGTGAAATGCGTGGCAATATAATCATGTGAAGGAGTGGCGGAACATGGGTTCTGTGAACGCAGCCCTACTGATCGTGATTACTTGCAATGTTTGTGCCACATTAGTTACACACAGCGTCTGTGCCACATTGACCATGACTACTGACAATGCATAAGCCACTTTGATCGTAGTTATATTTATTTATTTATTTATTTGATTGGTGTTTTACGCCGTACTCAAGAATATTTCACTTATACGACGGCGGCCAGCATTATGGTGGGAGGAAACCGGGCAGAGCCCGGGGGGAAACCCACGACCATCCGCAGGTTGCTGTCAGACCTTCCCACGTACGGCCGGAGAGGAAGCCAGAGAGTTGGACTTGAACTCACGGCCGTAATTATACAAAACAATTCTGACCGTGATTACTGGCAATGTTTGTGCCACATTAGTTATACACAGCGTCCGTGCCACATTGACCTTGACTACAGGCAATGCATAAATCACATTGATCGTAGTTACACGAAACAATTCTGACCATGATTACTGGCAATGTTTGTGCCACATTAGTTATACATAACGTGTATGCCACATTGACCGTATAATTACAGACAATGCCTACACCAAATTGACGACAGTACACACGATGCCCACACTAGATGGACGACGGTACAGACAATGTTTACGCCACACTGACGACGGTACAGACAATGTCTATGCCACAATGACTGTGTCTGATTATACTTTCAGTGTCTATGGCATACATATTTGCCGTGAATGCTGATAATGTCTACTCCACATTAGGCGTGATTACTGGTAACCGCACTAAAATGACATTCTGGACCTTAAAAGCAAAAGCATAGTTTGGTGAGTGCGCGGTTAATAACACATAATAATAAAACAACTTAAACTCTTGTCTGCATATGATATATTTTGAATAGGACCAACATCAGGTCAGTAACAATACTGTGATAATTAATCCGTATAAAACATCATTTAAATCCCACAATGCCTTTGTAAAGAGGCTTTTCATTGTCTTTGCTGTTCTCTATCAGTTGGTGATCTATAGTGCTGTTTCCTTTGACATGGTTTTTACCGCTGAACACAAATTGTAAGGATGTGCCCACAAGAATTCCTCTTCTTATAAATACGAAAATACCTTAGTTGTCGTTGCTCTGATGAAACATACTGCTACGTGCTCAGACCCCACTAGGATAACAATGGCGTCCATGAAAGGGAAATCGCTTTTCCCGCAATGTTCATGCTGAATCCCGTTGCATTATTTTCTCGGAGGGGGAAATGGAATCATGAAAATATCAATAACGTTTCATGGTAACAATACAATTGTTTGAGAATGTATATAAAAATGTTCGTTAAAGTATCTATCAGGAATCTGCTTGTCATGGATCCATTTCCGCCTGTGTGGACTGACGACCATTCGTTGTTGTGGTCGTGCTTACTGTAACATGCGCGGCTTCGTGCAGCTATGTACTACTTTTTACACCAATAGAGTTTTTGTTAAAGAAGGTATCTGGTATCTCACCAATAGGGCTTTTGTTAAAGAAGGTATATCGTATTTTAAATCCAAGGCGAATTCTTCATATCTGCATACGTCAGAGGACTGTTCTCCTCATTCCTGTTTCATGATGTTCTAAAGACGCATGTTTCCCCTTAAAAAAGTCATGTTAGATTTCAAATATTTCTTTAGTGCTGCTAGATCGTTTTGTGAACTTATCACTGAACTGGGTTGAAACAATTCATTGTTACACCTGATAAAAGTAACTGTTGTGGAGTTAGAAACAAACTTCAATTTGCGGGTATTGTGCTACGAATCAAATGCCTCAAGATCTATGAGTCATTTTGCAAATCCCTTACGCACTGAGCTTGAAACAGACTAAAGGCTTACATATATTATGAAATGAATACTCCAAGCTCAATCTGAGAATTCCACACGTGTGAAATTTGAAACCATTCACTATGTATACGGGCTTTCTATGAAAGCACTTTAGGCAAAGTCCACACATATATTTGTTGTGTAACACAAGTTTCATAATGCATCTATTATAATTTGTATATCACTGTCCAATTCAAGTTTCATGCATTTGAAACTTCCATAAAGCTAACACCTTCATTTGTTATAAGTATAACAAAAAAAAACCTTTTTTTTCTCTTGCCCATCCAATTACAGGTTTTCTTGAAAATCAGTTTTTCAGGAAAAGAGTTTATCATTGAAGCAGTGACTATGACAAGCAAGCCTTGGAGACTTCTAAAGCCTGGGCTGTCATGGTAGCATGGGTTGTGACTACGATACCGCGATTGGCTCCATTAAAATAAATTCATTGAGAATATCATTATAGTGTATCTAATGATCAATACTTTGCCTCTCAAAAATTCAGCTTTTTCTTAAACAATACTATGCATCAATTTGCTAAAATTATATTTATAAATACATGCAATTAACACTGATTAAAACGGATGACCAAAGGTGTCATTAACCCGTTGCGTTTCCTGTTTGACCGTATAGTAAACCTCTAAGTACGTCTTATACTCATGAACTTTTGTTATAGTTCTAGAGACTAATTTGCCTATCTACAGGATAAACGTTTGTTTTTGTTGTCCACGGTTAGTAGTTGTGTGTAATATGTGACACGAAGAATGGCGGGTATACCAGTATCGTACCAGTTACTAGCTTCTTCTAACAGTTCACACGGTTCCGGGTTAAATTAAGCCTCCAGTACACTGAGTCTGGGTACAGTGTATTAAAGGCGTGTTCGGTGTCAAACCGTTATTTGCACTTTGAAAGCTTAAGCTTATCTCGGTCAACAAAATGATTCGAAAGATTTACATCTATAGTATAATACCATTGGAAAGAAAAAAGGGTTTCCCCAACGTCTGATATCAATATCTGATTTCAGAACGCTATACGGAGAGTGTACGTGGGGTAAATAAAGAAAAGTTTTATACTGGTCAGCTCAAGGTTCAAGATCTTAATGTTGTTAATATTCCACTGAACAGTTTTTCTTGGAATTCTCATTTAAATTCTCTTTCGTTTATTACTAGCATGCATTTGTAGAAGCATACTGCAATGTATAGGAAAACGTGATTCTAGAAATACGGCAGTATACTACATTGTACTGTATACATATCATATCGCATTTGGTATACAAAGTATGTATCGTATATTACATGGTATATTATATATTTCGTGGTACAAATAGTAAATTCCTTATTACTCTGAATATCATTTACTGTCTTGCTTATGTCCTATAAATGTATAGCCTGTCATATATCATATAAATTATTAATTATGTGAGTGACTAATATAAGCTCTGTATTTTGGTGGGGTATTTTCAGAGTTGATATTTCACAAACTTAAGTAGATATTTCACAACCTGAAACCTTTCGATATATAGTCAAAGAGGCCATATATTAAAATATAAATGATATTAAAAACTGGTATGCGGACATAGCCGATTAAAGTCCAGTATCATTTCCGGTGGTTTAGTATGTATAGATGATACATATAGCTAAGCCTTGTCTTAAGAACAATTGTTTGCGTAAATATTTTTGCTCAAAATCAATATCCTGGGGATTGACACAGCTCCCTCCGCCATTTCTGTAACATGACCAGAAACTTGGCAGGTAAAACGCCGGTGTTCTGGTCGAATATTTTATAGTACAGTTCAAATAGTCCATTAGATTTCCTGGTCACAATAGACACTCGTTAAATGACAGTGACTCGCTTGATAAACATGATGGCGGTGTTGATTATCAGGTCATCGGATATATACTTTACTGGTTTCCTTGACCGCGGTGAATTCTTTGAGATTGTCAGGTTTCCTGAAAGGTTTCCATCGAATTTCTTGCCTTGCTCATAATTCTGATATTTTATTTCTTTAGAGTATTTAATTGTGCAGTGGGATGTGTTTTAGTCAAAAGTCAGGTATTCTGTTATATTACTTTACATATTACTATACATGTGAGAAAGGTCGTCTTTTACCAGCCAGCCAGAGCGTGGATTTATTCCGGGCTCTGAAGTGTCCTCAACCCATGACACTGAACACCGTGTTAATGAAGTATTTCTTGATCACCGCATTAAACGTCAATCAATCAATCAATCAATCAATCAATCAACCAACCAATCAATCAATCAATCAATCAATCAATCAATCAATCAATCAATCAACCAAGTTGTTTATTTATATTAATTTCTGACAGGGAACACCTTATTCTAACTCTTCCTTATACTCATGCAAGCATTCGCAGGGGGATAGCTCCCCACGCGGATGTGCATGTAAAATCCATATTAAACTTCAGAGAAAAAAAGTATTTAAACGTGTTGATAAACGTGACACGTCCTAACCAATTTAACTTTGTTTTACACCAAATAAACTGGTTGTCCAAATGCATGGCTTTTGTTTAGGGTGACAAATCCGGAGAGATCTGCCTTGAGAAGGTGTCGTATCCAGGACATACGGAACTGCATGCAGTTGCTGTTGATAATAATGATTATTTGCAGGCTATTTAAAAAGATATTTTATAAAATCAAATTAATTACGATTATGTGCAGCCCTGATGTGATTATGAAAGGAAAAACTATCCATACCAGAATACCTGTCGACCACGCACCTGGAACGGTTGGCATAGCAAAAACTTCATCAAAGTGATTTCCAGACGAGGTACGTGAGGATGTGAAGAAATATACAAGCCGCAGGCGAAACAGAAAAAAAACTGGAGTAGGAAAGGATTTAACATTTCATTATCTGATATGACTTAACCAAATTAATGTTATGACCTTATCTTAACGCGTTCGTGTCAGATGTGGTTGTGGCTACACGTTTAGGAATGTAATAATATACCCTGCCTTGACATAACACATCTGAGTTCTGAACCTGGCTATTATATACTATTTACATGGACATCAACAATGTGTATAAATCTTTCAGATACACATATTGCAAGCATATCTATTTAATATATAGATCGCATGTGTTACGCAACTGGAAAATGTTGCATCCATTATGCAATTATTAACAGATTTGTGAATCGAGGGTAAGACGTTTAAGTGGTCAAATTGAAAGTTTTCCAGAGCTGGGTGCCAAGTGGCAGACAAACTAATATAAATATATATCAAATGCTCACTCATGCTTTTGGTTGTCAGTACAGATGTTCATCAGTGGACAGAATTATAGATCCCAATTTAGAGACCTTTCTCTCTCCATCCCCAAAAGTGTCTAAATTTGAAAAAGAATAGCCCAAAATATGACGTTTGAGATTAAATATAAAATCTCGATTGTCGTATTTTATGAATAAGATGACGCAGTAAAGATAAACAGATAAAATAAACAGGTAAAAACAACCTGAACCCTCAGGCTTTTCTAGACGACACGTATTGCTCCAAGTAACAACAAACATGGTTGTTCACTGAGTACCAGATGCAAGCTTATACTTTACTGAGCATCAAATACAAGTTAATGTTCATTGAGCATCAACTAGGAGCTGTTTACTCAAAATTGAAAAAAAAAAAAACTAATGTTCACTGAGTATGAAATGCGTCGTCCATATTCATTTCATTTTTGTTGCATGAAAAATGTTAAACCCTGTAGACGATTAATAACAGACGTACATGTAGGTCTACAGGCCATGCATCTTCGGTACACACATGCGTGTGTTGAAAAATAGAAAACCACCGTAGTCTATATTTGTTTGTCGGTTTTATATTTTCCATTTAATCTCCCATGTCTTACATGTTTATTTTTTATGTCAGTTTGTGGGGGTATAAATGCAGCTAAAGCGATTTATTTAACCAGTTCCTTTATTCCAATTGTGTCAGTCACACAGAGACCTCACGACTGAACATGTTATCAAAAGCATATTTCCACGTTGTTCTCCATGTCAGCTTGGGGAACACGTTTTGTTTCCGGCACACGGTCGGACAGTTAGGTGAAAAATTGCACCAGGTCGAGCAGTAATATACCTGTCCCCAGACAATGCTGGGGGAGTAACAAAGAACACTTCTAACCATAGTGCGAACCACCCCTTAGATAATTGCTCTGGACTACGTTGTTGGGCGTACCATGGCTATTGGTCTGTATAGTCCGAAGACCAGAAAAGTTTTCTCCCCATCACGTCCCGGTTGTGAAGGCTTGATTAATTCAATTGTGGCGAAAAGTCGCCTTGGACAATATACCGTATTGTTTTTAGTATGTAAATACATAATTAGTTCGTTGACACCCATATATTTAAATAGACTTGTATAAATAGTGTGATTTGCTGCGCGAAGTAAAATACTACGAACGAGAACTTATAAGCGCAGGCGTAGATATGGTTTAATTTTGAGCGCAGGTGTTTGACAACTAACATAAATTTGCTTGTTCGAATAGCAATTGGAAACTGAGTGGAAGAACACAATGAACAATTGTAAATTGTATGGATAACAACTTCATTTGGCCTGTACAAACGAGCGACGTGTCGTTGTAGACATGAATCCGTTGTCAATAGTATTTACGCTTGTATGTACACCGAAACGTCGAGTAATAACGCTTGTATCTACGCAGAAACGTCGTATATTTAAAATACATACGTTCGTTATCCATTGAATGTACAGTATTTTGGGATGAAATAAACTGTCTCAGTGTTTTTTTTTTGACGAGAACAAAGACACAGGGCTGATATTAATGAAAAACATCCACTTCAAAAAGAGGAAATGTTGCCTGACGTCATTATATTAAGTGAATAGAACGTGTCTCTTAGCACAAAGACTGCTGCTATAGGGTGTCTGAATTAGAATTTGTGGTGAAATTAGTATCATTAAAAAACTATATCTCAATGTGCGAAGCAATCAGGGGTCTGTTTAAGCTACTTTAATAAGTAGTACAAATGCGGTAGATATTATCAGTGTCGGTGACCTGTGTACATAATGAAAGCACAGATACACACAGCCAAGTACCATAGCCACAGCGGTAGCAGAGCTAGTTCATGTCACAAACTCCTGGAAGTTCATACTAATCACACTGTCTTCCTACCATTTTGAGGGTCATTATTAAAGTGCTTCTTCCGGCAGTGGTGTATACCCCTGCAAAGCGAATGCACAGAAATTGTAACCCGCTCAGGTATAGGGTTTAACCTGGATATTCAAGGCAATGCGTACAAGTCGTAAGGTCACTTTGAATAAATGTTCAATGACACTTCATACCTATACAGCGGTTTGCTTAGATACTCTGCAAAGGCAACGTCAGCTCAATGGATTCTCGCACTGATGTATCTGCAGGCATATATGCTACACTTACAAACAAATAGGGTAATGATACATTTACAGACAAATGAAGTGATGATACACTTACTGACAAATGGAGTGAAGATACACTTACAGACAAATGGGGTAATAATACATTTACAGACAAATGGGGGGATGATACACTTACTGAAAAATGGTGATGATACACTTACATTTTTTTTTTTTTTTTTTTTTTTTTGATTGGTGTTTTACGCTGTACTCAAGAATATTTCACTTATACGGCGGCGGCCAGCATTATAGTGGGTGGAAACCGGGCAGAGCCCGGTGGGAAACCCACGACCATCCGCAGGTTGCTGGCAGACCTTCTCACGTACGACCGGAGAGGAAGCCAGCATGAGCTGGATGATACACTTACAGACAAATGGGATGATGACATTCTGGATATTAATGAACTAAAAACTAATAGAGTGAAGATACAATAATAGACACAGGATAGGGGGACTGACACATTTATACGCCTGTACACACAGGCATTGATAGAACAGTTTCAAAAATATGGCATTCTTGAGTACGGCGTAAAACACCAATAAAATAAATAAATAAATGAAAAATATGACAGGATTACATTCACATACTGAGAAAGAAGCGCTACATACACAGACATATAATATTATTATGCAGTGATACGTACAGACAAACCAACGTTTATATACACAGAAATATTGCAGGATTACGTTACATATACAACTGCTGCGTTGCATAAGCAGAAATGTGTCAAGATTACATTACACATTGGAAAAGCCATGTTGCACGCACAGAAAATTACACCTATTTTGATCATATAGCAGTAATACATTCACAGAGTAAAAATATATGGTGGATGAAGTTAACCACTTTACCAAAGAAGGACAATTCATGTTAAAACAGAGTATAGCAGATGCAGAAATTTTGCATGATTTTGTCCTTTTTTCAAAAAATAAATAATGGAAATTTGAACTCTTACAAAGTTCGGACACATTTGCAGGTTTTCCCCATCCTTTATTCGACCACTTTAATACGTCATCGGTTTTATCTCGTTCACTTTCACTATCAGAGAGGTTAAAATCTTACATCCTGTTGCGTTAATCGAGATGTGGTGCTAAATAGTTTAAAACAAATGAATTTTGTGTAGAGGATTTTTCATGCCTGAGTATATTGTATACACTATACACAGAAGAATACAGCGGTCTAATTTGCAGATCAGAATTAACAAGCATGGAGACGGAAACTATGCGCATCAGATAATAAAACAAAAGCTCTGACAGAATTCACACAAGCCAGAGAGTAATTGTCCGGTAGTTGTAAGATCCTTAAGTCTACGTGCCCCTGATATACTCATGTGTGTATGGGGGGATTGTGGCGGCATGTCAGCCCCCGTGTACACCTCCCCCCCTCCCCTCTCTGCCCACCGTACCTAACGCCGTATGGTACCAGATCCAAGTCTAGATGGCCATACCCCCCCCCCCCCCCACCATCTTATTGCCTCCATCTCGTCCGGCTTTGGTCAACAATACCTAGATCAGACACTTCGCAGTGTTTTACCAGCCTTAACACATTAACGAAGAAGTGGTCGGGTAATACAGGAATCTGTTCATTGCATAAACTTTTTTGTATTTTGACGAGTTGGTATTATATTTAAGCTTTGCTTTGATAAACTGGAGTTTTCGGTTTATGTGTAAGCATTAAATAAAAGACACGTGTAACGGTACAGCGCGCTCGACGTACTGCTGATGATACTTAATGACGTCATATGACAGATATTACGATATGGTAAGACATGAATTGAGGAAAAGAGGCGGAAAAGCAGCAATCCGTCCTTCCTCGTCTTCTTGATTGTGTCAGAAAACAGTGAATGATGCAATAATTAAAAAGAAAAACACTTCAATCGTAATTCATGCTCTTTGTCTGAATACGTTTTAAATGTCAACATTTTTTCCAGATGTGTACTAGGCTATGTCGTTAAGCCTAGCCTGTTACCTACAGAATTACCGGTACCGGTATACATACAGGCCTACATACGCCGCATGCGTGCGATGTTAACCTCTTTACAGTCAAACGGTGCTTTATTAATCTGTTGCGATACCGTTATTTATGCAGATTATAATGAATATTAACGTGCTGAAATTTGACAAAAGCTTTTTTTGAATACACTTGCTTTGTTAATAAATATAATGATGGCTCATTCTTTCCCTGGAATTAACAGTACAATGTCTTTTAACTTTAGGATAACGGATTGGTGAGTCCGACTTGACTGGAAACCATTGCCGCAGGTTTCTCTTGGTCAGATTTCATTGTAACATTGAGGCCACTTATTCATATATATGAAGCATGCAGTTTTAGAACATCTTATACTAGCATTGACAAAGTCCAAAAAACTACTGTACTGGCATTGACAAAGTCCAAAAATCTACTGTACTAGCATTGACAAAGTCCAAAAATCTACTATACTAGCAATGACAAAGTCCAAAAATCTTCTGTACAAGCATTGGCAAAGTCCAAAAATCTACTGTACAAGCATTGACAAAGTCCAAAAATCTACTGTATTAGCATTGACAAAGTCCAAAAATCTACTGTACTGGCATTGACAAAGTCCAAAAATCTACTGTACTGGCATTGACAAAGTCCAAAAATCTACTATACTAGCATTGACAAAGTCCAAAAATCTACTGTACTGGCATTGACAAAGTCCAAAAACTAGCATTGATTAGCAAGTCCAAATATCTTGAAAATATACATGACTAGCTATTAAATCTGGTATAGCATAAAGTTGGATCGTATAGCCTTTAGGAAGACTTGAAAGCCATGGTATGCATCAGATCGTTAGATTTATTCCATGACTATTTTCAGGGTACTAACCCTTGACCGAAGAGGTTGCCAGTTCAAATCCGCTCGGCGGCTTTACGTCTTGTATGGGGTTCGCCAAACACTTGTCGAAGAGACGCCTTTCTCCACCCATAAACCTCACGTCGTCATATACATATGAATATTCTTGATTGTGACCCATGATACATCAATCAATCAGTAATAAATCAATAAATGACTGCATTGATGACTGATGTGTTCTATTATTAATTCCAGGAGTGCATCTGATCGTCATTGGAGGTATTCTCCAAGTGATGGCCGCCTTCATGTCGTTCCGACGAAATGACCACCTGACGGCCACCGCCTTCGTCGTCTTTTCGGCCATCTGGTCCATCTACGGGATAGGCCACCTTTTACAGCCTGTCCTGGGGCCCGAGGTGATGCAGAGGGGCCTCTTGCCGGGAATGATAGCTTTCTGCGCCATAGCCATCGTTCTCTGTCTCTGCGCCTTAACTGTTAATTATATTCTACCCCCTGTCCTGTTAGCACTGTTCCTTACTCTGGTCTTTGAAGGGGTGGGGCTGTTTTATTTCTGGGGTAAGCGGGTGGCTGCGGCTTTCGAGCTTTTCATAGTCTTAACGGGGTTATACGCTGTCGTGGTGATGACGCTTAAGGGCGTCAGCCAGAGATACGTTTTACCAGGCTTTGGAAATGCTCCGTACAACGTTCTGTTGATCCGGGCCAAAGCCCAAGACAACAAAAAGAAAGAGAAAAAGAAAAACACGAAGTACGCTGAGCCGATGGCGTTGGGTTACATTGGCAACGTCGTGCCGGCCACCGTGCTCGCGTTCCATCATTTGGGTTACTTCACCGACTTCCGGCCTGCCGCCTCCATGTTGCTTTTTAGCCTTCTCTGCCACATGCTGGCCAGTTTCTACGCTTTCCTCCGCCACGATTTCTTCCACTCCGTCCAGTTTATCTGTTATCTAATGCTATGGCTGTCTAAAGGTATAACCCAGACCTTGATATCCTTGGAGTTTCACGGCATAATAGAAGCTCGGATTAACTTCTATGGCCAGTGGGGTTTATTTCTGGTCTACTCCGCTCTCCTGGTAGGGTCTATGTGCCAGGGGAAAGTCGTGTTCCTATACAATCTCCTCTTCCTAGTCATGCTTCTTCTCTCTGTAGCACACATCCCTATTAACGTCTATAACTTTACATTCGGCATCCCCTGCGCCATTATCGCCATCGTGTCCTTGTACATCGCTCTCGGCACTTTGGTCAACTCCATAGCCGAGAAGGCAGTCATGTATACGGGGTCAGAGGTCGTGACCCAGGTCAGCTTGAGGTCATATTTTGAGAGGCTCACGGCATGTTGCAGGTATTTATGCTTCAGACTTTTATAATGTCAAGGCCTCAGGATCATAAAGGCGTCTTTGACTTATGTTAAACGTAGTTTTAACTTATGATATTGAAGATATACATTTGGACATCAAAACCTGAGGCATGAAGATTAAATATTTAAGTAAAACTTCCCAAGGGAAGTTTTTGCGCTGTAGACTGTTTTGAGGTTAAGACAAAGATTGACTATGACAGCGGCGTGATCTGGAGGCCAGGGGACGATCCCACAAAGCCATTTCTGACTTCAGTCAAAATTTAAATCAAAGTAATTTTGGGCCATAGAAATAAAACTTTTGACCACTTTATAAATGTTATCAATTATGTTAAATGTTACCAAAAACTAGATGTCTATTACCAACAACTAAACACTGTGATAAGGGTTAAAAATTTGACTTTAGTCAGAAATGGCTTTGTTGAATCGGTCCCAGAAAATGTGTAGAATGTCGTCTGAATTTGGAAACATATACTTCATACATTATAATGCCCCAACCTTTAGGAGTACATGTCGTCATATTCCGTTTTGACAATTGCTTTACACGCAATATGCAAAAATCACATCATTCTACCAATAAAATGGAAAATCTTTGTAAGAGTTTCGTATTTTAGGCATTGAATGAAAGACTAAAGACACAAATTTAAGATAGCGCACATAGTCTCCTAAAATAAATAATTTTTTTTTGTTTTGTGCAGGAGTCAAAAGTTTCCAGAAATCAAAGAGATCGAAGAAGGACCGGAAATGGATAGCTACATCGTGGATACCATCTCGTTCCTTGGCAACACGGTGGCCGCCATTTGCATGTCAACGTTCGAGGCGACGAACGGGACCGAAGCCCTGCCGTGGGTGCTGGTGGCAGGAGCTTTGATACAGCTGTACGCTGGCAGACTGGCGTACGCCTCGGGCAGCCTGGCGAAGACCTACGTCACGGTGGTGCTGGCGGCCTACTGGGGAATGTGGGCCCTTATACTCATCAATGGTAAGGCGATCCCTCCTGTTACTTCCATGCACTCCTGGGGAATGTGGGCCCTTATACTCATCAATGGTAAGGCGATCCCGCCTGTTACTTCCATGCACTCCTGGGGAATGTGGGCCCTTATACTCATCAATGGTAAGGCGATCCCTCCTGTTACTTCCATGCACTCCTGGGGAATGTGGGCCCTTATACTCATCAATGGCTGGGTGATCACACCTTGCCTTATTTCACTGTCAAGCACTACTGGGGAATGTGGACTGTTATACCCGTCAGTGGTAGAGCCGTCGCATCGTAGCTTATGTCACTGTCAAGCCCTACTGGGGAATGTGGACTGTTATACTCGTCAATGGTAAAGCGGTCGCATCGTAGCTTATGTCACTGTCAAGTACTACAGGGGAATGTGTGCCCTTATAATAAAAACTGGTAAGGCGGCCACACCGTAGTGTATGTCACTGCCATTGTAATACTGGGGAGTGTGGGATCGGTACTGGGATTATTGACCTGGAACGTCCATTTTTGGTGACGGCTGGTATACAATTGTCTAAATTCAAAGAAATGATCATAGAATAACAATACCCACTAAGCAATTTTAAGACAATGAGATTGTATTTTCAGAGAACCTATCGGCTTCGCTAAGGGCGGGGTCTGTAGCAGTCCTTAGTCTCCACACGATCGTCATGCTGGTTACCCTCGTGCTGAACAAGGTCTGGTTGCCGGTCTCCATCCTGTTTGAGCTGAACGCCATTTGTTTGGTCCTTCAGTGTTTCGATGCTCTTCCACGCTACATGTTGCTGGTGTCCATGCTGCTCCTAGGTATGATACGTTGTATATAGTTATCATCTAGAGTTAAAACAATGGCAATATTATATATCTTCAAGTCAATCATATTTTCCCAAGTTAAACAAAAGGACTATTCTTTTCACCAGTTTTCTGTCAATATTTATCTTCTGTAGGTCTCGTGTGTTTTTACGGAGTTTTCGCCGGCATGGTGAACGGGGTGCTTGGAAGCCATATTATTCCAATGGGAGAGCCATTCATTCAGGTACATTAAAATGAAAGGATATTTAGGTACATTCAAATTAAAGGACATTTAGTTACATTCAAATGAAAGGACATTTAGGTACATTCAAATGGAAAAAAAAAACAAAACAAAAAAAAAAACAAAACAAAAACAAAAGGATTATCAACGATCAGACACACCACAGAGAACTGTGAGGCTTCACGCGTTACTATTTTGCTGATTTGATTTCTTTATTTGACTGTTGATTAAACACCACACTGTGTTCTAGCTATTGTAAGACATGCGCGTCTAAGCTACTGAGCCATGACCTGCTCTGGCTATTTTGCTGGGCCCAGTTGTTCAAACTTAATACCAAGTTTTAAGCCAAGTCTTCAATTATGTACTTAGCCTGCAAAAATTTGCGTCACAGTATTTTAAACATGAACTATAAAACTGCTGCTGTTATGCTTTGACACTGGACAACTGCATTGGCTGCTGAGTTTGGCAAAATTTGTTAATATAAAATATGACTTAATGCCAGTATTAACTAATACACTTTCGAAGAACTTGGCCCTGATTGGCCCTGATGTTTACTAAAATTGACATCACCTTATCTTTTTCTGAGAATTTCTTTAATGTTCAAATATTTCTGAAAACATGTATGTTTCTGTTGTGATTTTCAGGAGAGAGATAAGGATTTAGAAGAGCTGAACAATGGTAAGACGGTGTGTCCTGCGTTCCCATCACGGCGTACCACCAGTCTCAAGGCTATCGCTAAGATCCTGGACAACGGTGGGGTGTGTGGAGTGCCCACTGATACAGTCTACGCTCTGGCCGCGTCTTGCAAACATCCAACCTCCATCAGGAACATCTACAACATCAAAGGGCGCCCTCCGGAGAAGCCCATCTGCGTGTGCCTATCCAAGCTGGACCAGCTCGCCGACGCAAACCCTGACTTCAGTCCATTGCTCTGGGCCTTCATGAGACGGTGTTATCCAGGAGGAATCAGCTGTGTGGTGCCCAAAGGCCAGTGGCTTAGGAACATGGGACTGAACGACGCTGTAGAGTACATTGGGACCAAGGAGAGCGTGTGTATACGAGTCCCAGACAGTACGGTTCTGTCCCATTTGGTGGGAATGACTGGACCTGTGGCCATCACGTCGGCGAACCCTAGCGGTGGGGCGGACAGCACTCACCATGATATGGTGCTGGAATCTTTGGGTAAGCTTTAGTGTTGTCTTGTTGGGCTTTGCTGAACTGTAGAAATTCGTGGTGTTGCCGTTTGGTTGTGCCAAATGAAATTACCAGCACAAAGCCAGATTACTTACACAAATCCAGATTGCCAACACACATCCAGATTGTTTAAGACAAAGCCAGATTGCCAAACACAGCCAGATTGCCAAGACAAAGTCAGATTGCCAACACAAATCCGGATTGCCAATGCAAAGCGAGATTGCCAATACACAGCCAGAGTGCCAAGACAAAGTCAGATTGCCAACACAAATCCGGATTGCCAATGCAAAGCGAGATTGCCAATACAAAGCCAGAGTGTCAAGACAAAGTCAGATTGCCAAACACAAAGCCAGATTGGCAAACACAAAGCCAGATTGGCAATACACAGCCAGATTGCCAAACACAAAACCAGATTGCCAATACAAAGCCAGATTACCAATACAAAGTCAGATTGCCAGTACAAAGTCAGATTGCCAATACAAAGCCAGGTTGCCAAATACAAAACCAGATGGCCAGTACAAAGCCAGATTGGCAATACAAAGTCAGATTGCAGGCAGATTGCAGTCAGATTGCAAACAAGTTGCTGTGGGAAAAATGTATTATTCTCTATGGGTGAGATTTCTTTGTAGAGCTGTGTATTTTTGAGTTCTCTAAAACATTATATTTCCCCAAAAAAGGTGCACGTCAGTTCTGCAGAAACATACCTGTTGATCTCCAGATCGGTAGGGCTACATTTCAGTTCTGCAGAAACATACATGTTAGATCTCCAGATCGATAGGGCTGCATTTCAGTTCTGCAGAAACATACCTGTTAGATCTCCAGATCGGTAGGGCTACATTTCAGTTCTGCAGAAACATACATGTTAGATCTCCAGATCGATAGGGCTGCATTTCAGTTCTGCAGAAACATACATGTTAGATCTCCAGATCAGTAGGGCTGCATTTCAGTTCTGCAGAAACATACATGTTAAATCTCCAGATCGATAGGGCTGCATTCCAGTTCTGCAGAAACATACCTGTTAGATCTCCAGATCGGTAGGGCTACATTTCAGTTCTGCAGAAACATACATGTTAGATCTCCAGATCGATAGGGCTGCATTCCTGTTCTGCAGAAACGTACCTGTTAAATCTCCAGATCGGTAGGGCTGCACGTCATTTCTGCAGAAACATACATGTTAGATCTCCAGACCAGTAGGGCTACATGTCAGTTCTGCAGAAACATACATGTTAGATCCCCAGACCAGTAGGGCTACATGTCAGTTCTGCAGAAACATTCATGTTAGATCTCCAGACCAGTAGGGCTGCACGTCATTTCTGCAGAAACATACCTGTTAGATCTCCAGACCAGTAGGGCTACATGTCAGTTCTACAGAAACATACATGTTAGATCTCCAGATCGGTAGGGGCTACATTTCAGTTGTGCAGAAACATACCTGTTAGATCTCCAGACCAGTAGGGCTACATGTCAGTTCTACAGAAACATACATGTTAGATCTCCAGATCGGTAGGGCTACATGTCAGTTCCGTAGAATTGTATGTAGCTGTTGTACACCTCGCGCGTTTTTGTATGTCTCGCCTGACATTGTACACACAATATAGGGATAACACTAACTTAGTTAACTGTCTTTATGCTTCTTTATGGAAAGTGTTTTTCCTTTGACAGGTCATAAAATAGACGGGATGTTATGTGATGGGGAATCGAACGAGCTAGTCGCCTCCACTGTGGTAAACTGTATGAAGATAGACCAAGGTGGGTATCTAATGTTAAAAAAAAAAAAAAAACAAATGTCCTTGATCGGTACTCTTCCAGACGACCTCAGAAAGGCACTATAATGAGGAATATGTAACATTAAAGATCATTAAACTCTTTATTTTAAAATTTTTCCAATTGAGTGAAATGGTCTTAAAACATCAGGTTCTACGGTGGTCTGTATTGACCCAGAGGGTAGTAAGAGGGACGTCTTATCTCTGTTGTTAGCTGGATATAGTTTGTTTCAAGGCATGTATTGAAATTTTGGCATTTTGAAATGGTGAAATCTAGCCGTCTGTGTGTGTTAAGTGGGAAAAAGGTCATTGGTCCCAGTATGGACGGAAAAGGCCACCATATATGATCCAAAGTTTCAAATACATTTTATTAGGGTAAAAAAAAATTAATAAAATAGAAGTCGGTCTGGTTTTATGGACAGTGTTAAATGGTCTTTCATCGAGTTTATATTTCACCTTAGTGTTTTTTTTTTCCTTTAAATAGTTTATTTATTTTATTTCATTGGTGTTTTACGCCGTACTCACGAATATTTCACTTATACGACGGCAGCCAGCATTATGGTGGGAGGACATCGGGCAGAGCCCGGGGGAAAACCTGTGGTTTTACTATGGCTTTTAGTAAGGATGTTTGTGATCCACGTGGCGAGGTGGAATGGTTTCCCCAGGGCTCTTCTAGGTTTCCTCCACCGTTATAACGCCGTTATACAAGTGAAATATTCTTGAGCATGGTGCATAAGAATTGGGCTCTCCAGTTGTACGTGGGAGGGTCCGCAGCAACCTGCAGATGGGGTCGTGGGTATACCCAGGGCTTTGTCCACCATAATGCTTGCCGTCGTCGTATAAGTGAAATGTTCTTGAGTACGGCATAAAACACCAATCATAAGGAATAGGCTACTTCAATTAAATAAGAATGCTATGCAATGCACAAAATGCCCATTGATCATAAAATATAGTTTAATATAGTTTAAAACTTAGTCAAGGTCATATAGTGAATAGCAATAGTCTTCTTCTACAATGCCAGGTAAAGACACGGTAAAAGTTGATCAAAATTGCCTAAATCATACAAATGATACTATGTTTACAAGGCGTGGGAAAAAATTAAAAAGATTTGTTTAAAACCTATATTTTCTTTCCATTTCAGGTGAGATCTCCTTCTTCAGAATCGGGTGCACTCCCAAAGAAATTGTGGAAGCACATTTCGAAGCTGCCAAAGCGGAAATGAAGAACAAAAGTGCTTCAGTTGATTTAGATGGACGTGAAAACTTCATTTTGTACTGAATGATTATAAAAAAGCACAACAAAATATTCAGAACAGTGTGATTGTTTCGACAGATGAAATAAACTATTGTCGATTTTTTTTCCATCCAAATATCTAAGTCAACGTAGTTATGATATGCCATCATTTCGGCGGATCCTAGGGAATCCAGGCTGGCAAGCCTCGTGTCTTGAAAAACAAATTCTTCGACAACATTCCATGACTTGTCCAACAGTTAAGTAAATTCACCTGCTTATGAATTATAAGCCTTAAACTTTGACGTTTTTAGTAGATTTTCTGTCTGAAAAATGACAGCAAAAACACAAAACCTTTCAAATCAGATTTCCCCTATCTTGCAACAATAGTTTGGTGGTAACGCGAAGCATTTACATTTTGTTCTCTCGCCAAACACGTGTTAACTGTGGCATAATGGCATATTAAACGTCAAAAATGTCCGCCACGACTGAACAACAGCTTGCTGAGCTTGGACCCGATTTCGTTAACTGGGAAAGTTTGGTGCTTCTGTTTTCTTTACATATGTATAGTTTGTTACAAATACATGGAGGGTTTATCAATTAACATTCTCTTTGTAAGCAGGTCTATGTTTTCAAAGCACATTTTCTTGTGATATTAACTCTAAATATTCTGGTCAATTTATTACGTGTTTAATTACTATTTAATTATTTATAATGTAATAAGCCCGTGGAGATAAACGTTTACTGTTTAGCAGTGCATTTGATACTGGGGTTACTTGGTGGAATAATATGAGTTTTCGTTGTTATAAGAAAGAGAAATATATTGTTGTAAATTGTAATTTAAATACATTATATTATATAATGAAAGAAGAGGTGTTGAACTAATCATATTTTATACTCATATCAACTTTTAATATAACGCGTATATATAAACATTTTTATATCGAAGGCATTATGTTACCGTTTTACGCCTATGCTGTATATATTCCATTATTCGATCATTAAAATATGGTATGAAACGGTCATGGGTGTTGCTTTCAATTCATCTCTTTCCTATATAAGCATTGCCATCGACTTTATCGTAATGTATTCACACGGACGTTACCTTTCAATCCACGACTGGAGAGCGGGATTTATAGCTCAATGAACAATATGTGCGGCTCTTAACCACAAGATGCTCCAGTTGCAGGTTCAGTCCCGGTCGTAGGCAGGAAATTTGTACATTGTTCCGCAGTTAGACTGTTGATAGTTAACGGCCGTTTTTTGCATTTGTTATTTTACATTCGTTGTCCACTCAGCTTTACAGGAGGGAAAATTCGTCAGTAACTGACCAACTCTCGGTGGTTTATCCAAAAACTGACCACCATCGTATGACGCTAAGCAACAATCAAATACATAAATAAATAAATAAATAAATCTTATGTGGCGAGAGCAACGTTTAGAGGAATGAGAAAACCAATCACCTTGACCAGAAAAAACCTCTTGACTAAAGCTGCAGCCGAAAAAAGTGTCAAGACGTAATGAGAAATTCTAAATTCATTTCTGAGTTGTTAGCTTAAATACCTCATGAGCCTTTCTAAAAATTGTTCCATAAATGCTTAATCAACTATATGGCCATTGCATGATACCTTGGTGGTTCAGACATTATCATTCATTCACATTATTTCCACAATTGCCTCGGGTACAGGGCTACTTCTGGTGTTATTCCGGTCATCGCTTGAGGCACCGTGTTACTTCTAATGTTATTTTGGTCATCGATGGAGGCACAAGGTTGCTTCTCACATTATTTCGTGAGAGATAAATTTATTATATGGCTGAAAATATTGCCGATATGGCGTTACGCCATAATCATTCATTCACATCATCTCTATCATTGCTTCAGGAACAAACATACTTCTAATGTTATTTCCATCATGTTTCAAGAACAAGGTTACTTTTAACGTTATTTCAGTGATTGCTTCAGTGCTTTTTCTTCAGGTTACTTTTAACGTTATTTCGGCCACTGCTTCAGGTGCAAGGTTACTTCTAACGTTATTTTAGCCACTGCTATAGATACAATGATACTTCGAACGTTATTTCGGCTAGTGCTTCAGGTGCAAGGCTACCTCTAATGTTATTTCGGCCACTGCTTCAGATACAAGGTTACTTCTAGCGTTATTTCAACCACTGCTACAGATACAAGGTTACCTCTTCACTTCTTTCGGCCACTGCTTCAGATACAATGATACTTCTGACGTTATTTCGGCCACTGATACAGATGCAAGGTTACTTTTAACATTATTGCGGCGATTGCTACAGATACAAGATTACTTTTAACGTTATTTCAGCCACCGCTACAGATACAGGGTTACTTTTAATGTTATTTCGGCCACTGCTTCAGATACAATGATACTTCTTACGTTATTTCGGATACTGCTACAGATACAAGGTTATTTCTAACGTTATTTTAGCCACTGCTACAGATACAATGATACTTCGAACGTTATTTCGGCTACTGCTTCAGGTGCAAGGTTACCTCTAACGTTATTTCGGCCACTGCTTCAGATACAATGATACTTCTAAAGTTATTTCAGCCACTGCTACAGATACAAGGTTACTTCTTCACTTCTTTCGGCCACTGCTTCAGATGCAAGGTTACTTTTAACGTTATTTCGGCCAATGTTTCAAGTACAAGGTTTCTTCTTACGTTATTTACCGCCATTGTTTCAGGTACAAGGTTTCTTCTAACGTTATTTCCGCCACTGCTTCACATACAACGTTACTTTTAACGTTATTTAAGCTACTGCTACAGGTGCAAGATTATATTTCGAACAATATTTCGGCCACTGCTTTAGGTAAAAGGTTATTTCTAACGTTATTTCGGCCACTGTTTCAGGTACAAGGTTACTTCTATCGCTATTCCGGCCATTCTTTCATGTATAAGGTTTCTTTTCATGTTATTTCGGTCACGGATTCGGGTACAAGGTTGTCTCTACCATTATTCCTGTCAATGCTTCAGATACAAGGTTGTTTCTAACATTATTTCTGCCAATGCTTCAGATACAAGCTTGCTAAAGACGTTATTTCGACCAATGCTTCAGATGTATGGTTACTGCTAACGTTATTTCGGTCATTGCTTCGGGTATAAGATTTCCTTTACCATCCGCTTCAATATATTTATTTATAAAACCCACGACCCTCAGCAGGTTGCTGCAGACCTTCCCACGTACGGCCGGAGGGGAAACATCCTATTCAAGTACAAGGCTGCATCAAGCATTATTTCGGCAATTGTTTACTTCTATCGTTAGTTTGCTCATGTCACGCCTCATTATACAACCAGTCCATGTGTAGACTAATATCTAAACCCCGTCTCACTGAAACGTTTACCGCAACCGACGACGTGTACAGACAAAAGACCTCCGCCCTTCAACCCACCACTATAGAGGACGCATATTACCAAAGATATCCTCTTGAACGTGGCGTAAATCACCATAACAAATAATGACTGACTTTATATCTGCAATTCTATGGCACTAACAGAAAACACAAAAGCCCGACGAATCTTGCGTTTCAGAGAAATGAATTTATTCCCTGTACAGCCCTATACACATGCACGGTCATAAACATATTGCACATGCTGAACTAAAATCAAAGGAAAGCTGCAATTCAGCACATCCAGGTCTAAACAAATCATGATAAATAGATCTACAAGAATTGCGATATGAAACTAAGGTTTGCACATGTATATGATCAAAAAAATTCCCGGCTATAAGCGGATGTGTTAACACGTAGGAAAAAAAAAAGCGGAAATAGGTTTACATGCGCGACATAATGTCATTCCACTCAGGTCCTGCATAACGATGTATAAATCCTATCTGTTTAAAACACTTGGTAGGTAACTAAATAGTACTGACCCCCCCCCCCCCCAAAAAAAAAACAAAAAACAAAAAAAACAACAACAACAATAAGATCATTGAAAAGAATGACTTCTCAATACCCAGTGCATTCAATAGATTCTACATTTATGAATACTAATAAGTGTATACTCCGAATGTAAGAGGTGTGGTCACGTGATTGTAATATGCAGCAGATTCCAGTTCGAATCAAAGTATAACTATGCGACTTGTATTATGATTATTATGAAAGTGTGTCAAGAACAATAACGACAATACTAGCATAAAGTAACCCAAAATGTGCGAAACTATCTTAGACCATAATATATATATATATATATATACATACACATATAGATATATACATAAATTAAAAAGGTTGTTATTTAAGTTAAATAAGACTAAAGAGTCTAAGAGGTAGTTCTCAGCAATGGCCGCATCTATTTTGTCCTACGTGCAATGCAAACCTCATTATAGAGGGCTTACACTCACCGCCATGCTGGATCTCGAACTGAAAGAATTTCAATAGCCCAGTTAACAAAGTTAAAGGTTAACTCCAGGAGAAACCATGGTATTCGTTTGTTAGAGATCCATCATGACAGGTCAGGAGTTAAAGGATGTAGAATGTACAAGGTTCTGGAAAATATTCGAACTATGCTGTATTAACTCTTAAATATATTATAACCAAAAACTAAGTTTACAGCAGTCTACGGTAACACTGATTTTAAATTAACGTATATGAAGTTTCAGTTTTACAACACTAATAAATCCAATGTCATTAGGCAACAGCACAGAACGACACCCCAGTGGAAATATATACACACTATCCAACACTTGGAGAACTACAACTCCTCACACAACCGTTTATGTACAAGTCTTTGCTACAAGTATTTTAATAAAATGAATCCTAATTTAAAAAAAAAAAAAACACCTGTAATACCTAAGAACACATGCCTAATACCCTCAGACATGGGAATTGATGGTCAGGTAAAGTCTGCAGTTTTCGAAGAAAGCCTGGCAGTATCTTACCGTACCCTTAGATTACATTAACAATCACCTATTCTGGTGAAATCCTTTGTTTTCACTCTCCACATTTTAAATAAAAAGAAAAGTCTGAAATCAGAAAAATGGAGGAAACTTCCCATGCCTGTACGACGTGAACATAACGAAGGCAAAGACTCTAGCTGTAAGTTTTGTGTATCTGTTCCACAACTGAAATAAATCCAGGTGTACTGGTAGGCTACTGCAATGTTTATTCTACAAAGTCATTCTATACTCCACACTGAATTCTGTGACATCGGCAGTACGTGGGAAGGCCTGTGAGCAACCTGCGGGTGGTCGTGGGTTTCCCGGGCTCTGCCCGTCCGCCGTCGTGTAAGCAAAATATTCTTGAGGACGGGGTAAAACATCAATGACATAAATTAACAAATTCTGTGATATATTTGTGGATACATCCACTGTTATTTTGTTAGCCTGGCCATGAGCATACGTCAAACGTTAAGTTACTTGAAAACTTAGGTAACCTTTGGGCTATATAAAGATCAGTAAGAAACTTGAGAATAGAATCTAGTTTTTAACAGACAGTCCTAATATGACCAGTAGTATAAAACAAAGCAAAGCAAAGCAAAGCAAGACATAAATCGAAATTAAAGTTTTTTGCCGGATGCCAGCGAGGGAAATCGGTCTTCTGTTTGCCCATGCCTGGAGCTCGGATGTAAGGCTTGGAAAGGCAATCATTGTTAACCATGGTAGAATAGTGGGAGAGACACAAGAAATGATCATGGGGGTAATTTAAAGGACAAAATCACAACCCGCCTCTGAACGACAATGACAACAGAAGTTACATTTCGTTGTTTGAGACGTATTCCACAAATCTTTGTATCATTAAGCATGCAAGATGTGCAATATCGCTACTTTTCATCGAACCAAAAATAACCAACAGTTTAAATCGTATTACTTAGTATATGTATTATTTAGTATAACAATCCGATTGGTATGTTTAACGTATACTGTAAAATAGTCCGCTCCTTTGTAGGCTGTCAGGTTTAGGGTAAATTTGGCAAACGAAAAATGCATTTTAAGAGGTAAATAGATGTCATAAAACATTGCTCTTGAGTCTTACATCAGTAGGATCTCATCTTACACTAAAGCTAATAACACCTTTCTAATACCGTATCAATAAAACTGTCAGGATCAGGTAAACGGATTAACTCCGTTTGAATGGATGAAATGTTATGTCATTTACATATTTGTGGAGGAAATGGAACTGATCTTGGTTTTCTGGTGCGCATTTGCCTAGTTCCTCTACGACAACCGATATTGTAGAGATACGAAGTGCATTTAGCCCAGGGCTACTAAACACAAAGTACGTTCTATGAAACATGCGCCAGTGTTCCAACACACCACCTCACTGGCTAGGTATCAGTATACACGTGCAAAATAGGTCATGTAGTAGACAAAGAAAAGCACACGTCAATTTATGCCCATGTCACAACATTGCAATCTTCAGCGATAGCCCAAGATTCATCCCCATTTGTATGTGTATTTTTTACTTCAATCTACAGAAACCCACCTACACCCTGAAAAACAAGATTACATGAAATATGCAGAATTGTCTGCGACTATTTAGTGTGACACTCCTTTCTTTGTTTGCCAATGAGGGTTTGCTTATCCCGCCTCCAGGCAACCCTGGTTCATGGAATTAACAACCACCTGGCTTAAAGGTGGTTTGGTACGACAGCCATTTTTGATGTAATACTGAGTATTGTCCACTGGGTGTCTATTGTTGGGGGTATCATAAACTAGGCGGAGGCCTTGGCTAGTAAGGGCATACAATAGGCAATATAGACAAGCTTACCTCAAAGATGGCTGCTGTTGCAAACCATTTATACCACTGACTTGAGTGAGTATCTTCTACAACACAACTTTCTAGTACATCACACCAACCATATGTCACGTGACAATTTTGTAAATTTTTTCGTCCCGGTAACAACTGCAAATTCTATATCTATTATCAAGATGGCAACAGATCTGTCCTATGTACAACAGTGTTTTGTTCAGTTTTCACTAATAAACTAATATCAGACAAACATTCCATGGCAAGTTTCTCAATTACCATGTTTCAGAGGTAGACCAACAATCTTGTATTGTTCACGCATACAGCAACACAGGTTTGCATAATCATTCGTAAAATCACAACTATATTTTGAAAATACTATAAAGGTCAGCAGAGGAAATTCCAATCAAACTTGATATAGCAAGAAGTGGCAGCAGGTTCAGAGCGAATGTTTCATAAAGAGATGACTCAAATTCCACATAAATATCCGTTTTATATTAGTTTGGTGACTCAAAAGCCTAAAAACGGACATCTGCCAACCAAAGCTAACCACTATACGATGTTGTTATTCATGTAAATCTAATAATTTTTATTGTTGTCCATCAAATATATTTTTGATGTGTACCACAATATACTAGTTCTGTTCAGCAAATTTTCTGTTGCTCAGCAAATCCATGCCAACACGTGGGAACCCACTCCTGATGTACACTAAATGAATACCCAGGTCTTATGCTTTTTCACATCACTAATGCCTTTCTAAGACATATATACATCTATATTGTCTAAAATAGCATGATTATCAAAACCTGACAAGACCAATTACACTGATCAATACTCACTCAGTGGGTGACATTCATTCGCGGTGATGTAATTTGGAAATATTTTAACACTGTTTGCACTTAATGTACATCTAGCTTTAAATTAATAATAAAAAAAAAAAAAAAAAAAAACCCCAAAAACTATGCTATGACCATGTCAACAGTTCACTGTAAAACAAGAATAATAATGTTACCTACAATATTGCTCTTCTGAACAATATTGTTTTGTTTGTGAATCACTGACACTCAATAACTTCCCACTGAACATATACAAACTCTTCACAGTTGCATCAAATTGTGCCTTACACACTCTGCAATAACTTAAACGTCACATCGCTATTCATAAACTAAAGAGTGTTAAAGTATCAAGAGTTCTGTTGTCATTGAGGTATAATATCAGCTCTCCATGGGGAAAATGGCAGTGTTTTGTAGCTTTGTGTAAAAGCTGTATACAAAAATTCCCTTCTCCAGAAACATTTTTTCAAATAGATAAATACAAATTATTTATTAATATTAATAATAATAATTATAATATCATGTTTCAGAATGTTCCTTCACAATTAAATCATGAAATGTATCACCAAAGTTAAAAAGACACGATGAATAAATTCTTACAAAATAACATTGCATGTGTTGGCCATTACCAGGTAATAGAATGATAATATTAAAAACCACTGACCACACGGGTGACATCTTCAGGACTTTGTCCCGGGATAACACTGGAGCACTGGAATGCTATGAAATTGTACAAAGGCTATAAGAGATACTGCTATGTACTTCATGCCAGACCGCATGGAAACTCCTGTAACTACTGTAATGGTGTGACATGAAGCACAGCCACGTTCCTGTGACAGGAGGGGTGTGGCAGTGGGCCTAGCATGAAGTACGTCCCTGATCAGGTCACTGCTACCAGTGATTGTACCATAGTACTTGTAAAAAGAGCTGCCCGTTGAAGTGGTTCAATGATTATGTGTGCTGGTTGATGGAAGGATGGGGTTATGGTTGGATGACACACCAGTGTACCTGTCTACAACACTTTCCAGATCCTGTGAGGGCAAGAAGTAGAGGGTTTCTCTTATTATCAAAGATAAAATTTTGCTAGTAATTGTAATAAGAAGTCTGAGCAAATAACTAGCACACTTTGCAAACTTACATATGCTATACTGGTTACTTATTTATCATTTCCAATGCAATATGACACTTAAAACTAAAAATGAAGCATTTTCATGAACGTATAAGTAAATAAACTTTTTTTCAAACACTTTCAACGTCTCAAAAAACAAAATTGAAGTCAAACGCTAGAGGGAATTTTACACAATGCAAGATCGGCCAGACGTGGAAAGGGAGATAAGCATTTAAAATATCATAGCTAAAAGTTATCCAGGATATAGTTTAGTATTTTTTTTTTTTTTTAACAAAAACTGTGCTGTAAAACTGTCTCCTGTATCCTGACCGGTACTAGATTTGAGCTTATAACTAACCTGCACTAACTGTGTTTTGTCGTAGTTTTTCCTGTGATGGAACACACATCTGGACAAGACGCTGTACAGTTTTCCGAGACTCTCCACTGTGTAGTTGTGCGTTCTCTCCACTAGCAGGCGGAGAAGTCCATCCAGTCGCCCATGGTCCACCACCAGGGGGGGCTCTGGCTCTTCAAGGATCTGTAGAGCCTGCAGCGCGTCCTTGTTGCTGGATCGAGATCGGGTCAACCGGAACGAGGCAGGTGTACCTGCTAATCAAGCATGGTGAAGGTATTTAAAAATGCAGTTTTACATATGGGGTACATCAAAGAGATGACCACGCGTAAAAGACTTATACTGGCGTTTGTCATTCAAGCTTAAAATACAATGACAAACTTAACACCCTTACTTAATAGTCATGATTCAGCTCTTAAATTGTTTTCAGTCTGATAATACACCTTGTGAAGGGTGTATAAGCTTATAGACCTACCACAAAGCAAGTTGTTCTCAGAAAGTGGTGAAATTTTGCGAATGAAATAAACTCATTACAAGGAGCCCCTTTTCGAGGCATTCAGCTAGTTTTCGATAATTTTCATCATCAAATGCTCTTCGGGTATTTCAAAAAACGTTTTAGTGTCACATTAAGCTTCTAATTCATGATTAACCATTATGTCCGGCAACAACCAGTAAGAGTCCTTGGGGGATTTAAAGGAGACCCAAATGCCAAAAATCATGTGATCCATAACACATGCATATCACTATAAACTGAGATTCACTCTGTACATGTAAACGTATGATATGCACAATGCCCAAACATGACCAATCAATCTAATCTGGAGAGCATGAGGTAATACGACTCTTGAACTACTGTTAACGTTAATACCTTCCCCAGGTTTCCTTGGTGTGTCTTCTATTACGTGCTCTGTTGACTGGATTGTCTCTACTGGAGTTACTCCCCCTGTGGAATCTCCCGTCTGAAAATTTAGAAGTTCTGATAAGATTTCGGACACTCATAATGTTCACTATATAATTTAGGGTAACATTGCACAAAAATTTCACTCAAGGTGGAACTAACAGTTGAAGTATCTGTCTCACATCACTAGCTTTAAGCTTTGAATATAGTCCATACAACCCTACATGGATTTGAAATCAAAAAAAAAAAAGGAGACAAGTAGTCACATGTATGTACAATTTCCAGAAGTCTCCGTTCAATATTTGTTTTGTTTCATGTTTAATACAATTTATCAGTTTATAACCTTAACTTGATCTCTGAATGTCTACCTGTTGGGAGGGGGAAGGAGGCCTGCTGTTGGCCTGTATTAGCAAACTAACTGCACATCCTAAAGACCCAAAAGACAGCATTTTCTTAACTGTCAGACATGCCTAGGTTAAAACACCCAGGTATAGCATTTTGATTACAAAGGTTCTAAGCACAGCGATTTACCTGTTGCTTGAGCTGATCGACACTATCCATGGATTCACAGTTACTCTCCATAGAGCTCCCTATACCGCTGTCAATCACAGCAGACGAGGTAGACTCGGCATTGAGCAATTTCAGATCTGAGAAATCCACCTCTCCTCTGGAACCTGGTGAAGTTTTGTCGTGATAACTGGTGGAAGTTTGTTGTAATACAGTTGTGAAATGTTCTGATGAGGATTTGTCTGGTGATTCTGTGGTCGTCAGAGTGCTTGTCTTCTCCTTTGTTGACTCCTCTATTCCATTCAGAACGGTATTATCAGAGTCGTCGGATTCTGCTGACTCAGCAGGGACAGTTTGTTTTGTTGATTTTGGGGATTTTCCAAAGGAAATCTCATCTTCCTCCTCGTCAGATGCAGCACTGCTATCCCCATCCATGACCTCTTTTTCTTTTTCCTGAGTATGTGAAGCAGATTGTGTCTGGGAACGAAATACATTTAAAGGCTGGTTCTTTCGCCGCCGACGCGATTTGTAGTTCCAAACGCATTTGCGTTTCTTGTAAGGTTTCTTGGATGAGCTCAGAGTCTTATCACTAATGCTCTGTTTGACACTGTCAGTGTTTGGAGTTTCACTGTCTTTAGCTGGAGTTTCACAGGTTTCACTGTCTTTAGCTGGAGTTTCACATATTTCACTGGCTTTAGATGGAATTTCATTGCTGGATTTTTCCTCAGTCACTATAACAACAGATTTCTTGGTCTCTCTGGGTTTCTTGACTAATTCAACTGACCAGTCCTCAGCTTCCATGCCTCGTGTCCTCTTACTAAATCTGCATGGGTAGGGTTGGTTAACCTCATCATGTTTGTGTATAGGTTTTGTGAAATAGAAATCTGGTATAGCTCTGCGAGGCTCGGCACCTGGCAAAGGGGAGGTAATAAAACATCAATGAAATAAGCAAAAAATAAACTACAATTGCAGCATTGGCTGAACTGATTCTTCGGTTACCTGGTTACCTACCAATTATATCATATACTGTATAATTTCACTCAGGTGTATGACTACCCAAATCAATCAAACATGGAAGCAAAGCTATCAGCCTAAAGTACACAATGTGTATTACAATTTTTTCTTCCAGATTTATCAAAATTATTTCCTTAAGATAATATCATATATCGTCACACACAAGAAATTTGTCTTGGCTTGCAGATGTCAGGCACAAGAGGATGTTTTGCTTATTCTTCAGGTTTATTTAAACTTCAGAAAAACTTACACATTACAAGCTTCAATATCACCATGTGGAATTCAGATCGTTTTACTGCAATTTTGTCAACATGCTGAGGCATAAAGAGCTTGATGAGCTTTCCTCACTTAGTCGTACATGTATCTCATAAAGCTGACTTTAAAATCGGTACTTCTTGCTGCCTTGCTTAGTGTCCAATCAATGAGGGGTTAGAGCAAGGAAACAACTGGTTGGCAGTATGTGTCAGTATAATGTGACAGGGTGAGGTGTCATGTCTGGTGTCTCCAGCATGATACTTTAGTGGTGGCAGCACTTTGGCGGCATGGACTTGTCCTGCCACATGAAGACACAGTATATATATAGGCACCTGATGACTCTTCGTTGTCATATGACAGAAAAATTGCACAGTGCGAAATTAACTCTCAAGTATTCATTCATTCATTTTGATAACATATTGATATTGGTTTATATACAGGTACGACAAACTGATCATTTCCACATAAAATGTACCTCTCCTTTGCCTGGACTCCACCATCTCATTGCACAGCTTCTCGAACTCAGGATCCAGTTCATTCTCCACTATGGAGTGAGCAGTGTCTCTCAAAGCACACGCTCTATGGCGAATTGCTCGACCTGTTACGGAAATACATCATCATAACTTCTTTCTGATCAAACCCCTTTAATACCCAAAGCTGTAATAATCTTCACAATATCAGAAAGTCTTCAGTGAAGTGCTCAGGTATCTATTATTTCATGCATAAACATATCCATCAATTCACATATATGGTGCGTACATGTAAAAGATCGATTAGTTAAAATATTATGGTACATATACACAGCCGATCTATCAGGTGTTATGGTATGAAGTATCTGGGTATTAATTTACTTGGGTATTACAGCATGTTCATCAATCATAATCTAATACTAAGGTGTAGAAATAAAACATGATAACATATAATACTGTATTTACCTGAAGTTCAGCATTATGTAACTGACACACTTTGATTCTGATTGATTCATTTACCTCATACGGCCATGTAAGAGGTTTTGTGTTAGCATCAATAGTATCATTTTAAGGTCATTATGTGCTTCTGAAAGTGCCATCACTTTGGGTGAAATACATTATGCTAAGATATATTTATTTATTTATTTATTTGATTGGTGTTTTACGCCATAATCAAGAATATTTCACTTATAAGACAGCGGCCAGCATTATGGTGGGAGGAAACCGGACATGGCCCGGGGGAAACCCATGACCATCCTCAGGCTGCTGGCAGACGTTCCCACGTATGGCCGGAGAGGAAGCCAGCATGAGCTGGACTTGAACTCACAGCGACCGCATCAGTGAGAGACTCCTGGGTCATTACGCTGCGCTAGCGCGCTAACCAACTGAGCCCCGGAGGCCCCTGGTAAGATATAGGCTTACCTGCTGGATCTTTGTCTGGGTTGTATTCTAGAGCATTACTACATATAAGCCCAATGTCAGCCAGAAACTCCTTCACAGACTGGTACAGGTGCAGATCTATCTTGGACATCATGGTGGACAGGTCCATCGGGTGCTTTACTATTTCATAGTAATCCGGAACCTGACAATGAAGAAGCATTAAATGCAATGCAAAAAAAGCTTCAGAACTATTCAGATAGAGATAGCATAATATTCACTGGCAGCATGGTTCAAATTTTGCACATGGCTTACTCATGTCAGCTTACATGAAGGAAATAACTCCTCACACAGGCCCGCAACACATGCTACAAAATGCATATTGTGATTTTGTGATCAGTCATTGTTTTGAATGCAACTGCAATTGTCAAATTTTAACGTATGTTATCGAAACCTCATATACATGAAGGACCGTACTTTTTATAAAGCCTGTGTCGCTTTCAAAAAGCAACATAAATTTCAACTAATTTTCTCTACATGATATCAATCATGTGTACTATCGATTATAACTAGAAGATAAAATATGAATACCTCTTCAACATCTACAGGTTTGGCAAAAATATTAAATTTTCTGTCTCTGGCAATCTTGTTCAGTGCGTCACGTAGAAACAATCTCAGTTCTCTATTTGTGGCCTCTTCTTGCTGTTCCATTTTTTTCTTTTCTTCTTGAGTAAGCTCCCTTGGTTTTGGTGGTGGAGCTTTAGGCAACACCTCCAGGGCCCTTAATGCTGCATGGAGAGGAATAAAAAGTCAGATTGTTAACATTCATTTCCACCAAGTAACATGACTGTAGTGTAAATGATACTGGTAAACTTTAACACTCAGACATCTTTATATGTAAGCTCAAATAAATAATTTGAGGATACATACCCAAGAACACAGCATTGCATTTCTGAAAAAAATCTGCAAAATGACATTCAACATTTTGAAGACAGCATAAAATAGCATTTTGCTACTTCAATCAGTCCTGGACAGCAACAGTTAGTTATGTTCTTGCAGTGTTACTGTATATATCTAGAGTTCTACGCTTCCAAAATCCAATTACTATGGCCATGTTTCAATGTAACAGATATATGTAGTCGTGGAAGAGACAAAATTATAAATATCTCATGAATTCGTGGAAAGGGGTCTGGGACACAGAGATGAACATATCTCATCAACAGAGCACATATTACACAAATAAGGCAAAATACTCGAACATTAAAGTTTTCACCCAATGATCATGATCAGGTGATTTTATGGTTGTTAAAAAATTGCTGTTATACTGTGTGTTAATGTTGATCTTCTTTAATGTTGCAAATTAAAAAAAAGGATCACAATATGTAAAGATGGTGAAGGTCAACAAATGCGGTAGACTATAGCTATATGTGACCAGTACTGCGAAAAACGAATCCATGACCGACCTACGTCCAAGGTAAACTTGGCAGACTAGTTTGAAAGATGAAATGACAAAATGGCAGATGAAAGTGAGTCAACTAGAAGGATCATTCACGAGCCAAGTACTGTGTTTCTTGTTTTGCATCATAAATTAGCAGACAACTAATAACACATGTTTGAGTTAGTTATCCAGGTATAGTAGTTGTGTTGCAGTCAAAAATTTGCGAGAAATTCTTTATTTTTGTGAATACAAAATTGTTGCATTAGTTTGATGTTCATTAACCAATCAAAAGCATTGGGTGATACCTATACACAGCCTTTTTCTCTTACAACATGGAAAAATTGTAAAATTGTATAATGCTTAACAGTATCAATAATAACAGAACACCTAAAATGGTCTCATATTTATAGACTTACTGCACTGTTAAGAGACAGATAAAATCATTGTTCTGTAAACAAGCACTAGTTTATATTTTCAAGGCCTTTCTTTCACTTTGTTCAATTTGACCCTAGTAAATCCTACGTACTTTTTTTCTTCAAAAAACTTAACATGAGGTGCCCCAAAAATTAGGAGCAACATTAACTTATTGAACACGAACCTGCTTGTTTTCTCCTTGTAGGAGGTTTTGTGGCTTGTCTCTTTAGCAGGTCAGCGAAATATTCCCGCCTCTCCTCTCCATTCGGGTTTTTCATCGTCATCACCTCACCGTACCTGTTGTCAAACAACGTCCTCAGCTGCAACAGCAAGAGAGAAGATAAGCCTGTGTTATATCAATAGCTCTTACTGGTCAATCAGTAAAGTGGGTCCCTGTTACAGATCATAACCCCATGACAAATAAATTTGTCTGAAGAAGAGATAAGATATAAATCCTCAAAAATGAGTGAGTGAGTGAGTGAGCGCTTGGGGTTTAACGTCGTACTCAACAATTTTTCAGTCATATGACGACGAAGGAATCATTAGGGTGCATGCACGTGTAATGTGCCTCCTTGTTGCAGGACGGATTTCCACCGCTCTTTTATTTAGTGCTGCATCACTGAGACAACTTACCAAAGGCAAGTAAGCCGCCCCGCCCGAGCCATTATACTGATACGGGTCAACCAGTCGTTGCACTATCCCCTTCATGCTCAACGCCAAGCGAGGAAGTTACAACTTCCTCTTTTAAAGTCTTACGTGTGACTCGACCAAGGATTGATCCTGGATCTACCGGTCCCGAAGCGGACGCTCTACCAACTGTGCTATCCGGGCCGGTCCTCAAAAATGAATAAACTAACTAAACTTACAGATTCATTTCGGAAAAAGTGAACTTCAAACAGCTTTATGAAAACTCAACAGACAGCTACATAGGTTTTTGGATAAGCTGTCTGGATACAATGCTTAATTTTGCCTGCCATGTAATGTCACCCAAAAATCATGTTCGGCACAGTATGCTTTTGTGTCAAAACTATTCTGATGTCAATTCCATTCTGCTCTTTTTTTCCTCCCTGGCTTTAACTTATGTGTGAAATTTATTTATTTACAGTACTATTTATTGATTTGTTTTGGCTACACAATAAATTAACTCCTGAGTTTAAGAACAATAATGTGTTAAAAAGATTGTATTTAAATATGGACGGATTCCATGCCACTGTCTTACGGGTACTTACTGTAGATTCCAGTATCACATAGGAACTGTCACTCGTGGCCAGCAGTAGCACTGGTGCTGAGGGGTCCATGTCATGAACCAGGGTGAGGAAAGTGGCCTGGAGGGTGTCACTCAGCACAGACCACCACCGGTCAATGTGAGGCATGTACAGAATGCTGGGGGCAGTGCGCTTAGCCTCGCGAAACACCTGTAACACCCAACAGGTAATATATTAAAATGACATGTGATCCATTAGGAAAAACTCAACAATCCCATATATCTGAAGAGATGTATATATTTTACACAATTAACATTCCATTTATTTGTAAATTTTTAATTAATTGGAAGAATATTGCTGAAGTAATCTTCTACCACAATAATACTTTCAAAATTACCACATCACTAATTATAAAATTAAGTCAGCACAACTGGCACAATTGCAGGGAAATTGTGACATATTTGTCCTTTACACAGAAAACCGTTTCATGTTTTTGTCACATTTTATAACAATACCTTCGATTTTTCACAGCATGAGGATGACCCAATACATGTATCACCATTTAGTTAATTACATTGTAGGTATTCAAATTAAAATGGTCGTATTCAAGTTTCTTATTTATCACATTTTCACAGTTCAGGTGAAATTTTCATTTTGTCACTGTGATCCCTGCAGTTCACATGCTGCTGAAGAGCATGGCCATTACCTGAGCACAGGATTCCTCTGGTGACTTGGCACTGCAGGCAAACATAGCTGGCAGGTCGAGAATGTGGACAGGTAACCTCTCCATGTGATGAAGAACAGCTGGGGCCAGGTGAGAGGTCTGTCCCTGACCAGCTGTCCCTGACAGCATCAGCCGTGGCCGGTGAGTGATGGGGCTCTTACTGGCCGAACTATAACAGCAAAATAATCAGAACTTTTCTCTGTGATATTCGTTTAAGGCTGGTGAAATATTTCTCCGTGGACACTTAATGATTCTTTACTGCATATATAATGCACACAAACATATTTCATAAGACTATAAGCTTTTGCAGCCTTAGCTTCTGGTTTATTTCACCAACCCTGTATCAAACCATCTCAAGCAGATTTCACTAATACAACAGCAGTCTAGTTCAAAGGTTGGGGAAAGTTACTAAACCCTCACAGAATAGGAGAAATAAACCTAGACTCAAGTCTGACATTGTAACTAAGAGGTGATAAGACTTAAATAATGACTACGACTAATAAACAACATGTTAATACATAGCAGACTTGCAGTTATATAGCAATGATTCAGAACAACATGTACATATCACTTAATCACAAAAATATCACACAGATACAATCTATTTATATATTTATTTGACTGGTGTTTTATGTTGTACACAAGAATATTTCTCTTATATGGCAGCGGCCAGCATTATGTTGGAAAGAATCCCGGCAGAGCCTGAAGGAAACCCACGACCATCAGCAGGTTGCTTGCAGATCTTCCCATGTACTGCTGCTGAGAAGGTGGATGATCTGTTTTTGGTTTTAATATTGGATTTCAGACAAGCCTTTGATTACATTTGTGCCCTTCAATAATGGAGGCCACAGATCAATGCTGCTGTAGAAAACATTATTTTCTAACACAACAAACTCTTCTCATGAATAGCAAATTAACAATTCATAATGCAAAACCTTAAAAAACATTCAAGAAACAACTGACAAACCACAAAACTTACAATCCAAAGGAGAAGAAGCTTTCTGTATCTGAGTTTCTCTTGTTCTGTCGCCCAGGAGAATGTTCGAAAATACTTGGAGCATCCTCCTCATCATCACTGCAGAACTCATCAAGCTTGATAGCCGGGGAACCATCTGTTTTACAGCCAGACTTTGCACCTATTCACAGACAGACAGACAGACAACTGCTGTCACACTTGAAGGTATTTTTTTCACTGGTGTTAGTGCTGAGAGGTTACAGGACCAAATTAAGTTTGCTATAAATTTTAGTTATTATGTATATCCAGTTAATGGTTATTTAAAAATTTAACACACTATTTAATTTTATTTCACTGGAAGACAGACAGTGAAGTCTGTGCAATGGTGCCAAAATGTCCAACATCTAATTCGTCTATATGAATGAACTTTTCCATTCAAATACCAGCATGTAAATTAAGGCTTATATATTGAATGTCATTAGCAATTTAGGGTAACATTAAAAGCGACATTTAAAGACGAATCTTCTAACATGTTGTAGCATGACATCAAAAATTACAGTTTGAGAACATTGGTCCATCAGATAAACATTCTAATTTAAGATATCTCTTAATTAACTCTGCAACATCCTAAATCTTAGGTCCTAATAGAATTTCAGAAATACTTACTTGGAACATCCACACCTGCTGTGTTTGCTATATGACTAGGGAATATGGTATGCAGAAGTTTCAAGACCTCTTGTAAGACCACCCTGAGTAACGGAGCCACAGTCTTGGATAAGGCGCGTGCCGGTGAGGTGACGGATCTCTGCGAGGTAGGCACGATCACCTGCATGGCGCTACAGAAATCTTTGGCTGACACGTTGATGGAAGAGACGTCTAGTTGCAGCTTTTCAGAGGAGGTGTAGATCTGGGGGTAGCGCCGCCGCAGAGCCAGAAGGGCTGCCTCAGTACAGAGCGCCTTCAGATCAGCACCACAGTAACCTATAAATAAAGAAGGATATGCTAACTTTTTGGCTTGATTGTTTGATTGGGGTTTGACATCGCTTTCAGCATTATTCTGGTTATATCATGGCGGCGTCTCACCGTAGCTGGCTGCACCCATTGCCAACACATGTATAGTGCTGCTTCACTGAATCACCATGTTCATATCACCAAATATAGATCATATTATACTGATTCTTGACCTATTCCTCTTATTCTGAGCATCAAGAGAGGTGTCCAAGATGACCAATGTTATGACTTGATTGAAACCTGGATCTACTGTTTACGAGGCAGATGCTATAAGCTCGGAGGTTTAATGTTATATTCAACACAAATTCAGACCTACCACCATGGGGTCTGTTTTTAACAGGCCAATTTCAATTTCATGTATTATATAGGAAGTATCTGTATCTCTACCACTAAAAGTTAGCAACTCTACAAGAAATATTACGCATAGATATGAAAAAAATTTTCTGCACATGCTCTTTGGCTGAGGACCATTTCGTCAAATTTTGGTGGGGATTCAAATCAGGCTCTTTTATTTAAGAACCCTTCACAGTCGGCAGGCAAACCACTGGCTTGAAGCAACCTAACTGACAACTTTTACTCCAGATAACATAGAGTACTCACCAACACAGCGTTCTGCCAGCTCCCCCAAAAAGGGATCTGCCACCTTTGGGGTCCAGGCTTTTGTATGGATCTTCAGAATCTGTTGCCTTGCCTGAAAAAACCCATGTAATACAACAGGTTTATATTGGCATCTAAAATATAAATTTATATATTTATTTATTTGACTGGTGTTTCAAGCCATACTCAATATTTTTGAGTATATAAAAATTTACTGAGCTGTGTAGTCAGTCAAGATTTCACTATTATTTTTCATTTTTACATGAAGGTAGAATGATTTACTAGTTGTCGCCGATTTCTTGATTTGTGTTCGGCACATTCAAGAACGTTGCAGTCATAAAATGTGCAGTTGCATTTTTCTATTAGGACATCATGCTACATTACACACTCACTTCAAAACTCTTTCCTAAAATCAATAAAACCCTCAGAATAAGACAAAATAACTTGGTTAATGATAAAATTATTAACAAAATAGCTGCATCATTCACCACCTTAACAGACTCACCTCTACTGAGGGTAATGGAAAGAGGAACTCTCTATCAAAGCGCCCAGGCCTTCTCAGAGCAGGGTCTATGGAGTCTATCCTGTTAGTGGCCCCTATCACCACGATCTCTCCCCTGCTGTCCAGCCCGTCCATCAGGGCCAACAGAGTGGATACTATAGAGCTGTGGATCTGGTCCTGACGGCTGGAGCGCACAGGAGCTAGGCCATCAATCTCGTCAAAGAAAATAATAGATGGTCGCATCTGGTACGCCTTCATAAAAGGGAAATAGGAATGACATTAGAGCTGGTGAAATGTTGGATACAAAAATAAAAATTATCAGAGTTTGACAGTGAGGGAAATTTTTGAAGAGGCAAGAGACACAAATTTCTTCAATGCTTTTCTTATTATTCCTATTTGTATGTAACTTGTATTGGGAGTGTAGCCATACAAACACATATGCACACAATCTCTACAAACAGTGGCCTCATCAATAACCCAATCTATTTTTCCAATGAATTGCACCTGAACATTTACCTGGTCAAAGAGCATTCGGAGTTGACGTTCTGACTCCCCGACCCATTTACTTAGACAATCAGCGCCTTTCCTCATGAAGAAAGCCACTCTCTTATCATCATGACTACACTCATTGGCTAATGCTCGGGCAACCAAGGTCTTTCCAGTTCCTGCCAGCAGAAATTAAATCTCTATGTTAAATCAAAAACTATAGGATCATGGTACAATCAGGTTATTGGAACTGATGATTCCAAAAAATTTGAAATCCACTTTAATCATCATTGCAGTAGTCATTTTCGGCTGAGACTTATGAGCTTAATTAATTTTTATTTTTAACTTTTTATCAGTATTGAAACTTAGGCAGGGTTGCCACATTTATTACATAACAAAAATTCACACAAGATCAAATCTGACAATATTTCATGACATCACGATCAAATCTGACAATATTTCATGGCTTTAACCATGCTAAATGACACCAATTGAAGACCATTAAACAACAATGGTCTGAAGAGTCACAATTACTTCAGAATAATAAAGATACAAAAAAAAAAACTGATGACCTTTTATGCAGTAAAAATTCATGACAATTTCCAAAAGTTTCATAATGTTATACATCTTTTTTAAGGACAATTCTTGTCTGTTTAGGCATGATTATGACCGTGGCAACCCTGTGAAAATTAACACTAACTTTAATGTTCTCCTTTCAGTGCAGTGAACAAAACTCTCACCTGGAGGACCGTAGAAGAGTACTCCTCTCGGTGGACTAATTTTAAACTTCTCGAACACCTCAGGATACAGCAGTGGGAAAACAACCATTTCTTTCAAAGCTCTGACATGCTTCCCTAAGCCACCTACCGAGTCAAAGTTTACCTATAATACAGCAAAAACAGATGTCAGATGGTATAAGTAAGACTTCAAAGTGTCTGCAACATTTGTACCAGATGAAAGTGATCATTTTTAGGACCATACATCCAATCTTTGAAATAGGTCAAAAATAGCTGACAAATATGTTAAATGACTTAAACTTTTTGTCAAAAAAATGCATTTATAGAGGCCAATAAATATTATAAAATATTACTGAAATTTTTCCTGTAAGACAGCATCTTTCAAGCAAACCTCACATTACCTTTCTCAGGCATCTAGTGTATGACTGCTAAACACATTGTTTATGTACATGCTACAAATCTAAACGACCGAACACTTTTATTTACAGCAGACAAAACTATTTTCTATAAGTCTGAAGTAAATTAGAGACTAATCATATCTGGGGACCAATAAAAAAATTACTCCAGGAACATTTGGTCTTTAAAACACCTCTGTACAAGCCTTGGTAGCAAATAATTTATATTTATTTGATTGGTGTTTTACTCTGTACTCAAGAATATTTCACTTATACGATGGCAGCCAGCATTACCAAGGGAGGGAACCAGGCCGGGCCCGGAGGAAACACACGACTCTCCGCTCGTTACCAAATTATGCAAGGCAAATGGCTACTCACAGATCTATCTACTGTCATGGGGTCAACATCAGCAAGGCTAGAGCCAATCCTGTTCCGTTCCTTCCTTATACCGATGATATCATCAGCATCAAGGTTCATAGGCAAACAGCTGAAGAAAACACAAACCCAAAAATTTTGCACAAAGGTTTTGGGACCAAAAAATATGTAAGCGTACCAATCTCATTTTAATGTCAAATTTGCCACAAATACAGTAGCATCGGGCTTGGAGGGTCCATTCAGTTCAGCCGTTCTGATTTATGCCACTAAAGATTTCTAGAGATGACCAAGTAAGCCAACGGACAAACCCCTGTTCTCCAGAAGATCATCAGTTTTTAATGTCCTTTTCATTAAACTTTAAACCCAACTTTCATTACATTTGGAACAGCAAGTCTGAAATTATGGCACCGATGAGGTTATTGCCAGCTACAGTGTAAATATACTGAGAGGCAAACAAGTAGGCCGATATATCGCAAATGTTGATCAGTTCTGGAGATCAGTGTCATCGAGGTTAAAGATAAATCTTGACACTGTGAAGATTTGCCTTTAGCCTAGGAAACTTTGCGCGGATAAGCTAATAACGGACGCTGGACAGCAAAAACAGCATATATCTGACATAATTTATTTATTTGATTAGTGTTTCAAGAATATTTCGATAATACAACAACGACCAGCATCATGGTGGGAGGAAACTGGGCAGGCAACCCCTGATCGTGCACAGGTTGCTGACAGACCTTCACACATACGTATCTGACATAAATATCAAGTATGTTTTTCTGCCGTATGGACATTTATCAAATCTGACCATCATGTCAGAAAATAAGATTTTAAAGGCATTCCATTCCAGTACAATAACAGTAATGATGAAAACCTCACCGGTTCCTGGCTTTGGCCATGCTTTTAGCCTTCCGTCTTTCAAATCGATTTTCATCATCACTTGATGAGGAGTCACTGGAAGTTGATGAACTACCATGGAATGCAGCTTTGCGTCTGTAATAAAGGTAACAGAGGAACACTAATTTTATGCCAGAAAGATAAATGTGAATTTACGTACTTAATCAG
Organism: Liolophura sinensis; assembly: GCF_032854445.1. Taxonomy (NCBI): domain Eukaryota; kingdom Metazoa; phylum Mollusca; class Polyplacophora; order Chitonida; family Chitonidae; genus Liolophura; species Liolophura sinensis. Next base: position 25,666,535 of record NC_088301.1, on the reverse strand, counting down.
ATTTACTTCGGAACATTTATTTTCACCTATATGACATGGGACGGGTTTTGGGGTGGTGGAAACAGGCGCTTGTACCCAATAAACTATATATGGACAGAAAAATTTGATTGTAAGCGGAGACAATTGCAGATATGAATATCACCTTGTAATATTACAATAAGCAGCACCCCATATTTGCATTTCAGGCTGAGGCATGCTACACGTGGCGGTCAGATTACCACCTACCCTAAATGACTTACAATTTAGCCATGAAAGTGCATTTTTAGAGGCAAATAAATGTCACAAAATATTATTTTTGGTGCTGAAACTTACAATTTTCCAACAGAATGTTCCACGCAAACCTCAATACAAGCAAACCTCTAAAATCAATAGAACTCTCAGAATCAGGAAAAATAGGCAAGTCCATTTGGGGTAGTTGAAGAGAGTAGCCTTTGAAGTTTGATGCTGAAGTTGCTTTCTAAGGCTAAAAAAGAGAGTGAGTATTAGCACCTGGCTCCCGTGTACTCTGAGATCCCTTGACATTTTGACTAAACAAATGACGGTTATCTGAAATGCACGTGGCTATTTCATTCATGTGTAAGAGGCAAGTTTCCCTTGGACTTGCACCTCCTTGCAGTCTGTGAAGGTTTGACGTATTAGTTTGAGAATGCCAACACACCTGATACTGTTTCTACGAGCTGGAGATCTATACACATGATGATCCGGAACTTTTCGCTTCCGAGAAGGTGACACAGGATAGATGGCTGGGGTTTTACAAGATCTACGCAGTTGAGGTTCTAAAGCAATATAAAATTATGAAAAGTATTCATTAAGATATGACGGTGTAATGACAAAGAGATCCCCCCCCCCCCCACATCCCCTTATACAATATAGCCAACAAATGTATTGTTTTGTCGAAAATCTTACAATTTATCACAACAAAAAAACAATATAAAAAGATAATGCCAGTCAAAGTAGAACATATTGAATTTGCACAGACAAAATACTCAAACATCATAAAATACTATTTTTGGTGACGAAAACCACATGCTTGATAGTAACGTTCTAAACAAAACTCAAAACACCTTTCTTACTGAACTCTTAGAATTACACAAAATGGACGAAAAAGTACAGAACTTTACCTATAGGTGGTGCTTCGTAAATTTGTGTCCTAGGTTTATGTTCTCGTAGATAATAAGATCGTCGTGGAGGCAATACATCATCTTCATCATCCTCTTCATCTTCTTTATTATTTACCTCCTCCTCATCCTCCTGTGTGTTTTCAGCTACATCAAAAAATATCACAAACTTGTCGGATGAGAAATATTACACTCCCTGTCATTTTCGTTCTGCAAAACATTTTAAAATGAAAACTGAGACAGCTAAATTAAAACGATAACACATTAAATGTTACCAAGACCAAAATTGTTCTTACACTGTTACCAGTACAAGATGAAGCAGTAGTATAATATATGCTACAGAGTAGTAAGTTATGCTCTCGTGTAAGAAAACCTACCCTCGGCATCTGACTCGGAAGCTTCAGTTTCCTCCCCTTGGTCTGGTATAGGAATACCATACATGTCCTGTTTAAATCGTCGCCTTGCTCTTTTAACACGACTGTACATATCCGAATAATTGTCCTGTACCCCATAGAAAAAGCAGTTTTACCCATTATGAATATCTTTCTAAAATATCCACATCATGCAGTGGACAGAGAAATAGAAAAAACAAAATGTTTAAGACAAGTTTGAATGTTACAATTTTCTTATTTATAAGAATAGATTACTGTTTCTGAGAGCAAGTAATACTTCAACATGTTATGGTTGACAGTGTGACCAAGTGCAAATATGGTTGAATAAAATGAAAGGAGCAGTAGTTAAACTGGAATAATGCCATTATGGGAGGGAATTAGAGCTTGTAAGTTATACAAATACAATGGTATAATAAGGTTGTTTTAATAATATCAAAACATAACTTCGTCATAAGTTTCAGTAACAGTTGAAAACTGCTTAATTTTAACAATTAACATATGAAAATTTATTAAATCACTGACCCCTTCATAATCAGCTTCAACATCTCTTGCAGACTGACGTCCACGGCGTTGCGTCTGTACAGGTTCAACGGGCAATTCTCCTTTAACATCAACCAACCCGAGAGCTGCATTATCAATAATCAAGCTCTGATTTAAGGTATCATACAGTGGTTTCTTTTGACGAGTACTGCGTCGTATCATGCCAAAGGAATCCCCGTTGACAGCGCTAAGCTGACGACTCGATCCCTGCACCATTTGACGCTCTGGTGTATCTGAAGGGAGTCGTATCAAAATCAAATCTTTTTGTTATTAAATACAATGAGTTATGAGATCAAGTTTAATGTGTGAAATCAAATAAATCTGAATATACTGTTAACATAAATGAGCTTGTTTACCCAGGACCAAGTATAATTCTAGACATCTGAAATACAATGAACTGGCAGAATTATAACACACCTTCATCTGCACTGTCTTCAATACATGCCACCCTCCTCCTAAAAAAAAAAAAAATGAAGGATTGGTCAACAACACTAGAAAATTCCTCAAAAAGTATTACAATACAAGTTTTCATCTAATCTTGTTTAACGCATTTAGAGATCAATGATTAATTTTCTTTACCATTTGTTTCACAGTTGGAGGTATGTGTCCTATACAGATGTGCATGGTCTCACAATAATCCCTTATGAAACCCAATTATTGCAACTTGAAGACATATGCTATAGGTATTAATTTTTCAAATGCATTTTCAGGGGGTTCATTAGTCAGCAGGTACAAACTGCCTGAAGCCTGCTACTATTTGTAAAAATTTGTGCTGCTACCTGCCTACTTTTATTAAAGCTTTTATTTCACCTCATTTAATTCTCGGTCAGGTGGGTGACTGCTTTTTTCAGGGTACAACCTTCTACACAAAAAGCCCTGATTTTGATTTATTTCAATGCAGAGGTAACATAACTCAACCAGCCTTTTATTTGGATCACTATGGGAAACATTCCTCAGAGTGCGACAGCTTCTCCTTCGTGTGGTCATTCCTTTTATGTAATCGCCATCACTCTCCCCACTACTAAGCCCCTACAAATATGAAATAAATTTAAATTAATGTATAGGATGTAGGCTTTGTATATCATAAAACGTTTAATTCAATGCAGCATAAAGCTTGTGAAAGTCAAGTTATGCAGTAGGTAATTTCAAATGGTTTATTGTCACTTGGTTATAAATGAGACACTATGCGTGGAACAGAAAAAATAGTAGCTTACATGAAGGTAACTCACTTTTTTCTCTTTTGTGTTCAACTAACAACTGATGGAAGAACTGCTAAGTTACCAGCCCTACTTTCGTTCTGAGGCACTGTTCATCAGTATACCAAGAGGAGAGCACCTGTACTGTATTCAGTCACAGGTAATGCCCTGAAGACTTTCGATTTCACATTGAGTTATAAGTGAAGTGGTGGGACAGGTAAAGTTTAGCAGTGATGGGGTGGGTGAAGGGGGGGGGGGGATTTTCCATATCAGTTGAGAGTCACACTTAAATGTCTCAATTCATTAAACTTTCTTCTTTTGTCTGACAACAATCCTTGGGAATTGTAGAGTTGAGGTTATCACATGCTAAAAGTGACATCAAGTAATTGAAGAATCTGCCTTTCATAATGACGACTATTTTAAAATTTTCACATTTATGGTCCATCCCTGTATCTCAAAAAAGATGGCGCGATGTCCAGTGGACTCAGAAAGCACATGTAAGTGCCACTGGAACAAAATACAATTAATGTGGAAATACTTACGATGGATTCAAGCAGATAACAACTCCAGGTAGGGAAACAAGTGGAAAAGCTGAAGGTTGAAGACTTTATTTCTTGAATTTTGGTGACGCTGTGTGGTTCCGGTCAAAAGTCGTTTCATACTTTTGCTTCTTGCATATATATATGTAAGAGGCTAGTATATGGCACATATAGGCTTTACAGACTGGATTGGAGGCCTGTGGTTTGGCAAAAATTTTGTTCAGCCCTAAACCAACGTTACAGCACACTTCAAAAATGTGAAATGTGAAATATATTGAGGCTGTCAGTACAGTGGGTCACCTTGAGCATCACCAAGGGATCTCAGGCCCAAGGGGACCAAGGAAATATCAATGATGTGTTTGCAATAAATCGATACACCATAAGAGATGGAACATAAGTACCTGCAAAATGCGGGCCGTGGAGACGTATTTAATGGGGAATTTTTGTCTCAAACGCTGTGACGAACTGTCATGGCAACTGCATCACGTTTTTAAATGGTGTGCCCACCGATTTTGGTTTGGGGTCATCTTTGGCCTAACAAAATTTGGCCATGTACTTATGGCTAGAGCAATCTCCGACTGATTTATTTTTATTGGATATCGTTTCATGTATTCGTGTTAATTCATATTCAATTAATTCATTCAATCACTCCACATAATCAATGCTTTCAGAGCCAGCAACAGCAATACTGATAAATGTCACGTCAGTTCACTGGACTGGACACAATCAAGGGGAGATAACCTCAAATATGGGATGATTCTGATTTGCTCTGTCGACTGGTTTGACAAAGTACCATACGACTGCATGTATGATAGTATTATAAATTTCCCCCAAACGGCATCAGTAAACTACTTGTAAGGCTGATTCCAGTTCCTGCTTAAGTACATTTTGATAGTGATCAATCACTAATTTGCTTGTATGCATGAATTAAAACTAAAAGTTTGTGGCACAAACTATTCCCATAGGGTGTATTTTTAGTTTATCTGTGAGCTACTTGCTGATGAAACGACCTTGTAAAATAACGATTATCAGTGTTTTACATACCCCATGTTCATAGTTTCGAGACCGTCTCGTGGCAATACGTTGCAGGCTTACAAAATGAGCTGGCGAATCTTCCGTTTCAGCGCTGTGCCGTGTTTTTACCATCTTTTCAAACGTTCAATCGGGTATTCCGCTAGCGCGCGGACATTCCTCCATCCCAGACACCAAACAACACCCCAATCCTACTAGCGCATGAAGAAATAATCCAACAATACAACAAAGCAAATCATCGGGCCTTTTATAATTTTAATGCACAATTTCTAAAATGCAATGCACAAGTCGCTAAGAGACAAAAATTCTGCATTTCAGCTTTTTGCAACGTAACAAGGTACCTATTGCAAAAGTACATGCGGACTGATATAAAAGTGACAGGTTCCCAAAATGGGAGCGGAAATCGCGGGAAATACGTTCGAACGTATGCGACGTGAAAATTTTGGGGAACACTGTGAGACCATGTAGAAGAGCTTCCAAAAATGATGTACAATCATCTGGGACACCCCTGTAATATATTTCACACAAATTACACCCTTTTGCGCCGAAGACAAGGTTAAATACAGTTATTTCTTTGTTCCTGATTGCGGAAGGAACATAGCACGCATGCCCGAGTTGTTGAATCTGGGTCATGGGAACAACATCGTCGGGGGTGAGCAGATGTTACCTCTTCGATATCTGTCAAATATCGAGCTTTGACACTAGTTGCAGCTCACTAACTCTGATTTCTCTTTGTTTTTAGGCGGTTACCCTGACAATTTTGAAGTGCCTTGTTGTGTTTTACTCGTCCTACTATGTCGTGGGCAGCATTTGTTTTGCTTCCTTCAGGTAATCGTTGGCGTATATATGATTATATCCATTGTACAATTTGTAGTTAGATAAGTTAGAACGTAGGACATTGAGGTTAACCAGTGCGATAATCATTGACATGTAATGTTATGTGAAGGGTAAAAGTTGCTGCGTTGTTTATGTTACCATTTTTAATGAGGTCTATTTTGTACATCGTATGTGAAACGAAAAATGAATCGAAATTAAAAAAAAAAATTAAAAATGCATTGAGTTATAACTGGTACTATGTTGTATTGGTCCCAGGTTATAATCACACATTTTAAATTTGAATGTTCTTTGGCTTGGTAAACAGGATAAACACAGTTTGAATCAATAAAAAGGCATGTTAGTAAGTTTATTTACATATGACTATAATGAGACCACTTCAAGTTTGTCATTCAGTGCACTCAAATCTTAGTTTTTCATAAACTGTCTGAATGAATTTTGAGAATGCTGAATGACCTAAAATTTCGCCACAAAAGCGCTTCCTTTGATGTACCTATATATTCTAGACCGCGCAAGCAGATGGCAAGGGGATATATAATGGGTGAAGGTATGGAGAAATGAGCAACTTTAAATAATATTTTGAAAACCATAACTATGATAATAACAGTAATTATAGGATGTTAGACAACAAAACAGCCTGCACACCACATATAAATTGTGGACATAATCAAAATCTGGTTTTGGACTACGGGAGCATGAAGCAGAGTTTTGTATTAAGTTGACAGCGATGTTATTTAGACAATATTTCACCACAGTGTCAACATGAGTCAGGTATGTTGGCATGAGTAAAATTGCAAACACCTGATCTCAATCTCACAAATATCCTAAAACATTACTTTTGGTACTAAAGGAAAATGTACATCTATTTAGTACATGTAACGCAACCTCAGCTTCCTAGCAAACTTCAAGAAACCTTTATAAGATCAATGTAATTGTCAGAATCAGGGAAAATGAGCAAAACAATTTTAGACCTTTTACTTTAAACTCGTACATGTATTTGGTAAAGAAAAATTGTCAGGTTTGAAACCAAAATGTTTGACATTTGTTGATATGTTTAATGATCTTGATTTTTATTCTATAATAGTAATCATTTCTGCTTAACATTTGAATTGAGGTACATGCGTTATGTATAAATAAGAATTCTTAAGACTAGATGCTTATTCTCTCTGATTAATTCCTGAAGGTGTTTGTGTTTTATTGGGTTTTAGGTTGCAAAAATTTGATGGTAAAATTCCTTTTGATTTCCACAATTGGATTGACCTGGGTGGCTGCTGCGGAAATTTAACAAGTATTGAAATTGGTAAGTTCCTGTAATCCAAATATCCATTTCATCACTGAGGGACTGCATGAGAAATAAAATATGACCTAATCAAGCTCCCTTAATCCAGGGAACTTACCTGGTCTATGCAGAGTACACTGAACTTGCACAAATATAATCTTTAGTGTAAATATTTAATTCATCTATAGCTAGTTTAAAGTGCCTATTTATTTCTAAGTATTAATCTACGCTGTTAATCCTGACATTAAGAAAGTAATTCAAAGTGTGATCTGTATCAGATGTTTAGATCCTAAAGGTAATATGCTGCACTTGTTTAATTTTTTTTCTTGTGTGTTTTTCATTATTTTATTTATTTTTTTGTTCATTATTATCGTATTCCAGTCAATACTCTGTCCATGGAGATTACGTTTGTAGTTAGTGGCTTACTGTTTGGAGCTTTAACTGCACACCGGTTGTGGGACTACGCCATAACAGTTTCAGTGCTGCACATTGCGCTATCCTGTTTAGGTAAGACCCAGCATCATTGACGGAGGATGTTTGTTAATTAGATTTTCATCCTCCAGAATAAAGACATTCTTTATCTCATGAAATTTATAGATATTGTGCAAAGTATTATATTAACATCCATGACATTTTCATTTTAATCCTAAGTATTTTTAAACCAGATGTAGTTGTATCATGCATGTCAAATAAGCAGCGTAAATTTGTTTGATGGGATTTTGCTGTGAAACATGTCATAACCTTATGTCAGGATATTTGTTAGTTACCTCATCAAATCCAATAAACCTAACCCTATCTTTTGATTCATACATTATGAATATGTCATTTCCTAGAAATCTGTCCCATTTATTAGGTTTCTCAGTGTAAAATAAGCCAAGTATTAGTATACTTGCGACATCGTGGCAAGCATCCATGCCTTTCCCTGTGGCCCCTTGTTACCAAGTGAATGATCCATGTGCAAAGAGTACCCGCTTTCTTCCCACCATATTGCTGGCTGATGTCGTACAAGGAAAATTTTTTTGGAGTACGGCATAGAACACAAGTGAAATAAATAAATAAATGTGTAAATGTGACAGTGGCAAAGGCAACTGACCAACATATATTCTGAACAACTTTTAGTCTCTGTAAGTCGCAGGATAAGGCCCATTTGTCAAAGACAAAAAGATGTTTACATGAGTGTATGTAGTAAAATCATGAACTATAACATTTGAATTCCTGTATGTGGACATTATATTCACAAAATACAGTCTTTAGCTGTATTTGTTATGACTTTGCAACTGATCCTTTTCTTGTAGTGATGCTGTCATTTCCACTCAGTTGGTCATGGTGGGTTTGTTTAGGTAAGCCTTTCAAGAACATTTTTCATACATGTTGTTTGGATTTACTGCCTTCATACCACAAATTGATTTTATGGACAAAATGCATTGTGTGCACCAACTTAAGTTTCCTCCATCCATGTAACTGACTGCCATTCTATATATTATTGAGGACGGTGCATAAAAGAGTCTATACTGGAGATGCTTGACCAAAAAATCGATCAGCGCAAATCCAGTGACATTTTTTGTTATTTTTTTTAAGAATAGCCGAAACAATGACTTTTCATCCTCAGCTGTTCACATGTTAATGTTCAAAATTGGTAATAAAATTCCTAAAATTTATAAACGGGTCTCATCATAACTGTTTCAAATCTTGGAATCATTTTAACACCATAAATAGTACAAGCCAGACATTTACTGAAGGGCAGTAATTTGAATTTTCCTTGCAAAATGTAGAAAATATACTTTTATCAGCAAATAGTGAATTTATTGCCTCGGGTCTCTGGTATAGTCTCTTTAACAAGTAAATCACTGAAAGCAGATATCCATAATCATTTGGTCCACTTTGAGTCAGGATGCCCTTTTTCTCATGCATGAGATATCAGCTCCACGAGCAAATCCCCAAAAGGCACCTATTTGTTCACTTGTTCTATGTTCTAGTTCACTTGATTAACTATGTGAATTTTGTGAGAAGTTTTGCACATTCCCTCTTTTGATTGGTCAGTTACACATGGGAAGGTCTGAGAGCAACCTGTGGATGGTTGTGGGTTTCCCCCAGGCCCTGTAAGGTTTCCTCCCACGATAATGCTGGTGACCACACTAAAATATTCTTGAGTACAGTGTTAAACTCCAATCAGATAAACCGATAGGTCAGAACTTGATGTAGAGGCCCCTGGACCATGGCCATTATTGGCTGTAATTGTAAATTTGGACACCCTGCATGGCCTGTTTTCAAATTCTGTCATAAAGCCTGGGAGAAATGAATGAATGCTCGATTTGTTTTCTAAGCAGAGCACTGAGTTCTCTCTCCATACACCATTCTATAATTCTGATCAATTTAAGGCCCTACAGATCAAATGATTTCTACTTTCATAAGTTTGTGGGCTTGGAAGTTCCAACTAACTAAGAGCTTGTGAAAAGCCTCTCCAAGATGGCCACCAAAGTAACCCAACCTCTACCCGGCCTTATCAAAGCAAGGTATACGGGCCAGAAATGAGCATGAAATCCCACCAAAGTGAATGAATGCATATTATTTTTGTCAGATGAAATATTCTATGTGTGCTTTTTTCTTTATTTTTACAGTGCTAGCAGCTGTACAGATGATTGCATTTGGTGAAGCTGTGACATATGTCAGGAGGAAGAAACTTCAGGGAAAAATCTCTCCAGCCATTGAGCTTAAAGAACCACAAAATTACTTATACAAAAAGTTATGAATTTTTTAAAACTTGCTTTATTATTTTTTTATAATATGTTTTAACATGTCTGTGGATGTTTATATCCACTATTCATTACTCATGTGGCCTTTAGATCATCTGTTTTGAAAATAAGAATAACACAATTTTAGCAGCTTCCTTGTCCTGGTGGTTAGCATGCTAGTGCAACACAGTGACCCAGGAGATTCTGAACAGTGCAGCTGCTGTGAGTTCATTCCAGCTCATGCTGGCTCTCGATCCGGTCCTATGTGGGAAGGTCTGCCATCAACCTGTAAATAGTTGTGGGTTTCCCCCTAGGCTCTGCCCAGTTTCCTCCTTCCAAATCAACAAATAAATAATCATAGTTTTAATATTTTAAATGTCTTGGAATCATTCTTCCCATTGCTCATTTCTTACTGAATGACTGATTTTAGTGACAGTATAATTCATGTTGCAATATTCATCTAAGAACAGTTTAGACTTCAGATGTTTCCAAACAAGGTATGATGTATGGATGTGTCATTCATCTGTTGTTTTGTAAAGAAATCTCCTGCGAGCAAGTAACACATGCATGTTTGTATATAGGTCATCAATAGAGACATCCTCACACATAAAGGTGTGAGCCTGCAGCTGTACATATCTATCAACATAAAAGGGCATACATTTCAAGTACTTGTGATTTTAAACATTTTTAGTTATTTTTTCCCCATCTTTTCTATTCGTATACATTCATGCATAAGATATTCATTTACAGGCTTGAAACAAGCAGGAAAAAACATTGTCATGTTTTTATCATTTCACCACTTTCTTTTGTACAAAATACCTGTTTCAGAGATCGTCATTGGATGCCATAAGTAATAATTTTTTAAACCTTTTTTTTTTTTTGCGATCTTGACTGATTTTGTATAAAGTCTTTGCTTGATAGTTTTGGAGATCTGTCTCAAAGTGATAGTAATCTTTACATGTCTGTCGGTACTTTATATGTTCCTGAAGTGATAAGCTCAGACAAGGCATGAAGACCTTGAGAGATATTTAACAGCTGGAAATTGCATAATTATTTAATAAATTTTGGCCGCTTAGTTAGCACAAAGCTAGCTCAGCAGAAATACTTAAGAGCCAGTCACCAGTGTGGTCACTGTGAGTTTAAGTCAGGCTTAGGTTGTATGTGGAAAGGTTTGGCACAAACCTATGAACATTCATGGGTTTCCACCTGGGCTCTGCAGGCTGCTATCGTATAAATAGAATACATGTGTTTTTATGAGTATGATGTAACATCATATTTGAGTAACACCATTCATGCAAAAAAATGAATAAATTATTTTTAAAAAAAAATTTCGGATAGACGTTGAAAGCTGCTACCATGTGTAATTAGAAGAGTTTTTCAGAAGTGTAATCAAAAGGTGCTTGATGCAAAAATTTGTATTCATTTACAGCATGAATTAACACTGGTAGAAAAAGCAATTGTACTATGATTTCATGTACAGAACAACATTTGTCTCTATAGCAAATCACTATTATTTGATTATAATTTTCATCTCATGTAAGCTAAGCACATTTCTTATAGCTGTTGTTAAAATTCCGTCCTGTGTTCAGATACTGATGTATATACATACGTGCAATAAAAGAATTAACATATTTAATTGCTTTTCCGACGTCATATTTCAAGCAGTTACCAGTTATACCCAGTAGGTGCTGGCCTGCATCTTGTCACAGTGGACAGGCTTGCAGTTGTTAAAAATTTGCACAAATCATTTGATTTTCAGGTTCGCCCCTCTGCAGCTCAAAGGCTTCCGACAGCAGGATTTAGCTGAGTGAGCATTTAATTACTTCCTTGGTGTTTTACACCCTGCCGGTACTAAAGAATATTTCACTTACACGATGATGAGCACCAATATGGTGGGAGAAAACTAGACAGAGCCTGGGGTAAACCACCAGCTGCAAGTTGGAAGCCACGGCTCAGTTATTAAGGTGCACGACTGCTGACCCTAAGACACCAAAGGCGCAAGTTCAATCCCAGCCTTAGACAGGGAAAGAGGATATCTTTTAGTGGTCATGGTGACAATGAGTGGTCCACAGTGCTCAATGGGCTGTTCGCGTTCATTAAATTCATTTGTCTTATACCAATTTACATGTACCTCTAAGTGGAAAATTTTGTCAGTAACTTATCAAAGGACAGCGGTTTACCCCAGAACTGAAGATCATGCAAGTGGAAAATTACGGAGTATGATGTAAAACAACGATCAGTCCAGCATTCAAGAAGCAAATGAGTGAATTTACGTCAGAGAAATTCAAAGGGTGAATCATGTCTAAAAACTGTGTGTTCATTATACATTAAATTTATAGCCTCGGCAGGAACAACCTAACTGGCATGATGTGTAAGGCTGCAAGCTATGTCATTTGGTAACTACTACCCAGACCAGGTTTTAAGTGTCACCAAGTCAGTGTGATTAGACTTCAAGCGGGATAGCTGTCTTCACCAAGTTACATCAATATATTATTATTATTACTGGTATTGTAGTACATAACATAATATGCCTAAATACTCGGACAACATCTTTCTGATTTCCTTCTTGGCATGCTTACATTCTGAAAATCACAATCACAGGCGCAAGCCTGTTATTCTTGAAATAAGTGAACTCTGATTTTAGAAACTTGAATACAGCACGGACATCAAGTTTTCTTCGTCCTTAACGCCATCGAAGGTACATGCAGAGTTATTTACCCGTATCCATGGGGGACACTACTGCGAAATGGATTCTACCGTGCTAAGAACAGAGATTTTCTAAGGATATTTTAGCATAAGTCCATTTCGCAACCACCATTTCCTTCAGTATAATTGTACTTTTCTGGCTTCCTGTCAGATTACACAAGTTTTTCCCGTTTAATTGTTTCACTCAACACCGAAGTTCAGTTATCATTCACCCCTCCGGCTATTTGGACTGGACCGTTTGCCGCGAAAAATAGACGTTCACTCAGGTTCATGCGCAAGAGGGAGAAGCATGTGTTCGAGGTTTACATGTAAGTGGAAACTGTAGCTTTGTACATGCTGCCTTTCACGAAAGCAGGATCAAGATTCAGTGAAATATCTTTAGTATGGTGTACACAGAAACCGTTAGTTGTGTCAGGCTGCAGATGTCTCGGAAGATTTGTTTATCAGTTGCTAAATACTTTTCACATCAAATGGAGAACAACAACAACATGCTAACAATTGCCAACTCAGCGTTTAGTTCGCTGGTCGAGAGTGAATCTAATTCAACGACAGTAGCATTTTTATTGAAAGAAAGAAAAAAAAGGATAAAGATAGTGCTTTCTACATTTTCCTACAAGTCTTGTGACAAAATATTGCATCAGAATATTATGACGTCTTTTTTATTCTATTCATATCGTGAGACGTCAACTGATCACAGAGCACCGTATCTCAGTAGAGCTGTGGGCACGATTGATGTGAACCACAGGCATTCGGAATCGATATCCGTGTGTTATGAGTCAGTGATATTTTGTGGCATGGAGCAATATCGAAAGTCTGGAAGTATAATTGTTAAGTTTGGCAAAATTTTTGATTGGCCAAGAATGAACCCAAACCAATATTTGAAAACCTGATGCAAGTACCGTGGTAGTATTTCGCGCTGATTGAGACAAAACTTTCTTGTCTGTCAATTTATCATAAAGCGGTTATTTTTGAGGCTTTGTGGGCCCGATCATCCTGGCTTCCTCTCCGGCCGTAAGTGGGAAGGTCTGCCAGCAACCTGCGGATGGTTGTGGGTTTCCGCCGGGCCCTGCCCGGTCTCCCCCCACCATAATGCTGGCTGCCGTCATATAAGTGAAATATTCTTGACTACAGTGTAAAACACTAATCAAGTAAATAAATAAATAAATCAAATTGTGGGCCCAAGGCTCCAAGGTGATTCTCAGATCAACTCGCTATACTGACAACCTTGACATATTTGAAAAGGACAGGTAACAGCATCATTTTTATAACAGGAGCATGCTCTGACGACGTTTTGGAGCAGTCATTGGCTTGATTTAGAATAGATTTATTATAGCCATATGCTCCTCGGCCACTGCGGCCATGTTGAGCACATACGCGCATGTCCTGCTTCATAGTGGAGTAGTTGGAAGATAGCAACAGTAGCCGAGGAGTGTCTACCTTGGACTTCCTGTCGTACAAGTGAAATATTCTTGAGTATGGTGTAAAACACCAATCAAATAAATAGATAAATCAACAAACTCATGAGTCTGTAGACTCCATAGTAGTTTCGTTGATTGACGCTTCAAAATGAGATATGACAGATGACTTTCCCGCCACAAAGGGAAGTAAATCTTATAGCTGATAGAACAGCAGTGCCCTCTGTCTTTGAACCAAAGTAAAGAAACGACCTGTGATTGTTCATGACAACTTGCATTGCCCTTGAAATGACTGGTGGTGTTCCATGTGACAGGTTTGCTTCCCTATGTAGAGGGCTGGTGAAACCCACTTGATTTTATATTTTGAAAAACTAGTATAAAACTTTGAGTTATGAAACTTATATTATTAAACATTGGGGAAGAAGGGGTGCGTCTAAGAATACCTCCAAGTTGTGGATCAATCCGTGCCTCGGACAAGGGCATTTCTACATTCCCTTATCTCTAGATTCCCTCACTCACCATGTTTTTAAGATCTTGGTGATAATAAGTGGTTGACTGTGTGTACAGGCAGCATTTTTTGCAGCCTTCCATTTGCTCTAAACCAATTGTCTTTACTTAACATGTAATGCAAGTCTGTGGTTCGTTAGTAGCTTCCCAGATGTTGTTGGTTTACCAAGGGCACTGCAGTTACATCCACTCAGATTAAAGATTAATTACATAAACTCAGATTTTATAAGTGAAAAATTCTTGAATATGATAGGAAAAAACATTAATCACATGAATAAATGGACATAGAACGTTTCAAACCAATATGTTACCGGCCCAGATAGCACAGTTGGTAGAGTGTCCGCTTCTGGAGCGGTAGATCCAGGATCAATCCTGGGTTGAGTCACACCTAAGACTTTAAAAGAGGAAGTTACAACTTCTTCGCTTGGCATTCAGCATGAAGGGGATAATGCAACGACTGGTTGACCCATATCATTATAATGGCTGGGGCGGGGCGGTTTACTTATCTTAGGTAAGTCATCTCGGTGAAGCAGCACTAAATAAAAAAGCTGTGGAAATCCCTCCTGCAACAAGGAGGTACAGTACATACATCCTAAGGATTCGTTCGTCGTCATATGAATGAAAGATTGTGGAGCACGACATTAAACCCCAAGCACTCACTCACTCACTCACACCATTATGTTGTTTCAAAGGGGCGGAGGGAGGTAATTTTAATATATTTTGTATTTACATGTTAGTTCATTGCAGAAACTATATTTTCTGTTCACAGAAACTGTCAACCATTTATTAATGGATTCCCATCTGGAGACAATTTCTGCTGAAATGTTGCTGTGAAAATACAACAGAAATGTAAGTGGTAATGTAAGAAAAAACACACACGCAAAAAAAAAACACATGCTTTTTCTCTACAAGAGTGTAAGTGAACAGTGAATGTATGCAGAAATGGTTCTGTAGTCACTTTGCTTGCTTTCTTTTCACAAATCTATCTGCACTATATGGGTAATCCATGACCCTCAGTGAATCATTGTTCTCACCACAGTACTCATTTGCTTGGCCGCTGACTTACATGTACCAGTGAGATCAGGTTCAAATCCAGCTGTTATTTTTTCGTTGGTTTTCCAGGTTAGGGTTTACTTGGAACACTCTAACTGAAGTTTCGCTCGCCCATAAACTAGACAACCAATCAAATAATAAAACGTTTGTATATATATTATCAAGCCTTAGACTTTAAGCCAAGAGTTTTGGTTGTCATTTTAAAAGGGAAAAGTTTTTAGTTGTCAGGTTTTTTAGCTTTTTTTTTTTTTGACATTTTAAATTGATGAAAAACAAATTCATTTGATTTCCTGTGAAACTCATGTCCATTTCATTGACTTGACAAAGCAGTTGATTTAATGCTGATATCACACTAGACCTTGAATTTCCCAGGCACATGACTGGAGGAATTCTTTTTTTTTGGCCAAAAAAGTTCTAAGAAGAATGTTTTTGATTCAGCTTAAAATGCTTGAAATGAAAAAATTGACAGTTTCATCCTAGTGTTGGTTTCCTCGCCAAACTGTTTTTTTTTTCTCACATTTTCCTCAGGGCGACGATAATGCTAGAATATTTGCCACCAACCATCGTGCTGGCTGGCCAGTCGGAGGTGTTTGTGACGCACGTGGTGGACCCAAGTCACTTCCACTGTCAGCTGATGGAGTCGTCGTCCAGACTAAAGGATCTGATGGATGAACTACACATGCACTGTTCTAACTGTAACCTTCAGGAGGAGGCCCTGACCAGCTATGACCTTGGAATGCCCTGCCTTGCCCAATACACCGCTGACAAGGAGTGGTACAGAGTCATTATCACAGGTACATCTATATCCAGTTTACACTGTTCCGTCTGAGGCTTTTATGTGAGAAGGTTTGTCAGGTACCTATCAGCCAAAATTTGAGGTTTACCCAGGCAGGGCTCAAATTAAGCAGCGAACGCTCATTTGGTTCGCATATGGGTTACGACTGCTGTAAATGATGCAAACATACTTCCGTTCGCCATCTGTAGTCAGAAAAAAAAAAATTGTAATTTGGCAGGTTCTCTACTAAAAATCATTGTAACCTTCGCTGTGTTTTTATTAACTGACGGCTTTGTTTACGCTCTTCGCCGCGTGTTTTATTCTGCATAAAACGATGATTAGGAAGGGCATCTGGGAGATTATATCTGACTCGTGCATTCCCTCACTAACCTCTTCAATAATGCGCACGTGTTTTAGGAATATATGAGCGATCTGATTAAGTTCAGCCAATCGGCATTGCCGGGACAAGAACATGAGGCAAAATGAACAGCTGTCAACTTTAAAAAAAAAAACAGCTTTTTAATTTCGTCGGATACTTTCTACTATTCCCTTTAACTGTTTCATATTGAACGATGTGAATTTCAGTGTAAAATGTCTCACGAATCCGTAAGTCTTTAAGACATTTGAGAAACGGGATGTCAGTGAGGACTTCATGTACGATCTGGATGACAACCTGAAAATAACCAATCTCCGATGCAAGATATGCAGCAAATACGCGGCGGAAAATGTGCAGGGGCAAAGCACCGAGGGATAACCGGCAGTTCCCTGCAGTCAATAATTTTGTATGTTGATGGCGTAAATTATGTACACAACATTATGTGGCGTACACTCCATCACTACTGCAACCAAAACAACAACAACAGCCTCCTCTGTGTCTGCAGTGTGCTAGTCACTGCCAGAGTTTGACTTCCTGTGTTTTTAACATGAATTTAGCAAACCATAAACAGGTTACCGGGACCAGCTCTTAATTTGAGGCCTGCCAGGGCGTGTCAGAAGTAAATGGTTCTTGAGCATGAAATTGAACATCGTTCAAATAAATAACTATAATATATATGGCGAACTTGAATTTGTTTTGAAAGGCATGACAAGTATTCAGATGTTTTCACAGTTCTCCAGTGTATACACAGACATAAGTTCACATCCAACAGTCTGAAAACGAAACAAAGTTGTGGCCGTGTTTCCGACTGTTCTGCCGTCCATGCACATCGAACAGCGATCACCTTGCAGCTGCTGAACAAGCTCATGCTGAACTGCTGTGAATAAACTGCGTTCCTTTTCTGTCCACCCTTGTTTGACTGTACAGTGTGATATTCACCAGCAAATAAAAGCGTCCATCAACGATTGTATGAAATAAGTGTACATGCTTTTCTTGGACTGTCTCCTTATCAAGGATGACCATAACCAATGCTCAATGCATGGTAAAAACTGCTCAGAGGTGTAGTATTAGACATGTCCACTGGGTGGTAGCTGAATGTTTGTAATGTGCTGGTCAGGTCATGTAGGGCAGAGTGAAGGTCTGTATTTTTGTAAGCTTCTTTCAATTTCTTCATTCAGTTTCTTCCATCAGTGAATAAAGAGTGGAATTCACTTGCAGGACCTGGGGCTCCTAGAACTCATTTTTCCACTTACCAACCACCACTTTCTGGGCCAAATTGAGTTTTTCTTTCAACTGATTTTTTTTTTTTTATTTTGAGATGCGAAATTTGAATATTTTTGTACATTACTATCCTTCCCTGATGAAAGTGATTATCACCGCCCATATTTGAACTCATGTTGGCCTCCAAGTTGATACTGCAAACTGATAATCTGCACGCTTTGCAGTTATTGTTACATGTATTTTAGGATACCAGTCCAGTGAAGGATCTGCCCAGAAAACTTACAACCTAGAGCAACTAGAGTCCAGATTGACTGAAACTCGCAACATGAGCAATTGGCCTTGACATCACTATTAAAAAATATTTAAGTCATGAATTAAGACAGAATGGTCACGGAGTAATGGCTTCTGGAATATGTGGTTGTCACTCTGGTTGTTTGTAACAGAACATATCTAAAATGATCTAAAGAAAAAAGATTTAAGAAAACCAAACATCATGCCACACCTTACACGTGTACTAGAAACTAATATGAATAGTGCATTCAGATTAATGTTTTGTGCATTATCTAAATTCTCTTGAAATATTATCCTCGCTTGTCAAAATAAACGAAGATTTCGATCAACAAAAGTTGTTCAAAACAAAGTCTGATTTGACTTATTGACAGGGTACTAATGAAATTTACCGCGAAAATCAGCCATCGGTAATGAGAAGACCCGCAAATAGTGAATTACCCAATGGAGTATTGACTATGATGATCTTTAAATAGAGGCTGCATATTTAGAGATAAAACACATTGCTGTCACTTTTTCCACGACGTATACGGTTGTATCTCAACGGCCTAAGTCTTGTCTGGCACACATCTCGATGTTCGGCCTTTTAAAGCGAATCAAATGTTGCTGGTAAATGTTGATACGTGGCAAAGAAGGTTTTAATTTCGCTACTAACCCATTTATCTATCTTTAGACTCACAAAAACGATTGGATATTGACCATGTGATATATACGCCTTTACCGCACGTGTCCTATTGTATTGTGTAAAAAAGTTCCATAATCTTTCATGCGCGTATAAAATGCGCTTTATTTTTTCTTTATCATTTGGTATACACGCTGAAAAAAGTGATGCTTTACGAAAGTGAAAAAAAATATGCGTTCTGTTTGTGCTTTACTTGCGCTGTTTTGTAAGGTTATTTCTGGGCTGTGCCTCACAATCTCGCTTGCATTTTTATTTTTCATGTACGACTGTTGTCACTACTAGACTGACCACTCCACGGAAGCTAATCAAAAGAGATATGTTTCTATGGAACTATGTTCAGCAGCTTGATTTCATGTTCATTAAACAGATATCAATTTGTGTGTTTAGGGCTGATAAATAAGGCCAACATCCATATCAAACAATAGAAAGTTTGTTTGTCTACTGTCAAGTTTAAATCGCCTAATACCTTTGGCAAGTAACTGATGAGATTTTTGCACATTTTAGAATTTCTTTTGTGAAGACCTCTTGTATTTATTTATTTATTTATTTATTTGACTGGTCTTTTACGCCGTAATCAAGAATATTTCACTTGTGCAATGGCGGCCAGCATTATGGTGGGAGGAAACCGAGCACAAACTGGGATCATCCGCAGGTTGCTGTCAGACCTTCCCACTTACGGTCGGAGAGGAAGCCAGCATCAGCTGGACTTGAACTCACAGCGACCGCATTTGTGATAGGCTTCTGGGTCATTACGCTCTCTAAAAGGGATCTCCATAGAGTGTGTATGTTCATAGGCAAGGATTTTTGATACTTGCGCTTACCCAACAGTCTTATATGCGTTTTGTGTAAAATTTCTCAGTATTCCCTACGACAGTACACAATGTGCTGATTTTGCTAGACCCTCTAAAATGCATAGGACTACGACAGGAGAGGAATGCAGTAACATTGGTTATTCATTAGAAAGTAATTGTGGATACCTACATTGTTAAGGAGATTACTAAATTATCACCCACATCCCCCAAATGTATGCATTCACCTTGTACATAATGCACACACGCTTCCTCCCCCCTATGAGCATTCATATTTTATGGATCACTGCAAATCATACGGTAACCTGCAGAATCAATATCATACATGAAATCTTTTCCCATGGTAAAATAACACCCACATATTCTGGTGGAACTGTAACACATATTTAATAGTATGTACACACACCTTATTACTCCCTGTTATTATATGCACGGTTTCCTCTCAACTATAATGCTGGCCGCCATTGTAGAAGTGAAACATTCTTGAGTGTGGGGGGAAAACATCAATCAAAAAAACAAATGACTGCAAGAGATATAAGCTACAATGGCATATTTCTCAAAGAAGCAGTATTGAAAGGTTAGCTTGTGAATAGCGGTGCATACCATAACCTAATGTTATATGTTCTGTCCCTCAGGTTTGCTTGCCAATGGCCTTGTGGAGGTGTCGTTTGTGGATTACGGTAACAACGAGATTGCAGACAGTAGCAGACTAAGAAAGATGAAACCTGAGTTTATGGAACTACCCATCCAGGCCATCCAATGTGGGATGGCTAACATTGTCTCACCCCAGGGTTTCTGGTCCCCAGAACACATAGCCCAGTTTGAAGATCTCATTCTGGAGAAGACATTCACAGCAAAGTTTCTCTCCTTGCTAGAAGGTGACAGTGTGTGCTGCGTAGAGCTGCTGAATAGTGCAGGCTCAAGCATCAATAAAATGTACGGCAGTATGACAGCCACATACAAAATGGATGGCGGAAGTAAGTTTGCTGGTGGGGACAACCTCCGTGTAACGGTGACGGATAGTGAGCAGGGGGGTCATAGAAGAGAGGCATTCCGTGACAGAGGTGAGAGGAAAGGTTTCAGTGCTGAGAGGGGACACCCGAGATCTGTGTATTCAGAGAGAAAGTTGTCTTCCGGGAGTGAGAGCAGCAGCAGTGGTAGTGTACGTAGACCTCTTGGAGCGGGCTCTGAGCGACCATCTGGAAGGTTCAGCACCGGGGATGGGGACAAAGACCACACCCCACGGTCTTCTAACGACCGCAGGTGGATTGAAGATAAAGAAGGAAGGATTAGAAATGCGTTTTGGGGAGACTCGGGGCCAGGCAGGAGATGTGGAAATTACAACAGTCACGACGATAGGCTTAGCACAGATTATGAGGCCCCTGCACGTGCTGGGCCTCGGGGATCAGGGAAAACCTGGGCAAGTGGTTTTGAGAAATCTAACAGTGACAGAGGTTCAGCTCAGGTGACAGACATGGATAACATGTTCAAGTCCATGATGGTGAGTCTGGGAGAGAGTTGTGAAGTTTATGTGAGCTTTGTTAACACGCCTTCAGAGTTCTGGATCCAGCTGTCTAAAAGTACAGAAGCAGTTGATGAGCTGATGGAAAAAATCAACATGTTCTATGGAGCTTTATCACCCAGTGAGAATCGCCTACGAAGTGTTAGTGAAGGAATGCCCTGTGTGGCGCAATACCCAGAGGACGAGAGGTGGTACAGGGCGGTCATCAGACAATATGCCGGCGAGAACTGTGAGGTGCAGTTTGTGGACTATGGAAACTCGGATTTTGTGACAACAACTGGCTTAAGGAGTGTTGCTCCAGATTTCTTCACACTGCCAGTACAAGCTGTGAAGTGTAGCCTGAACTCTCTGGACACATCTGGCAGTGACTGGAGTGACAAAGCCATTGCTAAATTTGAGGAGTTGACGATGGACAAACCTTTAACTTGTAAGTTTGTCTGCTGTGGTAAAGGAGGGGCCACTAATGTGTCTCTAACAGATCCAGCTAATGGTGCAGATGTAACTCAGACATTGCTCCAAGCTGGACTGGCGCAGAAGACGCAAGTGCCTGGCCAAAGAACTACAGCAAGATCTCCCCCGAAGAACACAGCAGCTCCTCCACCAGCAGGGAATTTCAAAGAGCAGCTAATCAGGAATGAACAGAAAGCAAATGTCGTAGTGTCATGGATGACAAACCCGGAGAACTTCTGGTGTCAGTTGGTTTCCCAGCAACAGCAAATTATTAAGCTCAACAAAAGCTTACAGTTGCAGTATGAGAAATCTAGGTGCAGAGGTATACCACCGAATTCGGTGAGAAAAGACATGCCTGTCATTGCAAAGTTTTCAGAGGATGGTTGCTGGTATCGAGGAAGAGTTGTGGAAGTTTCCTCATCAAAAGCTCAAGTTTTGTTTGTGGATTATGGTAACACGGAAACTGTAGCCTGTACTGGACTTCAGTACCCTCAAGAAAGCACCATGAAAATACCTTTGTTAGCTGTGAAATGCAAGTTAAGGCACATCAAACCTGTTGGGGATGCCTGGAATCCTAAAGCTGTGAGTTTGCTAGAATCTGTTGTGGGAGATGAAGCTAATGCTGTTTTCTATCAGAAGCAAGGAGATGCTTATTTGATTGAGCTTTTTTCTGGGGGCAAAAATGCTTCCAAAGAGCTTGTGAAAGCAGGCTTGGGTAAAATCCATGGAGCGTCACAAGAAACCATCCCCAGCTTCCCCAAAATCCATCTGGTTCAGGTGAACTCAGAAGTCACTGTGTACGTCACTAGCATAGATGGTGTGGACAGTTTCTGGTGCCAGCCGTCCTTTGCTGAGACAGTTGATCTTGAGACGGCGTACGCTGGTCGGACAGACACCTTAGTCAACCCGTCGGTAGGAATGCCCTGTGCGACCAAGTTCAGTGTGGACGGACTTTGGTACAGAGCAGAGGTTGTTCAAGTCATGAGCAGTGACTGCATTGTACACTTTGTGGACTATGGAAATGCTGAAGTTGTGAAGAAATCAGAACTGAAGTGTGTCAAGCCTGAATTCTTTGAAATACCTGTGCAAAGTTTCCACTGCAGTTTGAATGGAATCCAGGACGATGGCAGCATTGAGCTGAAAAATAAGTTCAATGAGCTTACCCACGATAAAGAGCTGAAGGCCAAAATCACCCACAAAGAAGGTGAGGTGTTTTACCTTGATCTGTATGAATCAGATTCCTTACTAGTCAAGCAACTCACCCCTCTTTGCTCTGTACAGACGGGAACAGAAACTATGGAATTCTTGCCTGTGCCAAACATGACGGGACAAAGTTTCAAAGCTTATGTTAGTGCCACTGTCTCGTTGGAGGAGTTTTACATTCAGCCTGCCGAGTCACAGAGAGATCTTGACAACATGACCGAATTGATGAAACAGTATGCAAGTGGACAGGGGAGTCCGTTACAGAGTGCTACAGTAGGTCAGATTTGTGCTGTGAAATACACAGAGGACCAGGCCTGGTATCGAGGGAAGATTTCTGCTGTGCATGGGAAAACTGTTCATGCTGTTTTTGTGGACTATGGCAACTCTGAAGACATACCATTGTCAGACACGAGAAAAATTGTCACTTCTCTGCTGGAGGTCCCACCATTGGCGTATCCTTGTAGACTGGCTCAGGTGAAAGCCCCTGCTGGAGTATGGACCAGTCAAGCACTGGCCTTTTTTGAGGAATTGGTTATGGACAAGGAGCTTGATTGTAAATTCATCACAAAGAATACTGTAAAGATGACTGCTCCCAATGGTGATGTTGGCAGTTTGTTAGTGGAAGCTGGCCACGCTGAAAGTTTAGAAACTCCAGCTTCTGCCTCATTGGTTAGGAAATACCCACCACCCACGTTGCCAAGGGACACCCTGTGTGGATATGTCTCATGCGTGAACAAATCAGGTCTGTACATTCAGCCAACGGAAAACACAGAGCAGCTAGACCAGATGACGGAGGAGTTGCAAAGATTGTCCGGAAAACTGGAACAGGAACCAGGACTGAACAGTGTGCAACTTAGGCAGGCATGCTGTGCTAAGTTTTCTGAAGATGATAGCTGGTACAGAGGTGAAGTTGTTGAGGTAAAAGGCAAGGAAGTCACAGTCCGATTTGTAGACTTCGGAAATTTGGAAGCCTTTGATGTGGCTGTATTGAAGAATATACCAGAGGCTCTTGCCAAGCAAGCACCACTGGCTTTACATTGCTTCCCAGATCCCAAGGCATCGTTGGCGCTGCCAGAGGTGGAAAAACTTTTGGATGATAAA
The DNA here is from genome assembly GCF_032854445.1 of Liolophura sinensis. Taxonomy (NCBI): domain Eukaryota; kingdom Metazoa; phylum Mollusca; class Polyplacophora; order Chitonida; family Chitonidae; genus Liolophura; species Liolophura sinensis. The sequence continues at coordinate 25,642,765 of NC_088301.1, read as the reverse complement.
CATGACAAGGAAATTACCATAAAACTTCTGACCAAAACAGCTCCGTTCAGTGTGAAGTTAATAAGTGAAAGTGACTCTGGTCCACAAGATGAGGATGCTGGATCCTCGACTAGAATAGAAGCTGTCAGTCCTTCCAGTTTACCCAAACCTCGGCTAACTCCAGGCATCCTTAAGGGTTTTGTTACACAGGTGGATGCCACAGGACTGGTGTTCGTACAGAAACATGGTGACGAAGATCCATTGACAGAGCTTTCTGAGAAGTTACAGGTGTATGATGCAGATTTTACAGCAGGGAAATTCCCTCTCAATGATGCCAAAGTAGGAAGCAAATGCTGTGCAAGGTTTTCTGAAGATGAAGCCTGGTACAGAGCGGAGATTTTAAAGATAAGCACGGATAAAACTACCGTACGGTTCATTGACTTTGGCAACTGTGACTCGGTTTCATCTGTTACAGAGCTTAGAGGAATTCCTGCAGATTTAACAAGTATTCCTCCATTTTGCATTCAGTTCAGAGCGCAATCCTTGCTCTCTTCAAAGAAGATATCTGAAGTCATGCAGTTTGTGGATGGAAAATGTTTAGAGTTCGAAATCACGTCCACAGTGGAACCACTTGATTTGAAGTTGAAATGTCAAGATGGCTTACAGCTGATGAAACTGCTTCAGGGACCTGTGCCATCTGGTGAGCCTGTAGACAGCACCGGGCTGTTGGAAAACGCTGGACGATCACAATCACCAAGCACCAGGCAGTCCTTCCCCAGCACAGTGCTGCCTCAAGACAAGGCTCCGGTATATGTGACCGGGGTAGAACGGTCTGGGCAAGTCTTTGTCCAGCTTGCACGGGATGAAGAAAAACTGATGTCACTGGCTGACAGATTGCAGGAGCTAGGAGAAGGCTGCCCTGCGCTGACAACTGCAGCCACCGGGGACTGCTGCTGTGCGAAGTTCTCTCAGGATGAGATGTGGTACAGAGCTGAGGTGGTCTCATCAGACTCATCCAAAGTGACAGTTCGCTTCCTGGACTATGGTAATCTGGATGAAGTGGATAGGAGTTCTCTTAAAGCGATCCCTGAAGAAATGCTGAAAGAACCATTCTATTGTTTAACCTGTAGATTGATTGGATGTAGCGAGCTGAGTGAAGCGGACGTGGCCTACCTCCTAGAACACACCACAGATAAAACCGTCTATGTTGAATTTGCGAATAAAGAAGAGCCATACCAGATCTACCTGACTTCAGAAGAAGGTGAAGATTTAGGTGTCAAACTAAGAGAGTCTTCCAAGCCAACTGATGAAGTGCCAGAAAAAGTACAAGAACCAAGCCAGTCGCCGAGTCCGTCGTTCAAGGTGGAAAACCGAACCAGTTACAGAAAGCAGAATGTACCCAAAGGAAAAAAGACTGCTTATGTCACCCATGTAGATGATTCGGGGTTGTTCTACATCCAGCTGGAAGATGACACTTCCAAGATCGACGCCTTGTCAGAGAAACTGATGGACCTGGCAAGCGAATTGGAACAGGATAATGAACCGCTGGAGAAAGTTGATCCCGGATCTATTTGCTGTTGTAAGTTCTCTGAGGACGGACTGTGGTATCGGGCGTGTGTCATGGACAAGGCACCCCCCTGGGTCCATGTCCGTTTTATCGATTACGGTAATGAGGACAGAGTGCTGGAGAAGGAAGTCTACACTCTACCACAGGCAATACAGTCTCAGCCTCCGTTTGGCTTCGCCTGTTGCCTCCAGGGTATTCAGCTGACCCCGCACCAGGTTGCTAAGCTACGAGAAATCACAGAAGGAGAGGCAGTCAGTGTGATTTTCCTGACTTCCACTGACCCCTACGAAGTGACTATGACGAACTCTGAGGGGAAACTAATCCAGACACTGTTGGGACCAGCCATTGACCATGTGGCTGCCATTGTGGACAAGCTAGTGGCAGACAGCTTAGCAGAGTCCTCGGCCAAAGGTATTGTACACATAACATTGCTCTTTCATTAAAAACTGGAATTAAGATGTAGATTTATGCTTTGAGAAGAGTTTCATGGGGGATATCCATATTTGTGTATAGTTCATATTTTGCAAATAATTTTCTTTTCTTTTTAATCCTGCCCTGTTCTGACAAATATCCAATTTATATGCTTAAACTGATCAGCTTTCCCATGAATGTGGAAAAGTATTTTCAATGAATCCATTTACAAGGTCAGGGGTCTCTCCGATTTAATTCTTGTTTCCTCCACCTTTAAAAATGAAAAATTCAAAACACCAGTCATGTAGATAAATGCATAATTAGTGATTATCATTGAAAGTTCCCACTGTAACCTCACCTTGAAATCAGGGTACATCATTTACATATGTTTCTCTTATTTTCTCCTATGTATTAATTTCATAACCTTCCTCTTTGGCCGTACGTGGTAAAGGCTTTCAGCACCCTGCGGATGGTCGTGGGTTCCCCCAGGCCCTGCACGGTTTCCTCCCACCATAATGCTGGCTGCTGTCGTATAAGTGAAATATTCTTGAGTATGGTGTAAAACACCAATCAGATAAATAAATAAATGATTTCATAACAGTGGTGTGTGTCTGAAGAACCTGCAACAACTTCCTGAAAATCTTTGTTCATTATTGTTAAGTTTAGTCGAATTACAAAATTTCATTCTGTACACTTAGAATTTCATTAAAGTTAAATCTTCTTCAATTATTTAAGCCAACTGCTACTACGTTTCCCCCTATAGACATGATATGTCTGAGAATATAGTTGATAATCTGTACATTTTCTTCTCTTTTAAGCACAAGATGTGGCATTTACTGAACTCCATTTAAAATTGGGAAGCCGAGAGGAGATGTTCGTGAGTCATTCTGTATCACCCGATCAGTTTTGGTGCCAGCCGGCAGCCTCGGAGACTGAGCTAGCTGAGTTGATGGATTTCATTGCTGACTACTGCGGACAACTTACCGAGTCAGAAAGGGGGATAACTTGCTCCCCTAACCAGCCCTGCCTGGCCCGATTCACGGAAGACGAGAGCTGGTACAGAGCGAAAGTTGTGTCCACTCAAGCCTCAGGAGTGGAGGTGTTTTTTGTGGATTATGGAAACGCAGACATTGTCCCTGAGGCTGATCTGGTGTCCATAAAGCCAGATTACCTGACTTTGCCAGCCCAAGCTGTACAGTGCAGACTTTTTGCATGTCCACCAGTTAGTTGGGATCATAGTGCTGTGCGTAAGTTTGCTGAAGTGACAGCGGAGAAGAAACTGCTGGCTGAGATGATGAGCTGTGATAAGACAGAGTCAGGTGTGGTGTACACTGTGCTGCTGAGAGACATGGGCGTGGACCTGAGCACTCAGTTAGCCATGTCCACAGAGTCGCAGAAACCAGACAGTGGATTAAGCCATCTCCTTGCCAGTGATGCAGAGTCTACGGGGCTGACTGATTCGCTCAAGGTGCAGGTGTCTGAATCGCCATCTCCCTTGTCTGACACCATGGAAAACACAACTGTGCCCTCAGGGAGCTGCAACACCTCTGCAACCAGCGATTTGTTCACGCGGATCCGTGTGATAGAGGGCTCGCGATTCGAGGTGACCGTCAGTCATTCTGAGTCGCCAAGTCACTTCTGGGTCCACCTCAAGGCAAACTCTGACCAGCTTAAGTCCATGATGGATGTTTTCAATGAAGCCATGGCATCTACTCGGCCCGACGACCAACCTCTGGCTGTCACCCAGGCCTGCGCAGCACTGTCTGCAGAAGACGAGGTGTGGTACCGGGGTGAGGTGAGGGAAATAAACTCTGCCTTGAACTTGATCGATGTCTTCTTTGTGGACTACGGATGCACAGAATCTGTGGACAAGGTCAATGTTCGACCCATACCACCAGAATTCATGGCTCTACCCGCCCAGGCTGTAGGATGTGGCCTCAGTGAGATTCGATTCCAGGGCACACTGTGGACAATGAAAGCCAAAAACCACTTCAATGATTTGGTGCTAGACAAGTGAGTGTATATATTGTTTTTAAGATATTGTGTTGCTGATTGTATTCATGAAGCAGTTGTTAGGGAATTTGACTTTGGATGTTGTTTTAATGGTTGACTGCCTGAACTGTGATTCACTTACTTTCTTCGACTATACAAGTTTCGTGCATATAGAAAAAAAAAATCACTATTCTTATAGAGATGATAATACTAATAATAGTATTAATAATGTTGTGAGTAGTGGTAAATCTGGAACTCAAATTGAAAGAATCAGCCCCTAACCAAAAGAGGTCACAGGTTCAAATTCATCTCTTGTTGGTTTGGTTGTGGCTCTAAAATTCTGGACGTTTCTGGGGCTGGTCTTACAGAGCACTCTGGATTCCTCCACCCATCAACCTGGCCACTGTAAGTAAAAGAGTCCTTCAGCAGATGTCAAATAAGCACATATATAAGGGTAAATTTTTTCTGCCCTGTTTGAGGACAAGTGGACAGGTGTTGATGAAATATTGCATACTAATCTGGTTTTGGCTGGACAGGGATCAGTAAGTGCACATAACATGACAGGTGTAACTACCGTGCAATACCTGCAACCATGGTTACGGTAGTTACATGCAAGTTTTATTGCACATAGTACGTACGCAGTGTGAAAAGAGAGCATGGGCAAAGCGGCAAGGCGAAATTTAATCCAGGACACAGTGATGATTACTCCAACCATTTTGCACCTATTATGTGGTCAGCTTCAGATTCTAACACTTTGTCAGGTCACACCTAAAACCTTAAAAGATGAAGTTATGAGTGTAATGATTTGACCCGTATCAGTATAATGGCTTGGGCGGGTTTGCTTACTTGTCTTCGGTAAGTCGTCTCATTGAAGCTGCACTATGTAAAAGAGCGGTGGAAATCTGTCCTGCATCAAGGAGGAACATTACATGCACTCTAAGGACTCCTTCGTTGTCATATGACTGAAAAATTGCTAAAATAAATCCCCAACACTGAGCTTTCCAAACTGCAGACAGATAGTGTGATGTCCCCTGAATTCAGTCCAATCGTTTAAAATGGCAGAAAATCTACTTTGCTACGATTAAGCCACTGTTAACCTTGTGACGTCACAGTGGCGCATTCACTGCTGGCATCTGAGGTTTCTCTGTGTACGACACAGACAGCAGTAAACATTGTTATACTTTTACAGATAATTTCAAGATGAATCCTTGCCCAGGTGTGGCCTCTGACGGCAGTAACACAACTTAGGATACTGTAAAGTTACGTACATAGCCTAAAATGGATTTAAAAACAGATTTACAAAATATAGACCAGATCTTGTCAAAAACGCCCCTAGATCATAGTCGTATGAGATTTGCTAATTCAGCCGTAAAAATAAATATAACCCAAGAAAGCTAAATGGAAAAGACATCCGGATGTTCACTCCCTGAATGCAGAAGTTGTTTAGCTACTTGCTTGTTTGAAACAGCAGGCTGTGCAATGAACTTTAGGGAGCTGCAAACCTTCGTCCTACAAAGGCCACGAGGCTACAGCGCGGCCCTCCAACCCAGTTCACACCTTGCGTACAGGCTGGTGTGATACACCACAGCATGCGGTAACTTGAAGCCCGTAACAATAACCCAGACAAATTTTAAACTGGTATTTCTGTGTTGGCTGTTGTCCCTGTTTCCATTCAGTATAATTCAGACCTTATTTATTTTTGCCAGTGATCCTTTTTTAGAGCATGAAAGATTACCTCAATTTTTAGTTTCACCAGTTTTAAGTGACAAACTGTTGTCGCCAGTGTAACTCACCATTGGCTGACCCGACTGCATGGATCCTCATGTCGTGACCGGTATCACTTAACTTGGCTATAAACATTTATAGTCTGTTATCTGTCAAAATTCTCTGCAAGTACTACGGTAATTCAGTGGATGTCCAATTAATGTCGAACAAACCTGATGGGAGCGCATTTGTGTTGTCTGCATGGCCGATATTTGAGCGAAAATGGTCATCGTATCGCCCAGTTGCTATGCTGTATACACTTTTCCCAGAGCTGATATTTATAATAGTTAATTTTCTAACTCCGCTAGTCTATCTCTCAAAATATTTGGGTGCTAAATAAGAGGTGTGCAGGCAGGGGTAATTATAGGTTAAGTCACATGATAGGTTCTGGAAAACCACACAGTGGGTAGGCCTGAGGCATGCATTCGGCTATGCTTTGCAAGGCTTTTCATTACATAATCCCGGTAGGTATTCACGGCATGACGTCTCCCAGCGAAGGCTTTGCGGTCGACACGATAGGCAGAAGGTCCAACTTGAATAGTTTTTTTTGTTTTTTTTTTTAAAAGCTTACATAATATTTTTTAAATGGAGTTTACAGACTAACATAGCACAAATATTGTGTTTAGTGATCATTTAGTGTGTAAATAAAGTCTCCTTTGAGTACAGCGTTAAACCCCAAGAACTCACTCACTCACTCAGATTCTAACACCAAGTGTATTGACTTCAAAATATTGTTTTTAGGACAAGGATAATTTTTGTGACACATCGTTTTGAATGACTGAAATTTTGATATTAGTGTAGGTATGTCAGATATTATATAGCTGTCCAATTTTGGAGTTCTTCTTGTATGGTTTCAGGTCATTAATAGCCAACATTGTACAGGTTGGAGAAGATGGAGACTGTATTGTCCAGCTGTTAGACATGGGCATCTGTGTGGCCCGGAAGATGATAGAGGAAGGGTTGGGGGTGAGCACAGACACACGTGTCCCCACTCCACCTCACCTGAAGAAGGTTTTCACGGACTCCCCTTTCAGTGGGCAACCCCTGAAGGAAGAGGCAGAGTCGGCGAGTAACAGTGATGGAGATGTATTTGCCACGCCCACATCTGTCAAAGGTGGAGGTGGTGTTGAGTAAGTTGCAGGAGTATGAAATCTGAATTACTTTGGTATGATTTCAACGGGGGACGGGCCGTGGCTAAGGTGCTTGCCTTAAGATGCACTATTCTCAGACTGAATTTTCAATATTTTTGCAGCTTCTATTGTTAAGGGTGCCTTAGTGGCGGTGAGCAAGCGATGATGATTTTTCATGTTGTTTCACAGGAAGTTAAGGAAGACTACCAGACTTCCAGCAATAAGACTTGCTTAAGTTCAGTGGATTGTCCTGTGCGCTTGGGTTTCCTCCACCCATAATATACTGACTGCCTGTATAAATGAAAACTTTCCTACAATGGATATAAAACAAAAATCATGTTATGTGGGTTGCTAGCCATGTGTTCGAATTTAACTTGAATCTGGCTGTTTCATCTGCAGCTTTTAAAATCAGGAAGTTTTTCAGGGCATTGATTTGCACTCTGCTCTGCTATAAGGGAAAAATTCTCCTGTGTTAATGAAATAAATAAACCAGGAGGCATGTTTGTAAATGACCGAAATAATACTGAAGGATAAACAACACCAAGTCAGAAGGAATCCACTCTAAAGTGTCTCATTTGTTGTTTTTCAAAGGGACATTCCCAAGATCAGGTTGATTGTGGGCGAGGAGAGGAAGGTTAGCGTTAGTCATGCTGATAGTCCGGGACGGTTCTGGTGCCAGCTGACATCCCCACTCCCACAGTTGGAGGACCTGATGGCTCGACTCCAGAGCAACTACAGCCAGACTCAGACATCTACCCCGATCATACCCCAGAGCATGTGGAAGACTGGCCAGCTCTGTGTGGCCATCTGTAATGAGGACCAGCAGTACTACAGAGCCAAGATTGTCTCCCTTTCCGAGGACTCGGCAGAAGTGTTTTATCTGGATTACGGCAATGTGGAAAGCGTGCCTTTGTCGGCAATCCAGCCTATCTGTGAAGATTTGCTGAATTTACCCGCTCAAGCAGTCCGCTGCTCTCTGGCTAAAGTCAGACCCGAGAGCATTTCCTGGGAGGATAACAGCTGTAGTCGGTTCGAGGAGATGATCTATCAGAAGGAACTTGTTGCCAAAGTGGTAGGGTTTGTGGACGACACGGCGTTGGTGAACTTGCGAGACGACACTTTCAGCATTAATGACAGCCTCATCCAAGGTGGTTATGCTGTGCCAGGTACGGGAGCTGGGCAGGATCTTAACGAGGCCCTTCTGGATAGTGTATGTAACACACTTAATGCTTTAGATGAAACTTCTGTCAGCAGAACAGCTCCTAAAAAGAAACTTTCGGAATTGCCGTCCCCGATAGCTCGCTCTGAAAGTGGCGATGGTTGTGAACCTGATTTGAAGGACTTCACGTGTGATGGTATCCAGTTCAATTTGACGGATTATTTGAACTTGGATTTAGAGGAAGGAAGTGAGTTACAGGTGTATGTCTGTAACATTACAGACCCAGGGAACTTCGGTCTACAGCCTGTGTGTCGCAGTGCTGATCTAGAAAGCTTGATGGCTGACATAGCTGAGCACGTCTGCACCGATGTAACTCTCACCAGCTCTGATGAGCTCACGATTGGCTTCCTCTGCTTGGCACAGTTCTCTGATGATGATGCTTGGTACAGGGCCAAGATCACAGATATAGAAGATGATCAGTACCAGGTAAAATGGATTAGAAAAAATGAGAATGTGTCAAAGAGATGTATATACATGTAGGCTGAATGTAACGTCTTATCTCTTAAAGTCAGTTCCTCTGTGCAAAAATGGAGAACGGTTGGGCTTTTTCCGTGGCTTTGGGTTGGCCAACACATCTTTGCTTGGCGGCAGAGACGAAGTGTTTTAATCACTGATACATAAAATATTAACCCGGGCTAGTCCTGCCTGGCGTCGATATATCAGTGGTTCCTAGAAGTCATTTTTCCACGTACTGACCACCATTTTCTGGGTGAAATTTTCTGGGAGATTTTCTTTTCAACGGAAATTCATTTTTTTTTTGTTTCGACTGACCATTTAAGATATTAAAATTGAATATTTTTGTACATTACCATCCCTTCATTGATTAAGGTAATTATGACTGCCTAAATATGAACTCAGTTTGGCCTCCCTAGTTGATACTGCAAACTGATAGCCTGCACACTTTGCAGTTATTGTTACAAGTATATCAATCTTTCAATCTACAAAAGCAGTTCCAAACGAAGTCTGATTTGACTTTTTTTAATCGCATAAAATTTACCGCGAAAGTGAACTGCGGGTTAGGAGAAAATTCAAAGACCCGCAAATAGTGAATTACCCCACAGAGTATTAACTATAATGATCTTTAAAGAGAGAGGCTACATATTTAGAGAGATAAAATATTCTGCTGTCATTTTTTCCATGACGAATACACACATCTCCATGTTCTGTCGTGGAGCAAAAAACATGCTTTTATATCAAATTGATGTTGCTGGTAAATGTTGATATATGGCAAAGAATGTTTTACTTTCGCTGCTAAGCCATTTATCAAACTTCAGACTCGAGAAGGTGAAACCTCGAGCAGGAATAACAAATTCATACACATCGATTTTAGACCCTGGTATTTAGGTAGTTAAATTCAGTTAAAAACTGAATATTGAAGTTAAGAAAAAATCAATTCAGTGTTTTTCTAGTACAAGTACTCAATTTTTTGGATAATAACTGAATTTCATTTGAAAATATATGCGAATGAGAGCGATCAACTTCAATTGCTAATGGCTGCATCCGTGACAAGCTGGAGTGGTCATGCACATATTGGCTAATTAAATTAAAATAAGGCTTTAAATACATTCAAACTATGGTAATGAGGTTTGGTGGTTATAAAACAAAGTGGAAGTCCATTTGTATTTAGTATGACCAATGTGGACTCATGTGGACCAATGAGTGAGCTTCTGATAACTTATGAACTGTATACAACAACGCTGTTTGACAATTACGCAATATTAACGGTTTATGACCGGCTACAGAGGACAATTAAGACCGAAAACTAAGACTAATCGTGTTGGTAGACTGCGTGAATGACTAGCTCCAATAATGGTGAATTTATACATGTATATTTTACGTTGAACTGCTCAAAATGCAACAGGTGACTTTGCCAGTTGATTAAAAGTACTCACTCGACCGTCAAAGGCTGTGGTTGTCACTCTTAGTCTGTAAAAGGACATGTATGTCAAAAATGACCTTGAAACAAAAACATTTCAGAAAATCAAAAATCATGCATCACCTTCAAACAGGGTGCTGAAACAAGTCACATCTCTTAGGCTATTTGAATACTGCTCACCCTAGGTGCGAATGTCACATTCTTACATAGTGATAATCCATCCCTCGATGTTATAATCTCTGATCCAGATTACAAGGATTAGCAGGAAACAAAAGAGGATTATAGCCACTCTTAATAATACCTGTTTGACGTGCTTGAGTAATTTCAGCCATATTATAGCTTGGAAAATTGAACAGTTTTGAGATTTTTTTTCAGTAATTCCTTGATTAATTACGATGACATTAATTCCCGCGAACACATCTTTGAAGTAAATCCACGAAAATGAATTCCATTGAATGATAAATACTATCTCTGATCAGATTAATCCTTGTCTTTTGTGTTTGGGTGCCTATGTATGTTTATTTTGTATGTAAAATTTGTTAGTTCTTGTCTTTCCCCTAATATTTATAACAACCAACAACTGGGCATGCATGGTTTATAACTGTTTCATTACATAGAGGTATATAATGAAACAGTAACCTTGTGTCTGTTTCCAGTAACAGGATAAACCCTGTATTTTGAACATGTTTGCTTTTGATATGTATATCTCTGAGCAGGATAATATACTTGTAAAATTATGTGTATGTGACAAAATTACCTGTCACTAACGTGGAATTAAACTCAATACCAGGTTATAGTTGATGTTTAAAATATTTAAATAAACTCAATCTGGACCCGGGAAAAACTCGATTTTGAGTTTCCCGTTGTAAAAATTTGGACTTGTAGGAATCTCTAGAGGCTGGAGGCAAACAGCGTGCGCTCACATGCAGCCACTCGCACTATGCTAGTGCAAAAAGCCAGAATGATCGGAAGTTGAAGTAGGTCAAATTATTGGTGGGGATGGGTTTGGCAGAGACCAAAGAGACTTTCAGTGTCTCATATTGGTTTTCATATGCCCCTCCTCCTCCAAATCTTGCCTTCTTAAATCTGATCAACACAGTGGGTCATGAAGATTTCTGTAAAAGGGAGATAACTCACAACTTTGGATATGTTCAAATTGAGTTATGTAAAGATTTGAATATTTTTTTCGAAAAAGAACCTCAAATTGAATAAATATAACCAGCTATTTAGTTTTTTATTCAATCGACGGACCTAAAACAGGCTCAGCCAGACAACTTCTATGAACCCCTGTATAATATTGATGCGAAACCTCCCTTGCGTCGTTGACTACCGGCACCGATAATGTTACTTGTCTGCATGTACACTGTAACACACACAGTGCTGCTCCTCAATATGCAACGATTATAGACTCTCGGATCGACTGCAGTTTCAGTGGAAAACACAGAAAATTTTCTATTGAACCTTGACTGGATTGAGTAATTGGAAACCTTCACCTGTGAGATGATATGCGGCAAATTTTATTGTTTGACGCTAAATTCACATTTCATGTCAGCATATGCACACATTTCTAACGAAATGTTTTCAGTTAGGTTTGTTTGATCCCTGTTTGTGGACAGCCAATCAGTGCTTTGGGTTGTGCCATGAGGTAAACGTGTCCTGTAAGCAGCCAATAAAATGTAGCCTCTCAAATCCCTACCTCTGCATTCGTCAAGCGGAATATTTCGAGAAAATCCAGCCAGTATTAATTTACCTCTGTACACAAAAGAGTTACGCCTTGTAACCATGCTCGCTGATGGATTAAAACTGGGTTTGCAGAAAATGTCAAAAAGTAAAGGTGGTAAGGTGTCTAGCAACAGAAAATTTGTTTCTGTCAGAACATTTCTCTCGTGGGTCTTCCACAGCTATTTTGTTTACGATGCAAATGCGGATAAACACACTAAAGTTGATTGCAAACTTTGCTCCCAGCACATTGCCAAGATACATGGTATAAGTGGTCAGTCACTTCGATCACGGGTGGTGACGTATCCTTTATCATGGGTTACCACACCTGAAAATATGGTAACACATAAACAGGTTACCATCACCGGACCTTAATTCTAACCCTGTGAAGTGTCAATCAGTATTATTTGAAAGGTGCAAATTCTGTTAATTTCCATTCAGCTGAACACACTTTGTAAGCTAGTGTGAAAAATTACACTGCGAGTTCAGCTTGGTGAGATTATGTGGAATAGAAATGAACATTCAGGAATAGAGAAACAAATAATTGGTTCACATTTGCTTGTTCAGTGATGACATAAGTCCAGCAATTTAATTAATTATCACAGTGGTTTTGATAATTTAAGCCTGGATGTACTTAACAGTAATAATTCCTCTTAGCCTGGAGTGCATAATTCATTGCAGAAGCTAGAAAATATGTTCAAACTCCCAAGGTTTATACCTCAAATTATCAAGCATACATCACTTATCTCCCAGGCTTCTTTGTTTTAAAGTGCTGTCCTATGCTTTAACCATGATCACTTTCTTAAAACCAGGTGATGTTGTTTTAGGTGTTGTATGTGGACTTTGGAAACAGTGAGTGGAGGCCGGAGTCAAAGATCCGTGCCCTCCCAGAAACAATGTTAAGTCTGCCTGTACAATACATCCCGTGCTGTCTGGCTGACATCTGGTCAGATGGGGACAACTGGTTAGCTGATACAACAGCCTTCTTTAGAGGTAAGCTCTCTGGCCGTACGTGAGAAGGTCTCCCAGCAACCTGCGGATGGTCGTGGGTTTCCCCTGGTTTCCACCCACCATAATGCTGGCCGCCGTCGTATAAGTGAAATATTCTTGAGTACGGCGTAAAACACCAATCAAAAAAAAAATCTTTAGAGGTAAGTGCATAGCGTAGTTGGTCAAGTTGGTGGGCTGAATGGAAGCCTTCTGAAGTCCTGAATGTACTAGGCTCCGAATACCATCTTGGTGACCAGGGGCCTCTTGCGCAGCACGATTGTAGCTCAAGTTGGCAACATATGTTTTTAACATGTGTCTCCATGGTAGTTACAGTAAACTTAGCCTATGACCGCTTTGTGCAACCTGCCACTGACCTAGCTGAGTGTTCTTAAGGGATGACACTTGAGATGAAGTAATGTAATTTTGAGAAAAAATCCTTTTACAGGTTTGAAGAATCAGTTCATTGCGTCCATTGGTCCAGGCATTTTGATCATATACTTATTGTTACTCTGTACAGATAAAGGCAAAGTTTTGATACGTAAAGCCAATTGAGCGCTGCCAGTTTGTCACAAAGAGCAGGGCTGAATATGTAGAACTTCTTAATTGGACGCTGTTTTCAGTTGCATAATTTGGGTTAAAAGCAAGAAATTGTTGGAATTTATTATTTAATATTAGGTTAAATACGAGACTTAATACCGGTAACAGATATACTGATATAGGAACAAGCTGTATTTAATTACATGTTTTCACTTCAAAATAATCAAAATAAATGCATTTGTTAATTTCTGAATTTAGGCTCTTTTTTTTTTTTTACTTTAATTGGGGCACCCATTATGTACATGTGTACAAATAGATACATGGTGTTTTCAGATATGTGTGAGGATAAGACCCTGAAAGCTCGCATCGGTAAGAAAGAGAACGGGCTGTACCACGTGTACTTGTTTGACGAGGAGGACCACACGGGCTGGTCATTGAACAGGTACCTGCTGTCTAAAGGGGTTCAGCTGATTCCTGGTTCCGAGCTGGACATTGAGCTGGAGATGGAGGACAGTCTGCAGCCTGATCTGGGTAAGGAGAACTCACTGTTGAAGATACAGAGGATATTGCACGGTGATGGTTGAATACAGTAAATATTGCATGGGTTATGCGGTGGAAATAATAACCCACTAGAGGAGATTATGATGATTTTATGTACTTGAACTGTTTTGCATCAAATATTTTAGCTGTGGACTGTCATGTATGTGTATATAGCGTGATGCCGTATGTGACGTTTTGTGTGACATTGTGTCTTATTACAGGAAGTAGGAATGCTAAAGTCAGCTAAAATTCCATGATGATGTCATCCTGCTGAGATCATATTGGAATGTCATAAAACAAACTGTTCGGTTTTGATGTCATGTTGTGCAGGTGTAAAGTATCAAAAATTTCACAACAAAGAGGCAGGCTAAAACACTAAATATTCAAACACAAAAAAACAGTTCCCAAAGTTTAGAGCCTTCATCTTCTGATTTCCTGATCGTCCTAACATGTTGAAAGTCTTAGCCATGTTGGACAGATACCCGCATAATGTAGGTTATTTAACATGAAAAATCGTTGGAATACAGTAGAGTGTGACTGCTTAGCACATGTTGAATATAGGTGGTTGTAATTACAGGCTTAACTATGGCTACTTTCTGATTCATGACTTAAACCTTGTTTATTTATTTATTTGATTGGGTTTTTTTACGCTGTACTCTAGAATATTTCACTTATGCGGTGGTGGCCAGCATTATGGTGGGAGGAAGCCGGGCAGAGCCCGGGGGACCATCCGCAGGTTGCTAGCGGACCTTCCCACGTACGGCCGGAGAGGAAGCCAGGATGAGGTGGACTTGAACTCACAGCGACCGCATTGGTCAGAGGCTCCTGGGTCATTACGCTTGGCTAGCGCGCTTACCAACTGAGCCAGGGAGGCCCCCGACTTAAACCTTGTCATTTGATGATTCTTCTCCAAAACCCTTTCTCAACATAAAATTGAAAATTTAAAATCCAGAAGATGGTTATTATGAGAATCTTATCAAATCAGAAAGTTTCCCACATCAGCAAGAGTTGTATTTCTAAGGAGATGCAGTTGGTGGAAGATGTCTTTGATTTTAATAAGTCTTGCATTTCCCTGTATATAATAGCCCCAAGTTAAAATCAAAATGTTTTTTTTTCATAATTTCATATTTGTCTTACTCCATGTTTTGATTACAGAGGGATCATTCCATGATATGTCCATCACAAAGGAAAGTTCATTCTATGACTGTGAAAATGGTAAGGAAAATATAAACTGTTTGTGTTTGTTGTTCATATCTACCCCATTAATTCCTTATTATAATTATGTTGTGATATGTTATTTTCTAACCACTTCATTTGTTTAATGTTTAACTTTTTTTTGTTATTTATTTGATAATCATGTTGTATGTTAGTTAATTTTTTTTTTCTGACTTGTAGAGTCCGAAACCAAGGATGAAAACACAAACAATATTCAAAAGGTCGAAGAAGGTACATTTACTTAGGCATATATGTAATTTAGGTGTAGTATTCTGTATTGTCTTCATATATACGGCAGTGTCTGTAACATGTATATTTCTTCCATTTATTGAAAACAGTTGGTCAAACCTAAGAAGGTTCTTCACAAAAACAAGAAAAAATGAGGTTGACCTTGGCCGATAATTTATAATAGAATAACTTGTGTTAATGGGGAATTGTTCCTGCGTAAAGTTAAAATGGCGCCAAGTCTGTATAGTTTGTTACGTATTGTCCCTTCCTGCCTTAGCGATAACATTTTGCTCACAAACTGTTGACATAGTGTTCTTGTATTGCAAAAGAACAGTCCATCGCTTGCAAATTGAGAATCGCTTTCTTTAAAAAAAAAAAAAAAAAAAAAAAAAAGAGAGAGAGAAAAATGATAAAAGCAATCTTCACTTGTTTTTTGAAACAGCTGAAACAGTGGACGACGTTGCTGAGGAGCAAGAAGGTACAGAGAATAATATTTTTTATGTAAAACGGAACTACTTTATCATATGTAAAATTATCATTTAAAGTAAGTTAATCTGTATCTGTAACACCGAAGACTGGTTGATTTTAAGGGAAACATAATTAAAATGAATAATCAATAGAGAAAATCCTGTATAATAATAATTATTGAAGTTGAATATTTAATACATATTGAGGAACAATTTGATAAGAAAAATTATAGTGATAAGTCAGTGGATAGTTTTCTAGGGCTAGAAAGCTGACCATAGAGTCTGGCTGTGTTATAGATGACGGAATCAAAAACCGAGAATGGCCCATTGTGATGGATGTTGATCAGTAAATGATGGGTATACTTTAGGTCTACATCATATAGCCTTTAAAGGAGAAAAAACAAAGTAGTGATGCAAACTTCAGATGAAAGCATGTGAGAAGTTATTTGTAAATATGGCCTTCTTTCAATATTTTGTTTCAGGATTAAGAATATTTGAAAG
Source organism: Liolophura sinensis (assembly GCF_032854445.1). Taxonomy (NCBI): domain Eukaryota; kingdom Metazoa; phylum Mollusca; class Polyplacophora; order Chitonida; family Chitonidae; genus Liolophura; species Liolophura sinensis. The sequence goes on along the minus strand of NC_088301.1, from coordinate 25,626,630 downwards.
TATTTTTTTGTATAGTTTTTTGTATTGGGGCCACCTCTTGGTATGTATGTTCTGAATGTTAGTACATGTATTCTAAAAAGGTTCCAAACACATTTTTTTTAATTTGAATTTTTATAGTTATGTGAGTACTGCATAAAACACCAATTAAATAAATAAAATTTAACATTTATGAGTATATTAAAACGAAAAATTACCAATATTCTGGTTGAACGCCATTGTCAGGTGACAGGCACAAATTTGAGCACAAGTAAATTTACTACACAAGCATTACATCATCATTTAGAACATTATTATGCAAAGACAAGATATACCAAGAAGTGATCCTAAATACCTACCATACTAAAATTATTTTTTTAAATGTCTTTGTAGAAATTTTGCAAGACAATGAAGACCATATTTTCACAGGAAATCTCACACTCTGTCATCTGAAGTTTGCATGATTTTTACGTTATTCCAACTTCTGCACTGTTAAAAATGAAAAAACGTTTACCTCTAACTGTGCAAGTAAAGGTATGAATTAGCTGATTGTGGTAATGGTGGGGTTGGGGTATTTACAATGATTATTGAGCTGACCTCTTTGTCCCATTCAGTCTAATTACACACCAGCCTGCTATGAAGGACATTATTTAAGTTATTTCAAGCATGTTTTCGGCTCTGCCCAGTTTTGTATAAGTGAAATATTCTTGAATACAGCGTAAAACACCAATCAAATAAATAAATCAATCAAGCATGTTTTATAAATAGGCCTGCTCTGAATTACCTCCTTGTTACGTGACCGTGACTATAGCGTAATGTGAGAAAATTAGGACCTCGTATTTTAAAGCATGCAGTATGTAGGTTATGAAATTGAACAATTCGCAATTGGGCCACGGTTAAATTTTGCAAGTTTCACTAAAATCACTGTGTTGTTGTTGCATCACTTGCAATGCACACTTCAGGAGTTGGTGGTGGTTTTTCAGGTGTGACATTATTGATGAGTATTCCACAAATGTTTCCCTAAAAACTTCCATTTGAATATATGTGCAAGATGATGGGTTTATTTGATTACCTCCCAACATGCATAAGTTTCATTCAAAGTGTTCGTAATTAAACCAACAGTGTTTCTATAGAACTGAAATGTAGCCATTTGAATTACATTTTCAATGCATTTAAACTTTAGCTCATGATTAAGATATCTAAGATAATTAGATTGACAGTTTGACATATTTATGTACATGTGTAAGAAATTCTTAGATCAACAATGTGCCCGGTTTCCTACCACCATGATCCTGGCCGTTGTCATGTGAGTGAAATATTCCTGAGTACGGCATAAAACACTAATCCAAAAAAATAAATAAATAAATCAACACTGTTTTTGTATGAACATCTGTGAAGGTTAGGTTATATGAGAACTATCTTCACTAGCATTCTCGAGGGGAATTTTTCAAGATTCTATCGCTGCCGTTGTTTGGTGGCAATAATGGTGGGCAGTACTCTCTTGCCTGACTTTGCCATAGATCACTTGACCTGTGTGGCATGTGGAATGGTTGGTCAGTATAACTTATCCAAAGTCTGGTTTATGTGAGGAGCTTCAGCCGTAATGGTTTGGCAGCCCTGATAAATTGGAAAAGTGGAAAATTGTTTAAAATTGCAAATAAAAAAAAACAAAAAACAAACTCTACATTCTTAGATATGTGAAATTTATTGTGCGGTGTTTTTATTTCCTTAGGTTTAGCAGTTAATGATTGTGCAGAGGCTGATCAAAATCTGGAAGAAACCAAAGAGATTTCAGCCACGGAGTCAGAGCAGCCATAGAATTGGGCCAATTTTAAAATTGCAAATAAAAAAAAAAACAAAAAACAAACTCTACATACTTAGATATGTGAAATTTATTGTGCGGTGTTTCTATTTCCTTAGGTGTAGCAGTTAGTGATTGCGCAGAGGCTGATCAAAATCTGGAAGAAACCAAAGAGATTTCAGCCACAGAGTCAGAGCAGCCAGAGAAACTGGCAAACAAAGGTCAGGGAGCGTTCATTTGGAAGACTTAGTCCGTCATGAATACAGGAGTTTTAACGACTTTTTACAGTTGTTTTGACATCATGGCAAAGTTAGGCATGAACTGGTATATACAGTAATGAAAATCATCCACAAAAGAGGACGTCAGTTGCCTGACTTACCTTCAAAATCTTCTAAAATAAGTATTTCAGGAAATCAGTCCTCAGTTAAGGATTGTATTAATCTGCATTTGTTAAATTGGATCCATTTTACACCGTTGTTTAATAGTGTCGACATCACACAAGAAAAGGATTGGGTTAACGAGAGAGTTAAGACCCAATCTGATCAACATCAGGTCATATGTATAGTATCGCTTCGCTAACAATGATCGGACACACTTCCTATTGCCCCGAATGTTCAGTGACCGGCAGTGAACTGAGATGATGTGCACGACAAGAGCTCAGTCAGTATGGGGCTTTTTAAAAAGCTTGTTTTTACCGGGATCAGTCGATATTTTTTAGAAAAAGGGGAATTCCCATTTGCCTGCAGCGGAAGTAGCTCGGCTCAGCAACATGGTGGACACGCCAAGGAAAAAGTATTGTCTCTTTCCTTCAAACGACAACAGTGAAACTCTACGATAGCAAAGTAATTTGTTCTTGAAGTTCACGTGGTTGATGGCTGGATTGTTTTTTGGGTGTGGATTCGTGGATTTCTGTAGGTTACCTACAGCTTCGGCTCTGTCACTAACTGCTGCCAAGCAGTGTGTCAGTGATGGGTTGCAAGAGACACTCACCTTGAACGCAAAGGGTATAGGAAGTGTGTCAGATGGTTGTTAGCGAAGCGATATACATAATTAGAGATCTAGAGGCATGGCTTACACCGGACTTGTAACTGTTTTCACCCTAACTGACATCTTATGTCACTTTTGAAATAAACAGGAGTTCTGCTGGAAATATGCAAAAATGAGCATTGTAGCTTCTAAAAAAAAACTCCATCTAAAAAGAAAAAAAAGTTAATAGTGTTAATTTTTCTTTTTCTTTTCTCATTTCTGTATTATTATGTTAATCACTGGTCATTTACAATCAGCTTTGAACAGTAAAGCTTCATGAATCTTGTAAATTTATTTTCCATGATTGACATTGCCTGGGCTAAAAAGATGTGAGTTAATGTGATATACATGAAACTTAGAAAAGTGGCTCCAGACAAGAATGGTGCTTATCTATTCAGGACTCCAAGGATGTTAAAATGTATTTAGCTATAAGTAAAGCAATTTTTTTTTTTTAAAGTGTTGAACAATGGTTACGTGAGTTTTTTTTAAAATTATTATTATTTTTTTCCTTCGTTTTCAGAAAATGTTATAATTCAGGACATTCTAACATCTGACTGATCATGTTTGTTTCTTGTGATGTATATATTACTGGTGAGTATGAGGAATCTAGTTCCTATGATATGTTTGTAAGGCATATGGATTTAATGCATTTCTCTTCATAATGACTTATTATCCCATAGACTAGTTTTCTCTGCAATCTGATAGGTTCAACCCATCCAAAACCTTGTGTGCAAAACCTTGTTTGCACACACACTATATGGTAGATGCCTAGGCCTTCATTTTGGTGCAGGTCACATTATGGCACAAGGCACAAGAGTCAAGACTAGCCACAAGTTAACAATCTATCAGCATGTCAGTGATATGTGGAAAATTACACCCTCTTGCTATGGATCCGCCAGCAATTTACATGAGCTACAATTTTTTTAGATGTCACCAGTATTTGGGCTGTGGGTGGCATCAGAGCTGTATATATCAAAACACTAAGCACTGCCCATTTCTTCATTAATTTTTATGACTTAAGCTCTTTAGGATAGTAAATTTGTTACTCTTGGTTGGTTGAGAGACGGGGTGGATGGGTGAGGATACAAAGTATTTACTTGATATTTACATGGTGAGTGGAAATTGATATCTTGTCTGCTCACCATGTAAATACTTTGTGTTCTTCCCCAAGCAATCATGATAACTAATGTTGTCAAGGGGTTATTTACAAGCCTGTGACTACCAAACTGCTGAGGCTAGGCAGCATCAAATTTTTAACATGCCATCCTTTAACATGGATCATTCACTTTGGATTAAGCCGGAGTCCTAAAGGACATGAAACTTAACGCAGCCTAATTTTGTTTACAATGCAAAGTTCCAAGTACGTGTACATTTTTTTTGACATTTCTCTGAATAATGTGGAATTATTCATGCAGACACAGTTATTCTATTCCACGGAATGAAATACTGATTTTTCCAGATATTGTAATGTTATTTAAATTTAATATAATTGATAGGCTAAATGTTAATAATTTCTTTGTTTTCTCTTTGTAGAAATCTTCTGAGTTTTTCCATTGTCCAGGGGTTGTTGCCTGTGGAACCATTGAAGATTACCCCTCCTACTGGTTATGGCTACTGGAATCTTGGCATGGTGGCGTTATGGCACACTAACAAGCACATCAAAATTTAATCTCAAATTACTACATGCAAGGATAAGAAATCTGTTACTTCCACGTTTTGTTTTGGGTTACTATTGTGTTTATTGATGATGTTCAGACTTAAGAAAGGAAAAGAAAAAAATCACAAGTTGCCAGTTTTCATTGTAAGGGTACCTTGTGAAAATGCCATAAACACGGTTGTAGTACTTTTTGCAAGAAAACTGAAATGTCGGCTAAATTAACCCTTATGCCTAAGGCAGAAGATTTGACTTCTGATTGTAAATATAATGGGTGCTCTAGAACAAAGTAGCCTCCACAATGAAATGAAGAACAGATTAACAATACAGCATTGTCCTTATGCAACAACAGAAAAAAAATGTTGTGATAGAAGAGAACAGGACTTTGAAGTTGACCCCTGATTTACTTCATGTGTGTAATAGTCTCAGATTTGATATCACGAAGAAAACAGCTTAGTGAAAAAGGTTATTGTAGTCTAAACCCCTCTTCAAATGTGTATAGTACCATTGTTTTGATTCAGTTGAGAGTTGTTCTCTTAATTTATGTCTAAGGAAACGTTGTGTAAAGTATGACTAAGGAGTTGTAGACAGTTTTTTTTTCTTTCATACATGAATTAAAATGTCCGTTTCCTACTAAATGCATGTGCATTACATGAGGTAAACACCCCAGATGTATGAGGAAAATTTCCTATGCACACCATCATGTGTTTGTAGACTGTTGCTGCAATCATTTCAATAATTATTTGGAAATCCAGTATGACATAGAGCATTGTGTAATCAAAATGTGTGCTGTAATATCCTTACGTGTGTTCACTAGTCAGTGATTAAGCCTAAGCCCAGGGTGATTTGATAAGATGATAAAGGTCTGTATGTTCGTTCAGGACTTCATGAGAAACGAATTAGCCTGGTCTTCTGTGCCTCTTTCGCACTGAGCTCATGTCCCATATTGGCCTAGAGGATCATCATGGCGTTTTTCTCGCGAAATAGTTTCCTGGAAATCTCAAGTTGTAGGGCATATGAAACATCAAGGCCAAAGGTCAACAGTGTAGTAAACTTTCGCAAAATGTCAATCAGTGACTTGTGAGGTTGTACCTTTAGTCATGTTCATAAACTGATGCTCCATATTACAAATTAAGACATTTGCAAGTTATCACCCCTTACATGATAACGGTGAGAGATATATAGATGCAGAATCTCTACAATCTCGTTGTCCATGAAATGTAGTCCTATTTTGTTTTTACATAGCAGGCACTCTGTTCAGCTATTTGAAGGATCAAATTCCAAAAATCTGGCAGGATTGCACAAAGCCAGTTTTGACAGAAGCCAAAATTAGAAGTGACGTGCATGTTTGTTTTTGGACTTGAAGTCACCAAACTGTTACTTTGTGAAGACAAAGATACCAAAATTTCATCTGGGGATGTAAATAATACACACCAAACTTGTGACTAAAGTGGAATTGACACCAGCTATTTTTGTTCTGAGTTCTTGCAAGAATTTGCCAAAATAAAAAAAATAATCAAAAAAATCTGAGCTGTATACTGTAGCTCAAAAGCATGTGGCTTGATCTGCTGCGAAATACCTGGAATTCCTGCTATTTTCAAGTGGTATTAACAAGCTTTATATAAGTAACAGTTCATGATGTCACACACTGTGTACATATATCATATTTTTATATGAACAAATTCTTACATACGTTTTATATACGTGGAAAATCTTGCATACGTATTTCTTCTTTGGTGCATCAATCAGTCTGTGGTTGAGATTATCTCCCCCTGAATAGGTCGTCTGTTTAGTGCAAATGCATGAGGGTCATATTTTGGTTGTTGCTTCAGGTGGAATGTAGTTTGAATCATTTACCTTTTGTTTTGTAATGTTTTGTTGGAATCTTTTTGGTTGTCTATTATTAACTCTTGTAACTTTTATAAGGATCTGTAAGTATGTGGTTCAATGGATTGTTTTTTTGGGGGCTTTTTTTTGTGTATGTGTGTTGCATACAATAATATAGATAAATGAAAGCTTTATTGAGAAACATAAAGAGCGAACATACAAATATTACTTTCACACAGAATGCATTTGGGTGGGCAACATTTCTAGTACATGCTGTTCGGTTTGTTCTGTTAATGTATATTATTTACGTAACGCCTTTTTCAATGTAAAGTATGACTAAAAAAAAACCTGTCTTAGATCCCATGCCCCCTGCTGCAGATGCACTGTGAAGCCCTCGTCTTCCCATTGTTTCGAAGGGCTGTAAATGTATAATGTTAGTTGTAAACAAAAAAAATCGTTTAATTTACTTTTGACTTTAAATAAATGTTCATGAGTTTATTGGAATGTTTTTGTTTTGTGTTTTAGTATATATATATATATATTTTTTGCCTTATTTTAGTAGCATAACACACTTGCAGGTTAAATCAAAAACACAGCTTCCACCACCTGTGTTGAAGAGCCTCTTCGGAAATTGCATCCGGGGTAATCCAGCGTAATTCAATATCAGTTTATGAAAGTTTTTCTGAATTTTCTTGTTGGACAACCTGTCAAAATTCTGAATTGAGAGTTTGTTTGACCGGATGGTTTCACAGCTCATACTGGGGGAAACTATGCTGTGCCTGGTTTCCTGCCACCATAATACTGGCCGCCGCTGTATGAGTGAAATCTCCTTGAGTATGGTGTAAAACACCAGTCAGATAAATCACAATCTTTTGTTATTCTCAAGCCCTTACAGGTTCAGACGGTTGAAGTGTTCTCAGACTTGCTGTGAGGCTGTCGATCAATGACATTGCAGCTGAAGGAAACCAGCAATTACATAATGCAATGAGCCCATCAACTCAGGGTTATCATAAGTAATGAAAACTTTACCAGCCCTTGACCAACGTTTGAAAGTCATATAGTTTAAACTGGTGTCTAAAATATTACAAATAGTTAAAGTACTAGTATGGAAGAGATGCATACTGCATCTAGCCCAATATTCTTAAGTCACCCATGGCCTAAACTTGACCATGTTGGTTGATCAAGTTGGATAAGCTAGCTTATGTAAATATTCTTGCCATAACTGGCTGAATTCAAGCTTAATCCCCACTGACAGTTCTGATGGGCTTAATACAGATGGTTAATACAGAAGATAGGGGCTTTGGTGAATCGTAATGACTTAATATGTCCACAGGAGGATGCATATCATGTGGTGACATGTTGTAACAGGTATGGGATAGTTAGTGGAGTCTAAAATTACTGCGTCTTGATTTGGCCAATGCATTGATTTGAGGTCTTCAATCTTAAAACAAGCTGGTGACAAAAGAAAAATTTGAGATATGACAAATAGTAGTGGATTATTGACTACTGGTCGTTTAAATTAAACAAAAAAGAAAAAGGCTGAATTGAGGACAGTCTATTTTTTTTTTCAAAATGAATTTACGGATGCAAAACTCGTATCTCCTTCTAATATGCATGATGAAAGTTAATGATACCTAAAGAAAACTACCCTAAAAATACGAAGCTGCGGCTTAAAACAAGCCGGCATTTCAAGATGGCAGCCCCCATCAGCAACATGCTAAAAGTTCTAAGACGCTGTTGTCGGCATGATAAAATGGCAAAATTAGCCACTGCCACTGGGTACCAGGGAACGACTAGAGGTAACATGTTTTCCAGAACAAATACAGCACAGACTTTGAAAATTCACAACCCACAAGAAGTTCAAATGGTGATAAGAAGAGGCTTCAAAGTTTCGGCAGGTATGTTACAACAACAACACAAAACGAAGAGCGCGCATCTGTCAAGGTGAAGTCAAGCTATGCCCTTTAGCATAACTAGAAAACTTCTGCAGAAATTAACTAAAGGTTAAGTAACATTGGAGTATTGGTTTTGCATTTTATTATTTGAAATTCATTCGGAAAACACCTCTTGAGTCACAACCGCTTTCATGAAATATGTGCTGCGCAAGAGCTCAAGTATATGCTAGTGCTCCAATTAAGTCTCTCAACACATAATATATAGTATATGTTGAGAGATGAGCATATAAGTTAGAGCTCCTGTGAATATGTGGTCATACATGTACGTGGACATGCTGTGCGCGTTTTTGCAATTTTGAAATGACACTTGACATACAGTTGACACTGTCATGTCTTGACTCATCTCCAATCATGTGATGGTACTCTCCTTCTGGTATGAATATTGAACATACGTTTGCACCCTGTCCGTTATGTTTTACACCAAATTAAAGTGAAACACTAACATATGCAGTTAAATTACAGCCAGAATGCCCTCTAGCCAGAACACCCTCTACAGATAATGCATAATGCTACCCACATGGGATTCGATATATGCCTTCAATCATATTGTATGGATTCTATATGTGTTCTATACATAAATGGCCTATGAATGTTGCTATTGTAAAATAGACATTTTAAAATTATTTCTGAAATTTAAAGTTGGTAAACTGATTGCATGTAAATGTGATTGTTTTTGTGTCTAGAGAAATGTACAAGGTAATTCGTTGTGGACTTGATATTTCTGATACAGATTACACAGTTAGGCCTACTAATATTTGTCCCATACTTCCAAAAATACCTTGACTTACAGTTGTAGACCGTCAACTGTAGACATGTTGGACCCCTGGCATTTGGGTATAGGGTGTTTAGGTAGATGGCATTCTTGCTAGAGGGCGTGTGACCTGATCCCATACTGCTTTCCATCTAGCTTGTTAGAGAAAATGGCGTTCCTTGAAATGAACGTGTTAGTGTCTTTTTTAACTTGTCAAAGATTGTGAATAACTCTTCTGTGGGGGTCCGCCTATGCTTGCAATGTTGGTATTCCTTGTACTGGTCATGATCAAATGGAAATTGTCTTTTATTCTTTAAGCGTTGATAATTTTGAGATTTTTTTGTCCATGGATGCCTTTTCTTGCCCACCAGTAAGCCATTATTTGCATTATCATTTTCGATCCATTTATTTTCTGTATCAACGTGAAGTACAGGATATACTTATTTTTCTATCAGGCCCATTACAACATGGTGATTATGAATGGCAAGATCCGAAATCTGAAGATGAAGTGTAAGTATGACAGAAAATACAAAAAAGCCTCACTCTAAAGTTAACTTGAGAGATACAGCTTTCGCAGGGTTAATTTGTGCAAGTTTGAGAAAACTCACACTCACTGGATCACTAGTACAGTGGCCTAGTGATTGTAGCAGTCCTCAAGAGACCCAAATTCTATCCTGATCAAGATTATGATTCCATGGATTTTAAGTGCCACTTGTTGTTTCTTTGCTTAACACTGGGACAGATCTATGTGTTGTCAGTGTACCATAAATTCTCCACAAATTCAACCAAAGTACACGTTTTGACATATTAGAAGAATTTTATCATGTCTGGACAGGTTATTTCATAATTTCTGTGAAGTCCATGTGTGCCCAACACAGTTTAGTATTCAAATCTTTGAGCTATGTTTTCAAATTGTATCCAAGGTTATCCTTTACTGGTCAGATTTGTATAGGATTTATGGCACTTTGACTTAGCAGGCATTGTTTGTGGTGCTTTAATGAAGCATTGTGTTAAGGATCTATATAGTACAGTTAAGAACAAAAACCTTCTATTGCAGCTAGTTAACAATGCGTAAGTCATAATATAGTCAAAAATGTTAATAGTATATTTGTTGGTATGATGAAGCTAAAATTCAGCTATCAGTATTCAGTGTAGGAGTTCTTATTAAACTTATCTGTGTGTTTTAAGGAAGTGAGATGCTTTATTTCATGTTACATTTTTCTGAGACTTAAAAATACAAGTAGGTATTTTTCTTTGTTACATTTTCCAAAACTTTATGTTTTGTAGAGTCAACATTGTCATAGTAAACAAGGCTGGTGAAAAAATTCCAATTCGAGGGAAAGTTGGAGACAACGTTCTTTATCTGGCTCACAGATATGGGGTGGAAATGGAAGGTAGGTTCATATCAACACAGTGGAAAATACAGTGGGAAACTTGTAAAACGCCCTCCTGCCTGTAACAGATCAATCCAAAGCTGTTGACTCTTTTGTTCTTTTCTTTATCAAGTCACAAATAGCGGTGTATGTGGGCTCATAAAACCTGTAGGAAGCACACAACCATTGCAACATCACAAGAAAAAAGAATGTGTTTTGTTGCGATTTGGACCTTTTTTTGTGGCTCGTCCTAGAATCTTACATTGTTATCATCCCTGATTGCCATTGTAAGTGTTAGATGGGTTAAATATGTTGATATACACTTGGCCCACTCAGGGTATAAATTCAAATCAAGGGTTAAATTATAATGTAAGCCCTGTGCATCTGATTTACTGCTAAGGAATTAAGCATGACGAGTTTGCCAGATGTCATTTTCTAGACGCTGTCTGCAGTTGCCATGGCTTGCATCATTTTCCTCAGGTCAGGTTTACATATAGACAAGAATGGCTTTCTATTGGGACAAAAGTTTGTTATCTGCATGTCGAAAAGGGTGTAGTCACATCCAAGATTTAAAGCCTCATATACCTTTCTCAACATGTCGAATACATTAGGACCATAAAAATTTGAAATTTTTTTTTTTTGTGAATCTACCGTATCTCTTGTTGTGTTTTAATGTATCCAATTATGCAGATATGGAAATTGTTTATAAACCAAGTCTGTTGTTGCTTTGTTATCAAGGAGCTTGTGAAGCATCGCTGGCCTGTTCAACCTGCCATGTGTATGTTCACCCAGATTATATGGACAAGCTGCCGGAGCCTGAAGAAGGGTGAGTTAAGATGTGAGAAAAGGCTTAAGCCTATGTTTATGGTATGTATGTTTGATAAGCTGCCTGAGCCTATAGAAGGGTGAGTTATCTCCCCCTGAAGTCCACCTGTGTCAACCAGAGCAGCTCTCAGTCAAGATGTGAGAAAAGGCTCAAGCCTATGTTTATGGTATGTATATTTGACAAGCTGCCTGAGCCTGAAGAAGGGCGAGTTATCTCCCCCTGAAGTCCACCTCCAACAACTTTCCTGTAAACCTGCTCGTCCTCAAGTCCTCTCATTCTGGTGCCAGTTTCATATGATGAGTTTTGTCATCAGCCCACAATTTGTAATCCAAATTAAACACTTAAATATATGCATCTAGTTGATACAATTTTCATTGCTGATTCTGTGCTGTGGTTGTGAAGCCTGTGCTGTGGTTATATTGTTTTAGCCAAGTTTTAAGTATGCAGCTTCAAATATTTGCTTTGTTAAGTCTAATTTAAGTTTTAGTCCACTTTTGAACATGTGGAAACCATCTTAATGTGCCCGAGTGTTACTTGTAAAGGAAATCATTACATTCCTGTTTTACAGTGATAAAATAAGTTATAAAATAAAAATTTTGCTAATCTGCACAGATCTTAACGCTTTACAGGTAGAGAGATTGGCCTTTCAAAAGCTATAAAGCTATAAATAAATTGTGTTTTTTTTTTTTTTGTGAAGCAGCATTCATTATTTTCAAGTGAATGTTGTGAGAAAAAACTTGGTTTTTGACTGGTGTTGATTAAGCTGTATGAAGTTGAGCTTCCAATCTATGAAAAGTGTAACATTTTCTTCTGTTTGTCAGAGAGGAGGACATGCTGGACATGGCTGTATTTCTCAAGGATAATTCCAGACTTGGTAAGGAAGACAGTAGACAGGATAAGAGAGTGTAATTTTATTCAGTGATAGGTGACTTGTAGGTAGATGTTTGTATGATATTCATATGAGGCATGGTTAATTCTTTACATTTTATAAGTTTAAATAAGCTTTATCAAATATAGGGAAAAAAAAAACATCTAGATAAAAATATATCTAGATAAAAATGTGTCGGGGCCTCCATGGCTTAGTCGGTTAGCGTGCTAGCGCAGCGTAACGACCCAGGAGCCTCTCACCAATGCGGTCACTGTGAGTTCAAATCCAGCTCATGCTGGCTTCCTCTCTGGCCGTATGTGGGTAGTTCTGCCAGCAACCTGCGGATGATCCCAGCTTGTGCCTGGTTTCCTCCCACCATAATGCTGGCCGCCATTGCATAAGTGAAATATTCTTGATTATGGCGTAAAACACCAATCACATAAATAAATGTATCAAATATGAGGCATGTCTAATTCTTTACAATTTTATAATTTTAAATAAGCTTTATCAAATATAACAGATGAGACTTTGATTCATTCAGAAAGTGTGTGTGTAAGCAGACATGTGTTGTGGTAACTTTGATACATATATGACAGCTGTGTCAACCAGAGCAGCTCTCAGTCAAGATGTGAGAAAAGGCTCAAGCCTATGTTTATGGTATGTTTGAGAAGCCCCATCTAGGGATTTCCGCTTTCGACTTTCACTATCTGATAAGTAATCACAACTTTTTAACTCAGATTAAATGACATTAGAGTTATCTGTGAACCCCCATAACAGGTAATATTAACGGCAAAGAAAAAACTCACACGAAGAATATGTCAGATGAAAGACCATCAAACATTGTCTGTAAAAATATTTTAATTTATTTTTTTAGATTTTTTTTTTTTTAGCCTAGTAAAATGCATTTGAGAGTTTGAATTCTATGCTGGCCTTTTCTGACAATATTTGATTTGATTTATTTATTTGATTGGTGTTTTACGCCGTATTCAAGAATATTTCAGTTATACGACGGCGGCCAGCATTATGGTGGGTGGAAACCGGGCAGAGCCCGGGGGAAACCCACAACCATCCGCAGGTTGCTGGCAGACCTTCCCACGTATGGCTGGAGAGGAAGCCAGCATGAGCTGGGCTTGAACTCACAGCAACCGCATTGGTGAGAGACTTCTGGGTCATTACGCTGCGCTAGCGCGCTAACCAACTAAGCCATGGAGGCCCCCTCTGACAATATTGGGATCAGTGACGTCACATCAGGTTTTGCCACTTAGCCCACACAGACTTCTACAGACCACTTAAAGAGCCTGATGTTTTAAACCATTTTACTCAGTTGGAAAAATTCTAAAAAAGTAAATCAAACCGTTTTCTAGGACAGGTTTTAGTGGTCTTTCATCTGATGTGTACTTCATTTCAGTGTTTGCCTTTAAAGTGGACTATGAAATAAAATGCAGAAATGGAGTACTTTATGATTTGTTTGTGCTAAGAATGCCAATTCTTCTTGTTTCAGGATGCCAGATTATTTTATCCAAAGACTTGGAGGGCATGGAACTGACATTGCCGAAGGCGACCCGTAATTTTTACGTGGATGGCCATGTCCCACAACCACATTGACGAATGTCTATTGTGGAGTCACTTAATACTAGATTGTCTGTGATACATGTATTTATCTGTAAATACTGTAACTGCCGTTAGAAATCCAGTGTTATTGCCGTAATTCCTCCACATTTTCGCATATGAAAGAACAACTTTCAGTGCAATTTATGCATATTTTGGTTTGATTTTGGAGACAAAACTACATTGGTTGGGTTGGTCAGTTTCAGGGCTTCACAGAACGTGCAACTTTATCTGTCTACACGGAATAATGCCTTCAGAACATGCCTGAGTAAACACCTTGCAAACACGTGAAAAGGATGAAGAATTACAGTATTGGTAAACTAGTCTCACAAAATCCCAGACTGTCTGATGTTATGTGGCATCCAGCGGACAGTCCAATAATGGAATTCTTTAAAAAAATTTTAGGAAACAACAACAGCAAAAGGATTTCAAATAGATTTTTTGGGATCATATTATTCACAGACTTTTTTTGTGTGCATTCAGATGTCTTTTTGCTCAGAGTGAAAACAAATGAGGCAAATGGTTTTCCTCTCAGCTGGCACTGTAGTGAATTAGAACTTTAACGTTTCTAGTCTTTGGTTGCATTAGGTGAAACCTGTTGTGTGCTGTTGTTTCATCTGTAAAGTGGTATATAGTCATGTTATGCTGTTGGAGCTGCGGTGAAACGTTCAACGTCACCAGAAGTGATATAATGAGTCCCACTCATTTCACAAAGCAAAAAAATGAATGAAAATGGGAAGATTCTAATCTTTTTTAAACAGCTCTGCTACAAGACTGTTCACAGGATGCCATGTAAGACAAGACGTAAATGGATTCCTGAACACCACGACCAAACGTGGTTGTGAGCAGGTGCGTGTGCTTGTGCTTGGGATGTTATTAGATATAGAAAATTTGGATGACTAATCTGCTGTTGTCTCATCTTCCCTTAGAACCTACCTCATGTACATGGAATCCAGAAATTCTATGAAATTTGCATATTTAATACTCAACTCATTAGCAACAGAAATCAAAAGATGTCATTCACTCACACATACTGGGAAAGAAATCATTTGGAACAAAATGTCAGCAGTCTCCTTCAGTGTAAATATATAATGGAGCACATGTAAAATTGTAAATTTTTGATTGTCATTGTGAGATATTCATTATTGCTATAAACTGCATTGTGTGAGTACAAGTTAGAAAAAAAAATCCAGTGTGTTTTAGTCAGAATGTTGAGTGAATTGTGTGAAAATCATTGATGTGCTATAACCATGCCATACATATCTAACTGGTGGTGAAGTCTATATGTTGCTTGTAACCCTGTAGACGAATCTTTTGGTAGAATTTTCCCTTTTTCTTGTGCAAAATGATGGTTGTCTCCAAAACTACCTGTTAATGTGACAGACTGGTGTAACTGCTGGGGAAGCCTAAATGAAACCAGACCCTGTGTGTTCACCTTTAAAGTATGATTTTGAGTATCTTTTTTTGAAAAACAACCTGTGAAAAATATACCATGTGTGTGTAAAATATCTTTGTAAATCATCATGACCTACCCCTTTAGTGAAGTCAGTGTGGAAAAGGGGGCCGAGGTGGCAGATGTGGTTGGCGTGCTAGCGCGCCGCACTGACCCAAGAGCCTTTCACCAATGAGGTGAGATCAAGGTCAGCTCATGCTGGCTTCCTCCACGGCCATAGGTGGGAAGGTCTGCTAACAAGATGTGGATGATCGTGAGTCTCCCCTGGGCTTGCCCAGTTTCCTCTCACCATAATGCTGACCGCTGCCGTATAAGAGAAATATTCTTCAGTATAGCATAACACAACAATGAAATAAATAAATGAATGTGGAAAAAACAGTTAGTTTGTTACATATGAAAAAAAACCCCATGAAATCTGTGATCCCAGGGTTTATGTGTTCTGATGGAAATGATGTATGAACTTTTGCTGTCAGAATTTTTTGTTTTTGTTTTTTTTTTTATGAATGCATAAAACAACTCAGGTAAATTGACAAGAGGCCAGATTTCCCTGGTTATGTCTGACCATTTGCTAACTATCACACTATTGCCTATGCTCTGGATTTACTCTTCATGATGTATGTCTTTTGAATTAAGGGCTTTGAAGCATTTGAAGCACAGGAATAAATGTAGGCTACGTGAAAGACGTATTATGTTACTGTGATATCACTGAATTTTCCTTAAAGGTTTTGTATATCGCCAACTCGAATAATTTTCTCTTTTTAGTATGAAGAAAATGTTGTCATCAGTTTAACTGGATTTTTAAAGAATGTGCAAATCTAACTGAATTTCCATATTTGACAAGGGCATCTCTTTTTAAATTATTTGAACTTCTACCCTTGCTGCTTATGCTGTATGTACACTTATATATATATGTATGTTTTGTATGGTAACCATGGCGATGCTGCAGGTGAATCAGGAGTTGCAGCCGTGCCTGCTTATTAACTCAGGAAACAATTAGCACATGCGCAGCTTTCTTTCACTCATGTATGAACTTTATGACCTATAAAACTGTCATAAGCCACCAAATTGCCATGCTCATACTTCTGCCCAGGGCTTCTGATCTTTTACCTATAGCTGCGTGGTGTGACAGTAATTTATCAGTGGCTCAGCATGCCTGTGTATAGTACATTCAAAGGAAAGCATAAATAATATTAATTAGCTGCTGAGTGAAATAGGTAGCCGTAGGCTATAGGCTCAATTTTAGATGTCGTTGGTTTTGTTTCCTTCTTCATTCAAGCCTGACCACAGAAGGAGAAACCTCGAGATTCACCTGGTCTCCACTGTTATGGGGGCCTTGATGATGAAAAGCAGTCCACACAACTTTAAAAGGAGAAGAAAACATTAAAAATGATGCCTAACTCAGATGAAAGAGCATCAAAACTTATTTGCAAATATGATCTTTAATATTTTTTTGGATTTTTTTTCAAGAGAAAAGGGTATTTGAAAGTATTTCTGTACAGTGGGTATTTTGGACCAACTTTTGGTATTTATTGTTGTTGCATAATAATGTTCTAAATAAGGACATGGTGCTTGTCTAATAAATTTATTTGAATGTAAATTTGTTGTTTATATCAAAACATATGCATTTAACCTAAATTATCAAAAAATTTATGAACATATTAAAAATATAAATATGATCCAACTTGAGGTTTAATACATTTCTTATCTGAAAAGAACAAATTCTAGTGCAAAAATATTTATGAAACCTGTGCTATATCCTCATTTATGACATTATTAAACAAAGACTATAAATACCAAAAGATGGTCCCAAATTCCCACTATACAAATATTATTTTCAAGGGTGTTTTTCTCCTTGAGGAAAAATTGGAAAAGATATTGAAAACCACATTTGGGAATAACTTTTCGCACTCTTTCATCTGAACTTTATGACATTTTCGTGGTCTTACATGAAGTTTGATTGTTCACTTGTTTAATCCCCCAATATGACATGTCTCGCTGAGCTTGCACTGTTGGTGGAAATATGTTATTAGTAAATCGTAAAGTTCATCAGTCATTTAGCAAGGGGCGATGGTTTACGTGGGTTGGGGGTGGGGGAGCGGGGTGGTCGTATGGGAGGTCTTGGGGGCGGAGCATGAGATGTCATGCCCTATTTTGATAAATCTGAAAGGAAATATGAAAAATTGTAAAAAAAAGTGAAAATGTGTCTTTGAATTAAAAAATCTGGCTAAATATATGGCGCTTTACTCCATAATGTTAACTCCTGTGACCAAGTAAAAACTCATAACAAATAAATAAATCAAGATTGACCAATGATAATGGCTTTACATCCTATCTACAGTGCCTAACCAATCAGTGTTAATTGTGTAATTACACCTTGGCGTCACAGCTTACTCCTGCGGTATAACTACCCTGTCCACTGTTCATATAGGGCTTGACTTTATAATCAGTCACAATTAATCGATCACACCACAGCTGATTATACATTATATATTCAGACACAACATGTTATAACTATATGTTATAAACCTATGTAACCCACCCACACATAATCACACATACAAATGAATAACAGGGATTAATTGTAGCATAGAATGTGTGCACAGTTCCTAACCTCTCATCCCTGATGGCCAAAAGTTCTCTGTCTATTGACACATGAGACTCCATGTTCAAATCCAACTTTGATCAAGGAGTTTTCACTCTGAGGTTTACCAGGTGGGCCTACCTATAAAGTGCATTGATTTCCAGTGAGCCCTGTCCATTTTTTTTCCACTCTGAAAACTGACTGCTTACATTTTTTTTTTGAAAATAGTCTTTCTTTGTACATGTATTTTGATGGTTGTTTAATGCCTTACCTCGTAATTTTTCACAAACATGGTAATAGCAAGTATGTGATGATTGGAGGAAACCTGAATGCCAAGTGTATTTAAACTGTTATAACAATTGGCAAGGTATATTGACAAACTTTTCCACATCAGACATATCTCATCTTCGTGGAAACTTCATGTAAGACTACATGAAAAAAGAGAGCGCAACTTTGACTGATTATACCTCATTCACACAGCCAAAATTTATCAGAATCTTAACTGGTTTTAATCTAAGCAAGTTGTAAAAATGCGTGTGTTCACAGGACTATATATGGCCAAGCTGGTTTTTATGCCAGTTCACGGATTTGCCTGTTCACAAGGTCACATTTAAGCCGGTTTAGTAATTATGTCGTCATCCTCACCTCCACATACCCGGGACATTTAATCCAGTTACCATTCACATGACACAGATAAACCTGCTCAATCCCTGAAACTGGCTTAAAGCTACCTCACTAGCTGGGGCAAATAAACAGGATTAAATGCTCCCACCCCCACGGGTGGCGTCAAACTGGAACAAAGCCACTTTCACAAGTTAAACCAGCTTAAATTTGCCCGTGTGAACGGGGTGTTATTAACAACAAGTTCTCAAGAACAATGGAAGCAGGAAAATCTTGAAAATTCAAAGTACAGACATGAAAAAACTTTAATTGGCATCAAAAACCAATCTGGTTTATACAGGTGTGGTATATAATCTGTTCGTGTACTTCCCCATGAAATGAAAACTCAAAAAACCTCTTCATATTTATCTTTTCCTTTTTTTTAATTTGTCTGTCTTCTGGTTGATTCTGTTTGAGCTATTATTGTGCCATCCTGGGGGTTAATCCTCAAAATAGTTACTCAGCTATTGCGCATATGTTGTCATGGCGATTGACACATACTGCAGTGAGAAACGGTCACCTGCAGCTTAAGCCAAGGGTATCTAATAGTTTCTTTGATCCATTGATGAGTCACTTTTTCATTCATGGAGTTTAAGTTTGAAGTATGTTGTCGTGTTCTCAAGGCAGTTTCCAGGTAGTCAAAAGCATGTAGAATTTTATTCATTGTGACTAATTTTAAAATCATTATTTGAGATGATTATTTTTCATGTGTTATTTTATGAGGATTTTAGAAACAGCACTTAAAAGATGTCTGAAAGGTAATATAAACTGGTTTTAAGGAAAATGAATAAATGGCCAAAAATTAAAAATTTTTTTTTTTTATTATTGAGGAATATTTTATATTTCTTAATAACATCTCTGTTTTATGCATAGTGTCTGTCAGTGGTCGGAAATATTTGGAAATGATGTCATAGATGAATATACTACTTCATTTCCGGACTGAACGCTGGAGCCTTAGGAAAAGTAGTTCAGAGCCATTTTTACACCCCAAGATGAAAGTTCAGAAGCTTGTCTGAACTTTTATGTGTTAGGGCCACATCATATACTCTGTATTAAGAAATAAAACCATACGCCTTTCAATTACCCTTTAAAGGGTGTATAATAGGTGTAAGAATTCCACACGTAGAGGGCGATTATTCAATCAAAGGCCTGGTGTGCAATTAAGCATCACATGAAACGCATAATCTCTAAGCCACCACATGTGCATGCTAACCTGCTGTGTACGCATATTGTAATTAGCTGGCTTAATTAGTTTCATTATACCTTTACCTGTATTTGTAAGGGACAGGCTGAGGTTTTAATTGTACCCCATGAATCCATTTCTGCACAGACTCTTAAGTGCTGGTGTACATGTATATTGATTGGTCGATTCTCTGTTGGTGTTATATATTGTGTTTTTCTTGTTTTGTGCTTTTTTTCTTTTTATTAGAGTATATACATTGTGAGGATTGTGTTACATCTTTTCATTATTTTGTACACCTGCATGGAATTTGTAGCTTACCCTAAATGACTTAAAATTTTGCCCACAAAACTGCATTTTCTATATATAAGTCAAATAAATCTTACATCTTACAATTTTCCAGTAGAATATCATCCCATGTTCCAAGAAAACCTCAAAACACCCATCTAAAATTAAAAGAACTCTCACAATCAGGAAAAATGGGCAAGTTAGTCAAGGATAAAATTCATGGTCATTTAGGGTATATTTTACAATCTGGACAATATCTATAATTGTTTCAAAACACCACAGCTTAATCCCAAAGCTTCTATTTTGAAATTTTGTGACGTCAAAGTGGGCCAGCTACATTCTCCTGACAGTCAATTCAGCTGTTACTTTTTTTTACACACGAAAAGCAGAAAGAGAGATAAGAAATAGAAATTTTCTGTCAAACATCACACTGGACAGTTGAAACTCAAAAGACAAACTTTCACAATCTAAGGAAATGGAACAGAAGAAGCCTGTACTGTTGACAACAGTTTTTGCAAAAATTGAGAGCCTTGCAGTTCCACCTCTAAGTGTCGGTACTTAGAAGAGAACTGCAATTATAATATTATTAATGCTCTGAACGCTTCTGTATATAGATGTATATTTGTGACCACCAGCAAGAGTTCAAGCCTACAGCACTGTTGGACATGACATATGCAGTGGTCTGAAATGATCTCATAGATATCTGTATGTTGCAAATTGAATGGTATTGGGATACCATTAAAAATAACCTGTGACTCCATGGGTCATTTCAAATTTCTTGTGGACTAATTTGTTCTGTAATTCATGTGTATAGTGTTACATGAAAAATGTGACAGATAACTAGATATCAGGTAAAAGTCAGCACCCTCAGCTAAACCTTTCGTACATGAATCTGTGTTGGTAATTATTTCCTGTTTGTAATCAACAGACATCATCACTGTAAAAACGCACAGACAAACAGACAAGACCAGGTGGGTATATGGCTCGCTGGCTTAATTCATTGTACAGGTACATGTGTAACATTGTTGCCACACCTTGTAGGTCATAGCCTTCACCTGGCTATTCTATATGTCCATTGTCCATGATGACGTAGGCAAGTACGTGAGGAGACTGTAGAAAGCTGGACACTGGATTGATTTGAGAATAGGAGAACCTTGTTCTCCTATACAAAGTGTAATTTGGGTGGGTGACACGTGGTGTATCTCTGTTGCTATGCAGTTGTTTACCTCATTATATAGAATGTTGGCTGATCCTGTACCAAACCATTGCGCTCTGTCACTGCTACAGTAAACACCTGGTTAAATGGTTAGCTATGTAAAGCCATAAATATTGTAAATATAAGTCTCTGGTCAAGTCAGCTTCAGGCTATATACCTTTACCATCTAATTGCATTTGTTGCCTTAACCTCATTTGTACCCAGGTTAAGTATAGCGGTAATGGTTTTGAGTTTATTTTATGCTGCCTACTGGTAGATCTAATAAGCACTGGGTTTTTCTTTTTTTTTTCATTCTTTTCCTTTCTTTGTTTTTGTTTATTGGAGGGATTGATCATTGTATCAGCCAGTATAAAAGCTGAAATGAATTGGGATGGAGCCTGATGTGTTTAATACAAATGTAAATATTTACTTGTATATTGATTGACGGGAATGAAACGATACAAGTTCCCAGTTATAATATCGATAATGGTTTGTGCATGTATGAGCAAATAAAACTGATGAAAAGAAGTCTTATGTCTTCATGGTTGTTTATATACAGTAATTATTCAACCTTTTCTATTTAAGCATATTCTGAGCGCATTCGTCTGTGTAGATTGATAAAATTATACTTTTTGTGACGCCCTGAAATCAGCAAATCCAAGCAATGTACATAAATTGCAATGAAAGTTGCTCTTTCATATGCAAAAAGGTTGAGGAATTAGGGTAGTCTATATATAATGTTGACTCCATAATGTGCAACGTACCATTCAGGCTTCTTTTTAAGTCTGACTGATACCCTAGATATCAGGCAGAGTGGTATAAGACTGCATTCCTCTTTTAATGGGATATTACATTAGGATTAATTAGGCAGCTATCATTAGTTCTGATGCCAGTATCACTTTAGTGGCATGGACTCTCCCTGCCACAACCGGTCCGGATAGCACAGTTGGTATAGCGTCCGCTTCGGGACCGGTAGATCCAGGATCAATCCTTGGTCGAGTCACACCTAAGACTTTAAAAGAGGAAGTTGTAACTTCCTCGCTTGGCGTTGAGCATGAAGGGGATAGTGCAACGACTGGTTGACCCGTATCAGTATAATGGCTAGGGCGGGGCGGCTTACTTGCCTTTGGTAAGTCGTCTCAGTGATGCAGCACTAAATAAAAGAGCGGTGGAAATCCGTCCTGCAACAAGGAGGCACATTACACGTGCATGCACCCTAATGATTCCTTCGTCGCCATATGACTGAAAAATTGTTGAGTACGACGTTAAACCCCAAGCACTCACTCACTCACTCTCCCTGCCACAAGAAAGACACAGAAGATGTACACATACCTGTAATGACTCATCATCATAATATGAAAAATTGTTAAGTATGATGTTAATACCAAGCATACAAGCATACTGGTACATACATTAGTTCTGTGTATAGAGTTGTAAAGCGAGTTTCTTTTTTCTTTGGAGGTAGGCATAAATCAAATTTCACTAATAAACCACAAATCATCAAATATTTATTATTCCCAGTATATGTCAATTTGGACAAAGAACTGAAAGATGTTACAATCTTCAATCAGTGAACAAGTTCATTAAAAGATACACAATTTATTCCCATAATAGTAAATATTTCTTAGGGTGACCTTAGCAATGTTGCAAGTCTGAATGTGTGCCACACGAGGGAAAGTTTGTCAGTGACTTGTTTAAGGTTTGGCTGTTTTATTTTTTTGTAATGGGAGTTTTCTTCACCCATAATCACTATGACCACTGTGAAGAATTCACGAGTATGGTGTTAAACACCAATTACTGGAACACACATGTATATGCAATCTGTCCACACTTATCCACACCGTAGCCAGTTTGTTAAATATATTACAGTTAAAATAATATCAAAGGCGGCATCTGTGACATGGTCTTGAAATATGCTTTGGGTTTTATGTCATACTTAACAGTTTTTCACACAAGAGGAGAATGGTCTTGAAATTCTATTACACATTGATGACAAGAAGCATGCACCGTACTCTTCACTTCCTTGCAGCTGGGAGGTCAATAATGTACAGAACTTACAGTATGTGCGTACAAAAGAAGGCATTCATTCCAGAAGAATCTTAACCTTTCTATTAATTGGAAACTCCACTCTACTTTCAGTTTGTGCAAGTACGTCCTTTCAATACCTTAATGGAAGGTCACTGATTGAATACTGTTCAATAATCTCACTGAAATGTGACTTATTCAGATATTGATTTACTTTTATCATTGTGATTACATTAGTATTTAAGAACAAAAAGATAATTCATCTTGTACTCAGAAGGTTAACTGGTCCCTGTATTTGTCATTGTGGTACTTGAAACATTTTCTTACCTGATTACTCTGGAGAAATGATTGTCCTGGCAATTCTGCCACTTTACGTTCAACCGAAAGTCATTCTTATTTCAGATCTTTTCTCATCAGGGACTAGCTTAAAAAAGGGCAAATAAATGTCATAAAATATAATTAAAATGAATCTTGCACTCTTTCCAGTAAAGATCACCCTACTTTCCAAATTACCCTCAAAACACCTTTCTGAGATCAATAAAGTTCTTGGCTGGATTGTAATTTTGTAAACTCTGCAACAGTCATAGATGAAATTTTAGGTCAATCACTTGACAATCCAGTAATTTCAGCTGTCACAGAATAATTTAATAATAAAGTTCTAAATGTATCAGGAGCAATTCAAATTGCTCTACTAAAAGAACTTTTCCGTTACCTGTTCTGCAAATTTTAGCCAATATATAGGTAAGTCTAGCTGGAATATTGAGTTCTTTTTTCTCACATGGTTGGACCATTTAATGAAAAACATATTCATACCTTTACTTTACCAAAAGGTTGGTAAAGTAAAGTAATACTCTCCTTTCAACACTACTAATATCTGTCTCAAATTTTTTAAGAATTAGGGTATTTGATAATGCCATAATCAAGAATCTCTCACTCTTTCGATGATATGTTTTAGGCGGAGGTAACTCAAGTTCGCAGAATAAGGCACTTCTGTTTCACTGGTAGGCAAGTGATCTCCTACAAACTTTATGCAAGACTACTTGAAACAGCACCATTGGCAGCAAGTGGGGGACTGGAGGACAAGCTACACAAAAGGTTCAAATGATGGAAGAAGGCATTGTTTCCTTCTGTGAGGTTTCAGCGCATGTGTACTTCATATGTTATATGAGTACACATACATCCATAATTGTGACGTAATAAAAGAAAGAACAAGACATTGTAGTAGTTCTGGACCGTCTTCTTGCAGGCAAGGAGTTTTACGAACTCCCCATTGCCACAAATGAGAAACATTGTCATGACAACAAAGGAAGCAGGAGACATGGCAGTTTAAAATTCTCTGCACGAAGGATGATATTGAACTCACGTCTTGTGTTACCCAGCGATTGAAAGGTGCGCAAGCACTTTGATCACTCCTCTACAATCAGCCTCCAACCATTGCTTTGTGCACAACTGTTCTATTACGTGGCTTTTCACAGCCTATGTCCTGCTTGTCACATTATACTGAGGCCTTAAGAGCTACTGAGAATGAATAGCTGAAATACCTGAGCTGCAATCCAGCCTATTATAATACTGGATCCATCGATCAGCTATTCATTTGTTGACATATTTTATATGCCGTCGATACTTTGGCTTATCATTTATTGTATTACATCGGTGAAAACCAATAACGTTAGCGCAGATCATTTGCTGAAAACCTCCAGCTGTGTGTATAGATCTGGCATCTTTCCCTGAGATTGGCAACATCCAGTAATTCTGGTTGGTTGATTTCTATCCATTAACATGCATAACCTGGCAATAGAATGCGTGATTGCACATGTACATTTTCAACCTCCTGGAAGTATTAATCAAGCCAACAGGTGCCAAGCCGAGCAGGTGGTTACAAGGTCTACCTGTAGGAATGCACAATGTGGGGGTCTCTGTGCCAGATTGATTATTGTTCTCTTATAATACACGAGTATAACGTTAGAAGCTTGGCCACAAACTGCCATTGCAAAGGCAGGAATGAACAACAGGCTACACAGCTTGGGCCTGAGTTACATTAAGCGAGAAAGTTACTTTATAAAGCTATCAACGTTAAAACGTGTGGGTCAAATTAGACACTGGTACCCTTGGATGCTACCTGAATTTCTCACCCACACTGATGACATGACGTGGCTTATGAACAGCATGTGACCACAACAGTAATCAAGAAATAATGCAGGAACAGGCTTTTAGCAAGTTACAGCATTTGTTTATGGCCAAACAGAGCTCTACAAAGTGCATATACCCACACGTATAATGCCGATACATGTATACAGAGTAATAGTAAAATGTAACCCGAGGCCAACATCACAAATATGTTCATGTAAGGGCTGTGGGTGGGGGGAGGAATCCTCCAACAAAGGGCCTAATTACTCTGAAGTTTTTATTGGGCATCAATTGAATTTCTTTCTTTCTTCTCCGTGTTTCCTTTATTTCCTTCTTTGGCCATCATAAACCTGAAAACTTTTCCTTTTTTCTGATCAGGTTGTGTCACAAAGGATTTTTTGAGGATGGACCAAAATCACCACTTTGTATTTACATGTGATAACTTTCAGTTTCAGATGAAAAACCTTTGCAGTCAAATGCATAAATTTACAGTCAAAGGCATAAATTTACATTTGAAACATTCAGCTTCTAAATTTAGATCAGATCACGTGGGAAAATGGAAAAAAAGATTCAATTTGGTTCATGAGGAAGTCTTAACCAGCTACCTAGTAGATTGGATTAAACCCATAGGTCAAGAGCATCACTCTGACAAGCTTCAAAACGAAATCAACTCTAGCCTTCACTGAAACAGCAATCCGCACAGTTTTAGCTGCAACAAATGACTTTATATTCACCATGTCTGTTTGTTGGTGTATCTGTCAGTCTGTCAAATTTTATTATCTTCTATCCTCACCTACGCATTTCTTTATGTTAGAGGTCGTTCCTTCATCCCTTGATGGTTGACTCCATGCAGCGCCTTGATGATGGAGTTTTTGTCACCAATCAGAATTGGTTGCAGTGTGCAGGGCAAATATGATTACAGAATATTGATTTAGAAAAATACACGTAACTGAAGATATGCACTGAAAAATATCATTGGATGACCTTGCAAAGTGACTTACCCATAAATGGGTGGAACTAGCTGCAGTATTCAATACAGTCAAGGGATTGGCTGCAGTAAGTGAAAAAGGTGTTATATTCTTAAGGTGTTAACAAGGGGCCCCAAGTGTCAAATGACAGTGAATTTTTTTCTGAATTCTGTAGCTATTGCAACATTCACACCTGGAAATGGCCATCTAGTATGTTGTGTTTTCAGAAATTTCATACATCCAAAGGCATATTGCTACATGTACCGCATGATATGGCTGGAGGCTGTAGAACCTTAGCACAGTGACCACCAACGTGCGTGAAATGTTCAAATACTTCGCATACGTACCACTGTTCAATCATGCAATCACACATTACCAATATTTACTGTCGAACCCACAGAGATTATCAATGGTATTATAAACAAAACAGTGATGTGGAAGTGGTCAGGTAATGCATGTTTCCTTTAATAGATTCAATAGATTCAAAAAGGTTACAAAGGTAGAATACATACATAATAATAAATATATACTCTAACAATCTCTGAGCGAAAAATGTGAGAGTAAAAAAAAAAAAAAAAAAAAAAATAACAGTAATAATTAATTTCATACTACATGTACATGTACTTGATTCTAATATTATTAAAATTTAAAGATTCCGAATGAAATTTAGAGCTTTACAAAATTAGGCTAATTCAATATCCAGTTCAATAAGGTAGCAAGTACATGCTGTATCACTGATATAGATATATCTCCTCTGTCAATCCACTGCCCCTGTGCCCTCCCACTCCTTCTTCAACACACACACACACATATAACCCTTTGACTAAAACCAAATTTTGAATTTATATAATTTATCTATTGACTTTAAAACAAATGTCTTCTTAGCCCTGTATTAAGTTCTTCGGTGATCTCTATGGATCCAACAATTTTTCAGGGCAACATACATTTTAAAGTCAGATCCAGCTGACTGTATTTCATAAACCATGAGCAAGGGTAAAATCAGGCTCCCATAAATTCATATGTTTAAGAAGGCAAACATAAAAAAAGATATAAAAACAATAAACATTAACAATAATCAACTTTGGGGAAACAAATCATGTGATAAAATTAGTCACTTTGTAATACATAATTTTAAGCTTTCACAAAGGGATATTAATTATGTAAGAAAAAAATGGAAAAAAAAAAATAATCGCATTATGAGGAATATGAAGGACTCATTAAACCATGTGTACCACTTAATACACTATGTACAACGGAAATACTGTGTCAGGCAAAATAATTTATCTTAAACAAGACAGAAACAAAAAGAGAGTATGGATAAGGAGGACGAAGTGAATAAAAACAGCTTGTACAAATAAAAAGAAAACTGTATAAAGCATAAATATTTTGATGACCAAATGAGACTACTCAGACTAGCCCAATGGAGACAATACTTACTTGTGCCAATAATATCCCCACATGCATACCAGCATAACAGTCAGTAAAACACTCATAATGATATACTTTTACACTCAGAAAGGACGGCTGTGGATTTATTGTTTTTGTAAAAATAAATTTTTTACCAACTATATAAAGAAATATCACAATGTTGCTGTATGTCCAACGTGGAATAACAAGTCACTGAGCCTACTATTGGAGGAGCACTACAGTATCACACAGAATTTGGATGACTTTTTGTTGTTGCGTTGGGTTTTGCTGTTCTTGCTGTCCTCTGCTTTCTCTGCTTCGAACTCTGGACCGGGGTCGATCACCCGACCTGATCGTTTCCTCTGCACTTTGTGCAAGACAATTCTGTACGTGCCATTAATTGAGCTACGGGAATCTTTCCCATGGCACTGAATGATGTGCTCCTCCTTTATACCCAGGTCGTGGAGAATCGCTCGTGTTTCTAACTCCTCCTCCGTCAGCTCCACCCCTGCTTCACTAGGGTTCATGTTGTACGGCGGAAGGGCCTCAGGGAATTCCTGACCCTCCAGCCAATCACTGCGCCGTATTTCTGACAGGGTGAACCTGTCATGGGGAATCGGCTTCAGTATTCCTCGAATAAGAAACTGACAACTGTCTGACACAAATGGGGGAATGACAAAGCTCCCTTCTAGAATGCACTTTTTCAGCTTGGACACTGTCTCAGCACGGAATGGCATCACGCCACAGACCATGAAGTAGAGCATAATTCCCATGGCCCAGATGTCCACAAAGGCGCCGTAGTAATGCTCGTCCTTAAACAACTCTGGGGCGGCGTAAGGCGGGGAGCCACAGAAAGTGTTCAGAGTTTGGTCAGGGCGGCACGTCGTACTAAAGCCAAAGTCTCCGACCTTCACAAAACGTGGCCCAGCATAGAACACATTTTCTGCCTTGAGATCCCTGTGGATGATGTTCTTTTCATGCTGAATTAGAAAAAAAAAAGAGAAAAAAAAAGAGTGGAAAATAACACGTAAATTATTGTTCCTTTTGTATATGATGACAATGTTTATTTGATTAGTGTTTAATACAGTGCTCAGTGAGTTCTAACAATTGTGACAGTAGGTGGAGGAGATTAGACACCCTGTAGCAAACCACAAAACTTCACCGGGTGCATCATACAAACTTCCTGACTGAATCCTTAGTGGCCAAGGGCCCAACAGTAACAGTGAGCAAGCATCTGGGACAGAGAGAGGCCATGTGTTGACAATGAGAATGAATACACAAGGTGAAGCACAAGCAGTAAACAGTTTGCTTCTAGCTCACTACTAGCATGCTAGGCTTCAAGCAGTCTGCTACAATTCAGCTTACCTCCACCTGTTTATTGACTACAGACATGCTACTGGGGTAAATGGATATGGTGACCAGCCGTGAACTTCAGGCAAACCAATAGCATGCTACATGGGTTGGCTGAGGAGAACTTTCAGCTTGGTTGGACAATATCTCACACATGTATGAGTACTGGAGCAACAGGGAATATGTTGCTTTTGTGGTATGTGCTAACAAGGCCCGAAAAAAAAAAGGATTTTATTTTTGGGGGGATACGCGCGTATACTGCAAATTGTGTCTGTAAAGTCAGTGTCTGCCTTGGCAAGGTAATCGATAACAGTTTAAATTGCTAAAATCTAAAAATGAGAATTTCAAATTTTGAATACACGCACACATACAGTCTGTTCTCCAATCTTCTTTGCAGTTTGTTCTAATTATTCCCTCATTACCACTATGAAGCAAACTTCACAAAATACTGGTGATAATGGGCAAATAGTGCACCACCAGAAAGATTTGTTTATTTGCTTGGTGTTTTACGCCGTACTCAAGAATATTTCACTTATACGACGGCGGCCAGCATTATAGTGGGTGGAAACCAGGCACAGCCCGGGGGAAACCCACGACCATCCGCAGGTTGCTGGCAGACCTTCCCACTTTCGGCCAGAGAGGAAGCCAGCATGAGCTGGACTTGAACTCACAGTGACCGCATTGGTCCACCAGAAAGATGTTCACTGAATAACTGGACACATTCTGTAAGACAGGTCGGAAGTTGGGGGTCACATGCTCATCCTTTTGTGTCGAAATGGCCGCCCAATATTAAAGCACTGAGGAAAACATCACTTTTTGGCACCTCGCTAGCGACTAGTACGGCCTAGCTGTACAAAGTAACATACGAAAGCTCTGCAGAAATACTCAGGACTATGTCGATAGCTGAAAGTTACACAAAAATCCAATGAATACAAGATTGCTGACAACGATTCAAAAATAGGCATTTTTGTATGCAATGACATTGGGAGGACCGTTTTCTTCACACATGCCATTTGTTACTAAGGAGATCACACTTTCGATTCATCTTACAGAGTACACATTTATCCCATAATTGGTCCGTGTCCGTGATATAACAACAGTGATGTAAATTTTCAATATATCAGTGGTTATATAAAATAACCCCCAAATTTTTATTATTCTATTGTTAGTTGCTGTTTTAAAAAAAGCCAGGCCAGTGACCACTTACTACACCGTGACTGTGGTTTCTTGGTGCCTAAACTGTTAAGTTTTTGGTACACTGGACAGGAATAAAATTTATCTTCATTACATGCAAAAAAAGAGCCCATGTTGGTAAAAAGAAATGAAATGCTTAACACTGTAGACACCTAAAACAAGGTATTCACAAACACAAGTTCAACCGTGATTGTGTCAGGCGTCAACGCCAGCAGCATCCCTCGGTATCAGATTTTCATGAAATTAAACACCTACAAAGTTACCGCAATATATGTAGAGCACCAAGGAATCTCGTGTGTATGAACTCATCTGTACCTGTGTACCTCAAGATTATTCTTAGATCATTTTCATTCTATTTTCTACATCGAATATGATAAGTTTGGAGCCAAACATTTCGACAAATGAGCAGTTATGAAAGCTGATATTTTCAAAAGAAATGAAAGCTCGTCATATTATCACACTAGTGGATTGTGTTATGTTTTCTGTTCACAGGAATCACAGATTTCCTCAATGTTTTCTAGAAATATATTTTGGGAAATGTATGGTCCGGTCCCAACCTTTTCACAAACACTGATATCCGTACGCATCTCATTTACATACTTGTCAAAACAAACAAATGCTGCCTTCTCTATCAACCACCTTAAACTGCTCAAAATAAATTATGGGATAAATAGGATATGCAATTCGAGACCCATTATATCAGATTTGTTAAACTTGTGATGTAATTTTCATTTGAAAATTACACCACTCATTTAATAAAATCTGATATAAAGAGTCATTCATTGAAAATTACACCACTCATTTAAGAAAATCTGATATAAAGAGTCATTCATTGTATATTCTCTATTTATGGTAAATACCCTACAGTTTCACCCACAAAAGTGCATTTTTAGAGGCAAACAAATGTCACAAAAGATTATTTTTGGTGCTGAAACCTACAATCTTCCAGCAGAATATCATCCCAATGTTCCAAGAAAAACTCAAAACACTTTTCTAAAATCAACAGCTGCCAGAATCAGGAAAAACGGGGAAGTTTGTCATCAACAAAATTTATGGTCATTTAGGGTAACCTAGTATTTTGCCCAAAAAGGAATGTAGAATATCTGACTGCATCCCACACAAACCTCACAACACTCAGATCAATAGAGCTTTTAAGATCAGGCAAACTGTGAAACACTAGTCACTGGCCATTTACTCTACATGTTCTTCTATTGTAATACTGGCCTTATGTCATTCACAGGCATAGAGAGATATTGAGGTCCCTCAGAAAAGAACTTACAGTTTTTCAGTCAGCAGGTGTTTTTTTTCACATATATGCACATGTACCTAGCTAGGTATGATTCCCTCCAACAAAACACACAGTTGTCATCACATTAGTTAAATATTCATTAAGTAAATCATAAAACAGGATAAGTACATCAAATATATTAGCAGATACAGTGCACGTATACCACATGTTGCCCAGAAAGAAAGGAAAGCAAACACAAGAGAGCAGATACAATATTCAGGCTGAAAAAAAGAAAGCAGTTTTAGCCGTAGACTTTTACCAGTCATACATATGGAGTGTCAAAATGAAAAACTCCTTTTAATGAGAAAGACATTTTGAAGCTTGATTATGTAAAAGCTGGCAGCCTAATGGCGGTAGAAGCAGGTGTACATGTAAATATGCTCCTGCACGCTAATATGCCGTGAGTTATGCCGTGAAGGTTAAAATGTCACCTGTATTAACAGCCCCATCGTGCTGATGTAATGCACAGCGCCTGGATGCTGTGTCACAATTGTATGCAGATGTCCACATGGTGAAAACAATGTGGTGTTGACCACAAACAGTTTTGCACGACAACATTAAAGTTTCAGGGCATTTAACGCCTACAACGCAGCACCTCAAACTGCCGTGACAAAAGCTATTACATATACAATGTAATATTTTTACTGCCAAGTCCACAAGGTTCATTAATCGCAACGCCTCACAGGCTTTCACTACATGTCATGCTTGCAATAACATAATGCAACAGACATGGAAGAATCAATCTTTTTAGGGAGAACTGAGATGAATACCAGTAAAAGTGAACAAAATTTTCCGTCTTTCTTTTGTAAATTAGGGGCCTAAATCACAGCAATACCACAATTTCTTTATTTTTGACCTTTGATTTAATGTTATACGCAAGAATTTTTTGCTTGATTGTGGTGAAAACGAGTGAAGAAAGAGTACCATGGATAAACCACTTTTCAACTCACTACCTTTGTAACCTTTTTGCATGTTTGCTAAGTGTTACAAGCATATTCTGAAGGCATTCTTCTTTGTAGACTGTTAAAGTTGTAATTTTTGTGAAGCCCTGAAACTGGTCAAACCAGCCAGTGTAGTTTTATCTCTAAAATCAAAATACAAATATGCATAATTTGGACTGAAAGTTGCTCTTCCATATGCGAAAAGGTTGAGGAACTAGGGTAATGAGCTATCCCATGTGTGGCATAGAGAAGATATATGTCCTACATATTAGTGAAAGAGAAGTGATCTTCAGTGAAAAGTGGTTAAATTGTGCAAAGAGGTACACAGTCATCCTTGACAGTTGTTTGTCACAAAAGCATGTACATGTATACATGTAATTCCAAAAATTCCCAGTCCAAAACTTAATCTGAACCCATGACATCCAGTGTGCCCTAGTGATCAATTGGCAAGATATTGCAGAAATTCTGCCAATTTAATGTTTAATCCTAATCAATCATTCCTCCTGATTGGAAAATCTTATAACCACTTGGCCATTGCCAAAGTAGTTTTCATTAACAAAGCAAATGAAAGAAACCACGACAATTTTTTCCCTCCATGCATGTTAAAGGATACATGAAAAGGAATTCCTTAAATGAAGAAAATAGTTTAAAGACAAATGAAGAAACTCATGCCACAAATATTTAAAATCTTTTTCTCTTGTCTTTAAGGCACCTCTGTACATGTGTTTTAAGCATATTTTCTGTCAATGGTTGAACACTTCATTAACTGCTAAGAGGTTAGGAAAACTGTAGTTTAAAGCCATTTTTACACCTCAAGATGAAAACTGAGAAGATTTTTAATACTTTTATATTTTACGACACATCCTAAACTGCATACTGAGAAATAACAAAGAAGCATTTTATGTATCCTTTAATATTCCTATCTTTTTCATTACCAAGAATAAGAAATAAAATTCCCTTCTGACCGACCCTATTTTTCTGACGGGTCTGATTACACAAAAAAGGGAATTTTTACGGCTAACTTGACTTAAACATTTTAAAACTGCAACCAAACAAGTGAGAATGGACACAACCTCATTAACAGAGGCTTACTGGCTAAAAAGAGAGTCCACCATTTAAGCGTACAGCCATTATGTATATATGTATACATATATATATAAGTTTATATACGCATGTATATATGTATAAGAAATAAATTTGATTCTCACCATATGTTCCAGAGCAGCTATAACTTGAGCATAGACAATTTTTGCCTCGGACTCGACAATCTTTCCTTCATTGGTTATTTTGTTGAAAAGTTCTCCACCACCGGCATACTCCATCACGATGTGCAGCTTCGCTAACGTCTCCACGACTTCGTACAGACGAATGATATTTGGATGGTGCATTTTGTCCATGCTACCAATTTCCCGAGACAGAAGACGCTGTGTTTTTTGGTCTAATTTTGTTTTGTCCAATATCTTCACAGCCACTTTTTCTGAGGAATACAAAGAAAAGTCGACAAAAAAATCAATAAAGCCAATAATGTGTACCGTACTAAAACATGCATGACCCAAAATCTTGGTTTCATTGGCTAATAATTCTTAATTATACACTGTGCATCACACATGTATACCATTTGGTTGAACTGTACATTGTGTACATATATGAAGTATGTCGACATATGTGTAGGTCTACTGATATCCACCGTAAGAGGTGAATTTTCTTGTTCACTACTGTAATTCATCCTTTTTACATGTTTGCAAGGTGTTTAATCAAGCATATTCTGAGGGTAATATTTGGTGTACACTTATTACATTAGACTTTTTGTGAAGCTTTGATATTGGTTAATCCAACCAATGTTGTCTAATCAAAACGGCATGATCACTTTCTGCTTTTAAGTCATGTTATTTGAAAGAGTATTTCAACTAGTAAATTGATATAAGAGGATATACATATAGTGATGTATTATTGACTATTTTCATGTTATGTATGAAAAAATGGAATTCCATGTACTGTTTGTACTTATTTAATGTTCATGTATTGTTACAGAGGGCCTCTGGGAAGAGCAAATTGTTATATTTGACAGAGCTCTACCCTCTATAAATAAAGGTTTCTTTTATTCAAGTAATTTTCTCCCCATAATCAAATCAAAACTGTGCATAAATTGCACTGAAAGTTGCTCTTTCACATGCGAAAAGGTTGAGAAATTAGAGTACCGGTACATGTGTTATAGGGTCTGTATGTGTACTTCTACTGTAAGACATTTAATACATGTCACTCATGAAACACAACAACAAATTTACATCCTTTAGTTTTGTATTAATTAAGATATACACACATAAGACATATATCTAACATAACTAAAAATTTAGTTACTTTTATATGTACATGTAAGTAATTTGCTGAACTATTAAGAGTAGTTCCATTTACACGATCATTTTACAAAATGCAAAGAAGGGCAAAAACAATCTACTAAAAGGTCTGCTTTGATCATGACTTTCAACATGAAAAACATGCAGATCTACATGTAGCCTGGATTTTCCCCCTTGTTGAAGTGTTCCATATCAGCCAGAGGCACATGTACCTGTAGTGTAGATCTAACAAAAATAACTATATTTGTCTGGCGACTGAATGACATTATTATGATATTAAGAACAGGCTCAAATTGGTACAGACCTGTGATAAGCCTACCTAAACAGGCTTTAGACTTCACAATCAGATTCATCATAACCCCTTCTACCTGTACAATGATCTGGATGTCTACTGTATGTGGGGAGATGACAGTCAACAGTCTTAAGTAACCTGAAGACAGGTATATTGATTGGTCTCAAGGCTATATATCTTGATGCAATCTTATTAAACATGCATGAAAAGCATGTTCTTCCTTTCTGTAGTATTATTTACATGTAAATACGTAAATCCACCCTCATATTAACCAATAATTCCTCATACGCTACATGTTTACATGTACATGTACATACTGGGACCGTACAATATGCATGCTTGTGTATGCTAGACACGAAATACACTGTATATGTACTGCGAAGGGACCTGGGTTTCTCCCGAGATGTGCCTGGCTTCCTCCCATCATAATGCTCGCTGTCGTTGTATAAGTTAAACATTCCCGAATACGGCGTAAAACACCAATAAAATAAATAAATAAATAAAATAAACATGTGCACTGTACATGTACAAAGCCATCACTAAAATAATCTATGTAAAATCCCTTTAAAGATAATAACTTTTTTCAATAGCCAGAACAAAAAACAAACTCCAAAATAAACACTGAAGCAGCTCATAACTCAGTAAATGTCATATTTCCTTGCTGATGTTGTCTTGAAATCACTCCCTCCACAGAGGTCATGAATTTCAGGCCAATCAACTGCAAGATTTCATACATACATGAACACAACTTTGACGTATCTAGGTCAACTGCTAAGGCCTAAGCTTGATGTTGATTAGTCATAAATGCATGACCTCTGCGGAGGGAGAAAAAGAGAATGGCAGCATGAAATATGCAGTTTTTGTCTCCCTGACTAACACCCTGCACCCTGCCATAATACCTATGGCGAGATGTGTTTCTCACTCAGTTCATGCTTCACCAATTTGCCTATGTATCGGTCTTCTGCTCTGAATTTATGTGTCTTTTGCAGCATGGTAATGCAGTGACAGGATACAGAGATATATGGCGCTAGTAACCCTCATACTATGACACCATATATTTCTGCATCCTTAATATTACCGAGTAACCATGTAACTAATGGTACCGGAATACCAAACATTAGGATGAGCTTGAGTTGTATCTCAGGTACATGTAAGGGACATTTTCCTCATGGCCTGGCCCCAGGATAATGATGCGATCTAAGACTAAAGTAAAAATTTCAATCACTAATCTTGGTATATTCCTTTCCGTTATTTTAGCTGAAATTTGTTCTACAAGAACTTACCTGAAATTCATGTTGTTAAGCAACACTTTGACTGTATTATGTTAGAAATAATAATTGTAAAGCGATTCGAAGTTCCGATTTAAGCCTGAAACTGGCTCCGAGATCCTGGAGCCTGGAGTGCTGCAAGCTAAACTACATGATCCATCCATATATATCACCCAAGTCACATACAATCAGTTGAGCTTGGCGCACACTACATGATGAATGAAGAATCATAGGCAATATTTAGTCTGAAAATCAAACATGCTTTGATACTGGCGATCAGTGCTGCAACAGTTATCAGTGCTCAAAATCGCAATCGCTCGAGCGGGTGCACCTAACGACCACTGTCCAAATCGCCTGGTGTGCAGTCGTTGGATTCAGAACGGTATATACATACATGTATAGTTCAACAACAACGAAACAGTTAAATAAATATATCATGCAGGGTTCAAAATTACCATTGACTTGTCAGACATGTCCAGCCAAAAAATGGTCTTGTCCATCAAAATTTATGTCAACTGAAGTGCAGCACGGA
The DNA here is from genome assembly GCF_032854445.1 of Liolophura sinensis. NCBI lineage: Eukaryota > Metazoa > Mollusca > Polyplacophora > Chitonida > Chitonidae > Liolophura > Liolophura sinensis. Next base: position 25,589,862 of record NC_088301.1, on the reverse strand, counting down.
AAAGTGTCCCACTGAATCTTTGCCAATGAAAATTTGCACATACTTGAAATTTTGCTACTTTGATCAGTTTCCCAAACTGGCGTTTAAGTGGATTCATAGCTGTGCCTTTTATCCGTAAGAAAACGTCAAATTACTTCAAAACATCCCTTTGTCGGAAAAAAGGTATAAAAGGTAAGAGACTTCCTGCACAAGACTTTACCTGATACAAAAATAGATTACTCTGTTCTCGTGGCTTTTCATTGAGCAAAGATACGCAAGGCGTATATCACGACATGAAGTTCACGGGGACAGGATTGCGACTCTAGGAATATAGTAGTCGCTGGCAGTGGAAGGAAAAATATCAATTGCTCAAAATGAGCGGGAACATGTACTTAAATTCGGGTTTATCAAGCAATCGCCTAATGGATCAATGACCGACCCAAACGATGAAGCTAATAAAACGTCAGCTACGTGACGATATTTCAAGGAAGATTTGATGGGATGTATGAGCCAGATACATGTAGCTGTTTAGACTGTGCATGTGTTGAATTACTGCTGGTAGACAAACAATCTCTTCTGGCTATGATAAAAGCATTGTAACTGTAGGCAATGTAACCACACAAGCCTATTTCATGTATTTTATGTGTCTGTGTGACATATAAGACTATACATGGGTTCAAGGACAGTTTTAAGTGGAAAACTCAGATAAAAACACTGAAAACAAACTTGAACTTAGCTCTATACTGAAGTCTGTCATGTTAATAGAAGCACATGTACTTTTATGTATCCACCATATGATTCGTCCTGCTCGTGCACAATTATGCACAACTCAAAACTACTATCTGGCTTATTGCACCACTTGTGAAAATTACAGTGATCGCAAATAACCCCCCTGGTCAGTTACAAAACAGTACACAGTGCATTTAATTATACATCAGCCAACAGTTCAGTGCAGAAATATTTTGTCCTGCGAGTTTTTAAGGATCAACAGGACAACTGTCCCGCTGACTTTACTTCTAATTTACTTCCATCTGTTACATTTTAACCTTAAGGTCCTTTTACAGTGTCACTGAAGACAAAGTACCTACACTCAGTCTGACAAACATGTATAAATAATAAACATAAATTTCCACAAAAAGGTTTTTTACAATTTGAAAACAGAAAACATCATTTATAAGGTGCATTCAATTTTAAGTTGTCAACTTACCTTTGGTTAGAGCATGTATTCCCATTTTCACTTGGGAGAAATTTCCACTGCCTAATTCCCCTCGTATTCTATAAAATCCTATTCGTTTTCCCAGTGTGATTTCCTTGAGCACTTTTTGATCTCCCGAGAGATCATTTGACAGCCTTTCATAGGCCGTTAATCGTCTTTCCCTTTGAGGAAGTTCTGCCACATCTGACTTCATTTCATCCACAGCTTCAGGGGCATCCACATATTCAGCCTGGTCAAGGATTGGAATAGAAGGCTCCTTCTCAACCTTACCATGTTCTTCATTGTTCTCTTGCTCAGGTATGTTTTCAACATCACCATTCAATTTCTCATTGTCATTTGCATTGATATCATTTGATTCCTTGGTGGTCATATCATCTGCCTCATTTTTATTTCCATCTACAGCGTGTTCTGCATTAGAATCCTCAGCATCTTTTGCATCAAAGTCCTGCACCTGAGTAACGGTTGAGTCCTCTCCCTTTTCCCCTTCATCGTTCTCTTCATTCACAGTGTGCTCGCCATTGACAGCGGATGTATCAGTTTCCAAGGTTTCCACAGCAGTTTCTTGGCTTGGCTCGTTCGTTTGTTCCCCATCTGTTGTTGGCCTTTCCTCTTTGGAGTCCTCTTTCATAATTGATCACTGATTCACCAGTTTACAGAGAAAAATCATTTGGTCTTCATGCAGAAACACCTATGGGCAACCACCACAAGATTTGCTCTGTATCTGCGGCTTCAGGCCGATTGTTAAGGAGTCTTTGAAGGCTTTAGTAATAAGAAAGCCTTTATCTCCTCAGGTCGTGTGATCTTCAGACATCTCACAGCTGGACCCTGGTAAATAGGCAATACGAACCAGTCTCACACACACTGCATGCTAAGGCTGTTGTCAGTAATCTCAACTCTACCTGGAGACATGCAAAGGGAAGACTAATTAGCGTTGTGCAGTCTGTATGATAAATAACAATTCTAAAGACAAATAAGTGTACGCCTTGCTGAACATAAATATATACATTAAATTCCGACAGCTGTCAGTGGTATCCAAGATCTGTAAGAAACAAAATACTCTATGCCACACCTGTAACACAGTACATGTATATCAACTTTACAATACAGCTGATCACAGCAGCTGAGTTGATCCATGAAGTCATGCATGTACATGAGCTCCAGATATTGATTTGCAAGTGAATAACCCTCTTGTGAGGAAATCAAATCAGAATGAACACTGCCAAGACCAATAACTAATCTCATTCAAGTATGAAAATAAAGTAGGCAGCTACTGAAGTAATTAAAATATATTAGCACAATGATGTAATGGAAATCACTGCATGGCTGACAAAAGTACATGGAGGAAATATTTTAGTCCAAGTGCTTAAGCACTTCAGAAGTAAAGTGTAGCCTCACTATAAAACACCTATATAACACAAAACTGGTCAGAACACGACCCAAATGTTCCCCCCTCACCCCAAAATGTGTGGTGTATTTTCACGCGTAGAATGATAACCGCTAAAACTGAAACTGAACAAGAAATATACGTAAATATGTCACCTTTATAGATTACATGTAGCTTCATTTCCACCTCCTTACATGTTAACCATGGCATATTAGGTATTTTTCAGTTTAAAATGTTTAAGATTACCTCAATAGCAGCAAAAATAAAAGGATTTTTTTATGAATAATGGAATATAGCACGCATTTCACACATTGGTATGTGTACATATGATGTACTAGGCAAACACATGTGTCTAATATGCTAATAAATTTTCTTGACTTGAATTTTCACTACCATTCATCGTATCCTTGATCATATCAACATAATATTCAGCCTGCATTGCACTCAAGATAAAAAAAAGGGCAGGTTTATTAGGTACATATATCCAATTCATGTATATGGGAGAGGGTGTACATGGTGGTTTACTCTGGTCTCCTCCACTCATAAGCATGATCAATCAAATAAATATATATGATTTTGTCCAGGGTTGGGGGGAAAAAAGTGTACATGCACATAATCTAATAAGACTATCATCAAAGGTTGACTGCAAAGAGTTTTTTTTATATGAAACTTATTAGCAAATACATGTACATTGTGACAACTATGTTTCATTTTTCTAAACATATGTCTCTAAACAGAAACAAACCACAAATTTGGACAGTTTATAATTTGCTCAAAAGACCATGTACAGTGCAGCAACTATCTCTTCTCATTGTTGGATTTTGGAACGTTGTGACATCGAAGTGGCCCAGATTTATTCATCCCACCATCAGTGATATCATAAACATTGCTACACTTTTTAAAAACATAAATAAGAGCTCCGCAAATGATGTTAAATATTACATTCTAAAAATAAAGAGAGATGAGCATATGACATTTTCCATGAATAACAAGCACTAAAGCAGCAGATGTTTCAACTTCTGCAAGACCTTGACTTTCGGATCAGTGTTTGACATTAAGGTAGAGATACACATGTATACCATGTTTCATGAAATTTAACAGTTCACAAGGAAACTCAATTGGTTTTAACACTTTCAGCACAAGCGACTTCTCAATAACTTTGTATATTTGCACATATGTGAGAAACAAATATCCCAGGTCTATGTCACATCTACATGGATAGGCCTTTATATGAAACAAAGGAACTCAGGAGGCATGCATATACAACATCACAAAAGACAGACACAAAAAACAGTTTTGCCTAAAAATTTCAACTTTTGAATGACCTTGACCTTGGGCCAAGTTTCATCAATTCATTTGATTTGCATCCTTAGTACAGAGATACCAAGTTTCACGAAATCTGATGTAGCAGTTTGATCAGATACATTGTAAGAATATTTTTACCTTTGACCTTGATATGACATGCACAAAAAAAATTCCACTGGTCTATATGCCAACATATATGAAATAAAGAAACATACATGTACTAGACATGAACACATACTATCTGCATGACCTTGATCTTCAACCAAGATGGGTCAAAAGTCATTCAGTTCACAACCTTAAGTTATATACCAAGTCTGACAAACTTTGTAGTTCAGTGGTTTACTTAATTTGAAACTTGTTAAGGTTTACAAACTATAATTAAGTTAGGAACTCAATTCCGCTAGTTTTAACTCTGTAACTCTATGTCCATTCTGTAATCAGTAGCAGAGTAATAATACTGTATGTAGAATATCCCATCCTTTTTTAATATTACACCTATATTTATTGTGTGTATGGTATATAGGGTTATAAGGCAATATTAATACATACATGCCAGAGAGGACTGACCAACTGTATACTGCACATTTTGAGCCGACGTGACACAGGCTTACTTTTACCTACGATCATCGACTGACAAAATCTTTACTTGCTATCTACTTATTTTAGACAATTTGTTTTATATAATACATAATGTGTCCCTGTACACAAAAAATCTGGTTTACTTTTTCCCAGTCGAAAAATGGAACCTGTGTAATCCTCTTTAGTGGGGATAAATGTATTATCTACAATCTGGCTTAACCTTATAATTTACGTAGACTGGATTCCGATCGGCTGAGACAACAGCTTTCTGAAAAAATTACCACGCAGGCTGGTATATTAAAGTTCATGTCATAATTATGTCTCAAAAATTCAGTGAAATCATGATCAATGTAAACGATAAATGATACACACAAATCTTTTAAAATGAAGTTATTTCAAAGATACGCGAAATGTTTCAAATCTTGCAAGTAGCACATGCTGTCGTGCTCAATGCACACATTATAGCTGATGCTTCAAAACAGATTAAAAGCAGACAGCCAAACAATCAATTAGCTTGAGAAGCGCGATGAGTTATCTAAAATAATCTGCGTGTAATCGCATTAATAACAACATATTTCTGTTCCCTATATGCTGCGTGCACAACATTCAATAAAATGACAGCGGTTAATCAAACATACCATACTTTGGTCCTCGTGTTTCAATCGGTGCCGCTGTCCTGATTTATGATTCAAAATGTCACTTGACGTCACTAATGGCAACAAAAAAGCGCCATCTATAAATAAAGGGCACAGGAAGATTATCTCCCCTCGGTATACCATTTACAATGTACCCACAGGTAATATCTTAACCTGAGGCTAATATAACACATTGTTATATTAGTCCCACTTTTAATTCCTTAATACTGTTATTAGAAGAATACCAAGATCTTATGCTCATATTCTCTACAGCAGGCGCAATCTGCTGTAAATCTGCTGTTTGGATGATAATATGGATGAAATTTTTAGTGATAGCCTAGTGACTGCAGTGGTAAGGGACCAATTCCATGATGCCATTTCTGACTCAAATCAAAATTTAAAACATTGTCACAATCTATAGATGATACAAATTTGACAAAACACTTTTAAGTTAATATAGCACAGATAAGATGCCAGTGCACGGTAATAGTTTCTACAAACTCGGGTTGGGTCATGGGGCAGACTTTAACTTGCCCTGCAACAAGAATTGCTAACCTCTTAAATCAAACTTTTGACTTTTTGTCAGAAATAGCTTTGTGGAATCGGTCCCTTTAGATTGAATAATTTATGTACTTGTTATTTAACACTGGACTCAGGTGGTCAGGCTTATGGGTAATTGATAAAATCATCGTGACAAACCTCCTGACCTTCTTATGCAGCGATGGAAGTCAGTTGTTTGGATGGAGGAAACCTGTATGCCTGGGTAAAACCACTCACCTTTTGGCACGTTACTGAAAAACCTTCCCATGAAAAATTTTCCATGAAATTTAGACTGTGCAAAACATCATTTGAACTGTGTTGACAGTTTATTGTCACCCAGCCCTCATGGACAGTGAAAGCTGTGGAATCTATGATCCTGACGTTAATCAAGTCCACGACCGTCCGCAGGTTGCTGAAATAACCTCCAGTGTATGACCAGACAGGAACCCAGCATGAGTTGGGCTTGAACTCGCAGTGACCACATTACTGAAAGGTTCTGGGTGAAGTGTGCTGCAAATCACTCTCCACAAATCACTTGGCTCATAAAGCTGATCTGCCAAGAACATAAAGCCTACTTTTCAGCCTAGTTTTGAAATTTGAGATTGCAGTAAAACATATCAGGTGGCACTGAAAATACCTTTATTTTATTTCATTACTGTTTTCACCGTCACTACAGATACATTGTTTGATACACAGGCACAGTTAAAGTAAAAAGAGACACACTTATCATTTTATGGCTTCACCTCAACGACCCAAGAATGAAACAAAGAGAAAACCTGGTCAAAATGACCATTTCCCCTCATCCCAATGAACTTTCAAACAAACAATTATTATGAATAAATGTAATACAGTTTATTACAATGTTTTTACACAACTGTAAAATTCTGACATGTGCATACAATACATTATACATTAACAGTACCTTACAGATACCTATCCATGTACATGTAATTCCTGACAGATTTTACTCTCAGCGATCAGCTAAAATACAACGTTTACAAACTACATGCACATGTACTATCAAAACCAATCTATAGCCATTTTGAATATTAAAATGGAGATATGGAGAAGGAAATGAATCACAGATAACATTAGGATAATTTTCTTACTACCAGTACACTCCTGAGTATTTAACCAAAAAAAAAAAAAAAAAATACATTAAACTTTTTAACGCTTTTCATGTCCTGTTTTTCTCAATTCATGTGAAGAATCAAATTGCTATGAACATCAAAACATTATTAAATGCATTTCATAAAACATTAACAAACATAAAATACATTTTATGTATGACCAATACATATACATAAGATGGAGAACAGTAACTTTGCACATACAGTGTGCTCCCTGAGTTTTTGCATTCAATAATTTCATTATCATTCGTTATCATAACACTTTTCATTCCACTGCAAATGAGTTATCATTCATAGGTTGAATGAAGTAACGTGATGAGTCAATAACTTTCACCATTTGACCAGCAAGATGCCTAAATCATTCCTCACATTATGAATAACAAACTTGAGCATTTACGTGAACAATAAAACTCTATGGGAAAATGACAAGAGGCTGCTTTTACCAGCTATGTGTGACCATTTTTGTGACTGTCACTGTTGCAGATCACAGATGATGTGGTTTTACTCTCAATGATACAGCCTTCCTTAGGCTACACCAACTTTACTTGTCAGAGGTATAAAAATAAAATTGAAAACCATCGAAATTTTGGGAAATGCTGGACTGTCCCTGCAAACTGTTCCTGTTACAGACATATTTATGTAATTGGAAAGTTTTGAAAAACAGAAATGTCATGAAAAAAAACCCTATTAAGATAGGACAAAATAAAAACTGGATTTTCAATTTCATTTTTATTTAATTTCATTAGTTTTTAGTGTCGGCTCACCAGTAAAACACAAAATAAAATTGGTGTCGCCTTACTTCACGCTCTCACAGGCACAGAACGCTTACTGGTAGGCCTTGTGACAGTGTACTATCACACTATCTCCTGGTGTCTTTAGCATGGCATTCACTGAGTCAGTGGCTGGTTTCAGAAAGTGCTTGTAACATTACATGCATGAAACTACTACAGTGGCATGTTCTAATGCACTTGTTCCCAGAGTAGATACAAACATCTTTACATTTCAAGTCTTTTACAAATCTGACCACAGTGATGTAACAACGAATACATCGCAAAGAAATCTACTTATAGACAAGAGTGAGTGAGTGAGTGCTTGGGGTTTAACGTCGTGCTCAACAATTTTTCAGTCATATGACAATGAAGGAGTCCTTAGGGTGTATATGACGTGCCTCCTTGTTGCAGGTATGGATTTCCACCGCTCTTTTATCTAGTGCTGCTTCACTGAGACGACTTACCAAAGGTAAGTCAGCTGCCCTAGCCAAGCCATTATACTGATACGGGTCAACCAGTCGTTGCACTATCCTCTTCATGCTGAATGCCAAGCAAGGAAATTACAACTTCCTCTTAGGTGTGACTCGACCCAGGATTGATCCCGAATCTGCCGCTCCCGAACTTATAGAAAAGAAATCATCGGGAACATTACATGTGGTCAGAATAGTTCCTCGTTACATGTGCATGGTTCCCTTTTTGAGTGGATACACTATTAACAACACAAGCTTACTCAACTCTCAACCTGATGACATTGTCATAAATGACATACACACATTTGTGATATCTTACAAATGTCGTTGATCTTAAAAAAAAATTTTAAAAGTTTAGTCAGCGTCAGCTCATTTCTTTATCCACCAACTTCAGGGCATCTTTGAATGTGAGTCGTGGTTTTCTATGTTTACGGATATACTGGAAAGAGAAGGAAATAAAAACAAAATGTGAAAGGAATGTAAAGCTAGAAAATGTCTTGCAGACATTCTTGTTAAACAACATTCAATAATGGTTCCCAATAACAGACCAGGAAAACTATCATACATTTGGCAGATTTTCCTCAAATTAAAAAGCTCATAAATTCAGGTGCATCAAGGGGAACAACTCTTGTGACAGTAATCTCAACATGTGGATGAGCCCTGATACAGACATTGTATGTGTTCATTTATAAGAGAGCAGAAGCACATTTATGAACGGAGAAAGCCTGACAAAGTTTCACATCATCCACTGGAGTAAGAGGACAAAAAGTTGAGAGGTGAATTTATTTCAGTGAACAGCTGCAGCTTACTGAGCTTGAGTACAAAATCATTACCAAGTTATTGCCTAAATTGTACTTTAATCTTTAGGAACAATAGCCTGGAAAAAACTTTGGCTTGCCAGATTTTCCACCATCAAAACACAACCCCTTTATTTGATTATTATTACACTCAAGAATTGTGCACTTGCACAATAGCATCAGTCTTATGGTTGGAGGAAAATGGACAGCCAGGAGAAAACAACAAATTTTTTTGTAAATTGATGACAAAATCTTCCTTTTGTGATATACAGATTGCATGCCAAATAGAACCTGGAACACAGGTGGTCACAAATGTAAAACTGCACACAATACTCTATGAATGTCGCTGACCATTTACTATGAATTTATTTATATTTTATTCATTTGACTGGTGTTCTATGCCGTACTCAAGAATATTTCACAGATACAATGGCGACCAGCATTATGGTGGTTTACTATGCATAAAGGAGGGGGAGGGGAAAACATTTCATGGATACAACAGCGACCAGCATTATGGTGGTTTACTATGAATAAAGGTGGGGGAGGGGGGGATATTTCAGGGGGGGGGGGGGGGGGGTATCAAAAAAAAAAAATTTCATGACTGTCTCTGTAATCACAGATTATCTTGTATCACTCACTAAAGTTTCTGTACACATATATACAAATAAACTATACCTTTTTGGTATCCTCCAGCGTCGTGTACATGTGATGTGGCTCTATAGACCGAGTGTAACTGTTATACAGATACTGCTGGGCCTGGATGAAGGTCTGAGTCAGTTCTAGCTGCTGCTTCAGCATGTCCTGGAGAGCTAACATGGCTGGGCTGTAGTTTGTCATGGCTGAAACAAAATAGTTCAGTTCATGTAAACATCTATACCTACGCATAGATGTGAATAATGCTTGAATCACAAGTTACTTACATGATTTGTTACCTGTGATTTAGCAAACTTCCCATACATCTGCAAAAAAACATTTATACTGATTTATTTGTTTGATGTCTTACGCTCTATCCCAGATAATTCCCAATCTTGTAATGCATACAGTGTACTGCAGGTTTTGAAGTGACCCTTTCTCTGCTCAGTCTAATACCATTTCAACAAAATTACCTTCCAGGGCCTCATGGCTGACCATGTGGGAAGCAATTGGTGTGGGATCCACAAACGACATTCCAAACGAAGGTCCCATAAAGGCCATGCCTGAGTGGTGAGTGTTCCATTGGTAAGTCAGTCCTGGTTGGTCACCTGTCTGAACCTCCACTGATCTCTTCTCCTTCTTGGATCTCCCTCTGGATAGACTAGAAGAAGAGCTGAAACAGATCATGGCAAAAATCATTTACGTGTGTGAAATGTGCCAAATCAACAAATTAGCCATCCACAGATAAAGGGACAATACTCTTGAGGCTGTACTGGAAATTGTTGGCCAAAAAAATCCATGTTTGCTTATCAAATAAAATTTTCTATGTTTACGTAGAATTGATTGTCTTTCAGTAGATTAGAGTTGTACTTGCACTATTTGCAGGTTACAATAACATTAAAGTTTGTAGAAGTCATGAATTTAGATCAGCTATAGAAATTTTAGGAAATTCAAAAGTAACATGGGAAGAGACGAGGCTGATATTTTGTGACAGGTAATTATCTGGGGTATTACAGGAAAAAATTTGAATGGATTTGCGCTGATCAATTTCTCCACAAAAATTTCCAGTATAGCCTCTTCAAAAAATTACTGGAAAAATGTAACCACTATGGTAGAGGTAGTAATTTTTAAAATTTTTAGAAACTATTTTCTGAATAGTATCATTAAAATATCAGTTCTTGGTATGTTTTTGTTTACAACAAGTACTTACCTTCGGCTGTAGCTAAATGTTCTTGAGTCACTGTGTGAAGTATAACTGTCACTGTATGAGTCAGCCCTAGACTCTGAGTCACTAGCAAAATCCTCTGAATACTCATTCACAGTGTCTGCCTTGGACTCCTCCTCCTCATCATCACTGTACTTTGTCACAACCTCTGACAGAGACTCTGCTATACTACTGTCCTGTCCAATCTTCTCTGTAATACTGTCAAACTCCTCAGAGTATGAGTTTTTCACATCAATAACATCATCAGTTACATCTAAGTTGACATCAGGTAAACTGTCATTCACAGATCTCTTCGCTTTGAATACAGTGTCATTTTTCTCTGTCAGAATTTCTGAAATATCTCTGATCACACTTGCATCTTCACTCGACTCCTTTGTATCCAACCCCATCAACTCATCCACGGTGTGTAAACCAAAATTACTGAATAATTCGGTTTCCTTCTTTTCCTTTGACTTTTTGGGTGACCTTTTTGTGCTGTATACATCACTTTTTTTGCTGGCTGACTTGGATGACTTGGCAGGCTTTTCAGTTTCCGCTCTGGTACTTCCTTTCTTACTAAAAAACGGACTGGGCTCTGCGGTTTGAGCTTTCTTCAGAGGAGAGGAAAGCTTCTCTTCATGATTGAATGAATTCACAGGACTTAACATGTCCAAGTCCATCACAACATTGACTGAAAGGAAAAATTATAATGCTTAATGCCTGATTACTTGGAAGAGAATCTTTCAATGAAAATCAGCTCAAATTTCATTTACCACTCGACCACTTTGGTCAAAGATTTCATATTCTGAAAATCATGAAAATTCTCATCCCTATCATTAAAATCCATATGTTGTAAAAAAAAAAAGGTGACTAAAGATTCAAATATCAAACATGCAAAACATGAACAATGCTTGAGATAAAAAAGGTTTTGACCAACTGAAAGATGATTAAAGAGTTCAATGTTTCAACATATACAATCTCATGACAAAATAATTCACATAGCTACAAGTATGTAGTATGTATAAAATGTTGAAGGTAAAACTCAGTGCTTTGGATTTGAAAAACTGAGAAGAACTAAGGAAAGTTTTCCAAATTTGCTGAGGAGAACATTTACTCTTCTGTTGAAGAACTCATATTGTTTGGATAACAAAGTTGTTTACCTAAATAGCAGAGTTTCAGCTACCACTACGTAAGTATACATATACACTGTACAAAATTGATAGGGGGCCTCTGTGGCCAAGGGGGTTAGCATGCCAGCATGGGGTAATTACCCAGGAGTCTCTCACCAAATGCGGTTGCTGTGAGTTCAAGTCCTGCTCATGCTGGCTTCCTCTCAAGCCATACTTGGGAAGGTCTGTCAGCAACTGGCGGATGGTCGTGGGTTTCCCGAGGCGCTGCTCGATTTCCTCCCACCATAATATTTGCCACCGTTGTATAAGTGAAATATTCTTGAGTACAGCATAATACACCCATCAAATAAATAAATAAATAAATAAATTCAAATTGATGGTAGCTTTAAACAGTGATCACACCAGTCTGGAGGAACATGTACATATGTAGTAACATGAAAGAAGACGTAATTGTAAACACTAGCTAATATTAAAGCTTTCATCAATAAGTGGTTACTGACTGTTTAAGTCACAGCTCTTAATAGAACAAAAATGGTTATCAACAATGCAGAGCAAAACTCAAACTTCATCAGTAAATTTTCATGGTAAAGGTACTTACCAATTTTCAATTAAATATGACAAGTATTTGGAAAAAAAAAAAAATTTGAGAAGCTGAGAGCCAGACACTTAAAACCTAATCCTGATCTTGTGAAGTCACGTTCATACCAATTTTCATTTCCGCATACATATATCAAACCATTTTGAAATATACTGTACCATTAAAACTGCCCTCCTCATCCTGAGCGCTGTCCACCTGTGACACTGACACCTCACTGGGCAGGGAGTCTTCTGAGACTGACCTGCTGAGAGTCCGAGTCTGGTATGGCGGAGATGGACTCCGTCTAAACACTCCCGCTTTGGGGGTAGAGATGTTACGTCTGGGAGAGGCAGAGGTGTGTCGCACAGGTGGTTTGCTATCTGGTGATGGTGAGCGTTGGGCACGAGGGTGAGGTGCATCACGCATGCCTTTAGAACTTCTCTGGGGAGAGTTGGACCTCTCGGACCAAGACAGACCCTCAATAAACTCAGCTAAACTCTCCTCCTCTGATGACAGCATCACTTTCCCCACCAGCTTACGCCTGCCCTTCTGAAGCTGTCCGTCTTGGGGGGATTTACCTAAGGAATAAGGAATCAAATTTCTACAGAAATTCTTGTACTGTAAATCACCTCATGTCATAATCTCACGGAATTTGACCTAAAAATTTGCCTCTAAAAACTGCATATCCACAAACATACAAAGCAAAGAAAATATTACTTTTACTGCCGAAGCTAACATTTTCCTGTTATGTGCCATATACATGTATACCATCCTCAAAACATATACCTAAGATCAACAGAACTCCCAGAATCAACCATAATAAGTAACTTAAGTCACAGATGAAATTTTAGGTTGAATAAAGTGATTACCCTTCTGTGCTAAATATGTGGGAAATTATGTGAAATTTTATGTGATTTACATTAAATCAGTGGCATATTCCAATATTCGGAAATTACCTCATCAATGAACACTGGGAATGCCTGACAAGCTTAGCATCCCCAATTCAGGCTCTCTCCACCCCCCCCCACCTCACCACCACCAACAAAATTGCTCTGACAGCTATCACCATTGACTTCACCACAGTAGGCTGCTTAATTTCTGGACTGACTGACCACTGATGCAATAGGAAACCTATATAGTTTAAAGTTATTTTTCTGTACCAAGAAGAAAGCTGAGAAGCTTATTAATACTTTTATATTCTAGACCACATCATATACCCCATATTAAGACGAAAAAAAACCCAAGTATTTCATGTATCCTTTAATAAAAAACATCCACCCAGATGACATACTTGTGCCCACGACTGGTTGTGCTTTTTTCCTTGGAGTGTCTTCCTTCAGGAAGTCAGGGGGAGGAGGTGGCTCAGTTTTCTTCTTGACAAACTTCCCCCCATCCTTGCCCAAACTCAAGCTGCTGTCTGACGCACTTCTAAGGGGGGAGGGGGTTCTGCCAGCTTTCACAGTAGAAGGTTTCCTAAAACTGTCCTCACTGTCAGTGTCCAGGGTGAAGATATTGGACTGCCTTGTGGGCACAGGACGCTGGGAGATCTTGGAGGTTAACGCTGCTGCTTTGCTTAATGCTGATGAAGACCTATGACTCTGCTGACTGGATCTGGCCATCTCAGACCCGGACACATATTTCCCAGCAAACTTGGATGTTGCAGGCCGATCTACAGGTGCAGGGCTTATCCCAGCTGCTACTGGGGTGGGAGCTTTCTTCAAAAATCTGTTCAAGGCTGGCTCCTTTGGTTCCATAGACTCAACAGAATCCAGGCTATCCCGTACCTTTTTCTTGAGATACTTACTGCCCGAGGCAGGTACTGTTGTCCCACCATACTGATAGTCTTCATTAGAAATACTTATGTCACTGTCTTCATCAAAACTCACAGACTTCCTGGCAGTGGTTTTCTTCGTCAAAGAACTGATGTAAGCCTACAAACAGAAAAAATAAGATCATATCATTCATTTCAGATATTTAAACCACACTGTATAAACACCGCCTGTTAAAATGCAAATTAACTCAATCTAAACAAAATGTTGATTTGGCAAAAAACGTTTTTTTTTTGCCCAGTCTCATGATGGCTAATGTTTCTGGCTCTGTTTTGAGACGACATAAGGGATGGGAATGTGCATCAATAATAGATGTATGATGGCTAGACACTGAGACTCAAGGTGCGGGTATAATCCTAGCCTTGGACAGGAAATTTCTAGACACCCACACTCTAGATACTTTGCCCATGGGACATAGGTAACGATAAGCAGCCCTCTTAAGGTCAATAAGTCTATTAGTCTAGACTAGGTCAATTATCTTTCACCAATAGTAAATATAGACGGCAAGTTGTCAGTCCTGGGAAAGTTCATCAGCATCTTGCCAAAAGGGGTTGATCTACCTTGTTCTCTCTGGTTTCCACCACAAAACTGAGTGCTGTTACATAAGCGAAAAAATTAGAATGACTTAAATAGTTAAATTTTCTCTGATATCAGCTTAAACACTGCAAATATGTGCACACAAGAATGATGATTAAATGCAGATAGACTAAGTGTAGTTACATAGATAAGATACAGGAAATGAATAAATTTTGCCCCTAAAATTGCAATTTTACAGGCAAATAATGTCACAAATTTTCACTGATGGTCCTTCTATAGGATATCACCTTACCTCCCAAGCAACCCTAAAAGTTCCATTCTTAGATCAATAGAACCCTCAGAATCTGGCAAAATTTTAGGTCATTTAAAATATATAACATGTATATCTATTTATTTATTTGATTGGTGTTTTACACCGTACTCAAGAATATTTCACATATACAACGCAGCATTATGGTGCGAGAAAACCAGACAGAGCCTGGAGGAAACCCACGTATGGCCAGAGAGGAATAGTGGACTTGAACTTACAGTGAGTGTATTGGTGAGAGGTCCATGGGTCGTTGAGCAACCCTGGGGCCCCTTACACATGTGTAAGCATAAGAGAAACTTACATTGAGTTCATCTTCTTCATTGACTTCTTTCACAACGCGCTCACCCTTCAGCTGGGACGATGCTCTCTGCAGTAAAGCAGCTGTTGATCCTCCACCCCGGCGCTTCATTATTCAACACGATAATGCAAATAACTTCGGAAGATTATGCAGCATCCTAACAGACACAAAAAGAAAAAAACATCAATTCCAAACTTTATTTTACTTGTCACACGACTGAGGCACATTGACCAATGAAATGGTTATAAAAAATGTGAATATTCTCTATGCAACTGTATTATTACATGAAATTACCGATGGGAGCAATGTACATTTGAAAGGGGATTGTGCCAAATTAAGTTTTTAGGCTAGCAACCTGAAATGTCAAATTTTGTCAATTTTGCTATGTTGGATGTATCAGTTTCCCATCTCATTGTCTGCAATGACCTGTTGATGGCCGTGGCCTTGTGGATTTCCCCCGGGCTCTGCCTTGTTTCCTCTCCCCATAATGTTGGCTGCCGTTGTATAAGTGAAATATTCTTGAGTATGGCATAAAAAACCAGTCATATTTTTTAGTGATAGCAAATGTGAATCTATGATGTCAAAAACAGACTGGCACATTCGTAAAGTCTATAGATGTGAGAGTTTTTCTGCTCTGCAAAAAAAATACTCTGCCCCTTGAAGGCTATACGCTGTAATGGTAATGCAACATACTATAACTATTACTTACATGATTGTGATACTCAGAAATTTTTCACTTACATTATTATAATTTTTTTGTCTGTAGCTCTTAAACCTTATTTCTGTATCAAACAACTGGAATAATTATAGTGTGGTACCACTGAGTTCATGTAACGTGTACCAGATGCAGTGCAAAGTATACAGTGCATCTATTAAGCATGAGATTTATACAAGCATTTGAAAAAGAATAATATTGATTTAGAGCCATTTTACATATAAAAAAAATATAAATGTGTAAATAATGTAAATAAAAATTTAAGGCATGGTTTGTTAAATATGGTGACTGAAAGTAACCTATACATTTCACAAGCAATTTCCTGTGAGTGTTTAGTTTTGTCAAACACATATCTTTGCAAAAGTGAGACCACTGATCAGTCAACCTGAACAACCCAATACAAAACAGCTGAGTGAATACTGCTGGATTCTAAAGTAGAGATAACAAATGCACTAATAAATTACATCTGTGCAACATTTATGTACTTGTAGTAATATATGCTTGATGTCAACCTAAAAACTGTAGTACATGTAATTCTTCCTGCCATATTAGGAATATTCTTAACCTCATGCAATGTTTTAGTCTGCAAATGCAATTTTCATTTTGTGGTGTCAAGAAGA
This sequence comes from Liolophura sinensis, assembly GCF_032854445.1. Taxonomy (NCBI): domain Eukaryota; kingdom Metazoa; phylum Mollusca; class Polyplacophora; order Chitonida; family Chitonidae; genus Liolophura; species Liolophura sinensis. The sequence continues at coordinate 25,573,204 of NC_088301.1, read as the reverse complement.
TGAGTTTTGCATGCAACAATCAGTATTTGACTTCTGCAGAAATCTTAACAACAGCCACAGCATTTTGTTAGTAAAGGCAATTAATTTCTGGGAGGCTTGTCACTATTCTGGAGATGTCAGTTTGACACTGATGCGCTGGACGGTTAAGAATTGATATCAGAAGTAAATGTCAGTCAATGCATTTTTATGTTGAAATGTGCTAATAGATAAGCATCAAACTCAATAACAATCAGAGCTGTCATCCATGAAAATTCAATGTAAAGTATTTTTCTTTTGGAAATCTACTACCCGTATCTGGTACACATTTTTAGTGATCGAACACCACTTAATCCAGTTGAACATCATTCAAGATAAAAATTACGATCAGCAGATCTTTGAGGCAGCTTTTAAGCTAGACGTTCCTGGTAAAGTGCATAGCTGTGTAGGCAGACTACAGAATCCTATACTTGTCATCACTGATATAAAACCCTGATGATGGAAAGATCAAATTGTAAATGAGGCAATTAGCTTTTGAAATTTAAAAAACTGTACGCCTCTAGAGCACCTAGTCCATCTGCATGGGCTCAGAGTCCTTTTCTAAAAAAAATTCTGACATTCACCCTAACAGAGAGGCTTCACCTTGCTTGTCACACTTTGAACTACCGTACCAACTGTTTCCAAAAGTTCATTACAATTCACAGAATAAGTTTAAGGATATGTGCATCTTTGCTGTTTGGAAAGCACAGTAAGCAATTACACAAAGTGTTGAACATGTACAAACGTGCGCTGTGGTAAGAAAAGCATACATGTACCAGCATGTTGTTGTTGAACAAAAAAATATGCCGTGGTCGGCAGCATATGAACAGGATTTATTTAAGCAACTTTTTTTACACATGTGTGCAAGCTGTTGCAGAAATAGTGCACGGAATGCAGAGCACTCCTGCTATGTATATGGGTGCTCACATTAGTACACCTTCGTAAACGTCCCTTCAATCGCACTCAAAACCGCGTCTGTTGTCAAGCTGCCATTTCGCACTTCCCTGCTGTTCGTTTCCGGAAATGCTTCGGGTGTCTTCGGAGAACAGCCGGGAAATGGCGGATGCCGAGCGCTTCAGCGTGGTGGCCTTTGATTGGTCCACGTTGAACCAATGGTAGGTGTCCAGCTGTCAAGTCACATGGAAGCCGGTGTTTTGTATAGATCAAGCGCTGCAGCTTTCAATCTGTCTTTCACCAGCACAGAACGGAGAAGAAGAGTCGGCATCATGCGTCACCTAGTCTTAGCCTGTTTTGTGGCTCTTGCAGCTGCTGATCCAAAAATATATTTCCAGGAACCCTTCGATGGTAAGATTTGTGCATTGGTGTTAAAAATTTCTGTGTAAAATTAAATTCTTTTATCACAAGATGTGGCTTGTTGGAACGTGGAAAAAGAGGCGTGGTGCCTTCTGGTAATAGGTGCAGATTGCCCATGAATGTTTGCATTTTTTAGGCGAAATTTGTGAAGAGGTTTATAATTTGAGAATCATCCAGCATAAAGTGTTAACTGTGTACTGCAATCAGCAAATTATTCAGTCTAAAATACTTGTCGTAAATGTAACTTCAAGCCCACTCCCTTGCATAGATCTCAGCCAGCGTGGCCGTTGGTATCGACTTAGGTTGTTAAGTGAAAAGGTAACAAGGCATTTGAAACCTTGATCAACATTTACATATCTCAAGCTGGAAAAGTCATTCTCAAAAACGATAGAGTTTGAGTAAATCAGTATTAGAAATGAAGACCACCTTTATATCAACAGCATGACTTAGCTGTTGAAGCCCCATGCCATAGTCAGGCAACAGTTCAGTTTAGCCTTGGCAGAAATTAATTTGATCCTATTCTTGTTTCATGCAGAGTGTTAAATGTTCATTTTGATCACCATTGGGTCAAAATGTAGAGAACATCATGCAGTCATCATTGGTTTAATTTGTAATTTAGTCTATAATTAGCCAGTGAATATGGAGCTCTAATTAAGATCCAGATGTGTCCCATGATTAATCATGCATTGCAAAATCGCCCCACCCCCACCCCCACCCCCACCCCACTTCATTAGGCAGACACTCTGTTTAGAGTAGAGTAGTCTGCACATGTTACAGATGGTGTGGCTCAGTTGGCTGATCAAATTTTGCCCTCCTCTTCTTTTGATCTTCCTCTGGACTCAATAGGCTTACCAGCAGCTAGATTCCCATGGATGTGAGGCCTATCTAACACACAGTTGTCTGTCTCAAATCCTCAATCATGCATGATCATAAAACAGTTAATTTTTTTTACTTTGGCGTGAAACCCTGAGAGCACTTTCAAAGACTGGGTCTGGGTTGCCCTTTTGTTAGTCAATGAGCCCCTTCTCAGATGGTTATTGTGAAAAGCTGGTTCTTCAATGAATCAATGTCACTTTACCTTGTGATAGCAACCTCAACTTTTAAAATCCCACTCTTTGAATGGAGCAAATGATAGTTAACCTATGTAAGCCATCTGTCACCTGTAGCAGAAAACAGATAATCATTAATTGTACCTCTGTATAATTTAACCACACAGATGGCATTGTTCTGATTTTGTCTAAACCTGCACTAGTGCAGCTAAATGCACATCATTAATGAAGACCAAAATAGCAAGGCATTCACATTGCTAACCGGTTTATCATTTGGGAGGTAGGGTTATTTCCTAGTGGTTAGCAGCTGTAAGCTTTTTGAGACTTAACAGATCATTTTAGCAACACCTTGTAGAAAAACAAAACATTTTAAAAGAATTTTACTCTAGTCTGAGGTGATGTGGAGTATGGGTATTGAATAGAGTTACAATTAAAATGATCATTCCTATTAGAATTCTCCATTTCTTGTGCTGTGTTCATAACTTCCATACTTATTACACAACACAAAATGCCCCAAAATTTACTGCTTTTTAATAGTAAATGGTTTCTTAAATTTTATGCACTTTCAATAAGGGGCTTAGCTACTTGTGTTAAGGTATGGGTGAATATGCCTTTTAACTTAAGTATGTCTACAGGACTGCTTACTTACGTTTAAGAGTCATAACATTTGCTCACTATGTATCTCTACCTTCAGATTCTGTTGAAAAAGAGTTATATCACTTTAAAATGAAAAAAAAAAATACAGTAAATAGTTTTTCATGTTTGCACTGTATTTTGATATCTGCTTCCCTTGGAGAGTCGTAAAAAGGAATGATCCTAAGGCGTTATCAACATCAAACCTAATGGTACTGTCAGTTGTGCGCTCTACCATGAGTGGCTTATCAGCAGCTTTTCACAACTTACAAACTGGGAACTTTTGTTTAAGCATTAGTCTTTATGTCTTGTCTTATGCGGCTGCTGATTGCTGTTTTTTTTTTTTCTGTTGACAGATGGTTGGGAGAGCAGATGGGTGGAATCCACTTATAAAGGAAGTGAACAGGGAAAATTCAAATACACGGCTGGCAAATTCTACGGAGATCCCGAAAAGGACAAGGGTAAGTCTTTAGGAATCTTCGCCAAAAAATATGGAACATGTGCGACCAAGTTTTGAAATTATGAAGGAAGTGCTTGGGACAGTACATCAGAGAATGTAACTGGCACATATGGCAGTATTTTTCTCAATCAAACTGTTTTCCCCTACTCAAAAATCTAACTATTTTCACATCAGTGAAACTTTTTCATTTTGAAATATTTAGGTGTTTATTTTTATGCCAAAAGTGGTCTCTTGCTCTTTCTTCTAGCACTGTGAAAATCAAATGAACTTGAACATCCTGAAATAGCAATATATTGACTTCATAAGTGTAAATATTCAACAAAGTGTACTAAACTACTTTCTTGTGGCATGAATATAATTCTGATGATGTGGGTGTTTTGCAGTAAACGGCTTCTGTCCAAAACGTGGCTGACAAATTTCATTTTCTTTTTTACAGGCATACAGACTTCTCAAGATGCCAGGTTTTACGGGATTTCATCCAAATTTGATTCCTTTAGCAACAAAGATAAAACATTAGTGCTCCAGTTTACAGTCAAACATGAACAGAATATTGACTGCGGCGGTGGATATGCTAAACTATTCAACAGTGAATTGGACCAGAAAAATATGCATGGAGACACTCCATATTTAATTATGTTCGGTGAGTAACAGTCAAGAAAAAGAAAAATAATCCTATATGTTATGAGTAAATATAAAAAAAATTATTTTTGTTTTTTTGTGCTGCCATGTTTTAGGTTTCGGTACAAGGAATAACGAACGTTTACTTTTGAACACTTCTTACACATTGAACTGATTGTTGGAAAAATCTGTCAAAGAGCTGGAGATATCTGTTTCATCATGTGATCTATATTTTTTCTTTGCTACTTTAACAGGGCCAGACATCTGTGGACCAGGAACCAAAAAAGTTCATGTCATTTTCAATTACAAAGGGAAAAATCTTTTGACCAAAAAGGAGATCAGATGTAAAGTAAGTATTACTTTTTGTCTTCTGCAGAATTTGAGAAGATATAAGAGATTATTCAAGATAACACTTCAATGTTTCCTGGATCGTGTACACTGTTTTAGGCGCTTAGACAGGATCCAGAATAAGCTCTGAACTTTAGTACATCTTGTTTGATAATGACACAGATTTTAATCTGCAATCCACAACCCTGTCTATCACTGGTTTATCGTATTGTTAATTTTTGCAGTAACATTGAGATTGTTTTGTTCACAGGACGACGTTTTCACTCACTTGTACACACTGATTGTGCGGCCAGACAACACATACGAAGTTAAAATTGATAATGAAAAAGTAGAGAGTGGAGAGTTAGAAGCTGACTGGGATTTCTTGCCACCAAAGAAAATTAAGGTAAGTTAACAGGTTAATTCCTGAAGATTGGACAAATACTAAAGGAACTGGGATCTGTCTGATTTTTGGTTTCACTGTGACGTTAAATCAACTGTTAGAACTAGACTTGTCATGCAAACAAAGGATTAAGCGCAGGTAAACAGGTTGTGACTTTGTATGTACAGTCATGCTACTACCAAATGTAGATTTTTAAACAAAATTTCCTTTATCAGGCAGGTCCCTGAAGCAAGAAAATCTGATGACAAATTTCACTTTATATGAATCCTGAAATGACCAAACCTGAGGACTTGTAACATAATTTAACTTCATGTTTTGTAGGATCCTGAAGCAAAGAAGCCTGATGACTGGGATGAGCGTGAGAAGATCGATGATCCTGATGACACCAAACCCGAGGACTGGGACAAGCCCGAGCACATCCCTGACCCTGATGCCAAGAAGCCTGATGACTGGGATGATGAGATGGATGGAGAATGGGAGCCCCCAATGATTGACAACCCAGACTACAAGGTATAATTGCTGTGACTTTTATCAATAGTTTTGTGTTAATGGAAACGTGGGTTTAGTGTTTGATTTTCTGGGGTGTGGTGGGAGTAACATTGCTTTTTGACATTGTCATGACACTGCCGAGATGTGAAGTGTGATGGGACTTTCAGATGTCATCAATTTATGTGTAAAGAATGTTTAAACTTAAGTACCTTTCACTCGGGTAACAGTTTTAAAACGTTGTTTATCATTCCATGAGTTTTACCATTGTACTGACTTGTTTTGGATTAAACAGTAATTTACTTTCCTTACACACAGTGCAGGAGTCTTAATCTTAAAAGTTTTAAAATTCAGTGACAGAATCTACATCAGTATCAGTATGCGATTTCATGACTTTTTTTGATAGTTGAAATTTACCCTCGTGTTATGAAAACTTGGCGCACAGTTATGAAATGAATAAATTTTTTTATGTCTGTTGTTGACTTTGTGTTACAGGGAGAATGGAAACCAAAACAGATTGACAACCCAGACTACAAAGGCAAATGGGTTCACCCAGAAATTGATAACCCGGAGTATGAAGCCGATGCCAATCTTTACAAATATGATGACATTGCTGCTATCGGATTTGATCTCTGGCAGGTAATGTTCCATTCTCAAAACTTAGTCCCTCCATAAAAATCATCGCTTCATCAAACTTACAAAATGTAAGTTATCTATGGTTTCATGGATTTTTTCTCTCCAACTTTTCACCTTACTGTAGCACAGAGGGATGGATCAGTTGAAAAATTCGGTGAATTGGTTATGTGATGTAATCGCTTCTGTCAGGTGATTTTTCAGCGACTTATCACCCCTCTGTACTACAGTTTATGCTGCCAGATGGTTAGTTATTGAAAAGTCCACTGGATGGCTGACTTCCCATTTGATCATTTTATCTTAAAAGACTTGTGGAAAGATTTTCTGATTTAAAAAGAGTTCAGTGTTGCTTATCAAATGTTTCGTTTGTTCGCAGGTGAAATCGGGAACAATTTTTGATAACATCCTGATCACAGACGATGAAGGCAAAGCTGAAGAAATTGGCAAGGAAACCTGGGGAAAAACAAAGGTATTGTTTTGAATTAAACAAGATGTACAACATGTTAGATTCTCATTGTTATTTTTAGGTTCGTTGTATCTTCTTTTCTGTATGCATCAGATATAAGGGCAAATTGTGTAACGGTCTCGTCATGATATGATTGCAGTATTTGCCGACATATGCCATCGCCATTCATTCATAAACATAGCGGTGTATCTGTAAAGGAAGTTATGAAAGTTGCAGAATTTACAAAGTTTGAGTTATTTGATATGGCTATATATTTTTAAAAAAAATTTTTTTTTTTCTCCCAATGTAAAAGTGATAATCTGGGTTTCATGCAAGAAATTCTTATGGTTTAAGAGACAGGATAGACCTATTATACATGACCGCAAAAGGCATTTGATTGAAATATGCATGTGGTGTTATATAATTTAAGGATGCTGAGAAGAAAATGAAAGATGAACAGGATGAAATAGAAAGGAAGCAGAGAGAGGAGGAAGAAAAGAAACGTAAAGAGGAAGAAGGTAGGTAACTCTTGTCAGGGGAGACAAGTGTGTCACCAAGCATGCTGTGTAATGTGTTATTCAGTACTAAGTCACAGGCTAAGTATAGTTGCAGCAAGATGTGATGAAGAGTAGATTTTATAGTGTCCAGGCCTCTGATGTTTGTGATGTTGTTTCTACATAACTGATCTTGCTGCTTTTATACCCCCGATTTCTGTTGCGTGCAAGTATTCCAAAAAAAACGAGAAACAAAAATTTCACTCCAAAGAAGAAATTCGGAAGTTTGAAGTAGGAATGGATGGATATGACCTTGCTAAACTATGCTTGATACAGTTTGTTCATTGGTCCAGGCTGCCCAGTTAGATTGTGTTTTTAATCTAATCACTGGGACACCCATCTTCCCACACCTGATGAAGTTGATTATATTGTGGTAATCGTACGACAAACCACAAAATATGAAGAAAACAACCTAACCTTAACATTGTGTTATCAGATGCTAAGAAGGAGGATGCCGATGAAGAGGATGAGGATGATGTTGACGATGAAGATAAGGAGGACGACAAAGAGGAGGATGCTGACTCAGATACAGATGTGAGTTATTGATGCTATCTAAGGTCATGTAACATTCATCAGAAGTTTTCAGGGTAATACATCAAGTTTTACTCTTGCTATACTTCACTTGTGCATCCTGTCAACCTCAAATCGAGGGTAGACTTTATCACTTCTGGTCTTTCCTCTGTAATTGTTCACTTTCAGCACATGTTTTGTATTTCACATCTTGCATTTTAAAATCATTGCTCTTATTGCATATTGTCTTTTATCTAATTTTTCCCCCCTTTTTGTTTCAGAGTTTACGCGATGAGTTGTAGAGGACATCAACGCCCATGATTCATCAATTGTATTCCATTTGACTTCATTACCAGGGATGGGGGAATGTGCGAGGTCAGGCCTTTTTCTGACAGGTGACCACTATGTATACAAAGCTCAGGCAAATTCAGTGGCTCACAAAAGTTAAGGAGGCTGTCGGGGGAGAAAAAAATATATCATGTAACCACAAATGTAAAGGAATCATCCATGCTAAATCATCAGACTTGCATTTGGTCCTTCGTAGAAACTAAAAGTCTATGTATTTCCTGTCATATGGTACCAGTTATCCATGAACTGGTATTCAGTTTGGCTCTGGGTTTTTTCCTGTGTGTGTTTTTTTTTTTTTCTTCTTTTTTGTTCCTCTGTGACGCGTGGGAGTAGATTTTATTTATGCAACCATTTTTGTACAAAGTAAACCACTGTTTGTTGCTGTGTTTAATCGGATGTTAATGATGTATATTTGAATGAGAAGTGTATGAAAGGCCAAAAAACGTGATTTGTACAGCAGATTCTCTGGTTTCTACCAGTCTTGGTAGATAGCTAATAAATCGTCCTAAAGATAGTATATGACTGGTGTCCTGTTTCTGTTATGAAAAGTTTGATGTGATTGGTTTGGTACCAATAACCAAAGTCCAGTTAACAACATGGTTACACACCAGTTACTGGTTCGCCTTCACATCAATATTACTGCAACACAAACCCTTCAGTTACTGTTTTTTCTCTGTAGCAGTAGGGGCCTCTGTGGCTCAGTTGGGTAGCGCGCTAGGGCAGTGTAATGACCCAGGAGTCTCTCACCAATGCGGTCGCTGTGAGTTCAAGCCCAGCTCATGCTGGCTTCCTCTCCGGCCATACGTGGGAAGGTCTGCCAGCAACCTGCGGATGGTCGTGGGTTTCCCCCCGGGCTGTGCCCGGTTTCCACCCACCATAACGCTGGTTTCCACCCACCATAATGCTAACCGCCATAAGTGAAAAATCAAAACCACAATCAAATAAATGTATTAAGGCACGGGATTTCTAACCACAAGGCGAGGGTTCAATCCAAGACTCGGGAGAGGCAATCTGTTGATTCCTCAGAGCTCATCGTCGGTAGGGTTATTGATGGTACATGCAGTAGGTGTTAAACAGTGCTTGTAGGGGATATTTGCATATAGTCTTGCATTCGTTGCAGGCCATTTGTCTTCTTTCAATATGGCATGCAAGTCTTACACATATCATATACATCCACCAATGAAATAAATAAATAGGTTCTCAGTCAGTTGCCAAAGGTTGGTGGTTTACCTCAGGCACTTTGTTTTCCTCCACCCATAAAACTACCTGCCACTGTATAAACAAAAATTCTTGGTTATGGCATTAAACAGTTAATCTGTTTTCATGGAAGCATGTGACCCAGCTTTGATCCCAGATTGGGTCATGTCCGAGGATTTAAATTTAGCATTCTCTTCTACAGAATGGCATAGACAAGTACTGGTCAGTCCAGTGTCCAGTTACCGTGTCTGCCAGGCGTCACGTTTATTGTCTTCAAAATTATGCTGAAGCAAAGCAGCCCTATAAAAATTTCAGGAACAAAATTGGCCTACATGCAGCTGCTGCACCAAGGCACTGGTGATCCTGGTATGTGTATAACCGTGTCCATGGGGCGTCATGTTTATTGTCTTTGAAATGATTTAGTGAAACAGCACTATTAGGTTATTATTATATTATCATTATTATTATATAATTATTAATTATATTAGCACTTGACTGGTCTGTCACACAGACACTGGTCATCCTGGTGTCTGTATGCTGTGTCTGTCAGGTGTCCTGTGGGTTGTCTTTGAAATGGTTTAGTGAGGCTGCACTGTATTTATGTGCCAGCATTCAGAATGGCCTGTTACAATATCATTGCTAGATGAAAGCCATGTTTCAGATGGTGTTGTTATTCCTCAAGCACACAAGCGAGGAACAATGAAAATATCAGCAGTTCAACTTTAAGAAAGTAAGTCAAATTCATTTTGACTGAGGGAAATGGGTTTATTTATCAGTAAATTGTAAATATAGAATTTTTCACTGAAAAATAAAGGATTCTTTGTGTGTTCACAGAGGTGAGTGTAAAAGCTTGAATTTGTGTCTAAACCTAAAGAAATATCCTTGATTTTGCAGCATAGCTTTTAGAGATCAAGACTCGCATGAAAACCAGAATCAATGAAGAAACATGTCTCCAAACTGATGTAAATATTAAACAGTCTTGAATAAACAGCAAATACTATTCACGTATGCAAATAAACTTATTTTCTGGTGTCATTTGTTTGAAACACACTTGTCTAGGAATCAGAACATTGTACATGCTTTAAGATTATTATTATATATTTTTTTTCTTACACTTTCACAAAAATATATCTTCACTACCTCTTGTATTGGTATTGTATTGTAATATGCTGATAATGATAAAAGAATAATACTGAAAATATTCTTGCCTAAGAAATTTAGTGAAGGCTTAGGATTGTGGTGTCGGTACATCTCAGTCAATGAATAAGGGTGTTTCAAGGTGGAACTCTTCATGTTGTGCAACATGATACAGAATAATTTTTTTTACCTTTAGCGACAGAAGAGTTCAAACTCAAAGCTCCCCTATTTTGCATGCATACTGGAGATCAGTGAAGTAAAAAAGGCCATATGCTTTGGAACAAATAAACCAGTTTGTGATATTTGCATAGTTTGATCGAGGACCAAATTTGTTTGCGCAATAAATATGAATGAATATTTATTTATTTATTTAATTGGTGTTTTACGCCGTACTCAAGAATATTTCACTTATACGACGGTGGCCAGCATTATGGTGGGAGGAAATCGGGCAGAGCCCAGGGGAAACCCACAACCATCCGCAGGTTGCTGAGAGACCTTCCCACGCACGGCCGGTGAATGAATATGACTGTTCATAAAGGTCAAGTGTATAAAATTTTCACACCTTCAAGTGAAATGGAATAAAACATACAAAGCAATATGTAATTAACATATTCAACAAAAAGCACTAATCACAACATTTATACATTTTAATACATGGGTTAATAAAGCTGTATTACTTCTACATCTTACTACACCTTAGCTTTCTCGGTGAAAACCTAATTAAAATTATGAACTTATTCCTCACAATTCTCTCTCAATCTCAAAGACAAATTACATGTGTATAATTCAGTGGATCTGAATCTAAAACAGACAGACACTGTCATCAAACTGGTACTTGCACTATCATACAGTTGCAATTTACATTGGCACATGAAATTCAAAAATATGTAATCAGTTCAAATAGTTGCTATTTACTTAAAACATGAGAAGAAGTCCATTATGTTAAGATACATTAAATTCATAACAATAAAGAAAATGTTCAGCCAATAATTTGACATTATAAGAGCAATTCATTTCCGCAGAATATTGACAGAATAGATTCACACAAAATTTTATATAAATTTGACTTGGCGAAATCCAGAAATTTGAGAAAAAAAAAATGTTGATGAACTAATTATGCACAAGTGGCACATAATATATAACATAAAAATAATCCAATTTGGCTCTGAATAATAAATACATTAATCCATTGGATATTTTCTCCCGAAATCAACCATTTGAATCTTGTGGTCTCTCATCTGACTTCAAATACAACAGCAAAACTATTCTAACAGTTCAGTGCTTTACATATAACTATAGCTGCAATTTGTAATCACTATAAGGAAAAGCATGTACAACTTTAGCAGTTTGACACCTACTTTCCACAAAACTACATTCCCCAAAAGCATATTGCTACATAAGCACCAGTAATTTCAAAAAACAGAAAAAAAAAAAAAATCACAGAATTGCTTTAACATAATTTTTTTTTTCCATTTCTTTATACACAAACATGAATTGTCTCACAAATCAAAAACAAAGGTTTTCGCTTTATGTATACTAGATTTTGTAGATACAGAAATATGATAATGTTTATAATGCATTCAATGCATAAACATCACTTAATATACGAAGAGTCCAGTTAAAAACTTCCCTGTAATTCAGCACTAAGCCAACATAAACAGAGTAAGTCCTTTGGGGAGTCGACTTAAATACAGAATTGACTTGGTGACTGTACGCTCCATGGATATTGTTAAAAACACTCTTGTAATAGGATTTGATCAATTTATCTCAAAACAAAATTTGCTCTTTTTTATCTCAAATATTCAGCATATCTCGGAAGGAGAGTATATGTAGAGGAACACTGTCCACTTGAGCAGGTACAGAGTGAGTATTCTCTAATCCAAAATCTTCACTCTCATGAGTATCATCAGACACGATCAAAAAGGCCAATTAACATCATGCACACACTTTCACACATGTGCTTTACGTGTGCTTTACATCTGCTTTACGTGCGGAAAGCAGCGATACATGTAATCCATTTACACATGGAACTTAAAACCACATGCACATGCTACTGTAGGAAGGGCTACAAAAAAACACTGAGTCTAGAAAGCATAATTAATGCCCTGAAAATGAGTCGAAACATAAAAAAAAATCTCATGGAGTTATTTGCACGGGATTAAAATAAAGGACAGAATATAGCACAGTCCTGCATGTGGCTAATGGACAATACTCATACATAATAAAAAGAGTAAAAGTTCAGGTGCACTGATACTATAATATTCAGTATTACAACAAAACATAAATTTCAACTGACGATGATGTTTAAATATATTGTGGTGTTAAATGGAAAGAATTTAAAATCATTCACATACAGCAGAAAAAAAAGAAGGTAACATTTTAAGTTACTTATAGTTTTTTTTTTTTAAATCTAAAAGAATACAGTGGGCTTTTTTTTTGTTCTTTATCAAACCAGACACTATACTGTCTATAAACTGTGTTATGATAGGCAATGTCATTGATGGTGGAAAAGCCTAAAAAATAATGAACTGCTCTGTCAAACAAAAAAAGAGAAGAACATTTCAAGTTATACATTGTTTTTAAAATCTAAAAGTATGTTGTCAGCTTTTGTTCTCTTTTATCAAACAAAGGGCTATACTGCCTATAAACGGTCTTGTAGTGGTTGATAAATGTGAAAAATAACAAAGTTATAATGGTACTTAAATTAAACCACAGCTGACATATTATAAACATAAACAAATGGAGGAATATAACACCATAAAACATCTGGTAAACCAGAAATTAGGCTTATTAAAGGAACTCAATTCTTATGTAATACAATAACAAATGATGCCAGCCACACTGACATGTATCAGCCAATGACAACGCAGATTTACTGTGACTGCTGAAAGGCTGTACAGTTACTTAGTTCCTCTGTAATGGACACACCAGGGGGGTTGATATACCCGCACAGATGGTCATTAGAGAAGGTCCAGGGTTCCGTCTGGAGGCTTGTTCTTGTTCACTGTAGCATAAACTGGATCCTGGTTAAACACAGAGGGACAGAAGGACATAGAAAAGGTGAATGGGCAAGAGTTTAGGATCTGGGAGGTAAAAGTTAGCAGTATAACTACATAGTGATGACTGTGATATGTTTTTCCAGTATTTTGTACATGTGCATGCAATATCTATCTCATGATTGGCCAGAAACAAAATGGATGTTTCATATTCGCGTGTCCAGGATTTCTTTACTGTGGGACAAACAAACCCATATAGATATGTTAACACATTGTAACATTCAGCAGTCACACGCTATTCAGGAAATTTCATGTATTTTATGTGATTCTTTGTAACACCTGAGATTTTGAGCTCGAGCATAGTTCATGTTGATACCTCAAAAAAAAATATTATTAATAAAAAAAAATGAAATAATAAAAAATATTAATATAAAAAAAAGAAAGATAACAAAAAAAGAAACAACATACACATAAAAAACCCAGAACTGAGCTGAATTCTAGAATGTCGCAAAATCATTAATAACATAGGTGCAAATGGCCATGTGCTTTTTGCTTATCCCATGCATGACCCTGGATTGGTGTATACACTGTATGCTCTGAACATGGCTTATTCCCCTTGGACACTATGGCATTGGTTCATTCATCTGTGTAACAAGTACTGCTACATTTTTAAAAAAAAATGAATTACACTCTAAAAACAAAGAGTGATAAGTGATAGACACTTTTTGTACAAGGAAAGTCTTCCATGTGTGACACACATGTTATACTGGTAGAAAGTAAGCAGGCTCACCACAAAACTTCATGCAAAAGCACACAAGACAGTATCATTGTTTGCTTCTTGCCACTTCTTGGAATTTATGGAAGCTAACCCCGGGGATAACAAAGAGATCTTGGATTTAAGTCAAAACTTCAAATGACTTTAAAATTGTTATTTCCAATGTAACAAGGTCAAAATATTGCTTGACAGTGTAAAATCTGGGTAAGTTACTGTAGAACAAATTTCAGCTAAATTAATGGAAAGGAACATACCAAATTTAATGATCAAAATTTTGACTTAAGTCTTGGACAGGTTCATGATCCTGAGCCAGGGGAATGCTTAAAATTCCTTCTGTGAGACTGTGACCAATGGATAATATTAGATACTTACACTGCTTGGTGGGGGTGCGCCAAATATACTGAAGTCTCCAAACGGACTGGCGGTAGGAGCCTGACAAAAAACAGGTAGATAAATGCTTATAACACAGTGTGGTCAGCATGGTAACAGGAACAGAGATTTATTTATTTATTTGATTGGTGTTTTACGCCGTACTCAAGAATATTTCACTTATACGACGGCAGCCAGCATTATGGTGGAAGGAAACCGGGCAGAGCCCGGGGGAAACCCACGACCATCCGCAGGTTGATGCCAGACCTTCCCACGTACAGCCAGAAAGGAAGCCAGCATGAGCTGGACTTGAACTCACAGCGACCGCATTGGTGAGATACTCCAGGGTCATTGCGCTGCGCTAGCGCGCTAACCGACTGAGCCACGGAGGCCCCTCAGGAGCAGAGAAACTGCGAAACAAGCGATCAAGTGAACAGTATTTTTTTTTTTAGTTCTACCATGGTGCTGAAAATTTGACAAGTTAAATCAGTTCAGAAGTCAACTTCAGAGAATAAAAGGATTCTTGCATTTTAATACATCAAATTCTTCCTCTCGGGCTGTGCGTGGGAAGGTCTGTCAGCAGCCTGCAGATGGTCGTGGGTTCCCCCCGAGCTCTGCCCAGTCTCATCCCACCAAATGCTGGCCGCCGTGGAGTAAATGAAATATTCTTGAGTATGGCGTAAAACATCAATCAACTAAAAAAAAATATATATCAAATTTATGAATATGATTTTAGAGCTAAAATTTGTTATGAACACAGTGATATGTGTTTGTTTGTTTATCGATAAGACAAAAGAATTGACTTCTTTTCAGAATAAAGTCAACACAACACACTCCTATAAAATTCAAAATTCTAGAAAGACTTTGAAGGTACACATTCTTTATTATGAGGCTAACAGAAGAGTTTCCAGTTCTAACTCTTTTATCAGGTAGAAATTGTCCCAACTGTATCATGTGACCTGTCAAAAGTCTTAGTAACTATTTTTGATCACATTCACTATAACACGAGCATCTGAAAAAAAGTGTCATCAATAGTAATTTAGAGCGGAGGAATAATAGAGAAGATTGAGAGTCTGAAATGTTTGTGAACTTGAGAAGTTCCTAAAGGAAAGAGGTGTCATTCGTGCCTCTGGAAAAGGGTGAGACAGGCGGTCTGTAAATTAATGTCAACAAAGGTTGCCTAACATCTTTCACCATTCACATGACACAGCTTTTACCTCTGATGACAAAAGAGTTCCAACTCGAAACTCCCCTATTCACAGCTTTCTGAGCTGGATATTACTTTTTGAGAAGTGTATTGAGAGAGAAACTTATTGGCAAACTGAAAACAAGAATGTGACCATAATCATTCCAAACAACTAGTCAAAGTAGATTTTACAAAATAAGTTCGTCTGACAAAGCGAAGTATAACACATCATGAAGTTCTCAAAAGGAGTTCCCAGAAAAAGATCAAGACAAAACCATTAATGTTAAATTTAAAAGCGTGCATTAAAACCAATAAGCAACTGGAAAAGAAATAAAATACAGTTCTGTACTAGCCATAGTATCAGTCAGCAATGATTTAAACCAGAAGAAATCATATGTATACCAGCACATCAACTTTACAAATACAAAACAGCAACATCTATATCAGGCAACAAAGTACATGCAACTTTAAAGTTCACACATTTTAGCAATTAAATTCACTATATTAGACATATAAGGAAAGGTCCAATTTGATACAATGATGGATAGACAGAGGTCAAACAATGTGTACCAGGAAGAGGGTTAGGAAAGTGTGACGTGGAAGAGAATGTGCACATCCAAAACTAAACTGCAAACAAGAACATCAGAACTATGTAAGCAACAAATGACACCAGAACACAATGAAGAACAGTTTTAACAGGAGATTAGTGTTGACATGATAAACAAGTCAAAAAATGACACCAGAGCACAACGAAGAACAGTTTTAACAGAAGATTAGTGTTGACATGATAAACAAGTCAAACGTGAATGTATTCACGACAGACACGTCATTGTACTAGGCCGAAGTAGAAAGCAGAACAATCATCCAAGCTGTGAGTAAGACATCAGTTGTACGAGACAATGCATGTACAATGCTTAACATCAGAGCGTAATATTAGCTACAGTTCAGTAACCAAGATAACTTGAATTTCAAGCACACTTTAATATTATTCTCATAAACTGCACAAACTGTTTTATGGTTTCAATGCCACACTGTCTAATTGTGATTATTCCAGAAAATAGGATTCACGAAGTTTTACGAATGTAAAACTTTTCTCATAAAGTTACATTGTTTGATGATTTCAAACATCCCACTCTCTGAACTTTATTATACCAGAAATAGAATTTACCAATTTTAATGAAAGTGAAACTTTTCTTTGTTTTATGATTTGTTTATTTGATTGTTTATTTGTTTATTTGATTGGTGTTTTATGCCGTACTCAAGAATATTTCACTTATACGATGGTGACCAGCATTACGGTGAGAGGAAAGCTGGCAGAGCATGAGGGAAACCCACGATCATCTGCAGGTTGCTGGCAGACTTTCATGATTTGTAGGTACTCTTTTCAGGCAGAGCTTCTTAGCCTTTGGTCTGCTACTAAACGTTAGGTTCTAATGGTCTCCTGTGGAGTATCTCGTAGGAAAAAGTTAATCATAGTCATATTTAGAGCCATTTCAGTTCCTTTTTGGTTCCTGTCGGGTGCTCAAACTAATCAAGCTTTATTAAAACTAACAAGTAAAGCTTTCATGCAAATTTCTTTCATTCACAGATTGAGTGTGATCTCAGAAACCATCATTTTGAGTTGTATTTCATGAGGTTTCTGTATGCATGGTCACAAGGTGGCTTTAAAGTTTGGGAGCAGAAGTTTTGGGGTCAGAACCTTCAATTTTATTCTTGATTCCAAAATATTATTATCATCTGAAAAACTTGATTCCATACAAATGGTCAAAAACTTAATATATATTTACATGATTATCTCTTGGGCTTTAAAACTAAAGGCTGATATAATTTGCTGAACAATATTCCAGAACATTATTACTATTGTTTGGACAATCAGCTTAAAACCTTATTTCCCTATTTTGTACTTGTTGTCAGAAATCTCCAGTAAAGATGTTGTCATCACAGTAGTGATGTTCCATTGTTAGTCATCTACATCATGTGACAGTGATAGGTGATTGAGATGTCTCAGACTTCGTCTGATTGGTTGATCAAGACACACCCACCGTACATTATTCACAAAAACCCAGCTCCCAGCAGCCAATGAGGATGCGGACATGCTGTACTTACACTGGTGTCCCTTGCACTGACTGTAGAGGATCTCGATTTCTCACTGACTATCACAGTTGTCGCTGAAACACCGGACATATCGCCGTTGGTAAAGAACGGATCATCGAACGGATTACTCACAGCAAAGTTCAACAAGGCTGAGCCATTTGCCACTGTTTTGTTCGTGGCCTGAGTGTTTGGCGTGTTGGACTTTCCACCTCGTGGTCGAGGTATGGACTTGAGCCCTGGCACCCCTGGCCTGGGGGGTGGGAGAGGAGGACCGTGACCATTCACCGTGTTTTCCCCTGGTAGAGGAGGGGGTGGGGTGAGTGGTGAAGGCATGTCAAAAAAGTCATCATCCCCACTGCTTCCTAGTGCTGACCTGCCGTTCATCGGGATCTGGCTGGAAGACTGAGAAAGGAAGTGAATATTGTTGGAGTCGGGTTTGTGAGGGTGGAAGGGATCGGCTGGGTTGTTGTCATCGGGGAAGGGGAAGGGCTCAAAATGGTCGGCCGTATCACAGAAGCTGTTTGTCTTGGTGGTAGGGGATGGGCTGGAGAGTATGAGGTGGCTAAGACTTGCCTGAGTAGGGGGGACAACTTTCAACTCATTCAGCGTCCTCTTCGGTTCAGCTTTCTGCTCCTCAAACAACTGCTTCGGCGACTTTCCTTTCGTCTTGCTCGGCCCAATCTCGCAGAGGTCGCCGAACAAGTCACTGCCTGCCCGGGGCTTCTGATCGCCGTCTTCCCCCGAGCGTGGAGGTACTGCTGGGGCGTTAGTGTTAGTGGGCATCATGACTGGTGCCCCACCAAACATGTCCCCACTGGGTATGGGGTTAGCTGCAGGCGGCCCCGCAAACCCTCCCGCACTGAAAGGGTTAGTGGCCGCTGGTGGGGCAGAATAGCCCATTCCTGGGTGAACAGGGGTCCCGAATATCCCCCCTGCCAGGGGGTTAGAGAGAGCGGGGCTTGGGGCAGTGCCGAAGGTGGGTTGACCAAATCCTGACTGCATGGGTGGAGCAGACAGTCCCGCCATGGGGTTCTGAAACATACAACATAAATAAAATACAGGAATCCCATTACAGGAATTGTATCACGCACTGTTTTTTTTTTTTTTTGCATTTCTGATTTGATGGGGTTAAAGGAGCCAACGAGACAAAATCCAATAAAAAAACATAGCAGTAGAACTGCAGCCCTGCATATTAGATGTAATTTTAAGTAAAACATACAGTGATTATAACACTATACATACACACAAATTAAGCTGATTAATATACAAAAATTAAAGAGGCTATAACAGAGATTTTTGAAAAAAACATGTATCAGCGTCTTTTTTGCTGTCATTTTTCAATAACCCAATATTTAAAGTTCCCAATGCCTATGTGTTAACATTCAAAATTTGTAAAATAAATTTTAAAAAATTCCTACAATATATAAAGAGGGTCACATTCTATCTTTGTCAAAATTTGGAACCATTTAACATAGGCTATAAACAGTACAAGTCTGATATTTATCTAAAGGCAGTAATTTGAGCTATCCTTGTAAATAAAGAAGATTTGAGTTGATTGGTGAACACAGATTTGATCTGATTAGCAAACACAGAAATCAAATTTGACAGAGGGTATAGCCCCTTTAACATACGTAAAGATCTGAATAGGCGAAAAGTCTCATGTGAATGTGAATGAACTTTCCTTAAACAGATTCAGAAATACAGCCTTGACAAAAATGCTGATATATTATCAGCAGCAGTTATAATGTTAACATCAAAAGATCTGCTGGCGAGGATGGTTACCATGGATGTTGGTGCAGTGATAAATCCGGAACCAAAACCACCAGGCTGGGCCATGGTTTGTGCTGGCGCCGGGGACTGGAATGGGGAAGACGACACCGCAGCTAAGTTCATCTGGACCAGTGGTGCAGAAAACGGTGTGGTGGCTGCAGGCGGTGCTGAAAATGGTGACTGGGCAGCTGTACTTGGAGTAGAAAACGCTGTCTGAAATGGGTCATTGTTATTGGCTGGAACATTAGATGTAGCACCAAAACTGTCTCCAAACCCTGAGGAGTCTGCTGTGCTGGTGGCCGGTGCTCCCCACGGATCTGATTTGGGAGCAGTGCCCTCAGCTGGTGGTGCCTGGCCAGAACCTGACCCAAATATGTCCTCGAAAGTATCCATTTGCTGAATGCCCTGAAATGAGGAACCAGTACATACTGTAAACAATGGGAGTTTACAGGTGTACAGAGTAGTTCCTGCCCAATCTGAATTATTTTATTTCCTATTCTGCTAACCATATATATATATATACCCATTACTTATAATACAGTAATAAATAAACAGGAACTGGTAATAATTAGCCAAACAGCATCTGAAAGGTAATTTTCATTTTTCCATGGACATGTAACTGAAGGCATAAATCAGTAACAGCACCATATTTTACAATTTATTTATTTGCTTGATTCTTGTTTCAATTCATACTCAAAATTTTTCCACTTATTCAATGGCAGTCAGTTATATGGGTCGAGGAAACTTGGGTCCCTAAAGTAAACCACTGACCTTTGGCAAGTTAATGATGAACTTTCCCATGTGTGATGCAAGTGGTCTTCAACAAGTGGCCACAAAACTGTTATCGACTATTTACTATCAATAAGGCCCCAAGAACAGTGAGTGGGAAAATATACAAATTCTCTGCTTAAGGCTGGGATTGAAACAGCAGCTTATGATTCATTTATTTTTGTTTATTTATTAGATTGGTGTTTTACACCGTACCCAAGAAAATTTCACTTATACGACCATGGCTCGCATTATGGTGGGAGGCAACAGGAACAATCCGTAGACCGTTGCCAGTCCTCAACTGGACTTGAACTCACAGCGACCGCATTGGTAAGAGGCTCCTTAGTCATTGCGCCACCCATTACTGTATTATAAGTAATGGAACCACCCTGGAATGCTAACCACTTCACCAAGTCGCAAGCTTATGTGCCTCGTGGTTAGGTGATGTGCACCTTACTAAGCAAAATACATCCTCCTTAAAAGAAGCAAAGGAAGTCATACCATCACCAACAAGTTCACAGATTAGCCATTTAATACCACATCTTTTCGCATTTTGTATGTACACTAAAATTTGCAAAAATCACCATTTGATCTACTCCAAGCTAACACCTGTTTTAGAACCCAAGACATAAAAGAAAACGGTTAAAAACAAAACTGTTAATAAAAACTGGTAAAACAAATCAAAACGGTATCACAAAACATCTGTTTTTTTTAAAATTTCTTTTAGCAGGTTTCATGTAATTTCCTAGACTAATATAGATTATAAAGGGACACAACTCTTGATACAAATATAGGCTGTCTACAATTCAGCAGATGCAGCCTGTATACTCAACAATGGAGACAAGCTTGTGTGCTTCAAGGTCAAGGGAAGGAAAAGTTTGGATTTATTTATTTATTTGATTGGTGTTTGACGCCCTAGAATATTTCACTCATATGACGGCGGCCAGCATTATGGTGGGTGGAAACCAGGCAGAGCCCGGGGGAAACCTACGACCATCCGTAGGTTGCTGTCAGACCTTCCCACATACGGCTGGAGAGGAAGCCAGCATGAGCTGGAAAAGTTTGGAAGATAATGACTTCGATGAACACAAACACATACATTTGTCATGTATGAAACCAGACAGAGGCTTTTGATTTTTGACAGAATTCCTTGACATGTTTGTTGTGGAAAGAGCACAGAATGCTTTTCCCAAATTTGCTCAATGTTAGTTAGTTAGTAGATACTCCTGAAATACTGACGTAGCATTATGTTTTCCTACTTTGTGAACTGGCTTGTTGATCCCCTTAGTCTTGTGTGGCTTCTGACTGGTTGATATGTCTTTTATTTTCATTTTATTACTTTTCACAGCAGTTGTCTTCAATAAATAAAAAAAAACATGGCTGTCAAACTCATGCTTGTGTAACTGGAGTATAAACCACAGTGTTCATGAAGATTACAATCGTTGTGCCTAAACCCTGCTTTCGTGTAATTAACAAACAGCTGATTCCCAGCTTGAAATGGCACCACAGCAGAGTGATGTCCCTTTGTGCACTGACACTGTCACTGTCTTCATAGTTTTGCATTGATGTCATGATGTCTGTGCCAATCATCAGCACACTCTTTGGTCATGTGACTAGAGTACTTGAGTGAGTGATTGAGTGAGTGATTGAGTGAGTGAGTGCTTGGGGTTTAACGTCATACTTAACAATTTTTCAGTCATCTGACAATGAAGGAATTCTTAGAGTGCATGTGCCTCCTTGTTGCAGGATGGATTCCCACCCCTCTTTTATCTAGTGCTGCTTCACTGAGACGACTTACGAAAGGCAAGAAAGCTGCCCCGCCAGAGCCATTATACTGATACGGGTCAACCAGTTGTTGCACTATCCCCTTCATCCTGAATGCCAAGCCAGGAAGTTACAACTTCCTCTTTTAAAGTCTTAGGTGTGACTCGACCCAGGACTGACCCTGGATTTACCACTCCCGAAGCAGACTAAGAGTACTTGAAGTGAAAACAAAAATTTAACCCAAGTGAGATAGGCCTTGAATAAGATTTTACCATAAAAAATGAAAAATATAGCTTTTTGGAAATATAGCCATAAAATAGGATAGTCCAGAGAAAGTAGAAAAAATTCTGTTCCCAATTTAGTGTAATTCAGCTCTGACAGCAACCTGCGGATCGTCGTGGGTTTCCCCCGGGCTATGCCCGGTTTCCACCCTTCATAATGCTGGCTGCCGTCGTATAAGTGAAATATTCTTGAGTATGGCGTGAAACACCAATCAAATAAATAAATAAATAAATAATGTAATTCACCTGAAGTTTAGCACTTTTCAAGTGACTCGTTTTGCTTGATTTCTGTCTGATTCATTCATCTTATAGGGTCACATAATAAGTTTTTGTGAAGTATCATATTAACGTCTTCATGTACTTCAGAATGTGTATTTTACAAACTTTAGGTGAAATACAGTATGTCCAGTGAAATTGTGAATTGTAATAAAAGCTCTGTGTTCCGAATAAGCTCCATCGACATCCTCTCTGCATGCTTTTGGTTTAGTCCATTTGCGTTTGTGTGCTGTTGTTATGAACTGCTTTTTCTGTGCCTACCTGTCTGTCTGTCTGTCTGTCTCCATCAACATTTCAGGAGTCTCCCAAGTTCATATTGGTTTGGATGAGACAGGGAGAGGGGTCTCACAAACTACAGCTAAAGGCATGGTTTCACAACAGTTTCTAGATTGGATGTGCATCTTACATAGTCAGGTCTGGAGGCTCAACAATGCCACTTGCAGCTACTAAAAAATCACTTCTTTCAGCCCAGTTTGTCTGAAATCCCTCAACGAAATATCGAACCAGCTTATTGTATCTGGCAAAAGTACAACTCAAGCTCCCTCTTCCAAACTATGTCCAAAGAAAGTATATTGCAAGCTCCTTCAACCAAAGTATGTCCAGCGAAAGCAAAACAGAAGCTCAGTTCCCCAATGTGCAACAAAAGTGTCAGGCAAGCTCAGAGTTCCCGAATGTGCAACAGAAGTGTAACATAAGCTCAGAGTTCCCCAATGTCCAATAAAAGTGTAACACAAGCTCAGTTCCCAAAAGTGCAACAAAAGTGTTAGGCAAGCTCAGAGTTCCCAAATGTGCAACAGAAGTGTAACACAAGCTCATAGTTCTCAAGTGCTCCATGTTCCCAGCTACATTTATATCTAGATGTCAGTAAATCCAGTGTTAAGTGCTAACTCTCACATTCTCCAGCTGACCGTTGATGTGCTCTGTATCCTTCATAAACTAAAGAATAAAATATACTTATCATTTATAATGTTTATGTTGTCAATTTAAGTACATAAAAATGTGCAAACATTATATTTAGTAAATGAACAAAAGTACTACTAAACTTTATATGTTGTCTTTTACTTTCTTAAAAACAAAAGATATGTGTAAAAAAACAACAGAAAAATAAAATTGAGAGGTTTCAAATACTTGTGTGAAATTTCTGAGTGGAAAAAACACACATAATCATCTGTCTTATTATTCACTTCTCTAAAACCTACTTTTGCTGTGCTAATATCATTGAAAAGAAATTGAAAAGAATTATTTTGTAATAATTGAATATATGGCATTATTTATACTCACTTCTTGAAGGGACTGTAGTTCATTCTCCAGGTCTAACAGGTTAGCAGTGTCAGTCTCATCCGTGTTATTTACTGGAGCGTTGCTCCCAGGCACCTGAGAAGATTGAGACAAAAAACATATAAAGGTGAACTGCAAAGAAAATGAAAGGTATCTGAGTACATACTTTGTGACAATTGTGTTACATTTTTCTGTTGTTTTTTTTTTCCATATGTCTAGGAAATTTGTAGCTTATGTTAATTCACAACAAATAAACCACATAAATCTGCAGTAAAACATCGTTCAAAATGCCATGGCTTGTTCCTTATCATTGTGCATTCACCTGATGTCAATGACATCCCATAAACTACTACTTTTTGTCTTAAGCATAAATGACGCTCACCAGATTTGTTCTAAACACAAAGAGTTTTCCATAAATAATGCAACAGAGGGCAATTTATGTATTTAACATTTGTTTACCACACAGGGCAATTGCTAAGATTGATATTAAAAATAGTGCTAATTAATAGAATATGTTCACACAGAAAACTTCCACAACCTTGTATTAATTACAATAACAGGAGAAGCCTGATGACAAATTTTTTTTTTTAGACTCCTGGAAACATGGCAAATTACAATAACAAGTGAAGCCTGATAACAAATTGTTTTTAGACTCCTGGAAACATGGCAAATTACGATAACAAGTGAAGCCTGATAACAAATTGTTTTTAGACTCCTGGAAACATGGCAAATTACGATAACAAGTGAAGCCTGATAACAAATTGTTTTTAGACTCATGGAAACATAGCAGTGCACCTTTAAAGTATAATTTTAACCAATCAAATTCAGAGATTTTATTTCCCACAAATGCACACATCCATTGATTACATCTGCAACAGGAGCTATTGTGTGGAAACCAAAGATTATACACACAAACAGACGGACAAACCAGAACTAAAATGGCAAAACTTGAACACTCAGTCATGACAATTAGCTTCTCGCATTCTCAGCACCAACGACTACAGGTCAAATTAACACCAGACCGTAATTCCTTGAATCATCTTCTTTCATCTGAATAAAAGACTTGAATATTCTACTGGCTGGCAACCACTGCGGAAGAATACAATGAAAGTAGCAAAGGTGAAGCCAATAGCTGTCTCAACTTCTCCTTATACTATCTCAGAGCTGGTCTTTGTGTTGCCTCACTGTATTAACACCATACTGAAGACGGCAGAAATGATGCCCTACTCCATCACAGCCTACTGACACCATGCTGATGACAGCAGTTGGGATACCCTACTCCATCACAGTCTACTGACACCATGCTGACGACAGCAGAAATTATTCCCTACTCCATCACAGTCTACTGACACCATGTTGATGACAGCAGTAATGATACCCTACTCCATCACAGTCTACTGACACCAGGATGAAGGCAGCAATGATACCCTACTCCATCACAGCCTACTGACACCAGGCTGATGACAGCAATTGGGATACCCTACTCCATCACAGTCTACTGACACCATGCTGATGACAGCAGAAATTATTCCCTACTCCATCACAGCCTACTGACACCATGCTGATGACAGCAGTTGGGATACCCTACTCCATCACAGTCTACTGACACCATGCTGATGACAGCAGAAATTATTCCCTACTCCATCACAGTCTACTGACACCATGTTGATGACAGCAGTAATGATACCCTACTCCATCACAGTCTACTGACACCAGGATGAAGACAGCAATGATAACCTACTTCATCACAGTCTACTGACACCAGGCTGATGACAGCAGAAATGATACCCTAATCCATCACAGTCTACTGACACCAGGTTGATGACAGCAAAAATGACAACGAACTCCATCACAGTCAACTGACACCTGGCTGATGACAACAGCAATGAAGCCCTACTCCATCACAGTCTACTGACACCAGGCTGATGACAGCAGTAATGATACCCTACTCCATCACAGAAACGAGGCTGATGACAGCAAAATTGACAACGAACTCCATCACAGTCTACTGACACCAGGATGAAGGCAGCAATGATACCCTACTTCATCACAGTCTACTGACACCAGGCTGATGGCAGCAGAAATGATACCCTAATCCATCACAGTCTACTGACACCAGGCTGATGACAGCAAAAATGACAACAAACTCCATCACAGTCTACTGACACCAGGATGAAGACAGCAGTAATGATACCCTACTCCATCACAGTCTACTGACACCTGGCTGATGACAGCAGTAATGATACCCTACTCCATCACAGTCTACTGACACCAGGCTGATGACAGCAGTAATGATACCCTACTCCATCACAGTCTACTGACACCAGGCTGATGACAGCAGTAATGATACCCTACTCCATCACAGTCTACTGACACCAGGTTGATGACAGCAGTAATGATACCCTACTCCATCACAGTCTACTGACACCAGGCTGATGACAGCAGTAATGATACCCTACTCCATCACAGTCTACTGACACCAGGCTGATGACAGCAGTAATGATACCCTACTCCATCACAGTCTACTGACACCAGGCTGATGACAGCAGTAATGATACCCTACTCCATCACAGTCTACTGACACCAGGCTGATGACAGCAGTAATGAAGCCCTACTCCATCACAGTCTACTGACACCAGGTTGATGACAGCAGTAATGATACCCTAATCCATCACAGTCTACTGACACCAGGTTGATGGCAGCAGCAATGATACCCTACTCCATCACAGTCTACTGACACCAGGCTGATGACAGCACTAATGATACCCTACTCCATCACAGTCTACTGACACCAGGCTGATGACAGCAGTAATGATACCCTAATCCATCACAGACACCAGGCTGATGACAGCAAAACTGACAACGAACTCCATCACAGTCTACTGACACCAGGCTGATGACAGCACTAATGATACCCTACTCCATCACAGTCTACTGACACCAGGTTGATGACAGCAGTAATGATACCCTACTCCATCACAGTCTACTGACACCAGGTTGATGACAGCAGCAATGATACCCTACTCCATCACAGTCTACTGACACCAGGCTGATGACAGCACTAATGATACCCTACTCCATCACAGTCTACTGACACCAGGCTGATGACAGCAGTAATGATACCCTAATCCATCACAGACACCAGGCTGATGACAGCAAAACTGACAACGAACTCCATCACAGTCTACTGACACTTGGCTGATGACAGCAGTAATGATACCCTACTCCATCACAGTCTACTGACACCAGACTGATGACAGCAGTAATGATACCCTACTCCATCACAGTCTACTGACACCAGGCTGATGACAGCACTAATGATACCCTACTCCATCACAGTCTACTGACACCTGGCTGATGACAGCAATGATACCCTACTCCATCACAGTCTACTGACACCAGGCTGATGACAGCAATGATACCCTACTCCATCACAGTCTACTGACACCAGGTTGATGACAGCAGTAATGATACCCTACTCCATCACAGTCTACTGACACCAGGCTGATGACAGCAGTAATGATACCCTACTCCATCACAGTCTACTGACACCAGGTTGATCAGTACTAGGCTGATTAGTACTTGGCATATCCTCCTCTGAAGCATAATATGGGAGGAAGTACTAAAGTTGCTTTTTCTTACATTTTGTTTTTTACTTTCTTGCATGCAGCACAGATGTACAAAGAACAATTGAGAAACAATTTTAGATGAGCCATAAAGTATTGCCTAGAGTCAGAATTACCTGGTATATGCTTTCACCTTCCTTCCCCTCCACAGGTGCTCCGTTTGTAGGTACCTGATCAAATACATAATAGATAAATGATACGTTAAAAGATCTGATACATCAATTTGTCAACTAGTTTTTTTTTTTTTTTGTGAGCAGTCAAAGAGACAGTCACTCAGCCAGCGGTTGGTTTGCATGTGGAAAGATGTCTCAATGCTGAAGATCTCCTATATGACTAGGTGCACATGAGCAAGATCATAAATGGAAATTGATTAAAGACTTCAAAGATATTGTGTTTACAGGACTGTGACAAAACATAAGTTATATAACGTCAATGGCTTTGATGAACATGGCAATACAGTTCCTCTGAATGTGTACACATGGTATAGCATTGGTACCTCTGATTACATGTGTTCAGGAAACTGACAGCTATGACAATCATGCTAAGCCTGTTTTGGGTGAGGAATGAAAAGTATATAAAGCCTTTTGAAGTGTGGAGACCATTGTACCTGGTGGTGTTTTAGACCATCTACAAATTCATAGTTATGCAGTGATGTTATACTGTAACTGTTCGTCAGCATATTATTTGGTCATGTGACAAGAGCGCTGGAGGTGAAACCAAAGCAAATTTAACACAAGTGAGATAGGCACTGTAGAAGATTTCAGTGTAAAAAATGGAAAAAAAAAAAGCTTTTAAGCAAGAAATTCTTTCCGGAAAAGGATGTAACCTAGCCTTCAGATATAATAGTTCCAATGTCATATAGTACTTTAAACTTAAGCAATAGGCACAATCAGCATTTCGCCCATTCATGTCCATGTTATTTATCACCTCTTGCTCCTTGCGAGGAGCCCGGGTGCTCAAAACTATGAATAAATGTTGACAAAGGCATGAAGGACATCAGACCAAAACACTGCTGGCAACAATGCTGGATTACAATCCTACGTTAGTTTCATTACACAAGAACACTAGAAACTATGGCATTTACATGTATATATGACCTCTGAGTTTCACATTTTGATAATATTAAGCAGACTATGAACATATGGTTCAGGAAGTTAAAAAGCAGATAAAAGGTGAGGTGTAGATAAACTAAAATAAACATTTTTAAGGTTTGATCACTTGATGTCCCAGATTAAGTCAGACTGCAGTTAAATACAGTTTTTCAATTTGGGCACCCTTTCTTTAAGTTTAATTTGGGCAAAAATACTTTCAGACATGAAGAAACCTGAAATTTTATTGTCAAAATTGTATGCAAATCTACAATAAGTACACATGATTAAAAGGAACTTTATGAAACATTTCATTTGAATTTATCAGGCAATATTCTTCATAGCTTGGAGTCATTATTAAACTCCCTTAGCATCAGTGCATACCCTAAAGTACATACCATAGCAACTAGTACTGTAGGCATAACTTTGCCATGGTACTGCAGTTATATGCATATAACATCATGAGTTCCTTGTGAAACTGACCTTTGGTTTTCTTTGTTTTATAAAAATAAAATAACCTTAAGAATAATCCCCCAAAGCCACCAAATCCACCAAAGGGTGGAGGAAACAGTGCTTATCCTGCAGGAAACCACCTTGCTTCACATTTGAATCCGACAATAATGAGCTCTTTGAATTACTTATATTTACTTATAGTATATTTATACTCTTTGATCATTGTTCAACTTATACTGTGGTCATTTTTCTTGGAAACCGGTGGAGGAAACTGGAGTTCCTGTGAGCTTTAAAAAGTTACAGTCCCAATGGATGCATCCATTACATCTGATGTCCCACCACACCTTGTCGTGACAGCGTAAATTTTTCATTCCATTCCCGGAGAGAGCAATTCTGACCTCATGGCGTCACAGAAAGATTGAGCATTTGTAACCAATGTGTGGGACAACCGGTTGACCTATTTGCAACAATACTGCTACAATAATGATTGGTCAATTGCGTGTTGTTGATTGACAGTTGGGAAAGGTCTTTGTACAACATACTGTCATCTATGTACAACATACTAGTGAAAGAAAAGTGGTTTTCATTGAATGGCCATGCAAGTGTTGTAGACGGCTTATTGTCACCAAGGCCCAATGAACAGTGAGATCAATGGAATGTGCCCAAGGGCAAGGATTGGACTCACATTTTATGTGTTTTAGCGATTGAAAGAGAAGAGTTTTCATGACAATGTCATGACCCGCACCAATGACCTGTTTGATGTACAAATGACATAATGTGATAAATTAAAACAGTGACTTTCTCTCACCTGATAGATGTTGTCCCCCCCTTCTTTTGGCCCACCCTCTGTTCCTTCAGTGGTCTCCCCTGTTTCCTGTTTGCTTTTGGCTTCCTCCATTTCCTGTTTCTTTAACTCGTAAACACACTGGAACAGATCTCTCAAGGTCAGCACCAGATACTCGGCCTACAAGTAGAAAGAGTCATTTAGAAGTTGACAGGGTAAGATCATTTAGTACTGTCATTTCTACATACAGACAGACAGAGGGAAACAGCGGAACAGACATCTCAATGTATAAAACAGCAGAGACTGACAGACAGAGGGAAACACTGGAACAGACATCTCAATGTATAAAACATCAGGGACAGACAGAGAGAGTAAAACACTGGAACAGACACCTCAATGTATAAAACAGCAGAGACTGACAGACAGAGGGAAACAATAGAACACAAATGCCAACATATGAAACACCAGCTTGTCAACTGTCTGCAGACAGACAGACAGACAGAGGGAAATACTGGTACAGATATCTCAATGTATAAAACACCAGACTGACTACAGAGGGAACCTCTGGAACAGATATCTCAAAGACTGTCTACAGACAGAGGGAAACACTGGAAGTCAACATATGACACACCAGCTTGTAGGCTGTCTGCAGACAGAAACACATAGAGAGGGAAAGACTTGAACAGATATCTCAAAGTATAAAACACCAGACTGTCTACAGACAGAGGGAAACACTGGAAGTCAACTTTTGAAACACCAGCTTGTAGGCTGTCTTCAGACAGAAACACACAGAGAGGGAAAGACTGGAACAGATATCTCAAAGTATAAAACACCAGACTGTCTATAGATATACAAGGGGAACACAGGAAAATCCTGCTATATGTATCTGAATGTGTAAAACACCAGAATATCTACAGACAAACAGGCAGACGGACAGACAGACAGAGGGAAACACTGGAACAGATATCTTGGTATCGATCACAAGACAGTTTTCAGACACACAAACGATGCTACAAGTATCTCAATGTATAAACACCCTGGATATCTACAGGCAAACAGGCAGACAGACAGACAGACAGAGGGAAACACTGGAGCAGATATCTTGGTATAGATCACAAGACAGTTTTCAGACACACAAACGCAACTACAGGTATCTCAATGTATAAAACACCAGGATATCTACAGACAAAGGGAAACACTGGAATGGATATCCTGAAGTTTAAAAACACCAGACTTCAGACAGAAAAACCCTGCTACTGGTGTGCCACTGCATAAAACACCAGACTTCAGACAGAAAAACCCTGTTAAAGGTGTGTCACAGCATAAAACATCAGACTTCAGACAGAAAAACCCTGCTAGAGATGTGTCACTGCATAAAACACCAGAGACTGTCTAAAGATATAAATTAACAGTGTAAAAAGATAACTCGATATATAGACTGCGCAATCTACAATTATCTGTGGCTAAAAAAAACCCCCCAAAAAAGCCAGTCCATAACTCACAGCCTGTAACGTTTTGATGGCAAAGAACTTGTGAGTACCATCTCCTACTCCGTATATGTAACCGAAGGCTCGATTGTCGGTGACGTCCCGAGAGATGAAGGAAATTCTATGGACGGCATGGTTGTGCTCGATGGCCTGTGATGACAAAAAGAGGCAAAGGAATTGTTAAACACAATTGCTAATC
This sequence comes from Liolophura sinensis, assembly GCF_032854445.1. Classification (NCBI taxonomy): domain Eukaryota; kingdom Metazoa; phylum Mollusca; class Polyplacophora; order Chitonida; family Chitonidae; genus Liolophura; species Liolophura sinensis. The sequence continues at coordinate 25,541,881 of NC_088301.1, read as the reverse complement.
TGTTTTCTCTACCTACCTATGCCTACAAGAACTGTAGTTACTAATAAAACATACAAATAATAACAATAAAAAATAATTTTGAGTCCGATAGAAATTTTGTGAGCTGACATCATGATTTACTCAAAGCCTGTCAAAAAAAAACACGCACACACACACACACACACACACACAAAACCCCAACAAGATCATTAAAAAAAAAAAAAAGATAACCCAAGTGCTACTTTGTGATGTGAAACACAGGCACATTCCGCATATCAAATCACACCATGAGACCGTAGAGTAATTTTCAGCGCTTGTGCAGGTTCACTGCGAAAACCTGAAATTACCTCTCATAAGTTACAACCCTAATTCTTGAACCTTTTCAACCACTTCTGCCACCAACATTTTCAAACATTCTGAGAGAACTCGCATCATTAGTAGCACAAACAAATCATTTTCGTAGTAATATTATGGACAGATTCAACATAAAACAGTGCGTTAGAAGCTGAAAAGTACACTGAAGATTTACAGTAAGTCTTTAGAGCCACACTGATGGTGGTAACAATATCTTCCATGATTCATTTTGGTCAAATCATGACAGTGTGTCCTTTTACAGTAGGCAAGTTCTAATTTACATATATACTGCTGCCTCACTGGAACATCACCAGGTTCAATTATTACTCGACTTATCCCCTGTGTTTTTAAAACCACTTGAGAATATACCATGACAGCCCATTTTGTAAAGTCTTAGTTATGACTGGCTTTGCACAGTATGGGTTTTGTGGGAAGTGTTGGTAATGTGAAAAAACTGCAAGGGGGGGGGGGAGGATTGGACAAGTTAACCCTTCTGCTTGTCGAGCAGAACAGTTTTGATAAAATCCATCCACTAAATCCATTCTCTCAAAACTTATTGTGCACATGTACATACAATAAAGAGATGTTGTATACGAGAGGAGATATAAGAAAAAAACTGATCTAACACGAGGTCTGTCTGTACATGAACATATGCATGTGATGCAAAAGGCAAACTGATTAGGCTACTCTTATCAGTGACAAGTGTTTACAGAATTTATCCCCTGTTATGCAAGAAACTTAAGTGTTTAACCTCGATAACAGATATACATGCCAGCATCATATTAAAATATCTCCACCTGGAATCTTTTGCATCAGTCTGGAAACTTCTTGCAGTAACTTAACATACACTGACATGTACAACTTGCATAACATAAGAATTGACACAGAAACCCTTTTACAACCTGGGGCAGGTAATATTCACTGAGGTGTGCCGTCTGCCACAGTCACAGCTGGGGGCCACATGACTATACCACAAATACATTCTTTCATTAATGCTGAACAAGAATTTCAATACAAGGATGTCTAGTCAATATATATTTATGTTAAAATAAAATTGAAGTTCCCTGACTTTTTAAAAATTGACATGTTTGAAAACTTGATCCATACTTACACACAGTGTCTATATAATTGTAAATGAAACATTCTGAAAGTATTACTTTTGTAAGACGTCACCTAATGCCTTGAGCTATCTGAATAACAGCTATGTGAATACGAGTTATCTGAATAATGGCTATCTGAATAGCAGCTATCTGAATAATAGCTACGTCAAAAGTCCCCAACAGAAAAAAAAAGGGCCATAATTTTGTCAATATGATGATATGAACCAAAATTTGTACCTCTGTAAATTGTCTTGGTTAAACCATGTGCCAAGTTTCAAATTAGGGCAATGAACACAGTCCATAATAAGACAAAAAAGATGCCATAATTTCACTGAAAGTTAACAAAACAGAGTGAAACTCGAATCTGATCTATAGCTGGTCATATCTAAGCAATTTTCAATTCAATACAACAACATAATTTCAAAGAAAGCAACGTATCAATTAAGTGTCAATTCAATACTGAGAAAAGTCCAATAAATTGTTTTTGATGGCCTACATTGTATTAACACATACACAGATTAAAACTACAACCCGAGAGATGACAACTTATGATCAAAAGGGGGTACATTTACAAGCAGAGCTTCACTGTATAACCTAAAAAATCGTCTTTTTTATTGAAGTCTAAAACGGGTTACTCATGGAATTAAATAATAATTTATTTAATAATAATAATTTAGTGCTGGCTTCTTAGGTGGAACACATACATTTAGTAATAAATCAGCTGTTGCCTGATCAGTGGTCTGATTAAGCCCCCTGTGGGTCACCTCATTTCTTCCCGGACATGCATGACATGGGTAAGAGCTACATGATGGCACATCCAGACCATAGTCATTAACACAGAGCCACTCCCCCTTTAAGTGACTGGCCGTGCAGCTCAGTACATGCCCACAAATATCTCCAGCGTACTCATACAGGATGTCTAACGTAATGTCACTTAACATATATACATGTATATATACAGTAATATCGCAGCCACATATGTACTTGGACGACATTTATTAATATCTGTATCAAGAGGTGTCGATGTAGATGTATATGTACTATAAACATGTGCAAAAGTGGCCAATTAATCTATTTTATTATGTGTCAGTAAAACATTCCAGTATTGTCTGTTCATATATGTACAACCCACTGAATGTAGATAATGACAGCACCAACCACTATAATGCTTTATATTGTAATACAGAGATGACAAGTTACAGTCATTATCCATGTCTCAGAAAGTTTTTTTTTTGATGTTAATCTCATAATGGTGTTCTGCGGTTTAGCTGAAAGGTAGGATGACATCCTACTGCACAAATGAAAGTTTCACCTACATGAATAATATATTATGACACTTATTTTGTGGGTGAAATTTTGTGACTAACCACAATTTAATATCGTGAGCATACCGAGGATTCTAAATTAAGATATACAATATATATATATACAGTCAACATACTGAAAAGCCAGTCATCTCTATATGAATCACCATGATATTGCTGAAATCATGCCGATGTGGTGTTAAGCCATAATCATTGATTCATTCTTTAAATGTAGGGCACATACTCTACATGTGCCCTACTCTACGTGACCTACTCCACATATGACCTACTCTACATGTGACCTACTCTACATGTGAGCTACGCTACATGTGAGCTACTCTACATGACCTACTCCACATATGACCTACTCTACATATGACCTACTCCACATATGACCTACTCTACATGTGACCTACTCTACATGTGACCTACGCTACATGTGAGCTCATAATTATTCACATATTTGGGACATTTAATATAATTATAATTCCACTAAAATGGTACAGATTTGATTTCAGAAATGTCACTGCTATAAATGCATGTCAAAATGGTGTATGTATAAAGGTGTCAAAGATGTATCGGGCAGGAGGGGGGTGTCGGAATTGAATGTTCGGATCCTAAAATTTAAATGTGACATTGAGGCCGTGTACACATTTTATAACACAATTCAAAACGATGCTACATGTATCTGAGAGTTTTCAAGTCTGCGAATGAAAGACCAACTGTTTTCTGGAATTAAAAAACAAAATTTGTGTAAACACTAAAAAACGCCAATGGTACACATGCATTGTGCATGATACAGACACTATAATCACTGCTGTACTGCTGAAAACCAAAGGTAGAACAGTGCTGATTATTCACCCCCCAAAAAATTATACTGTATATATGCAAATTAGGCAATGGTCACGTTAAAAATCTTTCACTAGCTGTGGAATGAATACTACATGAAGTATAGGAAAGGCTTTATATTCACACTGGCAGAAATGAATTATATTCAATCAGAACTGCACTAGTGTATATAAGTCACATGCCCTTAGTTGTGTTCTAGATAACAGTACATGAATGTACAGCTATAAATGCATGCTAACAAAGACACCCACCTCACATGTGCCAGTATGGGTACTTGTTTATGTGGTCAGAAAATGACAGATCACTATCATATTCAACATTTGACTTAGATCATCTGAGATCTAAAGGGCAATGTCCCTTGCAATATAAAACTGTGGACTGTATCATTCACTCGTAGAAAGGCGGGTTTGAACTACATGACCTATATTTGGCAGCCATATTTGTTTGTTTGTTTGCTTTAAAGGGGTCTAAAGGAAATGAAAACAATAGTTCAAACCATGGCTGTAGCAATCAAAAAATGTTTTTGAGATGTTTACAATTCCAAAACAAAATGACAATCATAAACAAAGTAATGATCACAATTTAATTGCAGGCTTTGGAAAGTTATGGGGACAGCCATTACATGAGTGAGTTAATAACTGGTCACTGATGAATGGAAACTCTCTAATTCTCCAAGAAAATGACATGGAAAATATGAGCTAAACTTTTGGGACAATATGACTTGCCAAAAAAAAAACCCACATCAAGTGAAGTATGACTGTCTACATGTGGCTCTTATTCATAGGGTGGATTATTTAAAAGTAAAATTGTGGATTTAATTGGACAGTCTTTTTTGATTAGCAAACATTAAAATATTATTTATGAACAATACATATATCAGGTACATAAAGTAAATTCTTCCTCTTGGGTTGTTTTCATCATTATTCCAGCAATATCAAAGCAGTCATGTCTCACACGTAGCTTATAGCATGCTTGGCTATATGTTAACATATTTACAGTGGACGCTACACTGGAGCAATGTTGCTATCCCAGCCTATGCTAATACATCTCCAATATGGTTGACAAGTTAGCTTCTCATTAATGCCAGGCTTGTGACATGTGCAAACCTTTGCACGTGTATATTTTGCTTTAAATTATTGTTTACCTGGCTATAAGACTTGTTTACTCAATGTCTGTTTATTCTAAGTACAATCTAGGTATATATGTACACATGTGCATCTACTGATACATTAATATCCACTTGTCCTCCATATACACTGTGCACGACTGCATCGGCCATATTGATTGTCAACACGTCGCTGTTCACAATGTTGACAAACACTTCAATCCATCCTGTCATGTACGATATCAACTGAACTGGCGAAAGTTTGCACAGCATTAAGCTGGGTTCCTGCGCAATATTTACCATGCTATACAACGTGTACATGCATGTACGTGTTGGCATAAAGGGTAAATAAGGGGCTGCAGGGGACCAAACACAAACCGTTCATAGTGAAACAAATTTTATGTTCAATAAATCGCAATAAATCGTAAAACGCCAATGAAATAAATCAATAAAATATATGTGTTTTCATGGCATCACATAATCATGATGCATATTCCAGAGAAGTGAAAAAAAAAACTGGCAGGAAACATGTGGACCCCTAATAAAAAATAAAAAATGATGAGATGAATCCTCTGTTATTCACCTTAGTTCATTAGTCTACAAGTGTCAGCCTCTCCAGGGACACACTGACTGGAATCCTCTGTTACTCACCTTTGTTCATTGGTCTACAAGTGTCAGCCTCTCCAGGGATAAACTCACTAGAATTCTCTGTTACTCACCTTAGTTCATGGGTCTACAAGTGCCAGCCTCTGCAGGGATACACTCACTGCAATCCTCTATTACTCACCTTTGCTCATTGGTCTACAAGTGCCAGCCTCTCCAGGGATACACTCTCTAGAATCCTCTGTTACTCACCTTTGTTCATTTGTCTACAAGTGCCAGCCTCCCCAGGGATACATTCACTAGAATCCTCTGTTACTCACCTTTGCTCATTGGTCTACAAGTGCCAGCCTCTCCAGGGATACACTCTCTAGAATCCTCTGTTACTCACCTTTGTTCATTGGTCTACAAGTGTCAGCCTCTCCAGGGATACACTCACTAGAATCCTCTGTTACTCACCTTTGTTCATTGGTCTATGAGTGCCAGCCTCTCCAGGGATAAACTCACTAGAATTCTCTGTTACTCACCTTTGTTCATTGTTTCACAAGTGCCAGCCTCACCAGGGATAAACTCACTAGAATCCTCTATTACTCACCTTAGTTTATGGGTCTACAAGTGCCAGCCTCTCCAGGGATACACTCACTAGAATCCTCTGTTACTCACCTTTGTTCACTGGTCTACAAGTGCCAGCCTCTCCAGGGATACACTCACTAGAATCCTCTGTTACTCACCTTTGTTCACTGGTCTACAAGTGCCAGCCTCCCCAGGGATCCCTAGCCCCTCTAGGGATATATTCACTAAAATCCTCTGATACTCACCTTTGTCTGTTCGTCTATCAGTGCTAGCCCCTCCAGGGATACATTCACTAAAATCCTCTGTTACTCACCTTTGTCCGTTCGTCTATCAGTGCTAGCATCTCCAGGGATACATTCACTAGAATCCTCTGTTACTCACCTTTGTCCGTTCGTCTATCAGTGCTAGCCCCTCCAGGGATACATTCACTGAAATCCTCTGTTACTCACCTTTGTTCGTGCTAGCCCTTCCAGGGATACATTCACTAAAATCCTCTGTTACTCACCTTTGTTCATTAATCTACAACTGCCAGCTTCTCCAGGGATCCCTAGCCCTTCCAGGGATACATTCACTAAAATCCTCTGTTACTCACCTTTGTTCGTTCGTCTATCAGTGTCAGCCCCTCCAGGGATACATTCACTAGAATCCTCTGTTTATGCTCCCCTGATGCTTTCACTGCAGCTTTCAGCTTCTGTAAAGATTCCTGGCACATCTTGTCACCCCTTGCTGACTCCACATCATCAACCCCGATTAACTTAGCGCGGAAATTCACACCTTCACCTTGAAATCTTGATGGGTCGTTTTTGTCTAGTTGAAGTAAAGAACACAGCTGAACTTTAGAAGCATGTTTCGAAGGCTAACTGGAATTTTTAGTCACCTTAAATAGGGATTTTACTATCTTTTTCAGCAGAAGGCTACCCTAGAAAAATAGTCAGCTACCTGACAAAGAATTAAATGAATTAAAAATAAGAAATACCTGCATCATTTTCCACAGAAGTAGCAGGTAGCTAATAGAAGTCACACGCCATGGACAGATTCCAAAGAGTTTTTTCTAACATAAGTCTAAGTTTAAAATATGGTTTTAGGGTCAATATTTGAGGAGCTATAAATTGACACATTGACCACCTCATGAATGTTATCTAAAGACACATGTGAAAGTTTCAAAGTACACTGTAAAAATGTAAGCAGCATTCTGACAATGTTTACACATCTTGCCTCAAGTTTTGTGGAAAAACCATCCTACTACAGTTTGACTTACCTTTCTTTCCTTTAAGTTTTTGAGACATCTTGACTGCGCTCTATCCTCAATACATTTCCATCAGATCTGCAAAGAAAGGATTAACTTATTTATTACCAGAGGATTAATGCATGATTAACTCTGAGGAAAAACACAGATCTACTCAACCTAAATCCTGTATCAAATGGTGTCAGCCATCAAAACTAAACGATATCACATTTACAGGAGTTTACAACATGGCTGTAATGTTGTTATCTGTTGACAAGGTACAAAACAGTGTATAAGTCAATACTTATCCCAGTCTAAGTTCACAGGATAAAGAACAGTTTTCACAAAAGAAAAAAAATATTAAAACACAGGAAACTCTGTACACTATATGAATATACTGTACATGCAACCAGCATTACAGTTTAACAAAGGCATGTATACAATATTAAAAAGTGATTTATTTTGTAATTCAAAAAAAAAAATAAATAAATAAAATAAAAAGAAAAATAAAAGAACAGTAAGTACGTGTACACACAACCTATATTTAGGCTTGCAAAATGCTTGCAAATCTTCATCAGACAGCAGCCTCAAGTACCCTAGCCTGACTACATGCATAGCATAGTTTGATCAGAAAAAAGTGACAGTGCCACCATATATATATACACACACACACACACACATATATATATATATATATATATATATATATATATATATATATATATATATATATATATATATAGGTGAAAGACATGAATCATAGCAAGCATGTAAAAAGGTAATACTAAACACTGACTGGTATGAATTGATAATGTTTCAATATCAACAAAGGTATAAAATGATAATATTGAATAGCAACACAGATACATATAAACGATTATATTGAATATCATCAATTTTTAAGTTAAGTAAATGAATATGCTGTATGATGAATATTAGAAGAGTTCAATCATTATGGTCATCTAGACTATCATCACAGGTAAATGGTCATAATGAACACTAGTATAAAACAAATGAATATTCTTAAATAGCTGGAATAGTATGATATAACGAAAAAGTGCACGAGCCAAGAATTAACCTTGGTTGTTGCTACATATGGTTCTGTTAAGAGTCTCCACCACATCTCTGATATGTCAGCTAAATATCTCGCGGTTCAGGTGGTATGGGATTACCTGTAACTGTACACACAGCCTTACAACCTTCCCCCTGTCCTCACAGACAGGTAGATGTGGTGCTAATCAGTGGATGGGGTAGATAGCTCAGGTACAGAGCAAGGGTTGGCCGATAACCAAAGATCATCAGATTACATCCTGCAGCTACATGTAGCTACAGTGTACCTGCTTCTAGACACAGGTGAATGCTACAGAAAGCAGACCTTTTATGTATAATAAAGGCACAAGGCTATATACGTATAAAATTAACACAAAAACATAATTACCTGAACATAAAATTTTTCACAATTTTAAAGTGATAAAATAAGCACAGGTTGAAACAAATAAAACAAATCTAGAAAGCAAACCTTTTCGTGCATTTACACAAATATATGTGATTAGAAAGGGTGGTTAAATAGCTCATTTAATGGTTGTTTGAACAAGACAAAAAAAGAAGAGATATATGTAAACAGATTTCATGCAATATTTGTCTAGTTCTCTGCATCATATGCAGTGTATAAATTCAGATCTATGTTCATAAAAATCTGTTCTCAAGATTTCCTTAAAATGTACAAATAAACAGCAGATTTATCTGCACGTGATCAGATGGGAAAATCAGGCCATTGTTCTTGTGCATGCTCAACCACTGACATGTTTTCTGTCTGTTTACTGTAAATCTTCAACCTTCTTGACCTCTAAAGTACTTTTTTAAAGTAGTCGAAAATATTACATACAATTATTATGAAAATGATGCTAAAAATAATTTGTTTACCTCAATAAGGATGCAAGCTTCACAGAACTGGTCAAATCATTGCTCTACAACTGATAGTTCTCTCAGAGTTTGGTTGCTGATGTGGTTGAAAAATTATAGTATCTGTAATATTCTTTTATAAACAGAGCTGCTGTAAAATTAACGAATTCTGAAATAAGCTTTCATCTTTTACGATCAGGTATGACGTGTACAAAATTTGTGATAGTCACTGAAATGTATAAAATCAAGATGCATGTATCATTGTATAGTATCTAGATGCACAGCTGTACATGTAGATGTAGGTCACATCAAATTCATGCTAACACAGGTGGTAATAAAATTTATTTTTTTTCCAATATTATATGCCTTAGGCAGTTAGTATACATTGTATTTATACTTATATAAGGTTTTATGCTGTACTTTACAATTTTTCAATCATATGATGACAAGGAGTCATTTGGTGTGTGTATACAATACACATACTGTGTCTCCTTGTGGCAGGGCAAGCCCATGCCACCAGTGCTGCCCCTACTGAAATACCATGCTGAAGACACCAAACACATTATTATGACACCAGGCGAACCAGTAAAGTTTCCTTGCTCTAGCTTCTCAGTGCTCAGCACCAAGCCAGGCAGCAACAAATAGCATTTTTTGAAGTCTTTAGCATGACTCAACCTGGATTTGAGCCCAGATTTCCTAACTCAGCATACATATATGCTTAGGTATATGTACTGGGTATATAAATGTACTTGCATGAACACAATAGTGAAAGAGAGAATAAATGCTTGTGGCTTAACATCACTGAACAGTAACACTACAAACATATGATGGCAAGAACTAGCTTACATTAAGAGTGCCACTGAAAATGTCTGTAAATATACATGGATGTACATGAATACATGGGTATCATACATACATGCAGATATACAGCATTGTCTCAACTATAAATCCTTCCCCTCAAGTGTGCCTCATACAATTTGACATTCACTCTCCTCCAATCCTATATAAAGAGTGGTAAAACTTTCTAATTTCCAATCGTCTCCTAATAATGACGTGCTTAACACTGAGACAAATGTCAGCATGGTGAAGTTACAAATGTGAGAAAAAAGAATACATTCTTAATACTCTTCACTTAATTAGCTAGGAAGAGCTAACCTGTATTTGCACACATCCAGGATGTTCACCGACATAGGCAGATAAAATGTGCATACAAAAATAACCGAACTCTACAACACTTAACTGTACATTTACCTTAATGCCTTATACAGCTTTTCAAGTTAATCTCTTAAAATGCCTTCAGCATAAAATGGATGTGTTTCGTGTAAATCTATATACTATAATTATATTTGAAAGCAGAAAGCAGGAAGTATTTTTGAGAAAAAAATGTGACCAGCTAAATAAGGCTTGGTATATACACCACCTGGTGTGTGATATGTTATGAGGTTAAACCTGGAGGTCGTGGAATGTAGATTTCCTGCATGTGAATGTGAAAAGACAAAGCTCATTTACATAACTGTACATGTATGTGACATTGACAAGAAAATACAGGTATATGCATATAAGAACTCATGGAATGTAAAAAAAAAACAAAAAAAAAAACAACAAAACAACCATACTGTAATATAATACTGTACATCTGATTGGAAGAGCTTTATAAATAAGTCATAAAAGACAGAGTGTGATGTTTTAAACATATTTTTACTTTAACAGGAAACGTATCTCTTGTATACATGTATTAAGGTATTCCTTTAGTACATGTACATTTCCCCGCCCCCACACACACAGCATCACACGAAACTCTAGCTTCAGTGAAGGTGGCTGCCGTATATCCAGTGGGAAGAAACATTATGGCATCAAACATAGCAGCTATTTGAACTGTGTCAATCAGTGGTTTGTTTTTGTTCTTTTTTTTTGGTTTTTATTTCCTTTTTTTTTCTCTTTTTTTGTGTTTTTTGGCTAAATATGACAAATGAAGGTATGTATACATGTACTGTACAATATGCATACATGTATGTACATAAATACCTGAGAGACAACTAGAAGAAATACTCTGTGACCCAAAATTTCATCCATGACTACGTTGCTCATTTTTCCACATTCTAGGAGTTTTATTGATTTTAGAAAGGTGCTTTGAGAGATGTTTGGAAGGTAGGATGACAGACTACTTGGTAAAATGTAAATTTTAGCACCAGAAGTAATATCTCATGACATTCATTTGCCTCCAAAAAATTTGTGGTCGAATTTTTAAGTCATTTTGGGTATAGGAACATTCACACCGCATGGGTACACATGTGTCTCTTTAACATGCAATTGTTATTGTTTATGTTTACAAAGCATGACATACAGAAGAATTCAAAAGAATGACACATGTATGTACATGTGTGAGAGTATAGGAGCACAATACGTGTATATAAACGTATCCATATTTCTTGCATCAAATGTTTAAATGCAAGCATGACACGTTTTTGTGAACAAAAATTAAAAGCTGTTGAATAGCAAAAAATCCACACTTTTAGCAAATAGGCATATGATGCTGCACAGAGCTGCATCCTGCACCCTAAGTCTTCATCCTTTTCGCATATGAAAGAGCAACTTTTACGCAGTGCAATTAAGGAGACAAAACTATGTTGGTTTCAGGGCTTCAAAAAAAGTAAAATTTAATCAGTCTACACAGAAAAATGCCTTCAGAATATGTTTGAATAAGCACCTTGCAAACATGCAAAAATGCACTGTACAAAAACGCACAGTGAAAAGACTGTTCTACGGAAAAAGGTGTCTTAAAAATTGACTGGCACACTTCATTATGTTATGGTGTTGAAGATGCTGTCAGTGTGTACCTTAATTCTGGAAATTTAGGAGGATCCTTTTGTGAGACATCTATTCGGGTAATGAAACAGCTTACAGTGTATGTGACTCCTCAGGAAATGACCAAGTCGCATGCATGTGCATGAAGTCTTCACGCAATCATGAGGTAGCTCCTTATGTGTAGGCTTCCTCTGGTAATCAGGCCACACCATCACAAAGCTGTTTTGGACACAAGTCAAACTGTTTTGAAGTTAAAACAAAGTCTAGCACAGCTTCATGATCTTGGGGCCTGATAAGTAGCTTCTCGTCTGCTACACGTAGTTCCCTCTCTGGTAATGTGGTACACATGGCTCCCTATAGTACATGTTTTAGATTCTTTTGTAATGGTACATATAATGAAATATCTCCTCAAGTAAAAGTCTCCTCTAGGGATGACATAGCTCCTTGTGTAAAGCTCCCCTCTAGAAAAGAAATAGCTCTCTGTCTAAAGGTCTTCTCTACGAAAGTAGTAGCTCCATGTGTAAGGTCTCATCTAGGAATGAAATAGCTGTTTGTGTAAAGGACTCCTCAAGTAATGAAATATGTGTAGCAACTTATGTATAGGTATCCTCTAGTAATGAAACAGCTCTTAGTGTAAATGTCTCGTCTAGTAATGAAATAGCTCTCAGTGTAAAGGTCTCCTCTCGTAATGAAATACCTTCCAGTGTAAAGGTTGCGTCTAGTAATGAAACAGCTCTTAGTGTAAAGGTCTCGTCTAGTAATGAAACAGCTCTTAGTGTAAAGGTCTCATCTAGTAATGAAACACCTCTCAGTGTAAAGGTCTCGTCAAGTAATGAAATAGCACTCAATGTAAAGGTCTCCTCTCGTAATGAAATACCTCTCAGTGTAAAGGTCTTCTGTCGTAATGAAATGGCTTCCTATGTAAAAAGTCTCATCTGGTAGTGAAGTAGCTCCCAGTGTAAAGGTCTCCTCTAGTAATGAAATAGCTCCCTGCGTAAAGATCTCCTCTAGTAATTAATTAGCTCCCTGTGTAAAGGTGTCATCTAGTAATGAAATCGTTCCCTGTGTAAAGGTCTCCTCTATTAACGAAATGGCTCCCCATGTAAAGATCTCCTTTACTTAATGATAATTGCTTCCTGTGTATCTCCTCTATTAATGAAATGGCTCCCTCTGTGAGCTCCCTCTGCAAAAGTCTCCATTAGTAATGAAATAGCTCCATATTTACAGGTCTTGTATGGTAATGAAGTTGCTCCATGTGTAAAGGTCTTATCTAGAAATAAATCAGCTCCCTGTAAATAGGCCTACCCCAGTAATGAAATGGCTCCCTCTGCAAAGGTCTCCTCTAGTAATGCAAAGGTCTCCTCTAGTAATGTAAAGATCTCCTCTAGTAATGAAATGGCTCCCTGTGTGAAGGTCTCCTCTGGCAATGAAGCTTAATGACTCACCATGCATACTCATGTAATCTCTGGGAATGGTGTAGCTCGTTTGTTACTGATGCCTCATTGAACCATTACAGTGATGACAGTGGGCAAGTTAAACAATTCAACCAGGTTTACACTCACAATGGATTGATCACTGTTTGCACTGTGTTCTTGTCTTCTTGCAAAGCACAAAGCTTTCCCATGTGTCAAATCCTTGGTATGACTCAGCTGTACAGTGAACTTTACATGCACATGAACTTCTTTTGTAGTTGTCACTTGGGGGGCGGGGGGGGGGGGGGGCATATTTTTTTTTCAAGGACATTTACTCATACAAGTAATTTTTTGTTGTTGTTTGAAGATGTTTACAATAATTCAGCATGAAAAATTTCAGCACTGACTTTATTGGTGTGGAAATTCCAAAGTGTTCAAAAATACCTTAATCCACCAAAGCCATTACACCACATGTTCAAGGTTTAAATTTTTCACTTCATGGTTTAATACCATGCAGTGGTACTAGTGGCAGAAAACAGTTTTGCGCTCATAAAAACCTAACCTACTACACCCGAGGAGTGTTAATAAGCTTAAAAGTTACAAGGAAAACATGTCTCCTCTATTAATGAGAACAGCACAAGACAGCAGGCCTGTTCAAACTGCATGTCACACTTACATGTCTGTATAGACATAAAACAAAAAAATGAAAGAGAACTGAACACTGACTAGACATACATCTGAAATATTTAATAAAATTTGTGCACTAATTTTGCATCACTCATAACCATGCAACAGACTTACAGGTTCATGACATAAGAGGGTACATGTAGTTGAATAACATGTATTTACTTCATTTCGCCTAAAGTTTGGCATTTTTCAAGTGACCCATTTTACTAGATCCTGATTAATTCCTCCACCTTATAGAGGGTTTTTTTTGTCAAATCTGATTAATTTATTATCAGATAAATTTAAGTGTTGGCATCAAAAGTATCACTTTATGTAATGGTTCTTGTGAAAGTGCATTTCTACATACCAAACTTAAGGATTTTATACAGCCAGAAACAGTAACATGGCTGAAGAAAACAGAAACATCTAAATTTGAAACTGCACCAGTACCATAAATTTAAAAAGCTGAATTAAAATTTTCAACTGTGTAAATATTTATCCTAATCAAAATGACACTCAAGTCAAGTTATATTAATACTCTACATACTGTTTTAAGCTTAACACAATTAAGCTATAATATAATTATTCACTTAAAAAGCTTGTATAATAATTCATTCCATTAACACTGGGTGCTTACAAAAGTGTAAATAGTGATACACAGTACATTGATTTATTTGTTTGTTTATTTGATTGGCATTTTACACCGTACTCAAGAATATTTCGTTTATATGACGACGACCAGCATTATGATGGAAAATCCGGCAGAGCCCTGGGGAAACCCACGGCCATCCAAAAGTTGCTGGAATACCTTCCCACAGTATACAGATGTAATTGCCATATACATAGACATTTTGTACACTGTCATGTTGGAGGCATACTTTATGTGAAAGAAAAATAAATTGATCATCTTGGAGGATTAGGAAATAATTTACCACAAATACTGTGACTAGAAACTAATGAACAAGTTATTGGATGGGTTGAAATGAAGGTAAAACTGAAATGAGGCTATGAAGCTGGGTCTACAATTTTCTGATAACAACTGAACCATTTTAATTTTCGAAGGATTATACTTCAATTACTCTTTTTAAAGCAACACTGAAATTCTTATCTTACACAATATGATATAAGATAAATAAATCACTGATAACAATTTCGCTTACCATAAAATTAAATAAAGCCTTGGGACAGCAAAAGCTCCTCTGCTGTGTGAAGATCCGAAAGTGTCAGTAACGCCCTCCTGAATCCAGTCAGAAAGTCCTGGTATGAATCTGTGATCGGTCAGGGAGATTTTGATACTCCCCCTTCGCACGTCTCAGATTACAGTAATGTGTGACAGTGTGCAGAGTAGGACAATAGTAAGTTACAGTTTAATCTCCGTACTTTGCTCCCCTGCTGACTGCTCGGCTTACCGGCTTAAATTTTACCCAGGAGGAAATACTCGTATTCGTCCGCCATCAACTAACTACAACTGCACATGTCATTCACTACTATACAATCTTATTTGTGCAACAGTCAACTGGTCAACACGTACGGTAACTAACGACTACAAAAGTCATCTCAACTCGCAAAAACTGACAGGTTATACCGACGACTTGAATGAATAGTCACTGAATGTTAAAAAAGTTTCGACAAAACGATGTACGAGTTTATCAGCTTCTTTACGAGCATTCCATTGTCCATTCTGCACTCAAGACCCCTTCTCCTGACTGGCTGATGTTGTTGTTGTAACATCTGACATGTCTCTTACCTCTTCTGCGTCGGAGGTACATAGTGTCTATAATACCTGGCGGGAAAATGTGATATCCGAAATGTGGAAATAGGATGGATGAAGATGCACAAGACCGCCCCCCCCCCCCCCCCATCAAAGTTTTAAAATGTCTCGGTTCGCGTATTTTTAATATTTTCTAAATTATGCCGCCAATACGTAAAACATTTAAGCGTAAAGGTCAATGTAGCTTGCAAGAGTTTCGAAGGAAATGTAAAAATCTGTTATTTTTAAATACGCGCACAAGATGAATGAGAGAATATTCTGTGATCGAGTTACCTGGTTTAATGTTAACGCCACATGGACTTGAAGAAATGTTCTGTTAGATTTTCCGCGCAATATCAGTATTGCATAATTAATACTTTTCAATCGTTGGAGCATATATAAGAGGCGCGGGTTCAAAACCGGTCCTGGGCAAGGAATTTGTAAAATCCGACTAGCTTTCACTGTTTGTGGGGTCTTAGTTGTCAACGATGCTCGTGTGATTGTGTTTGGCAGTGTTACGCTCGTTTAAAACCACCTGTCACCCACTCCGGTTAATTCCTCCAACCATAATACTGTCTGCCATCGTCATAATCTTGAGTATGGCGTTAAACACCAACCAAATAAATTGCATAATTAACACAAGCCGGAGGGAAATGGTTAATATAAGGACAAAACGTGAAAGAGAACAATGAATTGACATGAGTTATTTAGGAAGAAGAGAGAAAACAGTCCTAACCGGTCACGGACCTTTCTTCTGACATGCATGGTAATTGTGCAAATCGAAGTCTCTTAAGGAAGCCTTACGTGGCCATGAGTTGCGCTATGTTAGAGCAACCTGAAACCAGATGTCGTCTCACTTGTAAATCCCTTTCAAACGTGCATGGGGTGCATTTATCAATGCATTTATACATTTGGTCTAGTGTTGCCTTTTGTTTTAAAGATATAAGGTTCTAATTTTTCAGTGTGATTCAAAATAAAATGAACCGCCCGCCATTAAAGACGATGTAAGTTCTGTAACAGGCCTCCCTTTTTGCCCACCTCTTTTTATGGCATAAGGACCACAGTGACAGGGGTTTCAATAGCCTGTGCTGGTTGTGTGTCATATATCGGTTTAGTGTTTTCGGCTGATTGGCAGGTAATGAGCTAATAATGAACCATGCACTTTATCCGTAAAGTATTTTGACCTGATCCTGTTGCATTTGAATAATAGAACGATAATCCGTTATACATGCATATACGTTTAGGCTAAATATCGGTTAGCCTTTTTGCCATATTTTTGTGTCTTATACAAATTCTGTATATGTCAGTCATTTTCAACGTGTTTCATCTGGCATGTACAGATCAGTTTGTTTGAAAAATGTGTGAAAAAAGAGTGGAACTTTAAATGAACGAGGTGTTGTATAAGCGTTTGTGGGGAAAAAGAAGGGAAACACGTATAACTATATCCAAAACTGTCAACAAGTACAATGATGAATGCCGCCTAACGTTTGAATTTTGAAAACAGGGCCCGGGAGATGTAAGCGGAATGAAACTGATGGTATATATAGTTCATTTTATAGGTGTGGGAAAGTGAAAGCGTCATATTCAGTGTTGGAATCCGACATTTGTTTATGTACATGTCTGCGTGGACAATTTTTCTGCGAGGTAGAGTTGGAAACCCCCCCTCTTCACATCATGAAACGCAGAGCATTATCGCTTGGTGTGTAGTGATGGAGCGAATTTGTGTTTTTTACTGAGATGAGAGCCGACCCTCTAATTGTGCCCTGCTTTATTGAGAGATGCTTGTAGTGCTCTGCTTTATTGAGAGATGCTTGTAGTGCTCTGCTTTATTATCTGCTTCTTATTTAGCGATGTTTCATAGTTTGCTGCTTAATTACCCGATATTTTATTGAGTGCTAATTTGTAGTGCCATGCTTTATTATCTGCTTCTTATGTAGCGAGGTTTCATAGTTTGCTGCTTAATTACCCGATATTTTATTGAGTGCTAATTTGTAGTGCCATGCTTTATTATCTGATATTTTATTAGTCCTTATGCCTTATTAATATTATAGCCTCCTTGTAGTAAATGTGAAGCTTTGTACTGGTCTAATTAATAATTTATGGGCATGGTGGTGTTTATTAATGTACGTCCACAAGGCTTTATAGTTTAAGGAGTCTCATGTCTCTTTGGGCATTTCTATACAGTAACATTGATAATAATTACAAATATCATATACCAACCGTCAGAACGTATTTATCTGTTATACCCATTGTGATCAGACATGGCTTCCGTATAGAATTTTGGTGTAGCACCTGTCAGTAAATATTCAGTTTATCTCAAAGTTCCCGACTATACTGGAAAAAGAACAGAACCTGTGCATAGGCCTATATAAGCTGTCCTAAAGAGGTAACAGTGCACAGAATAAACCAGAGATTCCTGTACATGTGGGTCAAGAAATTCGCAGGTTTATTTCTCACCCAATGAATGTTTACCGTAAATGACCTAAAATTCGCCCCTCTCCAAAAGTGCTTTTATGAGTTAAATAATTGTCGAAAGATATTGTTGCGGAAACGTACATTTTTACATCTTACCTTCCCCCGCCCCTTCTAAAAACACCTTTCTAACATCAATAAAACTCACAGAATCAATGTGGGCAAAGGGCGAAAATTTTAGGTCATTTATCGTATATCTGTCTTATGTCTGCGTTATATATAATCTAGTTTTTAAAGACCCACGCTTAGTTCTATGTTGGGCCACCGGAATCATAACTTCTGTTACAGGTATCTAAAACTTTATCCACGAATTCTGCTAAATTATAAGGGAATTATCATGTGCAGACGAGTTTAGACGCTACATGTTAATTCCTGCGTGCATATGTCAGTATAACTCACTTCCGATGTTACGACAGGTTGCTATCGATTTAACAGACACGATTGAAGTACGTGGTTATCAGCTCTTGAGTATAAAGTTTTCATATTTTTTTGTTTGTCATTGTGTTTGTGTAGGTCAGATGATCCAGGTGGGAATCTTGTGCTGTGTTATACACCACTGCGCATGACTGCACACGAAGATAACTAGCAATGGACGTGGAGTCATGTGAGCTGTATAACTACATAATATATATTTTAACCCCATCATGTATATATATATATATATATATATATATATATATATATATATATATATGTATGTATTTTTTTTTGCTTTATTGAAGCATTAATGCAGGACACGACCCATTTGTTAACTACGTTATACACTCTCCCATTATAATGTCATTTGGAGAAAGTTTTGCATGCATTGTGTTTAAACCTGACAACGAAAACATAAAAATTATACGAACTTCACATGCAAGTCTGTAAAGAGTTATTCAGAATTAAATACTGTCTCGTTTATTTTATCGATTTATCCTTATTAATATACAAGACAGGTGTTTCAGGTAACTTCTTTGTTTCCGCAGGTTGGTTTCGTTTCGTGGTGTTGTTGTTCAACTGTCTCCTGACAGTTGGCTCTTATTTCTGTTTCGACATGCCAAGTGTGCTACAAGCTGAATTTCAAGGTGTAAGTTATTTAGTGTCCAGTTTTATTTCACTTCATTTGTTAAACTACATGCACATATGAAATCCGTAAATGGAAGATCATGTAAAAGTTTTTTAAAATGAAGACTTGTTTCCATGTCGTCGGTTCATATATAAGTTTGTGGTAAGGACTGCATTTTATATGTTTATATACTCAGGCCATATGCTTTATGTGCTTCATAATTCTTGCCGAATAACGTTATTGTTCGTGTCTGAGGTGAGGAATGTACTATATGTCATATGATAAACATGCCGACGGTCTCCCTCTTTGTATCTTCAGCTACCATCATATATATGTTATTTGATGCATGCCGAATCTCTTACTCCTTTGTATCTAAAGAGCGGGGTTAGCACGCCAGCGCGTCACAGTGACCAAGCGGTCGCTGTGAGTTCAAGTCCAGCTCATGCTGGCCTCCTCGCCCACCGTATGTGGGAAGGTCTGTCAACTATCTGCGCATGGTCGTGGGTTTCCCCCGGGCTCTGTCCGGTTTCCTCCCACCATAATGCTGGTTGCCTGTCGTAAAAGTGAAATACGGCGTAGAACACCAAAGAAATCAAATCAAATTGTGTCTAAAGTGCAATGATGCATGCCGAATATTTCACAGTGTGTGTCTTGGGTGGTCATGCCGAATGTTGATTTATGCATGACTCTCCTGCTCTTTTAGATTAAGCTACCGTCTTCTGTATGTTGTTTGATAGATGTTAGAAGATTTCACTCTTTGTGGCTAAGGCACCATTGTATGACGCATGCCAAATATCTTATTCCCTGTGTCTAAGGTAGCATTCTGTAGGCTGATGTTGTATGATGAATGACGAATCTTTTACTCCTTGTGTCAAAGGTTGGCCGATGCAATTGTGTAGGTTGTATGACGTCTGCTGAATTTCAAACTCTTTGAGTTGAACTTTAAGGTACCATTGTGTGTGATATGTTCGCGATGCGTGGCAAATTTCTCGTCTCCTTGTGTCTAAGGTACGATTGTGGATGTTATGTTACGTAGACCGAATAGCTCATTCTTTAATGGGGGTCTGTAATGGGTTCTGGTGTTATTTATATGATTCATGATTTGTACTGTATATATGTATGTTCTGTGTGCAGGATACAGTTCTGAATGTTGGATATGTACGTTGTATTTAGGGTACCATTCTGTAAGTCATATGGTGCGTGGAAAATCTTTCCCTCTCGGTGTTTGGTATCATTCGATACCATATTTTATGGTACATTTTATGGCCGAATCTCTCAATTTCTGTGCTTAAGGTACCGAATGTGACTTGCCTGAATCAGACAAACTCTTCGGGACAATGCTGTCAGGACTGTTTAGGATTGTCTCCAGCTAACTACAACCTTCTCTACGCCATCTTCTCGTGGACGTAAGGTCATATGGATGTTAATAATATGCCTTGTTCGAAACAAGCAATTGGATTAGAATGTAAACACCTTGTAAGTCGTCTGCAAAGAATTGTTTTGAAGGTCTAAAATGTGCATGTAGACATTGTGGCAGCAATGCAATGAGGTTAAAAAATCACAATTTTTTTACAATGTCAAATATTGTCTCGTGTATGTTTTGGTTGAGATAATCCAGTTTTCTGTTTAATTCTTGAATGACTATATTGTTTAAGGAAACACATCGTTTCAGAACTCTCTTTGGTGCCGTCTATATTTAGTCTTGTTATGTTTCAGGAATTCTGTTATTGTTCTTTTTGCGGGTTACTTCATAGACAAGGTCGGTAACCGGGGTGAGTCCATCTGTTGTTTAATCCTGTTTGCCTATTTTTTGCAGGGTGATTTATGTGAGTCGATTCAACGGCATATTCGTTTGAGCTTAGCCATTCAAATCGATGGAGTCACCAACAATTTCAAGACGTTTAATGCAAATCTTCAAATGTATGCATATAACTGTTTTCGTGCCGCACGCAACAGCTGAGGTTGTCCTAGACTAGCGTATACGTGAACAGTAATCTCTAGAATATATGAATGTGGCGAAAAATATTTTAACCCACAGTTTGGCAAAAATTGAGGGATGATATTAGTTTGTGTCTGTCCGTCTCTCCACGTCGGTCACGCCGTCGGTTCAGTACAATCACTGTCAAAGATATGGTCAGGTTTCGATAAATGTTTGTGTGTCATTTTAATTGTGTAACTTCAGATCAAGTTCGACACCAGCCGGATCCATGCATAAGCTTTACATATTTAACGTGGAATATAAATTCCCTTTTTTCCTAATTTCAGTGGGGTCGTTATTGTTCTCCTCAGCCAGTCTGACAGGGGCCTGTGTATTTGCTGTGGCCACGCATCCCGCCTTACGTCACACGGCGCGCCATGTTCCCGCTCCTTATGGTCGGTCGTCTGCTTCTGGGGTCAGGAAACGGCTCTCTGCGGCGTAAGTCTTAACTCTCCCATCCTGCAGTACAGTAGATATTTACACACGTTCTCTGTACTCCAAATTATCCCCAATGCCATTTCGACATACTGTGCCTAACATTTAACATGACACCACTGGCACCTTATTTATAATTTTTTTTTGTTAGACCCTGATTATTTATCTGTCCATTTATTTATTTGTTTCATTTAATTACTTTGTTTGTTTTTTTTTATTGGTTTTTTTTAATATTCCACTTGTTTAACGGCGGCCAGCATTTATATATTTATTTGATTTACACCACCCAGGAGCCTCTCCATTAATGTGATCGCTGTGAGTTCAAGTCCAGCTCCCTCTCCGGTCGTATATATGTTGAAAGGTTTGTCAGCAGTCTGCGGATGGTCGTGGGTTTCCCCGCAATCTTCCCAGCATAATGCTGGCCACCTTCATATAAGTAAAATATTTTTCGGTACGGTGTAAAACGCCCAGTCAAATAAATAAAAAAGTATAGTGTCAAATTTCACATTGTTTGCGTATAGTCGTCCAGGATCGGGTGACAGCGTTTTGGTTCAAAGACAAGGAGCTGGCCATGGCGTTTGGGATAACCTTGTCGTTTTCTCGGCTGGGCAGCGTCCTCAACTTCTTACTCACGGAAAACGCAGCCATCAACAAAGGACTTAGTTGGGTTCTTTTGGGAGGTAAGTTTGGGCTCAGTATTCAGATATTAATAAACACACTAGTATTTATGTTTTTTTAATCGGTGTTTTATTCCACTAATTTTCACTTGTATCGGTAGTCAACTTCATGGGTGAGTCGAGGATTTAAATATTATTGTAACTTCCTGTTAGGCCACTCTCTGCACGAGAAGGCAAAGGTTAAACTGTCAACATTTATAAATGTTCAAACGATACATGTAAGTGCTGTAAAATATGCCAACATCTTAAAATGTCACGTCACGCAATAATTATTTGCAGGCTATAAGATAATTTTAGTTGACTAGATTTTTATCATCAAAGCCCACTCTTCTACTTGAGTATTTTCCACTCTTCAAGTCCCATTATTGACGTTAAGGTATAATCATCCATTCATTCATTCATTCCAATCCCATTGTGCATTGTGCGCACAGATAATGTCCATCAACAACGTCAACAGAAACATGCATACTACCAAAACATAAGTGATTCGATTGTTGTGTGTAACAGGAGCGGTGTTGTGCGGATGCGGACTTCTGGCAGCCCTCGTCCTCAGTGCTGTAGACCTGTACGGAGTCAAACAACTTGGGCAACTAGAGACTGTCAACATCCAGTCCAAGGCAGTGGTAAAACGAATGAAATGACGTTTTTCTTGTCTGAATTTTGTTGGTGTCCAGTGATCCAGTGTCCAGTGAATTGTTTAATGCCGAGATAATATGCGCTGTAAGCTGTCACCCTTTTGGCAGACATTAAATTTGATATGAATGATTGATGCTTAACGTCATAATCAAGAATGTTTCGCTCTTAGAATGGTGGTTTCTTTTATGGATGGCGGAAACCGGAGAGCTCCTGGCTGTGTTATGACTAAGTTGTTTATACTAAGTTCCAGGTAAAAAATAGTGGAAGACAAGATGTCGTCATCGAACGTAAGGCTTACACAAACGGTTGTCGGCTAATTATTATTCCCATCCCTGATCAAAAATGAGAGTAGATGAATATGCAAATCTGCTGTTCATGCTAGGCCGCGATTGGATCCATTGTATCACTTTGTGTGCATGACGTGGTTGAAACCTAAAAAACTACGAACGTGAAAGCTTAAAAATTCAGAGAGATCTCATGCATATTTCATAATGGTATATTTCTGGTTCAAACCATTAATATGGGTATTAACTTGTTTACCAGAGGTGATATTTTCATCTATTCATTCCTGCTCTTGTAAGAAACATCTCATGTCATATTTGTAGAATGTTCTTCCAGAAATTGACGGACGTGAAGCGATTTCCGTTGGTGTACTGGCTGTTGGTTCTGGTCATCGTATTCTTCTACAGTTCCGTCCTTCCGTTCATAGCAGATTCCAGGTAAGACATGCGCAGTTGTTTCCCTATATTTGCTTTCATCTTCGACGTAAAAAGTGGTGACATCAGCAAATAGATTGGATCCTTTTCATGTTCATGTTAGCAGTGTCAGTAGTTCATGATTATAACTTAACTGAAGTCGAAATACCGAAGGCTTAATTTAAGACGAAATACTGAGATCGTTAAATTAAATAAATTTCTTTACGGTTTCGATGCTTGTGCTAAAATGTTCAATTTCTTCAAGTTATTTATTATTAGTTATTATGAAATGAAATAGAAGAAATTAAAAAAAAAATTACTTAGCGCCTCCCATTCGAACTCCCAATAGAGTCGTTTTGGCAGCTATCGCCGTTTATGTCAAGCATTTCTTTTTACTTTTAGATGTGAAGGCATATCCTCAACTACATGTTAAGAACAAAAAACCAAACGCTTTATGTATCATTTGAGGCTTAATGGGTAAATTTCGTATTTTTTTTCCGGAGCAAATTCTTCCAAGACAAGTATGGTGCTTCTAAAACCATCTCTGCTTACTACTCCGGTGTCGTGTATGATGTTTCCATGGTGATGTCTCCCGTGATTGGAATCCTTGTTGTAAGTAAGCCACTCCGTAAACGTAAGTTGTTTATGTTTTATATCTTGTTTTTCTTGTTGCTCTTCATTAATTTGATTGATGCTAAAAACGCCATATTCCAAAATATTCGCAACAACTACATGAAAATCAACTGCTCTACGTCGTTCGCTTATTGTCACCGTGCCACCCCCCTACGAACCGTGACAGTATTGAGATCTACAAATTCCCTGCCCAAGGCCGGGATTGAACCTGTGCCTCGTGTGACTCGGTCATTTTACTCACTGAGCCCTGTCAACATGAAGTAAGTGCCAAGTCGGCACGATGTCCAAATATACTTAGCGGGATCGATGTCTTGTTCGGTGTCTTCGTGATGGTGTTCAAGAGGCACCAATATAGACTGTAACCGAACTAGGCCCGACTTGTCACAACAAAGAAACACCATTTTACATATTTCAGACGTTAAGCTTCAAGACGTGTCAAAGCGAGGTTTGTAGAACATTGTAAACTTTAGAACCAAAGAACAGCATAGAACTGAAGCCATTTTGTAACTCGACATTTAAAAGTATGCATGCTTGACATAACCGAACTGATTGAGCTGTCCGTGCGATCTTTAATGCGTGTATTTAAATCATGGCTCGTAGATATTGTAAATAGTGCTGATGACGGCTTAGCAGATAGTGAAATGTTGACGTGCAATATGTCTGCAGTCATTATACACATTATAATTTGGAACACCGTACCTTATGCTTCAGGACAGGCTGGGGTATCGAGGATGGATAATGTTAGCTTGTTCCGCGCTCACCATTCCCATGTTCCCGCTGCTGGCGTACACTGACATTCATCCGTTGGCCGTTACTGCATCGATGGGCTTCACTTACGTCATTGCTGCAGTAAGTTGCACACATGTACTGTAAATCTTCTAATTTTTAGGACAGATTGTAGTAGTGTTGAAAGAAAAAGCAAAAGACCTTTCCAAACTATCAATCAAGAACACATTTCTTTCACAGTTTTTGGGAAGAAATGTAACGATATGTGTATGTTGTTCATTCCATGTAATAACCATATGAGAAAAGAAAATCTATGTTTCTGTTACAGTTATATGTATGTTAACTAAAAAAACAATCGGATGTTCCAAAAATTAGAAGAGTTTGGGTATAAGAAAGTTCGAACAAGTGCAAGTTATGGTTCGTGCCTGGCGATAGGCATAATGGGACAGACGAAGAATTCGGTATCATGCACTAAACTGTGCCTGGTTGGAGCGTCATGTCTGGTGTCTTTGTCACGTTATTGCAGTGATGCAACACTGTAGGTTTTGGTATGGATTGAGACAATGTTGGTATGTCAGTATTCATACAAAAATTGTTTAATAATAATAGCTTTACGACACCTCGACAGTATTTCATCCATATGGTGGCAGCCTACTACAAATAAATAGATAAATACACCCCCCGCCCCCCCCCCCCCAAAAAAAAACAACAAAAACAAATCGTGAAATGTTGCAAGGGAAGTTGAGCTACAAGGAAACACATATTTTTGACCATTTAAATACATTGAGAGAATTGTTATATCAACTTTCTGGAGTCAGGAATTCACATAAAGTACAAACTCAGTGATGAAAATAGGTTTTCATGTTTTGGTTTACACTTTTTCAGATAAGCACGTGGCCGACACAGGCGTTGGTTGTTCCCATGGCTACCGTAGGTACTGCTTTTGGGATAACGACATGCGCACAAGGTCTGGGCATGGGGCTGACGAATGTGGGGGTCGGTCAGATTCTCGGATCAGACACCCAGTGAGTTAATTATCAACTTTATATTAATGCAACAGTTTGCTGTTGCATTAATTTGAAATTTTAAAAATGTATTTGCAGTAGTATTACAATTGTACCTTACCATAAAAGACCTCAATGGCTCTAGAAATAAAAAAAAAGTCAATCGCCAGTTGTTAGCATCAGACAAAAGGTCATCAAAAGATCTGTCAGTGAAGTTACAACGATGTCAAACATTCCACCATCCAGAGGCCCCATTTCTGAATTGAGTGAGACCTGTTAATTTGTGTTCCATCAACCAAACCGTTTGGTAAACTGGAGAGCGTTGTTCATTCATGACTTGAGCGAGGCCTGTAAGCATCCATTTCGTCAACCAAACCACCTGCTAAGCCGGAGAGACTTAGTCATTCATGAATTGTCAGGCCTCAAGAAGGCTTAAAATATGAAAATGTGCAAACGCGCTCTTGGTGTTCAACAGTAAATGAATAGCCTAATCACTGGTCACCTCGATGTCAGTATACTGATGTACCTTCCTGCATGCATGGTGTCTTGGGTATGGCGCTCCAGTGAGGCAGCAAGATATGTATATGTGCCGTAACATTGGGACTGTCCTGCAAACAAGGAGACACGATCTTAATATGGTCGTAATTATGTCGAAAACGATTGGAAACCCTAGACAGCAAACAAAATTCTAACAGCTCTGCCATCGCGTTATAATTAAGTTGTTTCATATACGTGCACATACCAACAAGGCCATGCCTTTTGCAGAGTAATGTTGCCGCAGAAGTTAGCACGCTGGAGATGGGTTCTTGTGTTACTGATGTGTATCTCGGCTGGTGCTCTGGCATTCTCTGCTGTGCTTAATATACTCAACTATAAACAGGTAAATTATACTGACTGAAAGAAACCATTTTTCCTTGAAGTTAAAAACGCCTGTATTATCTTTATTTGTTATTTGCACTTTCCGGGCGTTGCGCAGGTTCTTGTGTTGAAAATTTGACTAACACCACTCATTTCCATTCAAAACTGTTACCTGCAGCCGTGGACACGTCAAATCTAATATAGACGATAATACTGTGAATTAAACGAGCTTCTAATGAAATCGGGGCCACCATGGCCTAGTGATTAGCGTGCCAGCGCGGCACAATGACCCAGGAACTTCTTACCAAAGCGATCGCTGTGAGTCCAGCGCATGCTGGCGTCCTCTCCGGTCGTACGTGGGGTGGTCTACCAACAACCTGCGGATGGTCGGGGGTTTCCCGGGATCTGCCCGGTTTCCTCCCACAATATTGCTTGCCATCGTCGTATATAAGCAAAATATTCTTAAGTACGGCGTATAACACCAATTAAATAACTAAATTCTAATGAGATCATTTAATCTAGAAAACTGACATTTTTTAAAACCGGCTAATAAATAAGAAATAGTTAAAATTCCAATATACACATATACAGTAATATAGCTGTATTGTATGTTAAATGCGGTGACAAAACAGTATATATGTGAGTAATTCTAGGCCAGTGACGTCTAAGAAATTACAATTTACATCACTGTATTTTTGAAACTAATTCTGTTTAAGCCATGGTGCTCGGGGGCGTGTAATTTCCTGCTAATTAAGCATTTATATGAACAGTTAGAATAAAACTCTAACTGACGTAAATTGACAAGAGGCTGTATTCTTCCGGATTCGTGTGACCATTTGCCAGTTATCACAGTGTCGTCGCCGCTGCGATTTTGCTCTTTGTTCTATAAGTGTTTTATTGTATTTATATAATATGATTATCCATATACGTTTAAAATATCCTTTAGATAGCTGACTTTAGCATCGCCAGTAACGATGTCTAATAATGGAAATCAAGAGTCAACTGACATACAGGGCACAATCTGTTGGCATAACTCCGACCGAGAACAAAATTATCTTTTAAACTATTTGGGCCTATATAATCTTTTCAACGGACCCAGACGGGAGAGGCTCAATCGCCTTTTAAACCAAATGTGCCCACAAGGCTGAGATCAGTGCTTCCACCATGGATTCCCCCTGGCGGGATAATGTTGAGAAATTTTCATATTTACTTTAGTGTATATTTTCAAATTTACAGAACGGTGCTCTGAATATGACCAGAAAGAAGATGCTGTCTAGGGAAGATCTGGCAATGATTACAATGACGACAACGAACCATCGGAAACAGACGCGCTACTTCCTTCCCACAGACGCATAAACTGAGGGAAGGAAAACAGAGCAATATTCTAGAAGAGGACATTGTATATTGACGAAGAGTGACATCCCTTCATATAAATCACTGGAGAGGTTTTTAAGGCTACGTTCAAACATACGGTTACGATTATGATAACCGTACAACAGTTTGTGTTAACATGTACGAAGAAATCACTGTTTGGCATTTTCTATCATAATTCTTAGACGTATTTGCTGCGGCTGCCAGTTTTGTTTTTCTGTACTCGTACACGCGCGGGAATGACATGTCTGTACGGAGACAGCTCAAAGTGATGACGTATCGGTATCGGTATATAGTATAGGTGTCGATCTGATATTATGGATATTATGGATAGCTTGTTTGTAATAAACGGAATTGCATTAATACCGGGATCTGTGACAGTTTCTCTTGACCCCGGTGCACGAGGATAACCAGGGAATCCGCATCCATGTGTATGAGGTCATGGCGGCATAGTTAAACCATGGAATAAGGTATTTCCAGGAACCACACAGACTTTGTCGCAGGTGCATGTGTACCAAATGCATGCTGGATGTATTGCTTATTTATCGTTACCACAAGACTTATATCTCGGTGCCGCACGTGGGAAAGTCTGTCAACAATCTGCGAATGGTCGTCGGTTCCGGGCTCTGCCCGGTTTCTTCCCACCATAATGCTGACCGCCGTTGTATAAATGAGACATTCTTGAGTACGGCGTGAAACACCAAATAAATAAATAAATAAATAAATTATATCTCGGTATTAAAGATTACCCACTCTGTGCGTTTAAAGTTCGACTATTTCACATCAATATTTCTTGGTAAATACTATTTTCTAGGCTGAAACTTCACTAACAATGCACGCCACATTTTTGTGAAAGTCTTAAAGTTAATAAATTTACGGACCATCTTTGGACAAAACACCGTTTCGTTCATGATACGTTCGCCTTTGTAACATACACCATTGGAGCCTCTGCTCTTTATATGTTCCAAAACCAAGGTCAATTTGAGTTAATATATAGGCTTCTGATAATCCAAATATGCTGTAAAACGTAGGTCTATTATGGATGAGCGTTTTCCGGCTTAAGTCTGTGTAGTCTAATGTTCATTGCTACTTCATTCTACGATGATATTTTGTTGGCAAACTGCTATAGCGTATAACAGAGCCTCATTCTCTGCACGAAAACAATGGTCAGTTCGGCTTGGACCCATGTCGCCATTTTGCGGGAAAAGAAATCCTATTCAAATCTATGCGTCGAAACAGACATTCGTATATCAGACGTCAACCAAAATTGACGTCCCAGTTCAATACTCTTGTATACTCTTGAGATTCTGGACGCTCTGTCCATATTTACCTATATAATTCGTCCGAAATATCCATAAAGGTCAATAGCCTGCAAAAGATGACGAATGGTAATGAGCTGTGCAAATAGTGTATTTCTAATAATTTTTACGCTAATTTGTATATTATACTACCGATGTCTAACCTACTCATCGCACATCTGAACCAAACATTGTGTGTCTTGCTCACCGCGCACCAGAACCAAACATTATCTGTCTTGCTCATCGCACACCGCACATCCGAACCAAACATTGTCTGTCTTGTTCACCGCATATCCGAACCAAACATTGTCTGTCTTGCTCATCGCACATTCGAACCAATCATTCCCTGTTTTGCTCACCGCACATCCGAACCAAACATTGTCTGTCTTGCTCACCGCACACCATCAATTTGCGGCATCTGGGTGCCGATACATCATCCTCATTACATCTTCATTGCATGCAAGGCTGTCAGCTGGAAAAAACAATATTCTAAGTCAAATTCTCAAAGAAAGCGGTAATAATTGAAACACAAGAAAATTAAGTTGTAGAAGATAAGTTCACATATATTAGTTTTAAATCTTCCAAAAATCGCAGTTCTTCCAAACGGATGATTTAGTATTGAAATTCTTTGTGAATAACACATTAACCTTATAAACAAGGAAGAATTTATTTTATTATTTGATTGCGTGGTGTTTTACGCCGTCATTATGATGGGAGGAAATCGGGAAGAGCTCAGGGGAGACCAAAGAGGAAGTCAGCATGAGCTGGACTTGGATCCCACAGCGACCGCATGGAT
The DNA here is from genome assembly GCF_032854445.1 of Liolophura sinensis. NCBI lineage: Eukaryota > Metazoa > Mollusca > Polyplacophora > Chitonida > Chitonidae > Liolophura > Liolophura sinensis. The sequence continues at coordinate 25,511,633 of NC_088301.1, read as the reverse complement.
GAGAGTTTTCAGTCGTGAAGAAAACCTTACCAAGGTATATCTCAAGACCAATGTGAGTATCACTGATTTATTTCAGTGGTATTATGCGACGATTTCAGGGATATTTCTTTTACGCAAAAGCAGGATCTCTAACCTGCAAGAGACTAATTTGAACCTGTGACCTCTAGGACCGGGCTAATTACGAAAGCCCGTTAAGGTCATCATCATCATACCATCGTATCATTCCATTGTCGGATGATGAAACGAAGCCATAAACGACACTCCGAAGGGATGACACATGCTGCGAAGCTATTGAACGATGGAACGCACCGATGACACAATAAATGCGAAGCGATGCAACGATGCCAGTATCGTTTTTTGTAGTATCGTAGTATCGTTCCATCGTTTCACGTTATCGTGTTTTTGTGGAAAACTGTACATCGTCGGGTGATAGAACGATAGTAAGATGGTACGACGATGGCCTTAACTGGCTTTCATACTTATTGGGCTTCGTCCGATATTGGCATTCGCTCGCTCTGTGTGTGTATATATATATATATATATATATATATATATATATATATATATATATATATATATATATATATATATATATATATATATATATATGTTGAATTGGCATGTTGAACTGGCTGGCCTTTGAATTAAAGAGATGAAACATGAAACGTATTATAAGCGGTCGATGTTAGGTGTAGAAAATAAGCTATATTCATATTGTGCTTTTTAACACCTTATCGAACTGAGTTCACTTCATATCAGAATTGGAAACGGTGTGTTGAATATTGCTGCTGGAACATGTAGAAAATTCTCTTTCTGCTGAACCATTCTTCTGCGTAATGAAAACAACGGTTTATTTTCTCGAAATGAAACTGACGTGGTGTCCTAATTCTATTTCATGAGTGATGCCCCCTCAAACATGAGAGCACTGCAACGAAACGTGTCTGATCACCGATGATCAGAAAGTGCCATTTAGCAACGGCCGGCCGGTGGATCCTTACTCACGTAAGCTGGTTTCTTGATCAATTCGGTTCTGAACTGAAGGAAATTCGTGAGGAAATCAGGGAATGCACTTTGTTTTTGACGGTAATATACTAGTAGGTGTTCACTTATAGAACCTTTGTAACAGACATGATGATTTTTTTTTAAACTTATGGTAGATCTACTTATACAGATTATCACCAGTGTGTCGGAGAATACCAACCAACAGAAGCCGTGATATTTCACATATCAAACTCACGTGCAGTTTACACAAGATTTATTTATTTATTTGTTTGATTGATATTCTACGCCGTAGACAAGAATATTTCATATATAAACTGTCAAAAAAGAAACGCTACCCCCGTATTTTAGAGATTTTAATATTTAGTTTTAGGACGGCACAACTTTTTTCTTATTGAAGACAGAAGTCAGAAATTTGGCAGAATAATAGTCAAGATGGTCATGTTTAAAACTGTCTTTTCAAAAGTCATCTCACAGACACCAGTTGCTCACCAGGGGGCGTCTTCTTCAGTATCTCGTATGACCATCACGAGCTGCAATCACTGCACGGCATCTCCTTGGACAAGAACGGATAAGACGCCGGATTCTCTCCTGGGGAATGGCCCTCCACTCCTCCTGTAACGCAACGGGGAGCTGTTGAAGCGTCTGTGGCGTTGGCTGACGTTGACGCACGTGTCGATCCAGAGTATCCCAGAGGTGTTCAATAGGGTTGAGGTCTGGTGATTTAGAGGGCCACGGCAAGACATTGACGTTGGAATCCTGCAGAAAGCTCATTGTTGCACGTGCAGTATGACGCCTGGCGTTGTCCTGTTGAAAAAGCTGTGTCTGTCGGTCAATAATCGGGAGAAGGTGAGGCTGTAACACGTGGATGATGTAACGTTGGGCTGTCAGGTTCCCTGGAACGATCACCAAGTCTGATTTCTGGTTGTACGAGATGGCTCCCCAAACCATAACACTACCTCCGCCAAATCTGTCCACCTGCCGAACGCAGATGTTCGCAAAGCGTTCATGACGTCTCCTATACACACGCTGTCTTCCGTCGTGACGTGTCAAAAGAAAACGGGATTCATCAGAAAACCAGATGCGCCTCCAGTTTTGTAAAGTCCATATCCTTACGTTGTTGCACCACCTGAGTCGTAGGTGTCGATGTAAGGGGCGTAGTACAGGTCCAACAACTGGTCTACAGGCACGTAAACCCGCTTCTTTCAGACGGTTCCTAATCGTTTGAGCCGACACTCTCCTCAAACCTGGTATTTGTGTGGCAGTCACGGTTGGTAGGGCATGCCGATTACGCAGGTGAAGGACCCGGATGTACCGATCTTGAAGTGGGGTCGTGATTCTTGACCTTCCGCTTCTCGGGGGATCGTTGGTCGAATTAAAGTTGTTGTAACGGCTCCAAAGCCGGGATATCGTTGTTTTGTGAACATTTAGGTGTCGTGCAATAGTACCAAAACTTACTCCGGCTTGAAGACGACCAATGGCGATATTTCGGTCGGCAGCACTCAGTCGCGGCATTTTACCGACTGCCTTTCGTCGACGAATATATGAATAAAATACGAAAGCACATGGGCTTTTATACACCCCCACACTATAACTGCCATTGACATGATTTGCATGTGAATGGTTCTGTGTGCGACGTCAACAGGGTCAGTCCATGCGTTGTGACGTCATAAGCAATAAAATACACTTAGGAGAGAAAAGGCAATTGTTTGGATGGTAATCTTCATTAAAAACGTGTATAATTTCATTACATTTGGCTAAAATTTAGTTTGGAAGCAATAACTCTATTCGAACGAATTTTTGATATCCGAGGACAGGGGTTGCGTTTCGTTTTTGAATGAGTTTATTATGGTGGGAGGAAACCGGGCAGAACCACTACTGGCTGCTGGAAGACTTTCCCACGTGTGACCGGAGAGAAAAAAAGGCGATAAGACAACATGTTAAATGCATATGATAAAATGAAAATCCGCAGTTATAAAATTAAAGATATCAACTCCTGTATGATGAATTCACACATGGTTGTCGGTGCCTAAAGAGTCACTGAAACAGCCAGAACTGCCCAAATACAATATCGCAAAAGATATATATGTCAATCTCTTTTTTTAAACATAACTATGAATGTTTTTACCCATGCTTGCAAAAAGAAAATATTTTACAAAAGAATTGCACATATATATGTTAAACATCTGCATTAAGAATGATTTCTCCCAAGGGTAATAAACGGAGGTACGGTTACGTATCGTGGTAACTTTCTTAAACGAGCCATCGCCTTGCTTTGCACATATGCACAAAATATTCCCACATAATTATGCAGAACAAAAATTTCTTAGAAATATGTAAAATTCCATTGTACATATGTACTAATCATTTGTTCATGTGTAAATTGAATTTTCATTTGCACATGTACAAAATCGTTCCTCACAAGTGAACTGAACATACATGCATGCATAAAAGAAAGCATAAATGTTTTTTTTTCTTCAGTTGTACAAAAATTGAACACATGTCTTTACCACATAAGTATATAAATAGAAGATAATACCAGAACGGTTTGCCATATATAATAAAGCCCGTATACTATAGACGTTATACAAAGGCGTGATAGAGATCTCAGCCGAGACACGGTATCGTGTAATCCTGACCAAACATCGTATAACTTGCTCTCCACACACCTCCAATTTGAGGTATAACACCTGCGTGATGAAATATACTTTTCTGATAATAGGTCAATGCACTGCAAATATTAACAACACATTACATGGTTTTATAAAATCACACGCAGTACTGGTAATGTGCAAACACCTTGCTGTGTTTATTTGAACGCAGACGTTTTATCCACAAACGAGTTACATGTATATGGTAGGATTATATACGAATGCGTTTTTGTTAAAACATAGGCTGACATCCTTTTGATAACGTTGACGGTTTCATTAAAACATTTCCACGTTTTCCCCGTGTTTTATGGAAAACATATGATATGTCTACTAGAGTGGTCAAATAGCCGTTTTTATTTTAACATGTATATGCATATCAGTTTTTGCTGTGTAGGACTGTTCATTGCACATGGGCTCTATGGGCCAATGCGTTTTCATTGGCTTATATAACAACCGTTAGGACTGGATATATATATTTATTTATATGTTTACAGTAAACTCAACAATGCTTAACTTATACGATTTTGGCCATCATTATGGTGGGAGGAAACCAGACAGAGCCCGAGGGAAACTCACGACCATCCACAGGTTGCTGAAAGACCTTCTCACGTACGACCAAAAAGGAATCCAGCATGAGCTGGACTTGAACTCACATCGATCGCATTGGTGAGAGGCCGTTGGGTTATTGTGCTGCACCAGCACACCAGCCAACCACCGGACTACGGACTTGACAGTGGTTATAAACATGACATGGCCGTGTGTTGAGTAGTACTTGATTTATTCGTCTCGCAAGGCTGAATTTCATATCAAGGGCCATTCTTTGAGACCGTTCGTCGTCACGATATTCACCGAGTTCACTCCCCTTGATTCAATATTCATCCCTGCGAGCCTGGGAAATCTTGAACTGACCAGCACAAGGCCATGTTATATTCATGTAACATATAAGTGTAGGTAAACACATACACATGTTGTGCAACCCATATTACGTCAGCTAGTTACTGTGATCAAATCATATATTTAAGGGTTTAACACCGTCGTAGCTGTGTTTCTTGTGTAACCCGAAACCGCTGAACCTTGTTTCGTACCGAGTCAAATCCCAAGAACGCTGATGCGCATGCGTTCGAGAGATTTGACTTGATACAAAACAAGGTCATCTCTACTTAATATGTACATTTATACACGGCCCCCAGTGGATTATAAGGATGTGTTACACATATTTGTAGTCGTCAGTTTTTTCCTCCGTAGGTTTGTTTCGATATGTCGTGTTATTTTTCAACTGCATCGTGATATTTGGACTATACTTTTGCTATTATATGCCAACTCTTCTACAGAAAGAGCTTCAAGGGATAAGACTCTCTCTCCCCTGCAGATTTATCTATAGCCTTATCTGTTAAACTATTAATTCTGTTACTCTGTTCTCTGCCATATGTTTATCACTGTGATTTCTGTCCATCGTTGTAGCTACAAGAAAAATGGGATATCATGCCCATGTTAATATTCATTTTAGTATAAGGGTATACAGTCGTGCTGAATTAGTTCAATTCATTTAAACGATGAGGTCTGTTTTCAGCTAGGCCTCAACGTCACTTAATTGAACTATTGTTGAATGTACTGGGAATAAAACTGAAGAATATGCTTGAGCAAAGCGTATAAAATACTTTCTGATAGACTTGATTGATGGATAATTGTTGTACAAATGTAATTCACAATACAAAGTGTCTGGTAGGCTACCTGGGAAGGTAAGATGTATGTTTTTTCTCCAGCTAGGTTATATCTGTTTTCATTTACTCATGAAGTCGATCGACAGCAGCTGCATAAAATCAACCGAATAAGTTAAAAAAGAACTTCGGTACCATATAAGTTTGCTCTATGTGCAAAACATATGCATTTAACAGAAGTCTGATGAGGATATGTTGCAACCTCTGACCGTGGAAGAAACGGGAAGAAAATGAAAGCAACTTTGTGCAAAAAAAAAATGAATTACATGCATATTAATAATGATTACATAGCGAATGTTTTGTTGGAATTACCCGGTATGTTATTATAAACCATCTAATATACATAATATTCAAAACAGAAACAAGACATTATGATTGGCTTACACATGTAGAAATATAAAAATCTCTTTCATGAAGTGCATTTCACCTGCTGCGTGAAATATGTTTTCTGATGTCAGTGTCATTTACACTTGACTTCGTGCACGGCACCTTGCATTTTTCGTTTTATGCCGATGTGTAAAAAAGACCTTTTACTTCTTTATCGCTGTTGTTATATATTTCTCGCTAAAATGTCCATTCACAAACCCTGTGTAATCTTCTTTTGGGGAAAAAGTCTATATATCGATACAGACACACACTTCCAAGCAATTGCAGCATGTCCATTTTACATTCATGAAAAGTTAATAGTGCGTGAAAGAAGTCCATGAAGAAATCTCTGCAGAAATGTGACTGTTGTGAAGCGTCTTCAGTTTCCGCTGAAGACACCAGAACATTCCACGTCCACGTGGAAAGTCACTGTACACATATATTCAGTGGGAAGTCACTATACATCTGTATTCAGTCTGAAGACGCCACACGCTTGTATTCATTAGGAAGTCACTATACACTTGTATTCAGTGGGAAGTCGCTATACATGTGTATTCAGTGGAAAGTCACTGTACACATGTATTCAGTGGGAAGTCACTATACATCTGTATTCAGTCTGAAGTCGCCACAGGCATGTATTCATTAGGAAATCACTATACACTTGTATTCAGTGGGAAGTCGCTATACATGTGTATTCAGTGGGAAGTCACTATGCACCTGTATTCAATGGGAAGTCAATATACACCTGTATTCAGTGAGAAGTCGTTCAATGTACGTGTATTCAGTGCAAGGTCGCTATACACCTGCATACAGTGAAAAGTCGCTATGCACGTGCACTTATTGGGAGGTCACAGTGCACCTGTATTCAGTGGGAAGTCACTATGCGCTTGTATTCAGTGCACCTGTATTCAGTGGGAAGTAGCTATGCGCTTGTATTCAGTATGAAGTCGTCATACACCTTTATTCAGTGGGAAGTAGGTATATATCTGTATTCAGTGGGAAGTCGCTATGCACCTGTATTCAGTGGGAAGTCGCTATGCACCTGTATTCAGTGAGAAGCCGCTATGCACCTGTATTCAGTGGGAAGTCGCTATACACCTGTATTCAGTGGGAAACATTCCACCTTCAGCTGTACCCTCGAGGATCGTCTTTGGATCGAACAGAATCTCCTAAGGCACCGCAGTCTTTGTCGTTCGTTACAGACCTTGCAGAGTGCGGCAAGGAGTTGCGCTGAGCCTCGTCCTGTTGAGTAAATATGATTTTTTAAAATTAATTAATAATTTATTGAATCATGATGATAATAATAATAATAATAATAATAATAATAATAATAATAATAATAATAATAATAATAATAATAATAATAATAATAATAATAATAATAATAATAATAATAATAATAATAATATAGGATGAAAGACTTCATATCTATGTCTGCTTCACATAAATCAAATACATAGTTAAAAATATAAGCATTTTTATCAAATGCCTACTTACTGGAGAGAAGTAAACGTGTTTATTTGTAGTTTTTTAAAGGATATTTTTTAAATTATCCCCCTATAACTGTTGGTAACAAAAAGCGATCGACAAGCTCCGTACGGTCATTTGTACGTTAATTCAAATATTACAAATTGATGAAAAAATCTTTTTGAAGTTTTCAGTTGTTTATTTATTATGACTTCATTGTGGATTTTTCAGTTTAAGGCCGTTGTGGACATTATTCATCCCAGTGAGCAGAATTATGAGTGCATGTCGAAAGTGGCCTCCGGGAAACACAAGTCAATTACTACAGGTGCCTAGTGACGCGGAGGACATAAAGTTTCAGCCATGCGTGTAGGTGTGAAGTGGAGCGTATCGACATGATTGCAACAGCTGTGCGAAAATACTTGTAAGTGGAATCAAAGGCGGCATGCAATTGAGAGGAAGGGGTTTCATGATCACTGAATTTGTGTTCCGGAACAGGTGATCAGTGATTTGTGTCTCCGAAAACAGGTGATCAGTAATTTGTATCTCCGGAACAGGTGATCAGTGATTTGTGTGTCCGGAACAGGTGATCAGTGATTTGTGTCTCCGGAAACAGGTAATCAGTGATTTGTGTCTCCGGAAACAGGTGATCAGTGTACGCACACAAACGATGGGAACAACTGAGAAGGTGAGGTGACATTTGTGTCTCCGGAACAGGTGATCAGTGATTTGTGTCTCCAGAACAGGTGACCAGTGATTTGTACCCCCGGAAACAGGTGATCAGTGTATGGACACAAACGATGGGGACAACTGAGAAGGTGAGGTTACATTTGTGTCTCCGGCTGAGATGATCAGCGATTTGTGTCTCCAGAACAGGTGATCAGTGATTTGTACCTCTGGAAACAGGTGATCAATGTGTGCACACAAACGATGGGAACAACTGAGAAGGTGAGGTGACATTTGTGTCTCCGGAACAGGTGATCAGTGTATGCACACAAACGATGGGAACAACTGAGAAGGTGAGGTGACATTTGTGTCTCCGGAACAGGTGGTCAGTGATTTGTGTCTCCCGAAACAGGTGATCAGTGATTTGTACCTCCGGAACAGGTAATCAGTGATTTGTACTCCCGGAAATAGGCCATCGGGGATTTGTATCTCCGGCACAGGTGATCAGTGTATTAACATCAGCAAAAGTTGTCTAACATTTTGGACAAGTCACCTGATACAGTAAGACTTTTCTAACCTTTACAACAAAGAGTTCGATCTCAAAACTGCCCAACATGAAAGAGCAGCGTTCACCTCTACAGCTTATTGCCACCGAGAAGAAAAGGAGCTGGAGAAGAATGTTATGAAATTGTAGTGGAGCAACTTACAACAGGCAGAAATGAATGTCCCTTGGTTCAAAAATTGGTAAAGGTCACAGCACTGTTGGCCTTAGTGAAAATAAGCAATAGACAACGTCCTATGATCGAAAGGACCGTCGTCTTCCACCAATGCGGTGTGTGCGTCACACGTGGGAAAGTTTGTCTGTAACTTGCCAAACGTCAGTGGTTTAGCCCTGACACCAGACCTCCGTGACCGAGGGGAAATTACCGTGCCAGCACGGTGCAATGACCCAGGAGCCTTTCACCAATGCGCTAGCTGTGAGTTCAAATCTAGCTCATCTTCACTTCCTCTCCGGCCGTAAGTGAGAAGGTCTTCCAGCAGCCTGCGCATGGTCGTGGGTTTTTCCCGGGGGCTGCCTGGTTTCCTCCTACCATAATGCGGGCCGCCGTCGTAGAAGTGAAATATTATTGAGCACGGCATAAAATACCAACCAAATAAATAAATAAGTAAATAAAGACACATAAGAAATATACTGACACCAGATTGAGTAGTGCTTTGCCTATGCCCTCTTAAGCTGAGCGCTAGGCGAAGAAGTATACAGAAACTGGAAATGTCTAACTCTGACAAGTTATTCGGTTCGGAATTAAACTCGGGCCCCTGGATTACTAAGCGAGCGAGCTGACCAGTCGATCATCACAGTGGAAGAGTACGAGTCAAACGTGAGCTAGTGTATGATACAGATCCTAGTGGAATCACACTACGAATTATACAAGCATGTGATGGTCAATTCAAATGTGATGACAAAATAAACATAAGATGGTAAAGCCCGTTCATTAGCGCAGGTAGAATGGCTGCAATCGTCGTCGGGACATGTTCTCATGATAAATGGGGCAGGTTAAAGGCAAAGGAAACATTAGCATGAAGTGTACGTCAGATAAAAGACCATTAAATGCTGTCCAGGAAAATACTTTGATGTAATTTTTCTGAATATTTTTGGACCTAGTAAAACGTATTTGAAACCTTAAGTTCTACACTGGTCTTTTCCGACCATATCAAAACTAGTGACGTCACACCAGCACTTTTTGCCACTTGACGCACATACTGGTAGATGGCTATATTTCATCAATCAAAATGCATCTACATTTAGAGCTATGAATGCTTTCACCAAATGCACCTTGGAATGAACTATTTTGAGCCAAAAATATTCCTATGACGTCATTGATAGCCCTGAATTCTAACATACCACTTTAGAATTCTATGTTTTAAATGCATTATACTCAGAAATATTCTAAAAAAAATCACTCAGACTTTTTTATAGACAGTGTTTAATGCATACATGAACGTCAGTTGGATACATGTGTGATGCAATATATATCTCTGACTTACTTGATTTTGTCAGCAGACGATTGGGACGTAATCGAAATATACTGTATGGGATGTCATTCGAATGTATCAACGGCCATTAATGGTCCGGCCAGGGCTTATCCAAAACGAAGTTATGTTACTTTATTTCGCTGTATTTACACATTGCTTTACCAGTTTGATAGTCGTATTGTTAGATTAATGTACCCAGTATGATTTGAAGCATTTTGGTCACAAAGTAAGCAGTAACTCGTTGAAATTCTGTCGTTATAACACAATATTCTGTCATATTCAACATAATATGAGATTAAGACAAAAGAGAATACTTCGGCTGTATTTAGCTCGGACTCGTGCATACAGTGTAATGTAACCGTCTCTACGAGTATTATTGTGTCATGACGCTGTAATGGGTGAATCAGACAAACATATCTTGTACAGTATTGGATAGTGATATATATAAATTTCAATATGTAAACAATGCTGTATTTTTGTTGTAAATGGTTGAGCAAAATCTAATAGACCAGTTCATACAAAATGAAATACGGATATTAATGATCTGCAGAAAATCAACAAAATATTTACAAACTTGATGCACGATTTGTCTTTACAGAGCAAATCTAACACCGAATAACAAGTGACGTGAATACGACTTGACAGTGGATAAACTAGTGCCGTGAATACAGCTTAACAGTGAATAACCAGTGCCGTGAATACAGCTTAACAGTGAATAACCAGTGACGTGAATACAACTCAACCGTGAAGAACCAGTGACCTGATTACAACACAACAGTGAATAACCAGTGATCTGATTACAACTTAACAGTGAGTCATAAGTACCGTGAATAAAGCTTAACAGAGAATAACCAGTGCCGTAAATACAACTGAGCAGTGAATAATCAGTACACTGAATACAGCTTAACAGCGAATAACAAGTGTCGTTAATAAAGTCTAACAGTGAATAACCGGTGACGTAGATACAACTTAACAGTGAATAACAAGTGTCGTGAATACAACTTAACAGTGAATAACCAGTGCTGTGAATACAACTTAACACTGAATAACCAGTGCCGTGAATACAGCTTAACAGTGAATAACCAGTGCCGTTAATACAGCTTAACAGTGAATAACCAATGACGTAAATACAACTTAACAGTTAGTAATAAGTGCCGTGAGTACAGGTTAACAGTGAATAACCGGTGACGTGAGTACAACTATTAGTATGCCATAGGTATCAACCCTCTATCAACCGAGTCCCAGCCCCCTCCTCCCAATACAGATCACAGGTCACCTACTCTCGATCCAGTTTGTTCGGCAACGGCCTTATATCAGGTGTTTGTCACTAACCTGGGAAAGTGCGTTCAGTTCCCAGAGACTGGGTCCGTTGTCACTTCCGATTAACATCTCCGCCGTCGTATAACTGAAATATTCTGGCGCACAACGGTAATCCAAAAAATACATTAAAGTATCCATCGTCTCCTGGCTGTCAAAAGAGGGGACTGACAGGGTTGAAATTATAATGGGGAATTGTGATTTTGATCTTATATATTTGGTCTGTAAGAGATAACTTGGAAACCTTGAAAAGTTCTATGATAAAAGAATATTTTCAAAATTTTAATTCCTTTGGTACTTAACCATGTAGTATATTTAGGTTTTTAAATACCAAGGATAGTAGAAACCTGTGGGATACAGTAACCATAGTTACGTCCGAAGCATATCTGTTATTTTGTTTCACCTAGTGTTATTTTGATATAACCAGTCAACAAAAAGGCAGTCAACAAATCATGTGGAAAATACCAGGGGTCCTTGGCTCCTTCGGTAAACGGGACCAATCATGACCGATTCTGCGTGTTTGTTACATCACCAAATTCCCAGTTAATGACATGCCTTACTACAGCGGAATGACCATATTAACTACATGGCCATAACCGTTTTCCATGTCCAAACATTAATCATATCTTGATGACACCAAAACTAATTTTCATTTATATATTTCTCGCTAGAATGTCACAAACCCTGTGAAATCTTCTTTAGGGAAAAATGCCTATATATCGATATAGACACACTTTCAAGCAATCGCAGCATGTCCATTGTACATTCATGAAGAGTTAATATTGCATGAAAGAAGCCCATGTAGAGATCTCTGCAGAAATGTGACTGATGTGAAGCGTTCGGTAGTTTCCGCTGAAGACACCAGAACATTCCACGTCCACGTGGAAAGTCATTATGCACGTGTCTTCAGCGGGAAGTCGTCATGCACCTTTATTCAGTGGGAAGTCGCTATACACTTGTATTCAGTATGAAGTCACTATACACATGTATTCTGTGGGAAGTCGCTATGTACCTGTATTCAGTGCACCTGTATTCAATGGGAAGTCGCTATACACTTGTATTCAGTAGGAAGTCGCAATACACTTGTATTCAGTGGGAAGTCGCTATGCAGTTATATTCAGTTGGAAATCTCTATGCACCTGTATTCAGTGGGAAGTCGCTATGCACCTGTATTCAGTGAGAAGTCGGTATACACCTATATTCAGTGATAAGTCGATATACACCTGTATTTAGTGGGAAACATTCCACCTTCAGCTGTACACTCGAGGACCGTCTTTGGACCGAACAGAATCTCCTAAGGCACCGCAGTCTTTGTCGTTTGTTACAGACCTTGCAGAGTGTGGCAAGGAGTTGCGCTGAGCCCCGTCCTGTTGATATGATGTTTAAAAAATTTATTCACAACTTACTGAATAATAATAATATATAGGATGCTAGACTTCATATCTATGTCTGCATCACATAAATCCAATACATTTAAAAAATATATAAATAGTTTAATCAAATGCCTACTTGTTGTAGATAAGTAAACATGTTTTTATTTTGTAGGTTTGTACAGGATATTTTTAAATTATCCCCCTATAACTGTTGGTAACAAAAAGCGATCGACAAGTATCGTGCTGTCTTTTGTTCTGTTAAGTCAAATTAAATAAATTAATGAAGAGATCTTTCTGAAGTTTTTAGTTATTTATTTATTATGACTTCATTGTGGATTTTTCAATGTAAGGCCGTTGTGAACATTATTCATCCCAGTGAGCAGAATTACGAATGCATGTCGAATGTGGCCTATGCGGTGTGTACGTAGCACGTGGGAAAGTTGGTCAGTAACTTGCCAAAGGTTACTGGTTTTGCCCTGATACTATGTTTGCTCAAAGCCATAAAACAGTCAGTTATCGTACAGATGAAAACTTGCGTTATTTATCAATCAAATAAGAAAGCGTAAATCAACAGATTGGCGCCTCTGTAGTAGGTCGTTTTCACATCCGATAAATTTACAATACTGTCTAAGTAAAAAAAATATGTAAATAAATAAAATAGGCCGTTTTACGTGGGACAGGCATCTCATTATTCACCAAATCGCATTCGTTTTCATGTGTCAGCTTTATTTTCATCTTAAATCAGTACTTAGTATCAAAGTATAGCTCTTTGAAGACGGACGTTAAAAATTGTCTCTGAAGCACTTCAGGAAGCAAACGTTGAGAGATAACCATGACAACAAAATCCAAGGTCAAACTGGTATAGTGCTAAAAACGAAATCAAAGGTCAATTTGGTATACTGTGAAAAGGAAATCAAAGGTCAGCCTGGTATAGTGTAAGAAAGGAAATCAAAGGTCGATTTAGTATAGTGTAAGAAGGGAAATCAAAGGTGTTTGTGGCATGGTGTAAAAACGAAGTCAAAATTCTATCTGGTGTAGTGCGAAAAACGAAATCAGAAATCATTCCGGTATAGTGTGAAAAACCAAATCAAAGGTCAATTTGGTATAGTGCGATAAAGAAAATCAAAGGTCAGTCTGGTATAGTGCAAAAGACGAAATCAGAGGTCAAAACGAAGGGTTTGAATTACATGTATATCGTCTGAGGTTAGGGAGAGGTGGAGGGAAATAGGGTGGGGCGGTGGGTAGTTGGGGTCATACTATTGACAATCACCTGGAAGCTGTCCGCTCACCCGGCTTCCGCAGGGTAACGGGAAAGGATCGTGGTTAAAGATGGTGGTAAGAGACAGTGGTGATATATGTGCATGTACATGTATGTAAACCTTTCGCTGCACCTACCTCTCCTTAACCTTTATTACGCTTTACAAACGTTTATTGAATTTCTCAGCGTCAAGCGTTCTAGTAATGATTGGTGACGTTCTAAGTCTAAGGCCAATGACGTTCCTTTCAGCCGATTTAAGTTATTTAATTACAAAAGAAGTACCCGTTCGTTAAATGACGACGATTTTTAACTCTGTTTAACGTTGAGAATATTGATTATTGTAGCTATATACTTAAAATGAAACACAGTCAAATATTTGTCTCAAGGCATCATGATCCGTAGACTTACGTCACCGTTATGTTGTAGAAGTGTTCACTGCAAAATGAATCACCAGTCCAGTACATGCAAACACGAACTTTCAGAGTGAACAGCTGGTGGTCAGAGCATGGTTTCCGTGGGACATGGTTTGGTCGCAGACCCCTAGTCGTGGCACACCTTCCCCCACACGCAGCGTCCGGTGGGTAATAGCAAGGGTAAAGTTTTATGGGGGATGGTGGGGGTGGGAGTGGAAGGGTTGGATGTGGTAGCTAGAAAACTGGACCAGTGCATGCATCTTTCAGACCAGTATATTTATTTAATGATTGATTCATCGATTTATTTATTTATTTATTTTGTGGCTGTTTTAAGCGCCCTATTCAAGGATTTTTGTTGATCAGTGTATGATGGCGGTCAGTTTTATTTGTGAAGACAAGTGACATTCTAACATTAGACTACAATGGCCGCATGCGCGAACTTCGTCGGCGGCTTATTGTCGCTACCCCCACACATTCAGTTTTTGCGGAGGAATACAGGCCCAGAATTTTCCAGTTTTTAAAGACTTATTGCATTCTTATTTAGGTCCTTGTTTCATTTGTTGTTTGTAAAAAGTTCTGGAGTTAAAAGATTGCAAAGGACCTATAAATGGTTGACAATTCCGTGAAATGACACTGGAAAGCTTTTGTTTTGTCATATGTACTACTTTTTGTAGAACAAAAAACCGGAATCGTTGAGGGCGGTGCGTCCGCTGAGCTGGTTTAATAAAGAATGCATGCATTTGATACCTTCGGGGTTCACACTTTGTATGCCACGAAAAGCAAGATGGCGTTATACCAGTCTTGCATCTCAGTTTAAAACTTGCCTTACTAGTTATTTTTACACCATGCTTCCAAAAGGCAGGAGACAAAGGCAGGCGCATAACCGTACAGATTAACAGATTACAGACTTGCATTCTGATTAACACCGAAGAAGGCTTCTTTTCTTTGCGTTTAAAAGCACCGATTTTCTGTATAAATATGATAGACAAAAAGATGAGAAGACGCCATCTTTTTTTTTTTAAATTTACTGTCCTGTGCAGGAGCTCAAACTTACCTTTGGCTTGCGGACGCTTAGGTCTTCTTTCTAACCTGGAGTTCCTATGTAACACTTTGTCCTCCTGGATTTTTCCAATTTCTATCGGTAAGAGCTTCCCCAATGGGGTTTCTCTAATAACTATACCAGCCACAATCTCCTTAGCAACGCACATTTTGAAAAAGGATTCGGGTATATTCGTAAAAGTTCCAGCCGACTGATTCAAATTTTCAGCCGTTTCATTTATGGTAACCAGCGTAACCTTCATAATTCCTTGTCCTGATGCAATGCCGTACAGCGTGCACCAAGTGCTACAAGCCAGCAACAACGCTTGGGGTGACTTCATCGTGAATAAAACCCTATGAGAATTGAATGATGCCTTGTTTTAGCAAACTGGGAACAATCAGTGAATTCTATTTTTACTGATTTCCTTTTATATGACGAGGTGTGATGACTTTTGACACTTTGCTCTGTAGGATTTAGGCCCCGCCTTTGATTTTCTATTGGTTGACGCGTCACTGACATCACTGACGTCATTATTATATGCACTTTCATTTACACTAAAGCATACTGTATACCTTAATCTATATTTTAAGTGAAGTTTATATCCTAGTATGTCAGGGTGTTCTTTTCTCTATATCCTATCATTAAAAGGGCATTTATAAGGATTGCAACATCATAGTTAGTTTTTTTCTTAACGCGGAACTTGCGTTCGTTACTCCTTTCTAACCGGACGTCTTGTTCGTACACAATGTATTATGTCAAAATATACACGTGGCAAAGTAAGAGTTATCCTAAGGAATGCCAGTCATTTAGTCAATTTTCATTAGCGAAATTCTCCATGCATACTCAGTAATGCTTTTAAAAAGGCATTTACGTAACTGTTCAGAAATTCCTTTGAAGAGGATCTTTAACATTTATAACACATCTGGACAATCACACCTGGCTTTCGTACAAATAAAGATATAAGTATGTCCCATCATAACTATATATAACTATAGCACAAAGTGACGTTTGATTTTGGATTGACTGAAACAGAGTTAGCAAAACTCCAAGGAGTGAACGCCTACATAGCTCACGTTATAATCAAACGTCTAATTGGGTCAGAGGTCAGTGTTTTGCTTTTAATCAACATTCAGATAATATCGTTATAAATGTTTACATGTACATCCAGCCACTTCCACACCCATGAAGAATACTGATTACCGTTATAAATGTTTACATGTACATCTAGCAACCTCCACACCCATGAAGAATACTGATTATCATTATAAATGTTTACATGTACTGAACTTGAGAAGCGTTCGCCGCTTTGATTTACAGCGGCCTAAAGGTGTATACTGTAATATCAGTTGTCTCGGAAGTTTATCATCATTCTATTATTTGTACACCGACCAAAATATTACATTGATGTTCTGAGAAAATATGAAAAATGATATGGAAAGACTTAAAATGCTTTGCACAGTAGAAAGTGGTAAATTCCGGCTGACGAATTGTGCATGCTTTGTAGAACTTTTGGATAAAGGAGTGTGCGTGGTGGTTTCCTTCGTATATATGCCTTACGGAAAAGATAAATTTACTACAGAACATCACTGATACATGAATATAAGTATAAAGCTTGTTATTATTGAAACAATCATTTACAGTTGTCGGCTATAAGTAGATTCGAAACAAACTTTCGTTTTAGACGGATTTGATGAAGTAAACACGTGTTTCATCTTGCCAAAAAGATGTTGCAAATTTGGTTCACAGTATTTATGGTTGGATTAACTTTGCTAATCCTTAAAACCAGGACTGCCTAGGATTATCGATTCACTTCACCCCCACATAGTAAAAGCTCATCCTAACGTGATTTGTCTTCATCTGCAATGTCTTCCCGTCGCACCTAAACTTCACGCAGTAACATTTGAAACCTGCAATAGGAGTTCGTTCAACCACTATTAACGCCTTGGGACAAAATGCCAGTCAGATATCCTATCCTTAAATTGGAAAATCAAACAGATTTAAACGAAAAGATCACAGAGCAAATTGAACTGAATATTCCAACCTGTACATGACGAAATATTGTGAATCAGTACTCCAAGATTTTTCATTTGTGTGCGGTTGGACATCATGGCTTTATCTCAGCGACACAACAATCCTTTGGAAGAGCAAATCTTCTTTCAAATATTTACCAATACTCCGTGAACAAAATGCTTTTGTACGTGTGCAGCTACGTTGGGTGTAATATTGGCAATGTAAATGGAAATGGAATGCGCAGGTAACGTATGTTAAAAAAGAAAGCAATATTAATATTTTGTGCTCTGAAAGGAAGGATGCGTGCACTTGTGTATAAACTTGAGTGTGTTTGCGCCCGTTTCTCCACGTAATGCCCGGTGGATACATCCTATCATACTGTTATTTTATATTTAGCTTTATTACTTGATTTAAATGGAGGTAAGTGGCAAAAACAATTTTTTTTGTGATATGGAAACGTTGCACATGCATTATTATTATTATTATTATTATTATTATTAAAAATGTTGGCGTGTGCCAGTCCCAAGCGGATCTGATTTATATCAAAACTGATAGATTTACACATAATACTTAATTATTCAAATCAGTACGAGACATTACAATCTCCCTGTGGTTATTATATAATCCGCAACAGCACGGATAAATTTTCAATCGGTGGTTATTAGGACTTAGTAACCCTTCAACATTAAGACATTTTATACCCGGAGAGGTAACCTGTTGCTGTAAAACGAACCTATTATTAGTAAAATTAAAGCAATGGAGTAAATAATGAGATACAATTTCCCCCATGTAACAGTAGTCACAAAGACAGTTAGGATGTAACCCATGGAGTCTCGCATTGAGAGGACAGACACCTGAAAATAAGCTGAAAAAACAAAACATCAGCCTTACGTTTACACAGTTGTTTGAATTCCTTACCCACTGAGGGTTGAGTTTTTGCACATGCACCCCCTTCTCCACGCCAAGCGTAAATCTTTTAAGTCTACCGTCAGGTGCAATCCTAATTTAATCCCAACCGAACACGTCAGCCTAATTGCTGGATAATCGGCAATTATCTTCAAATAATAAACAGACACGCCCATCGGTAAACTTTAGGACCCCGACCAGGCGCAAGTGTGCTTTATTCACACAACAACAGCATGGTGCCACATTTATGATTTTCAAAAAATCAAACTGATTTGTTCAGCTGAAACCCTGCGATAAGAGGCCAAAAAAGAGTCGATGCATAGACGCAGTAATATAAAAATACACCGAACCACGCGGCTAGTAAATCATTTATTTCCTTATCTGTAAATTTTCCACGAAAATTTTACTTCCCATTATATATATATATATATTATAGAAAAAACGTGACAAACTCAAATTGTTAATTTAGCTTAATAGTTTTTTTTATTTCAGCGTATTTTATGACAGATATATATACATGAAGGTAGATTAAGCCATGGTGAGCAGTTACAAAAACCTGCCCAGGGGATTATTCATGCGGAGAAATTATCTCCCTCTGTATGCTCTGTTAAGTTCAGATTTAAATTTATGAATGAAGAACTGTTCTTTGATATATATATATATATATATATATATATATATATATATTTATATATATATATATATATATATATATATATATATATATATATATATATATATATATATATATATATATATATATATATATATATATATATATATATATATATATATATATATATATATACAGAAGATTAATGGTGATTGTGTGTCATAAAGCAGTGAAAATCAAAAATCAAAAAATGTTATCTTTCTCATAATGCTCTCAACATGTCAAGCATCATAAAACGGGAAGATCGTCGGCCATATTCACCGTGTCTCAAGAATATGATGGGTAAATGAGTATAACTTACACCATACCCAATTGTACATTGTGCAGAGTTCCTGGCTTTCTACGTGTGAAACACGACTTTATTTAACATACTAACACACTGAAAGAAAAAGATAAATGATGTCTATAGGTTTATTTCAGAAAGATGACACGATGGACAAGCAAAATAAATAGAATACCTTAATTTTTACCGGACTTGAGTCTTGCCAAATTACACAAAAATCACAAAATAGGCCTACTAAAGAAGATACAACAAATAAATAGGCCAAAACATTTCTCATTAATGACAGTGATAGGGCCCACAGATAGGCCTACATATATCTTTCTTAGGATTACATATTCACCGATTAAGTGTGACCGACCGTAAGTTGGAAGGCCTTCCAGCAGCCTCCGGATGGTTGTGGATGGTCGTGAGTTTCCTTGGGGCTCTGCCCGCTTTCCTCCCACCATAATCCTGGCCGCCGTCGTATAAGTGAAATATTGTTGAGAACGGCGTAAAAGACCCATGAAATAAATAAATAAGTTAAGTGCGACCATTTGTCAACTATCACAATGACGCCGCTGCTCTAGTTTTACTCTTTATGCTGTACGTTTTTAGTCCTATTGAATTCCTACATAAAAAAGGATTCTGCTGGTGGACTAAGCATTCCCGAGGCCTGGTCGCTTTGCATTGTTTTAATGTGATTGCATGTTAAATGAAATGACAATACAGCACACGTCTAAACATAGCAGCATTTTGTTTTACCTATTTCTGCTTTAGCAGTGGTGCTAGGGGACGTGTAAACTGTTACTGTTTATGCATTTACATGAACAGTAAGAGTAAAACCCTGACTGAGGTAAACCGACAAGAGCCGTATTCCGTCAGTTACGTGTAACCATTTGCTAACTGCTGGTATCACACTGTCTTCGCTGCTCTGGTTTTACTGTCTATGCCGTTCGTTTTTAACTCTTAGATTAGATTGCATTTGTATTATTTAAGGCTTTTGTCCTAATTCAGTTTGTTAGCGAATGATATACAAAGATGATCTAAATGGAAATCACAAATTCTTATGCAAAATAATACATGAATACATTTGACCATGGATTCAACGCTAACTGAGATATTTTCATACACATATATAGGGTGTATGGCCATACTAAAATATCTAGATACAACTAGAGCACCGTACACACTTACCTCTACAGGCCACTAAAAAAAAAAACATTTGATGCACCAACATTCTTGTGTAAAATACTAGTTAAATAACATAAATTACTGATGCTTCAAAAGTATGATAAGGTAAGACATATTTATACATGTACATATATATATATATATATATATATATATATATATATATATATATATATATATATATATATATATATATATATATATATTTATTATGATCAATATCTGTAGAACTATAGCCTTTATGTATGACTCTTTCATATTAGATCATTCCCCTTATAGCCTGTGCGCTGTTCTGCTCCTTACGCTCACTTTACACCACCGTCACCACTAGACAAGCTTGACCTCTGTACCCTGTGCGACGCAGGTAAGCTTGTTTCGGCTCAGCCGCATAATGTCCTCCCGCCAACTAATAATCAGCATTCGTCATTAAAATTGCTTCAGGTGACCTAGAATCATGTTGTGCATACTTACGATAAAGATAATATACGTCTAATAAGTATAAGCAGAGACAATGGTTGTTATCCCTGCCTCATCAGTCCCTGTCTCATCACCGTGACCTCAGTGCTCTTGGCGTTATTCAAGATTTCTGTTGAAAATGTGACAGTGGTGTAAAGTGGACGTAGAGAGCGGTGGATGTGCCATAATAAGAAAGTATAGGAATAAACTTAACGCAAACGTTCCAGAGATTAATTTATGAAGAGATAGGCCTACATATTTTAAAATAACAGTTCAGCTAAAGTACTAGCGTTTCATGGGCGATAAGATCCATTTTGGCTTGAATTTTCCAGTTTGATCAATCAAATATAATTTCCCTTCGCTTTGGCAGGTCTTGTCCTTTCATCAGACGGCATAACGGAATGGAGGAAATTTTTTTATTATTTCTGGAAAGTCGGCTATAAATAAAATTTGATCTGATTTGACTTGACATCAAATATATTACCGGTAACAACTGCTCACATATATGAGCATACTCCTTATACTTGTGCTTAAAATTAGCCCCATTTGTATGTATTGTCCCAGAAAATAAATCTGTTTTCTCTTCGCCTGATTTCACTTTATAAAGTTTTGGGGAAGTTTTACTGTTCCATTGACTTGAATGCGCTGATGCCACATTTGACAGCGTTAGCGATGTACAGCATGTCGTCTTCTGACAGATAATAATGGGTTGGTAGGTAAAAACCACATTGACCCAGGCTCTCGGCGTTCGGCAAATGGTCTGGCTCTTTGCCTGGGATTTGGTAAAACGGTTGCAAATGAATGGGGAAAAAGTAGTCCCGCGTCTCGATGCCGTACTTCTCCGCCATAGTGGCTCGAATGGTATCTTTCAGGCCCTTACTTGCGCACTCCACACCAAATACCCATGGTGCGTCCGGGCCAAATTCAGATTTTTCCATAAGAGTGATGTGATTGACATCGGACAAGAACTTCCTGTAACATTGGGCAATGAACGATCTATGGTTCAGTACTTCCGGTGTGCGAGGAATAGCAGGTGTCACCAGAGCTGCTGCCAGACCAGACATCTTGAAATTACCAGAATGGTCAAAATGGACGAAGTGATGATGTTTGACAAAAGCATGGTTGGTCAAGCTTGTGGCTCTGTCGAAGATGACTGCATCCTTGTGCCTGGAGATGACGAATCCGCCATCCCCGGCAGTTATTATCTTATTAGCGTACAAACTACCGCAGCCAAAATCTCCGAATGTCCCCGCCAACTGACCATCACAAATAGTCCCGAACGCCTCAGAAATGTCCTCGATGAACACAAGCCCATTGGTGTCACAGTAACTGCGGAAAGCTTTACCATCTACAGTCGTGCCGTAAGTGTACGTCACAACGAGGGCTTTGGTGAATTCAGTTCTCTTCTCCTCGTATTCCTCGATTCCTGGGTTCAGTTTTCCAGGTGCACAGTCCACGAAAATAGGCGTAGCCCCTACAGTGATGACAGCATTGGCCACAGCTACCATTGTAAGACTAGGGACGAGCACCTCGTCTCCGGGACCGAGGTTACCAAGTCGGAGACCGATGACCAGAGACGCATAACCCGTGTTACAGGCTTTTGCCGTGGGTACTTGGAAGAAGTCCCTGAGAGCCTCTTCCATATCTTTAATCGTGGATGTTGCGCTGGAGATCAGTCGTCTATCCAATGCTCTATTTACGTTTTCCTTTGCGCCAGGGGCAATGTAAGGTAGAGAGACAGGATATTTCCACGCCCCATTTTTGGGCCTGGGCTCCAAGGCTGGAAAGGCCTCCTTGACCCTTGGAGACATGACCATAAGCCTGTTGGCATATTCCTGCGGGAGTCTTTGGTTTTTATGCATCTTGTATTTAGCACTTGATCTAAAAGAAAAAAATAAATGGAAAAAGATGTTATAAGCATATATGTGTATAAAAAAGAGGCAGAGGTTCAAACGTATGTATTTTTTTTGTAAATTATGATTTAACGTACCAAGCCATGTTCCAATTTTATGCCTTTAACTAAAACGTACAAATCTGTACGCCACTCTTGGGAAAGTTCGTCAGTAACCTGCCAAAGGTTTATGGTTTACTACGACCATCCCGATGACCTTGAGGAGCTAACCGTCATCGTTTTAGTAATAACATTTCTGAGTATGACGTTAAGCAAAAATCAAATAAAAATCTAGAACGCACTTCGAATGCGCAAGCGTCTGTCCCAACATAAAGTAGAAGGCCGCATGAAATGTATCAAAGGAACACTACTCTGCTTGGTGCTATTACAAAGTTAAATATGAATTTGCGTCCTATCTGGTGGTGAACCATTTGAATTCCTAGACTAGGATCCAAGCCCAAATCATCAACGCCCAAGGCCGACCCATCCACAAAATTTCAATCAAATGATTAACTTTTTCATGAAGTTGCTAACAGACATTCAGACCAAAAATGCCGACAAAAACATAACATTTTTTTGAAGGAGACAATGAATCAATTTAAAAAAGTATACGGATGAGTGGTAAAAACATCACTTCGAAAAAATTAGGAAAAAAATCATGAAAGTATTTGAAGAGAAAATAAATTCTTGATTTGTGCCACCCATACCCATTTAACTTACCTCTGTTTCAGTTTACGAAAGTTTTAGTGACTCTTTGACTCGGCAGGAGAAAAAACGGCAAGAGGTATTTCGTCAAATTAGACAAAATGTCGATCTGGCTGATCACTGATATGGCAGTTACAGTTCAACTGGGCGCTTTTATTGCTAAGCAACTTCCGTTTGGTCAAATTGTTATACCAGATTCAGTTACATTTTGTATGTGACCTCTTCAACCACCACAAAGGTACCAGCCGCAACCAATGAAACAAGTGATATATATTATTGGTCAATCGGTCAGCCTATTAGATCTTGAAGAGATTCCGTTATCATGTTACAGGGTTTGGATAAGAACAACTTTTTCATTTACGAGAAGTAGCTAAATAGACCGAGAGAAAACTCGGTTATACAGGACTAAAATTTTCAGATGATGATAGACAAAATGATGATTGCCTCTAATGCGGCCACAAGGATTTTTCAACGTAGATCTTTTGTTAGTACATTTTCAGGTTCATACATACCGTCGGTATCATAAACAAGACGTACACACGTGGCGTATATTCTTTTGTTTATATGCTGCGTAATTCATCTTCGCCCGGACTAGAAAAAATAATATCGTACAGGAATGTTTACTTATTTCTTCGGATAGAATTTCTTTGACATATGGCTGGAAATTGATTGGATTGCTTCTTACGCATGTGAGAAGTGCGCAGTGCGTACATATCCGGTCTGAAACCCCGTTTCCAATGAAAGACTTGTCATGCACGGAATTCCCTCTCCAGCTGGGCAGTAATTAACGCACGCTGTTGGTCATTGGATGTTTAGTTCAAGTATCAACAACCTACCATGCGTATAGGGTCAGGAAAATATTTCGTTAATGGAACGGGGGGGGGGGGGAGACTAAAGGGAACACATGGCAAATCGGTAAATTCTTTACACACAAAAATGGAGTCGGATCCCCATATAACCTTAAATCAGTCAATTACACAACAAATCCCCAGATAAATACGATTCCACGCAAACAGCCATCGAACATATTTTCATCTCAAAACTCTCATACTGAATAAAGTGATGAAGTTTTATTTGGACACCTGTTTGTCATTCTGAAGTCTTTATCTTCGTGGCAGGCCTGTGATAAATCGAATAGATTAAATTAACCTAAAAACAATTGTGTGTATATCTTCCAGTCCGTAACTATACTGATAAACTTCGCTAAGTCTTTAAGATCTTTATGAGATACTTGATACTTCCGGAATTGTCTTGATTACCCACAAAGCTTGTCGTCATACTTTCATGCAATAAACATGTAACATGATATCAAGGATTCGGCTCTCTCCTATTGATAGGGTGTATAAAACTTCAACCAGGTCGCTTTTAACATACGGGTGTATCGGCTTTCCAAGTACCTTTACATCATTTGCTTTTGTAGTTTACGTGTTTGATAACCCGAAGTGCGCTTAAGGAAGGGATAATTATTAAGGGCAAGTTCCGGTATAACTCCTACATTTACGAATATACGATAGAGATTAATTAGCCCAGTGTTACATACCCAATATTTCTGGGTTGCTGTATTATTTGATTTTATTTGATTTATTGTTTAATGCGTTTTAAATCTTTCGCATACACAATGTCAGTCAGTTTAATAGGTGGAGGAAATCGGATTGCTTGAGTTAAACCACCGGCCATTGACAAGTTATTGAGGAACTTTCCTCACATGACTACATATATACATACTATACTGGTGGAATACAAGTTGTCTTTAGTTAAACGTTAGATTAAAATAGGAAAAAGAATCGAACATAATTAACAGGGACAGTGAAAACGGATGGTCGTGTAGGGTATAACTGCATGTCTGAGTAGTGCTTAAGTACACACGTGCAGTATTCTAATCTTATTTATTTTACTCAAGAATATTTCACCCATACGACGGCGGTCAGCATTATGGTGGCAGGAAACCGTTAAGAACCCGGCGGAACCCGCAACCAAACGCAGGTTGCTTGAAGACATTCCCCCGTACGGCCGGAGAGGAAGCCGGCATGAGCTGTACTTGAACTCACAGCGACCGCATTGTGGAGAGCCTCCTGGGGCATTGCGCCGCGCAGGCATGCTAACCACCTCGGCCGGGGAGGTCCCTAATTTTCTGTATAGTACAAGACATTCAACTCATCCATTAAACGTGTCTTGACCATGCAGAATTTATAGAAAGTACACTCTCAAAACGTTGCACCTGCGTTTTGAACGTGATGAGGCGAGAACCAGCCTGCATATACATTATGAGTGTGATTACTGGAAGAAAATGCATATAGGTGGTATTAAATATATCAAGACATTCACTATGTTATCATATTATGTGACATAATTTTGGCCTTTTGTATTATGCTGTGGTAATGATTTATCACTTTGGTAAGGCGCTTGAAGTTTTATCATTACATTTTTATTCATAAATTATTTTTCTGAAAACAAGTGATGTGAAATCCCAATAAAGCAATGATAGTAATGACAATCTAACCTTTTCTATACAGAAACACATAGCATTTAAGACTCTTACAGATACAGATAGCACAGGTTTTACTTATAGACACCATGCAATTTAATGTATTTCATATTGGAGGCAAAACTTAAAGACTGGCCACAGTATCCGCATCCTTACATTGTTTTCTTGTTAATCTGAATACCAGGACGCTCCACCATGACCTTCACATCTGGACTTTGCAGACTTCATAGCCAATGGTTATGAGTGAAGTCTGTGGTTTTGGTAACAACATATGTTTCAGACTGAGGTGTCCCACATTTGTACACAGAATATCGGCTTACACCATGCGCCAAGCGATTGTCGTTGTGACATTTTTGAATCTACTTATGTAGCTATTTGAGGCTATTCTTTATTGCGCGCCTGTAAAACGGCATAACAGTTGATTGTATACACTGCGGGGCACTGTCTGTCCTTCTCACTGTCTGCACCATGGAGGCTAAGTCGACCAGTTGGGACCCAAATGAAGAGGGAAGACGGCATTTTATTCTCCTCAGTTCGGCTCGCTCTGGCTCCACTTTACTCATGGACCTTATGAATAATCACCCTGAAGTGAAATGTCTGCACGAACCTCTCAACAGAGAGCGACTGTATGAAAGGCGGCTGACGAACGCTAGCAAAGAGGACATTTTGAATTACGTCAAATCAGCTGTCTTGGAAGTCGATAGACCTGTGGTGGGAATGAAGCTTTTCGTGGAACATCTTGAAGAAAACCAACTAAAATTCAGCGACATTGTACAGTTACTGGACAAACCTAAGGTCATCATTCTGCATCGCCCGAATATATTGGACACATACGTGTCTTTAATGATTGCATACGCCAACGATAGATGGTATTCTACCAAAGAGGCAAACACAGAAGCCATTGAACTCGACTGGGACAGTTTTCGAGAATATGCTATAAAATGGAGACAGTTGTGGAAATCTACCATGGCGGAAGTGAAACATCTTGTAAGACCTGATGACCGTACAGTGGTGACATATGATGAGTTATGCCGGCAGAAAAACGACGTTACGCAAAGAATGTTCCGGTTTTTGGAATTGTGGGAGATAGATTACGGTATTCAACATTACAGCGTGAAGCAAAATTCGAGTAATCTTGAAAAAAAAATTACTAACTTTGCCGAAGTCTCTAAGCACTTAGTTTCTGACAGTGATTTAATCACTTTTTCTCTATGATATTGCCTAGAGTTGCTATGTTCCCATGCAGCTAATGTAACAGCCATCTTCTAGTAAGTTGCCGGTATGACATTTCAACGGAGATCTAGTCCGATTTATATTCAGGTTGTTGTTGTACTGATGTTGCTTGTCAAAAACACAGCAACTTTTATGGCTGGTGTGTATATTATCTGCTTGTGTTTGAGTAACAAACATTTCAAGCGGATATGAACTTGACATGAAATACCTCTCCGAAGGCTTTATTCTGTCTGAAATGTTGACAGCCATCTTGTTTAGACCCTGATCACGTGCAGCGGAAGTGTTGCCACAGGGAATGACGCAATGTGGGAATCCCTCAGGGTGTGAAGGATTTTTATTGGTCGGAGTTTACCCAATCTACTATCATCCCAACCCAGTTCTGAAGTGGATGTTGATGGACTGTTCCTTGGGGATTCCCTAGCTGTAGCTTTCTACGTTTGGGAGAGAATCTAGCTGTTGATGACTTGTTAGAGTGTCACCTCGAATCCTGCCAGTGTTCATCGAGATCGCGACAACAGACGACGAGATGATACTGGTGAGATGTATCAGATGATTAGATGTAACAAGGACTGAACATGTCACCACTTTCGGTGTATTCTGTCTCAGTTCTAATATTAAACGCCTCAAGCTCTAATAACTACATAGGTCCATTTACCACCTTGGAAATCAGCTATATTTGCGGATGCATATTATTCAATCATTTAAGTGAACATTTCCCCCAATTATGGTGACATTAGTTTCAATATCTAGTTTATTATGCATTGCCTCTTTTTCACTATATTAGGAACTAAAATATGGTGCTTGGAAGATGATAGAAACACTGCGAGGATAATTTAACTTTTCGTGTTTCGTTTTTGCAACTCGTGAGCAACTTGCTTGTTAATTTTATTATAATAAAATATTCATCTATATTTATCCCTAAGTTATTTCTTTAGATCATTACACTCTCTATAATGATTACAGCACCCAGGAACCCTATAGGTTATTAGAGTGCCTTAAACTCTGTCATTTTTTCCTCTGAGATCTCATGTTGGGGGTCGTGGGTTTCCTCCGGGCGCTGCCCGGTTTCCACCCACCATAATGCTGGCCGCTGTCGTATGAGTGGAATATTCTTGAGCACGGCGTAAAACACCAATCAAATAAATAAATAAATAAATAAATCTCATGTTGGAAGACTTTCCTAGCGGTTGGTTAGCGTGATAACGCAGCGTATTGACCTAGGAGCCTCTCACCAATGCGGTCGCTGTGAGTTCAAGTGCTGCTCATGCAGGCTTTCTCTCCGTCCATTCGTGGAAAGGTCTTCCAGCAACCTGCGAATGGTCGTGGGTTTCTCCCGGACTGTGCCCGGTTTTCTCCCATCATAATGCCGGGCGTCGTCTTATAAGTAAAACATTCTTGAATGCGGCGTTAAACACCAATTAAATAAATAAATAAATTTGACTGTGACATAGCAGATGTATATAGATACAAATCGGTCGTTCTGTATGTCCGTGGGTCAATTGTTTGACATGTTAAATTTTCACATTCATTTAGCGAGGGTCATTACGACACGAAATCATATACGGGGTATATATTCTGCAGATATAATCGAAAAAGTGAGATTTGTTTCATGTGATATGTTATCCAATTGATAGAAGACTGATTACCCGTTTTTTGATTGCAGATGTATTTATTTATTTGTTTATTTATTTGGTCGGTGTTTTACGCCGTACTCAAGAATATTTCGCTTATATGACGGGGGGGCAGCATTATGATGGGTGGAAACCGGACACAGCCGGGGGAAACCCACGACCATCCCCAGGTTGCTGACAGACCTTCCCACTTACGATTGCAGATGTATCCTCTAAGTTAGATGCTGTATAAGAAAACCAATACTAAATATAGGAAACTAATCCTAAATATTGGAAACTAATACTAAAAATATGTATTTCGCTAAATTAAACGAACTCTTGTAAACTGCAAGGGTTTCATGGTTGAACTCCCCGTTTTAGTGACTCTGATGAAGTATCTATGAATAGAATAGACACTGCTAAAAATGCTACACAAAAAGTAAATAAAAAAGAGACAATACAGTATTGCTAATTTATTGTTAATTTTGTTTTAAATAATTTCTTTTTCAAAATAATTATTCTTTTCTGAACCAAATCAGCAAATCCAACATGTGAAATTCATTTGGTCATGACATGAAATAATGCATCAGCTTCTGTTTTATTTATTAATTTTCTTCTTATCGTCGAGAACTAGTATGGTGGTCAGTTTTACATTAAACAGCTTGATATATTGTTACATATGAAATCTGTAACAATGTACACAATTAATGTGCCTGTGCACATGTTATAATTAATGTGTGCCCGTGGTACACATCTTGTGAATTTTTTGCTCAGAATTGCTTTTCAGAGAGAAACTACATGTATAGGTCATTGCCTGGCATGCAGGAAGTAGTTGAACGTTAAATTGCTGAGACCACTGTTTGTGGAACATTGGTGACAATAAGTCACCAGCCTCTAGCGCAGTAGCCTTCACGAAAGACCACATCTACGCGTAAAATTCTTTAGTATTGTATCAAACTACAAACTTGCGTAAATCAATTAAACTGCAATATTCAGCACGCGTTTCATGAAGAAAACACTCAAAAAGTTCAAATTCAAACATTCCAGTGAACAAATCAGTTAAAGAGATTCACGATTTATTGTGTGTATGCAAATTGTACAAGGCAAATACGACAACATTATCAAGTTTCTCCAGTGATTCTGAAGAGCAATATCTAAAACTTGATGATATCTCCACATTTCGAGTAGGTCACGACTCCATGAGCTTTACTAGTCCTACTTATTTCAAGCTAAACAGATATATGCAATAAAAACTTGAAATACTGTAAGACATTAAACGCAGAAATAAGCTAGATTTATAAGGATGACAGATGACAGAGAGTCTTAAATTGTACAGCCTTAAATTAAGGCATCGATAGCAAACTTTGTAAGACATTTGCTCTCAAAGTATGACGATCAACGATTATCCGGTTACATTGGAATTAAGGTTAGAACACAAATCAGGTTGAATTGTTAACGGAAGATTCTCCATTGTGGATATAATTTTATTGAGGCATTGCTAACTCTATTATTTTATGAACGTCCAAACACATTTCACTTTTAGAACGGTTGATCATCATCTTCGCCAATACATTCTACGCTGTTTGGCCAACCATGTCTCATATGATACACGTAAAAATTAACCCTTTCCTCGCGAACCCGGCTATTCTTGTACAGTGCGATGTTGCCGTCTTCTGCACAAGGTGTTGATGTGAACAGGTTTGCTCCGTTGATTTTCCATATTGGAACTCTGAGGAGATGGGAGAAGACCGTACGAAACCAATAATCGTCAACTAATATCACGTCATAATTTGGAAGCGGATATTGCAACGCTTTAGCTAAGATTATGCTTTGGGAACAAGCATGTATCAGCGTGAAGAAAATGGATCTGAAAATAAGAATAATATTAATGATAAGCCAGAAGTGATTGATAAATACGTCTATACATGGTTTTAAGATTCTTAAGATCATTTGTAAACTAATCACAAGGGTAACAATAAATCTGTACAAAGTCACAAAGAGATATCTCCCACTGCTTTTAAGAAGTGTCCTCAAGATTAGCATGAAATGTTATTATTTCAATATAATAACGGTGTTATTCTTTAACAGCCGATATGAAATAAATTATTATTTTCATATTACTTCAGTAAACTACCTTTATATCCTCCACAGATTCGTCGTAAAACTTCAAGTCTTCATACATCATCCATGTTGTTTCTGGATGTTCTTCGTTCAACTCGTGCCGCCAAAATTTGTGTCCTCTACAGCAAAGAACGGTGTCTGGCCCATACTTCATGTACTTGGTCATGTACTCTGTGGAGGTTAAGAAATTCAGATCTGCAAATATCACTGAAATGGCATGTATGATGAATTTAAATACATCATAGATCCCATGTTAGTGATGTAGCATGTGTACATGGTGATGAGATTTAATAAAAAAATAAATCGAAGTGTAAAGTTCCATGAGTGAACAGTAATATTTGTTATTCTGTTTATTCCTTTGAGTTTAGTGGAGATCTTCTACATTTATTTAAACTTCCTTAAAGGCTTTTTGGTAAGGCTGTAAAACATCTTAAGCTGGGTGTCATAAAAATAAACAAACCTTCAAGAAAGACAGGCGACGGTACGACGTCATCATCGCAAATGACCAGGACGTCACTGCGCATAAGACTTGTCACAGCCAACCTCACGATGCAGTAATAGTTTTTCTGTACTATGAATCACTTTTATGTCTAACTTTCCTTTGAAGCCGTCGCAGATCAATTGCAGTTCGTCTCTAGCAGAGTAGTTGTTGTTCCAAACGATGATCTCGACATTCTTATCAATGGTCTGGTTGACAAAGCATTGAAGAAGATTCTCCATGTTGTATACTCGCTTGTAGGAACAGATCATAACAGTTATGTCGTATTCAGGGATTCGTTGAGAAATGGCCTTCTGAGAAGCTGGAACCGGTAAAAGGCGGTAGGTGGCACTGTTTTGCAATGCATGAAGAAAACTGTTGTCATTAAGAGAAGTTTTAAGAGGCAGGTTTTCAAGATACTCACTTCCTTTTTGCAAAGCCTGATCTGACGTCAACAGCTCACGCGCCTCAATGGCAGTGTCGTAAAACAATGGATAATCCCTGCCCAAATATTCTTCTAACCCGGGAAGTCTGTTGACAACGATGGGGGTATTTCTGATTATACATTCAAGAACAGTGGTATTGGCCGCCGCGTCAAACAAATTTAGAAAGACAACAGAATTACATAGCAAAGCATCGTACTCGTCATTGCCGACGTATTGGCGAATAGTAACGCTGTCATTGGTGACAATGCCATTTGTTTTCATGTTTACGTCAGGAGACTGTAACAAAATCTTCTGAAAACCAGGTGGCAGGTCAAGATCAAAGAAATACTGAAAGTTACGCATATATTCCCCCACGAACAGCACCCTGGTGGTGTTTTTTCTCGAAAAGAAATCCACCTTGTTAAACCTCGAGTTGGTGGGGGTGTAGGGATATAGCAGCCTCGTCACTGGAACATCTGGTAGGTGCTCCCGAAGAAAATCCGAAACTACGGAAGACAAGCAAAACAACCCCTTACACTGCATCAACGACTGCCGGAATGTAGTGTCGACAACCATTCTTTTAAGATCTGGGAACCATTCGTAGTTATTTTTGGGAACTTGATGCACCATACCCACCCATGGCTCAGATATTACCTGCAACAAATAGGATTATACATCATGATATCATTCTACAATTGTTTTGTTAATACGTCATTTACCGGTAATGGAATTTTTGGTAACAGGACATATATGTCGTTACCAAAAGAAAAAAAAAATCAAACTCGTGTAGGATAATATAAAGGACTTTAAAAATGGTACTTGCTGCTGTCTAGCTTGGCGCTCAGCAGTAAGAGGTTGGAGCAAAGGAAACACGATTGGTTGACCCGGTGTCAGTATAATGTGGCTGGGCGGAGTGTCATTTCACAAAGAAAAAAAAAATTGCGTTCAATACAACAAATCCATGGGTAAATATCATGATACCTAATTTGGAATTGTCCCCTCACACCACAATATCAGTATATTGTATACGTATGCATAATGAGACTTTTGTTCTTCGGGTAATTAATGACATAATTACGTCATAATCAAAATCACTCGTGCATATCTATCTATTTGTTGACTAAATTAAAAAAAAATTAAAACAAGTAAAGAGATGCATTTACCTTTGCTTCTTCTGTAGCGAGGTCTTCAGCAGATGTAATAAATAACAACCCATCGTCACAGCACAGATTCTGCTTAATCAAGCCCACAGTGTGCGTCCAGCCACCAAAATGATGACTCCATAATGTTGGGTTTTCCAAACGCAACTTACGGCATCTTGAAAGCATACTTTCTTGTTGTCCGTCAGACATTTTCGTCTCAAAGTTTGAGAAAACGTATTTCTTTAAGATTTGGTGATGGAGAGGAAAATGTGGACAGCCTTCGTTAAATACGCACTAGAGCGGAGTCAGATTTCAGGGATGGGGGAAAAAATGTCATCACGCCATTTCCAAATACCTAGTAAACAGTGGTCAACGATCTACCAATAACAGACTTCAAAACAAACTTGGTGTCGAATGAAAAATCCTTTTGGAGACTGATCACGAAGTGTAAGGAGGACATGCCCTAGTTCCTAAGTCATCAGATTACATTGCCAATGACATTGGTCACTGAGGCCGTGAACATCCTGTTCAGAGTTACTTCTCGATAATAGCTATATTGAATATAAGTTAGTGGCGTTTGACGGCACATCAACAATGGAGGAGGGAAAGCGTAGAAGTGACTGCCCGCTTTTAGTCGTGGATTTCCATGACAAAAAATTCGTGTCAAGCCTCCGTGATCTGATCCAGAACTTTGACAAGGCCACGACGCAAGAGTTATTCATTCTTGTAATATGGAATTCGACAGACATTGACTTGAGATCGGTCATGCGGATAAAGAGTCATCACTTAATCCGCATCACTCAATCACACACGCGCTTCTTGAACAGCCAAGGCGATGCTGCTAAGGTAAGCTGCAAGGTGATATACAAGTACAAATGTTGTAACGAAATGGTGAAAGTAAAAATATCCCCACTGACGGCCTACAGTTTGCTAGCCAAAATGATAATTCGCATTCGATCTTTTCCCGTGCCTTAGCTCAGTAATGATACACTTTATTAGGAAAAGAAGTTATATACTGCATAATACAGCAGTCCTGGAAGACTTTTGGCAGCCACCTGTTACAAGATATCCTTGCCCTAGGCGCAATAGCTTCTTTCACTGAACAGCTGTACAACCTGACAAATAGCAATGTCTTATTATCACAGAGAATATATAGTACATTTGCAAATGTGTAGTTGTATACGAATTATGGAAGCACTTACACCGCGATATGTAGTTGTGAACGAAGTATGGAAGCACTTACCCCGCGATGTGTAGTTGTAAACGAATTATGGAAGCACTTACCCCACGATGTGTAGTTGTAAACGAATTATGGAAGCTCTTATTCCGCGATGTGTAGTTGTAATCGAAATATGGAAGCACTTACTCCGCGATGTGTAGTTGTAAACGAAAAAGCGCTTATCCCGCTTTACCTGACTCCATGCGGATTTTTTATATATTTCCGATTTATAAATTTTAATAAATTTCCGATTTATTTCACGATTGTGTTGCATACTGTAAACTTGTGCAGTTTTAGACCAATGGTTTTAACATTTTTGATAAGAGTAAAGTAATACGAAATTGCGGGTATCTAAATCTGGATAACATATAAATCAGTACAATCAAGTTGCGATGACACATCCATGGAAAGTGACCGAAATATGGTTTCAAATAATAAAAAAAAGAAAAACAATATATAAATTAGGACAACAATCCACCATAAAACTGTATTTGTGTTATAAAATTTCATCGTTTTCTGCTTTTAAATTCGATTCATTTATTTTATTTTTTGAACAGATGATTAACCATTGGACCCCAGCGTGTGTAGTTCTTGTCGATGGCGGAATATCATTTGGACCGAAAGAGCTTCATTATTTTGTTGAGAAGTTCAGAGAGTACGAATCCACAATGATACTCTGTAGCCAAGGTCTCAGACTCTTCCCCCATAAACCGTTTGCCGACACGACAGCTTTCTGGACCAGTGGACGGTATATAGAGTATTACAACAAGGGTCAAACCGATCGGGAAGTCCACTTGTTCGTGCAGAACAGGGGGTGTACTTTGTTTCCAACACTTGTCTTGACCCAGTCTTTAATTTCAAGTGAGCAATTTTCCTCACGTGAAAAATGGGACAATATTGGAGATTTCCAAATATCTTTAATTGCTCAGCAGAAAATGAAAACCCATATTTGGAAGGTACAATTAAATATAAATGATGGAAACAATACAGATTATTTTCCTAGCTTCCCGACTTACGTTCTAGAAGAACTGGGTGACTTTTATCAAAGACTCAGACGAACTTGTTGGCCAGATGGGACATTTTGGCCTATTTTGCCAAAGGAGTCGATAGGCGTCCGTAGTAAATCTAAAATATGGTCAGAGGGCATTCACGGTCTGAACATGAGCGCTGAACCTGTTCCCCTCGATTTTGACGCTGCGCGTGCCTACGGTACCAGCGTTGTCAGATTCGGCGCTACCAATGATGCCAAGGATTTAGGTTTCCTGATCAATGACATCCCAGATGGAAATTTAGAGACAGACAGAGTTCATTTGGAGTTGTCACTGGAACGCCTGAGGAATTCCGTCATATCGGCTGGAGAGAGTGGACTTAAGGTGATCTTGACCCTGTGTGACTTACCTGGGCGTCGGTTTAGGGATAGCACTGATGACAGGATGTGGCAGTCCGAGAAGTGCAGACAACGCATCGCCAATCTTTGGGGATCAATTGCTGAAGGTCTTGCAGACCTCAGTGACTTTATTGTAGGTTTTGACATCATAAACGAGCCATTCACACCAGATGACAAGGATCTCAGTTTCTACTGTGACATGTCTCCCTCATATAAGGACAAGTTGCACGACTTGTACGTTAGAGCATTAAAGGCTATCCGAGCAGTTGACAAAGAAACCATGGTTATTGTTGAGAGCAGTTTCTGGGCGAGCCCCCGAACGGTTCCGTTCATCACACCTCTTGATGACCCTCACGTAGTTTACTCTTTTCATTTCTACGCTCCAAGTTTGTACACTTTCCGTCATGAAAATCATGGACAATTTTCATACCCTGGAAAAGTGCCAAAATGGAGGAAAGATAAGTGGGCTGACGCCTGGCCCGTGTGGAACGAACACAAAATAAGAGAAGTCATTCAGCCTGTGGTAAAATGGCAGAAAGAAAACAGTATCCAATCTAGCATGATTTTCGTGGGAGAGTTTGGTGTGTCACGGGAGGTTCCAGGCGCTCTCCAATATCTACTAGACACCATGAATATGTGGGAAGAGAATGGCTGGAGTTGGTGTCTGTTCTCTTTTAGAGATAATGAATGGGATGCCATGGACTACGAGCTTGGAGAGAACAAAACCAATCAAATAGATAGAAAGCCATCTGAAATGATGAAAACAATAGCCAAATACTTATATTAGCATGTCCTTCCTGTCTTTTAAGCATCCACTACAGCGTTATAAGTAGTATAGATGATAACAGGAAAATGAAAGAAACAAATGTATGTTTGTTCTTATGGAATGGGCAATGTGATATAGCCCATAATTCTTTAAATCCTTATGGTCATATTGTTTGTAGTACGAAACTCTGATGTAGCAACATGTGAACTATAAAAACTGCGAATTGAAAAACCTTGTTTGACTGAGTGATTTCAAATGCTACTAGAAATATTAAATAGCCTGATTGTTTTGAAGCGGGATGTGGCTGGATACTTCCCTATAGGCACTGCCTCATGACCTGCTAAGCCTGTATGGATGAGGTTACCTTGTCGAATTTCATTCACGTCATGGGGTTAAAGGGTTTTATGTGTTTTGTGATTGTCTTACTGTATGCATGTCTGTCTTCCAGTTTTCTTCACAACCGTCCATCTGATTTGACTTCACACTTGTCAGGCGTTTAGCTGTGTGGAGAAATTACGTATGGAAACAATGATGACAGCACAAATCTTTTGAACGAGTACTACGTGCAGGGTTTGTACACCAAACCTACATTTCTGAGATCTCCAAATAGGGTTAGTGATTGTTAATCAGCTGTAGCATGAACACTACGAAAAAGCGTGCCAAGTCACGTTGCAATTCGGACAATCTACTACTGGATTTATTTATTTATTTAATTGATTGGTGTTATACGCCGTACTCAAGAATATTTCACTTATACGACGGCGGCCAGCATTATGGTGGGAGGAAACCGGGCAAAGCCCGGGGGACACCCACGACCATCCGCAGGTTGATGCAGACCTTCCCACACACGGCCGGAGAGGAAGCCAGCATGAGCCGGACTTGAACTCACAGCGACCGCATTGGTGAGAGACTCCTGGGTCATTACGCTGCGCTAGCGCGCTAACCGACTGAGCCACGGAGGCCCCTCTAATACTGGAGTCGAAATGGATGTTCGTTAGTGTAAAACATAAGTGAGATCTATACTATAAAGGGGAGATATAAACTGTTTTTATCTGTTCCTACAAGTGAAATGTGAATTGTCATGAACAAAGTGTGATATACAAGTCAGATTATTTAAGATTATCGGCACCGCCTGTAATGTTTTATTGTTAGCCATAATTGTAACCCTAATAATATATAATCACGCAAGGAAATACTGACGAAGTATATACTGTTTTTATTCCATTATACCACTATTTCATGGTGAGGAAACATATATAACGGTTTTATTCCATTATGCAACTATTTCATGGTGAGGAAACATACATACCGGTTTTATTCCATTATGCAACTATTTCATGGTGAGGAAACATACATACCAGTTTTATTTCATTATGCAACTATTTCATGGTGAGGAATCATACATACCGGTTTTATTTCATTATGCAACTATTTCATGGTGAGGAATCATACATACCGGTTTTATTCCAGTATGACATTATTCCATAGTAAGGAAGTATAGACCGGTTTCATTCCCCTATACCACTATTTCATATGGAGAAAACATACATACCGGTGTTATTCCACTATACCACTATTACATAGTGAGGAAACATCGGTATTATTCCACTATACCACTTTTACACAGTGAGGAAACATGCCGGTTTTATTCCTACGTGGCCGAGGTGGTTAGCACGCCAATGCGGCGCAATGATAGGAGCATGTAACCAATGCGGGCGCTGTGAGTTCAGCTCATACTGGGTTCCTCTCCGGCTGAGGGAATGTCTTCCAGCAAGCCGTGGTTTACCCCCGGGCTCTGTTCGGTTTCCTCCCATAATAATGCTGGCCGCCGTCGTATAAGTGAAATATTTATTAAGTACGGCGTAAAATTCAAATCAAATAAATAAATAAATTTATTCCAAATTTATTCAAAGTGAGAACACATACATACCGGTTCTACAACCAATCTTGTATTCTGAATTCTGAATGCACGAAAGGACAACAAAGCAACCAGATTATTTATACGTCATATTTCATAATCTGTGAATTAAAAATGTACAACTTAAGAAAAGTCTTCTCAAAGAAATACCAACATGAATATAATTGTAATTGGTAGCCTGGTGCTTGGTGTCCCATTGGGTGCAAAGGTGGATCTTGCTGCTCCCGATCAGCTCGTAAAACGTGAAATCTCCTCTTGGTTGGATCGATGTTTTAGGCTTGGAACAAGGTGTCTCTAATACCAGCCAATGGCTAAAGGGTTTCTCTGGTCTTTATCCGGCTTAGAATTCTTCAGTCCATCGACTTCATTTTGAAATCTGCACAGAATGTTGGACTAGAGAAATGTAAATGTCTGTTCATTTTAGTCCATATTTCGTTGCTTTCTCATCATATGTAAGTGGCATAAACACAACACGGTGGACGTCACGCCAAGACCACCTACCCACGAGACCGGAACTAATTCTGCCCAAAGCACTTGTCCCGGAAGCCAGTTTACAGCGATGGTTAAGTCCAACATGCATCTGGTCAAAGCGACGATTGCCATTTTCCGGATGAGGTAGAATATAGGTTCAGGTCTGAAAAGGATTCCATTCAATGCTGTCTATTAATTTACGTTTTAATCAACTGCGATTTACTTAAATTATTACTAGAAATAAATATATGCGTATAGATTAGAATTAAAATAAAAATATTTTGACATATATTTGATTCTGTTCAGAAATAAACAGAAAATAAGAACAAATTTCCATCCCACGCTGGTATTTTTTATATACATGTAGCTTTTGAACTGTTTTGATATAATGCAACTTCGTTATTCTCATTCGTTACTCGCCTTAAATATGTTGAGGTAAAATATAGCAACAGGCGTGCATGCTTTATGAGGACGTTTTAAAATTATGTATGAACAGTATTTGGGGAGCTCTACCAGAGGTATACATAATTTAAATGGAAGCGCATAAGGAAATCAAGGTGCTGTAAAATAAGGTAGACCTAACTGATACATACTCATCATCCAGACGCTTTTGTGCGAGGTAGCCTTCCCGAGATGACCTAAACAAAATTAGAAACAACACAAACATGAAATCTATGTAATGAACGAAATGTTGTATCTTATAGGCAAGCCATTCGTTTACAAGAAATAAGACTGCGCATTGTCGAAAACCGTAACTTCCAATGTCTAACACAATTCAATATTAATTTCATGAACAAATATCTCACAACAATAATATTAACACTAAGTGTCAGAATTTCAGTTTTTTGGAGAACTGTAAATAATCAGAATTATATATTACATAGCTTCTTTCATTAGTACTTTTGCCCTCAAGTACTTGCAGGATATGTTGTATTCTAAAATATTGACAATTGGGAACAGTAGCTAATTAAATAATACGTAATACTGTAACAATCTTTGGTTCATACTTGATGACCTCTGTAGATAACCACGCTATCCAACCAATCACGTTGAGGACAGCAATCCAATCCCAGCCAACAAGCAGATGACATTCCATTAGTAGTAGAAGGAATTCAAAAGGGTAGAAGACCAAACCGACGAAGTTTCCCAATATATAAATGTTTCTCAAAACTTTATCCTATGGAATGAAAAAGTTATTTGGACTAAAAATCAAGCTATTTGTTACATGCTATCTACCTCCGTGTAAGGATAAATGAGGATGATCCAATTCAAAAATGCAGGTATAATTCGATAATCTGAATTATCTATATAACATTAAAGCATGGCCACATGATGTCCCAACATGAACATTCTAGAACAAAAGGCCTATATTGAATTTATTTATTTATTTGTTTATTTATTTATTTATTTATATGATTGGTGTTTTACGCCGTACTCAAGAATAGTTCACTTACATGACGGCGGCCAGCATTATGGTGCGAGGAAACCGGAGAGAACCTGGTAGGCGGGAGGGTGAGGGGAAGGAACCTCCGATCATCCGTAGAATGATACCAGACCTTCTCACGGCCGGAAAGGAAGCCAGCATGAACTGGACTCGAACTCACAGCGACCGCAATGGTGGGAGACTCCTGGGTCATTGCGCCTTAATAAATATATAGGCCACGAATTTCAACCCAGCCATTTGAATCAAATGTTCCCAAATACCTATATATAATTCAACGAACTGGAATCGACTTTAGGCATCGCATAAAAGCTAGTGGATATTGAACTGTATACTTTGTTTGAGTGAAACTGGATTTGTGCTTAAACAGTGGTCTAAAACGAATGATGAAACAGACGCTAGCTTGGATGTATAAAAATGTTCAAAAACAATGGTGTAGACATATACCTTTTCCCGCGCAATGGGTGACTGGGTTCAAGATGAATTCACCATAGGTCTCTTTAAATAAATGACTAATACGTCACTAGTCTGAACACAAAACGTCATCGCAAAGGTAAGAATGAAGCTACACTCAACAAAAGTAATCTGTTAATTTTAACCTAAGCTGAGTATAAATTTAGCAGAAAGTCTGTTGTCAGAGTGTGGCTAAGATGTATTCTGTTAATATAACACAATATTCTGCTATATTCAGCACAATATCCTATTAGTCTAATAAAATGTTGAATTAATAGAATACGTGTGTGATATTTAACGGTATAATCTGCTGCAATAGCTGTACTGTCTAGCATTACTCATACAACAGACTTCCGTTTAAATTTAACAGATTATTTTTTAGAGAGTATACCCAGCTTAGGCCCGAATTACATTGAGTTGGAAAGCTTAATTGTCCAGCGGTGTTTTTATACAATGAAGCCATGCAAGTTGTGCGGATTTATTTAACACCACTTTAATCAACTTATCTGACACACAGTTTTGTGGGCATATAACTATACTTACTCTTTCTGCCATACCGTATACAGTCATCAGTTCACTGGGCCATGGAAAATTACTCAGTCGAAGAGCGCGACATAAGGGGGTTTGAAAAAGACAGATATGCTTTGCTGCGACGTGAAAATCCCAGTATTCGTATGAAACAATTCCTTGTAAAAAACGTACAGTAAATCCCGCTCCTCTGCCCAATCTTTCAATGCACAACAGCAAGAGTTCGTCAAACATTGTAACTCAAGTTCGGCGATAAAACCATCACCCTAAAACAGATCCTTGTTTAGAGTCAAGAGAAGCAGTGCCATTCGAAGTGGGATGTGACGAATAACTGATTCCGCGTGACTTTACTGTTAGAGCGTGATGTGCCACTGATATCCGGTATTGCTTTTCGACCTTCGGCAACCTGGGCATAAGGCCTGTGTATGGGGATCGCCGCTTGCATCACTGTGGTTTCAATGGCTATGTAAAGTAATACCGTACATGTCTGATTTATTATAACTGTCAGCGAACACGGATAAGGACTAGCCGCTCTGACAACCAACCAATTAAACATTTGTCAATATAGGTTGCATCCTTAATACTTCCACTATATTCCAATGGGACATAAAATCCTGATGTAGAAAGAGTTTTCCAAAATTAACTGCGTAAATTATTCGTAAATATTGTCGTGTTATATGGCATTATATCAACGACAACGTACGTCATTGCCTATTTAGCACATATACCATTATTTTTTGCTCCACATGATTTCCCTGTAGTTCTTATTGTGTATGAAAGTTTTATTCTCTGGAGCACAACTTGTTCAGTATGATACATTGCGGCTAATTAGCCCCAGTTTGACTCGGAGAACACATTTTATCTCGGCTGCGCCTATGCAATATTATGTAATTTTCGTCAGTCAAGGCCTAGCCTATACATGTATCTCGGCCTCTCCTCCATATAACAGAAAGTCCTCGTTAATCATGGTCTAGCCTATACTTGTATCTCAGCATCGCTTTGATGTAATGTTATGCAATCCTGGTCAATCATGGCCTACCTTATACTTGTATCTAAGCTTCGCCTCGATGTAATGTAAAGTCCTAGTCAATCGTGGGCTAATAATTGCGGTAAAATGATACACTTTTGGAAATGTCTCCAGAGCGAATTTAGCAGTGCATGCATTCTCAAGAACTTGTTAAACTATATTGCCCAAGATAACAGAATGTATATTTATGATAAAACAATTGGTTGGTATGTAGGCCTATACTTAACTCAAAACCGAGGTTATGAACAATCTAATAAATTGTCAATAAATAGGAAAAGAAAAAAAAATGGACAAAGTGGACAATAGAAAGACAGTGATGAGTACGAAGGTTCTGTATACAAAGAGGGGGTAGAAAAGTTTATATT
Source organism: Liolophura sinensis (assembly GCF_032854445.1). NCBI lineage: Eukaryota > Metazoa > Mollusca > Polyplacophora > Chitonida > Chitonidae > Liolophura > Liolophura sinensis. The sequence goes on along the minus strand of NC_088301.1, from coordinate 25,469,172 downwards.
TTTTCTGCACGTATCACTGTTCTTTCATTTTTTAAAATGAGTGTCAGGTGACTGTGACGACTGTACGGGATTGTCCCAGTACCATCTGCTCTCCTTATGGGTGTAAATACTGATTTGATCGATCTTCAGAAATAGTAACAGGGAAGGTAAAAGAAGACGAGGCCAGATGGACAGACAGAGATATGGTAGTGCGAATTTATGCAATGAAATATACAGACATGGACAAGAGGCAAACAGACAGATAGACAAATAGAGAGCGTGGAACAAGAGACAGACAGATAGATAAGCAAAGAGCGGGGAACAAGTGATGAATAGATAAGTAGAGGGTGCGGAACAAGAAACAGACAGATAAGCAGATAGAGAGAGAGAGAGAGAGAGAGAGAGAGCGAGAGAGAGCGAAACAAGAGACGGTTGGACAGATATACTAGAGATAGCGTAAAAAGAGACAGACAGACAGATAAGCAGGGAGAGAGGAACATTAGACAGACAGATAAGCAGAGAGGGCGGAACAAGAAACAGACAGACAGATAACCAGAGAGAGCGGAACAAGAGACAGACAGATAACCAGAGAGAGCGGAACAAAAGGCAGACAGACAGATAACCAGAGAGCGGAACAACGGACAGACAGACAGATAAGCAGAGAGAGCGGAACAACAGACAGACAGACAGATGAGCAGAGAGAGCGGGAGAAGAGACAGACAGACAGATAACCAGAGAGGGCGGGAGAAGAGACAGACAGACAGATAAGCAAAGAGACTGGAAGAACAGACAGGTAAACAGAGAGACCGGAAGAAGAGGCAGACAGACAGGTAAGCAGAGAGACCGGAAGAAGAGGCAGACAGACAGATAAGCGGAGAGAGCGGGAGAAGAGACAAACAGACAGGTAAGCAGAGAGAGCGGGAAAAGAGATAGACAGACAGAAAAACGGAGAGAGCGTGAGAAGAGGCAGACATATAAGGAGAGAGAGCTGGATGCCATCAAGATCTTTGCCATTACATACCGGTATTATAACAGAGTGCCCTATACTGTGTTGAACCATATAACTTTTCTCACATACGTAATACCTCTAAAGGTAGGGCAATGGGCTTAATACGATATATAGGTTATGCCAGGATAAGAAGCACGTAAGACGGTGCAAGTGCGTTCATCGTTCGTTGTGTCTATACATTTTCACCTTTGCATGCGAACGTACACACTAAACATAAGTTTCGATTTTAATAAACACATTTCTGTTACAGTGTGGAAAACGCATCCTGGTGCTCTTCATAGAAAAACATGTCACGTTTACTTAATATAAACAAAGTAATATTTACTGGACTATTTGTGTTATATATCGACCACATTACTGTGTCAACATTTCACGTGAATACTATGATAACCACATCTATTTAGATAGTAAACATAGGTTTTCATGAATAAACACAAGGACGCGTTTCTAAACTGTAACAGAAATATGCTTTCAAACGAAACACCTATTTTTAGTGTGTATATGGTTGTATTTTTGTGTTTACTGCAGATGAAGAGACCGTAATATTAGTTGGAACACTGTAAAGTAGTGCATAAGATTTTTGTTTCTCGCAATAATTTAATAAGCCACAATTGTGGGATTTGATTTAAGATCTGTTCTGTCACTCACCGTTCCACTTTAGAATATGGATGGGATCTGCTTCTCCAATTATGTATATGAGTTCTTATTATCACATCGCTTGGCGTTCAGCATGAAGGGGATAGTACAACGAATGGTTGACCCGTATCAGTATAATGGCTCGGGCGGGGCGCCTTACTTGACTTCGGTAAGGCGTCTCACTGAAGTAGCACTAAATAAAAGAGCGGTTGAAATCCATCCTGCAACAAAGGAGGCACATTACATACACTCTAAGGATTCATTCGTCGTCATATGACTAAAAAATTGTTGAGTACGACGTTAAAACCCCAAGCACTCACTCACTCTTATCGTTATAACCTAATGGCAGCCGACCGGGCTCTTAAACTAAGGATATGGAATATGCCTTGCTTGACAACCCACCTTCCTCATGAAGGTCACAGCTGGACGTCCACATTGTACATAAAGAAAATATGCATATATGCTTTTTCTAATTCATCACGTTAATCTCCATAAGCTTGTTTTCGAGACGAATGGTTCACTGCATCTCCTACACTATACAGCTTCCTCGTGCATGCGCGGTCTCGATTACAGCATTGTTGTCACAAGGCTACATGTATGTATTTGGTGATAAACGGTGATCAGCGATTGTTCAGAAATGGCGCGACCTGCAGGCGGCGAACGTTTTCATGCTCGTTATGTGCAATCTAAATGAATGTATTTATTTAATCTAATTGAGTTTGTGAAAAACAACTGGCAGACTTTTTCAACTGGCCGCCTCAGGGCACTGAAGCAATAAAAATGCCTAACAATGCAAGTTTCTTTAATTTTATACAAGTTTGCCGGGGCTGTTCTCAATGAGAATGGTTAGAATTTAACGCCACATTGGCAGTACTTCAGCTACATCGTTGCCAAAATAGTTAAGTTGGAGCAATAGGAAGTATAGAGCATGTTCTTTTGTATCTTGCTTCTTTGGCTTCAGATTTCCGCCATAAGGTTTGCTAAGTAGATGCCGAACGGCTGTGGTTTTCTACAAGCACTCCGGTTTTCTCCACTCACAAAGCTGATTGCCGTCACAATAAGTGGAACATTCCGCAGTATATAGCGTTAAACACAAATGTAATAAACAAAATCAAATTCAATAGCATCGCATATCACCTAACAATCCCTCTTGAGATTTGCAAAGTGCATGTCGTCAAAAAACACAATACACTCATGTCTTTGAATACGGTACAGAAAAAGTAAAGAGATACCAACTCTGTTGTATGATAAATTTTTAATTATATAAAACATACATCACAGGGTGATAAAAATGTGGTAATAAACTGATGTATTATTTATTACAGTAATCAAATTGGACTGAATGTCAGGTTCATGGTGGCAGAGTGTCTAGGGGTCAGCACCAGAGGGAGCTACATAAGGGGTATTAGGGTCAAGGCCGGAAACCAGCTGTACAAGGTCGTCAGAAACTGGCATGACAAATAACTAGTCGTACGAATGAAATAAAGTCTTATTCCTAGACTCTAACAGTTGAGTGAATTAGAAATTGAAATTTAGACAAAAGTGACAAACTTGTATAGATGGCAGTTGTTCAGCAGGAACGGTTAACAAGGGACGTGTCTGGATGAAAAACTCACATTGGAATGTTAATATGTGGTCTTCCCTGCTAAAGGACCGGTGAATTATCAGATCTACTTAGTATCATATAAGAGAATTGTACCCTCATCTCTGAGGGCAAATCCCTTATAAGTTACATGGTAGGTCTGATACGTCACCTCCCGTACCAAACCTTTAACTGGTCCCAGACGCTTGACCTGTACATTTATGCCCTCATCTGGGACCAGGACCACAGCAAGTTTGACCCCCTCAGAGCAGACTCCTAGAAACTTGGGTGTACCACATTCGTTTGCCGCGAAAGTCCATTTGAGAGCTGTTGCTGAAACATTAATCATTTTGAAGTAGGTCTCCAATACGCCGCGGATAGCAGTGAAAATCCTCGCTACTGGACCGAGCAATATCTCCCTATATCTCGCTTGTCCCTTTGGTGCAGCCTGTGAGTAAAGAAAAAAAACAGTAGTGCATTATAGTATGAGTGGTAAAATACAATCACATCAGTCCTTTACGTGGTGTGAAATTAATTCTGCATTATACCGCAATATGCTGATTGGTTGATTTATTCCTTAAGCAAAAGTGCGTAAGGCAGCAGCGAAATGACAAGCGTATTTATAGACTATATACAGTCTTGTGACATGCTTATTTTATCTTAAATAACTAAATTTATATTGCTATTGTTAAATGTCTACGACAAATATGGTCTTTAAAGACATGGATTAGATATTAGTAGTCAACAAAATATTCGTTGTGATATTTAGACAAACATTAACAAATAAACAAACCTGTTTAATATGTGTGAATGAAATGCGTTAGATAGCACAGGTTTACTGGCATATATAATACATAGTGTCGCTATTTTACATGAACTTACGTCTTTTAAGTGTATTTCTCCATCAAAGAGTTGAAATGTATGATGGGGGTCAACACGACAGATAGTGCGATTCCCTGAGAAAAGATAAAGTATTCCTAATGAAGCCTGTACATATATGTTGATGTTTTAGATATCATCCTCTTCAAATAAAGCCGTTTTCTTAATGCAAATGTACGATTATAGGGTTATTTGGATATACAGTAAGTTCATTCGACAATTTCTCTGACAAAATAATGTAGAGAATACGACTGAGACAAGTATACAGAAAGGTTTTCGCAACGATTAAACCTACTGTTTGCACTGGCGGGAGAGGACAAATTTGGGGACAGGTTGATGGGTGTCAACTTTGAAATAAAATCTGTAAAAGATGAACTTACTCCGCCTTGTGCATTTTAAAATGGAATCTGTGCATGTCGTCAGAGTTATATACTACGGAATAACGGCATGCATAATTAAGAGAAATAACGTTTTCCTTGAGGGTCTCTGTGTGTGCCTTAATATGTAAGTTGTAATGGCAAAACACAACATTGTCTATCTACCTGGTTGTCCCTTAACGCCATAGTCTAGAATGTTTTACTTCGACGAAGGCGATCAGTTTTACAGGTTGAGGAAACGGAATACACGGGAGTAAACCAATGATCTTTGGCAACTTACTGACGAGCGCTAATCTGGTCACCTAAGCCCCACACAGGGTGAGAGCGGAGGAATGTAGATTAATTGCCCAAGTCCGGGGTTGAACCCCAACTTGAAATTAACATAATCATTATCGGACAGACCAGGGGAAGTTTTGCCACAGAAGACACATTTATTTTTTGCTTAAAACTTTTCCACTGAATGACATACGCCTGGGTGTTTGATCTCTATAGCAGCCTTTGTGGATCATATTCACAGTATATAACTTCTAGAGGCCTTACTCTCCAAGGATGAGAATTTTATGTTAATTATTTGTAGCAGTTTCGTATATGTATGTATTTATTGGGTTGAATTGTCCGTTTCTGCATATTCCTTTTCAGGTTCTGGATAACCCTTGGTCGCCTCCGTCTGGACAGCTTCCCCACTGAACGGTTATAATTGTAATGTGAGAATTTAAAATTTAACATAGAATGGTAAATGTTTGTCAAAATGATTGTCAAATGAATTTGTTTTTCTTGGTAAAGTTATACATTTTAAAAACTATTTTTATGTCTTCTTTCATTACAGATATCTTAAAATCTGCTCAGTGGAAAATTAGAACAATAATTCTGATGAGGTGATTCATCAACAATTTAGCGCACATGTACATAACTTACTGGTCGTTTTTTTCCGCTCCGAGACTATTCTCATCAGAAGATACAAAGTCGGTACCATGTTTATAGCTTGGATATAACCTGTATATATATAATAGGAAAACAGATATACAGGAAGTGATAATGAGTTTTTTTGCTCTATAGGTACCAGTATTTTGAGAGAAGAGAATGAAATATTGGACATAAAATTTTAGCACAGAAAGGGATATGTGAAGGACGGTTGAAATGGTCATTGACCAAAAAAAAAAATAATAAAAGGAAACAAAAAAGTACTTAATCAAGATTATCGCAATCCAACTGATACTCTATGCTTTGAAAGCCTGCATGCTTGGTTTTATATAAAGCCTATATTTATCATTTGTGACCAAAACTATATGCTTGTATAAACATAGCATAATCAGGTTTGTAAACACAAGTACCAAGATACTATTCACTTATAAGAACAACGGTAATATTAACGATTAGTTAATACTATGACACATTCACGACATTATACTCGGTCAATGAAAGGCGAGCACTGTAAGTGAATGCTTGTCAGCTTAACAAGTAATGTTTCAGAAACGATCAATGGTGTCAACTTGTCACCCATGTACGTAACATTTCGTTTTACGTCGTACTCAAGAATATTTCAATTATACGACGGCGGCCAGCAGTATGGTGGGAGGAAACCGGACAGACCCCTGAGGAAACCCACGACTATCTGCAGGTTGCTGGTTGATCTTCTCACTTATGGCCGGAGAGAAAACCAACACGACTTGAACTCAAGGCGACGGCATTTGTTAGCGGCTTCTGGGTCATTACGTTACTCTAGCGCGCTAACAAACTGAGCCACGGGGGCCGCTCTGCGTAAAATAGTCCCCAGCGTTACTTGTGTATTTTAATGTGGAAACCTCATAAGGACTTGTGAAAGCCCTGCTGTGTTAATGGCGAATTACGTCCAGCTGTTTTCGTTTCTTATGTATATTACTGTCCTGTTTCGCAATTTGTATAATTTCTACCAGTGTTGAATAAGATTTGTTAATGTTTTCTATCCTTATGTATATCACGAATAGTCATGTAAAAGACAAATGGCCAACAGATGTACGATCGCGAATTGAATATCGTAACATAATATTTACATAATCCTATAAGGCATTTAGAAGTTGATAGGGTATAACATCACTTCCTTAAACGTTGCCAATGTAATGGTTGAAGGAGTTCACTATACGCGAGTCACACTAAGCATAAGCAGTGAAAAGCTGCTCCCGTTACACTCCTCCCCACTTAAAACCTTCCCCTCTCCAAAGACACGGCACCAGAGTAATGGCTAAAGGATTTCACTACGGCGATCAAACAAAGATTCGAACTCGGGTGTCAGCAGCCAAACTCCAGCCCTTGAAAGAAATGCCCTCGAAAGCTGCTTCTGGAAAGCTGCTTCCGTTACACAAACAAGTAAATCAGACGCTGTTATACATATATAAACACTGTGCTCTTACGGTATGTCGGATGGTCACGTTCGCAAGTCGAACTAGCTAGATCGGAAGACGGAGAAATCATATGCAGTTGTTAGACTGCAATTTAGTTTTCTTTCTGAGGCATATAGGAGCTGAGGTTGTATAGGTGAACAAACAGGTTTCTTATGGGTAATAACTCCTGTGTTTATTAGCCGGTAACGTTTCGGGCATATAGGAGCTGGGGCTGTATAGGTGAACAGAACGTTTCGGGCATATAGGAGCTGGGGCTGTATAGGTGAACAGAACGTTTCGGGCATATAGGAGCTGGGGCTGTATAGGTGAACAGACAGGTTTCTTATTGATAATAACTCCTGTGTTTATTAGCCGGTAACGTTTCGGGCATATAGGAGCTGGGGTTGTATAGGTGAACAGACAGGTTTCTTATGGATAATAACTCCTGTGTTTATTAGCCGGTAACGTTTCGGGCATATAGGAGCTGGGGTTGTATAGGTGAACAGACAGGTTTCTTACAAAGCTAAAAAGCCTAAGAAAAACTGAAAGCCACAGGAAAACGCCAGTCCACGTTCGACAAGCAACCCAAGGGAAGCATCCACCGAAAAAAATATGACTGCCAACAACATTATATCCCGAGAAACCTGCAGACCATTAAACGTCAGAATCAATGAACATAAAACCTCAGTACAAAAAATGGATGGAAAGTCAGCATTAAAAGACCACATAGCTGCCCATCCAAATCACAAACTTCATCAAACCACTACCAACCAACAACAGTGACTACAAGAAACGCCAACTACTGGACGCCACAATGATAAAACGACACCGCCCCCAGCTAAACAGAGATGAAGGTTACCACCTACCGAGTGCCTATGACCACCTCATCCAACTGGAGAAAGACCGCCTTAACGCCTCCACCCAGTAATCCACTGATCCCAACTCACTATATATTTTTTCACACCTTTCATGTACTTGCTGATCTCAACTCACTTGTTCCTGTTCACGCTGATCTCAACTGACTAATTTTCACATTTTCAGCCCATACTTGTTCTTAACATTTATCACTCTGGTTAGGTATATATATGTATAAGTTATGCTGTTTGTCATGTGGCAAATAAAACACTGATTTGATGGACCACGATATCCGCCAGGAAAGTGACCCTAAAACCAGTATTTAAACCAAAATATGTCACATGTTTGAGAACGGTATTAGAAGCTAAACCGAAACATTACCAGCTAATAAACACAGGAGTTGTTATCCATAAGAAACCTGTCTGTCCACCTATGCAACTAAGTTGTAGAAAACCGCCCGTCTTGACTGAAAGCATGATCTCTAACCAACGAGAGATGGATTTGAACTTGCGACCAGTAGTGCAATGCCAATTGACTTCGGACGGTGTAAACATTAGCCCGCTCAGTATAAGCATGCGCGAAGAGTACGAGCGCGTGTTGACAACGCCCCCACATTATCGAAGATCTCATGGCTCCTGTAAAGCTGATGGCAGAGCTCCAGTAGGCGTTTTCACGTGGTAGGTTTTCTTGCTATCGCGTGGTACGTCTTCACCTAGTTTTAGTATACCTGCCTGCACTATAAAATATTGCGACTGGCCTTTGAACTCAAGGGTTGACACTCAAAACTTCCTGATCTGTACACATTAGATGTAGGCCCTACAACATGCAAGATATTTATAGATATACGCTGACACACCGATAGTCCCTTTACACAATATCTGACATTTAGATCATTAAAATATAAGTCTGATATTGCAAAATGTAGATATATAAGCATCCCTCCCTTCAGACCATCCTCCGTATTAAAAACGACTTATTTCCCGTAAATAAATTGCTGTGTTGTGTTGGCCTCACTTCTGACAAGAGCGATGTCCCCTCCACGAGAGCCCCGTAATGAAGTATATTTCATCAGCGATAACTACAGCCTGTCAAACTACAACGACCGGCAAGTGGGAAAAGGACGTAGGACCCGTGTCCGAAAGGCCACAATGGACCCATCATCGTGTAAGTGGGCTTCTGAATCAATCAGTTACAGGGTATGGCTTTATGTTGTACAGTGTATCGCATATCAAAACAACTGATAACTGTGTCAAATAAGATGTTACCAGTTGTTGATTATCCGGATGTGGTATATGCGGTATAACTCAAAATTATAACCATTTGCGTTAAAGTCCAGCTCATGATGGCTTCCTCTAAGGCCGTACGTGGTAAGGTCTGTCAACAACCAGCGGATGATCGTGGCCTTCCCCGGGTTCTGCCCGGTTTCTTCCCACCATAATGCTGTCGTATAAACGAAATATTCTTGGGTGGGTCGTAAAACTCTAATCAGACAAATAAATACATAAATAAATAAATAACAAACTGTAACTGTAACTAATCAAATAATACACTGATTGTCAATGTGTATCAATTTCTCTTTCTAGGTTCATTCCGATTTATCGTTTTGTTTTTCAACTGCATCCTGACATTTGGACCTTACTTCTGCTATGACATGCCGACTGTTCTGCAGAATGAACTTCAAGGGGTAAGACTTAGGTAGCCATAGTAACAGACCTCAAAGGATGTTATTTAATTGTTTCTGAAGGCTATACAATTCAGTGTCACACTCAAAAATATTCCACATTTAGGACGAGGGCCAGCATTATAGTGGAAGGAAGCTGGACAGAGTCCTGGCGAAACATACGTACGTTGCTGGCGATCTTCTTAGATAAGGAAGCCAGCATGACTCGGACTAGAACTCCTAGCGACTGCATTGGTGAGAGGTTCATGAGTCATTGCGTAGCGCTAGCATGCTAACCACTCGGCCACAGAGGCTTTGATTTTAACAAATGTAAACGTTTTAGCCGGACGAGCAGCTTTGTTGGATGACTACTTAGTTGTTGCTGGGGATGGTGTTCTTGTTATTGACAATTGGTGTATTTTTGAAATGTACATGCATCTCAGCCTGTGTTCGCGCATTTTCGTATGCGGTTTATCCGGGGCACTTCTTTCCTTAAAATACTAATGTCTATCGTACAAGCGAAACATTCTTGAGTATATGGCTCATAAAATCAGAAAAAGTGTAATATTTTCAGTATATAAGAAAGTAATGGTACAATGAAGGTTCAGCGAGAAAGGCAAAAAGCAGTTCTTACGTTTTACTCCATGTGTTTAATATTGTTATGTTCTTTCATTACTTGTCTTTCAGATCCCCAACAAGACATGCGAGTCTCATGAGATTGTCCCCACACCCGGAGAGTGCTGTGAGGACTGTACTGGATTGTCCCCAGCCCAGTACAATCTACTCTTCGCCGTCTTCTCATGGGTGTAAATATTGATCATCGTAATTGTCAGAAAGGATGAAGGATTAGACAATCAAAGACGAGACGAACTGATGGACAAATAGAAACGAAGCCTGCGGATGGTCCATAATACTGGCCGCCATCGTATAAGTGAAATATTGAGTTCTTGAGTGCGGCGTAAAACACCAATGAAATAAACAAATAAATACAAACAATGTCCGTGTAGGTTCTTATTCAGGACAGTCAAGAGACGGACAAAGATAACAACACACAAACAGAACAGGAAAGGACAAGATACAGACAAGGAGAACGAGAGACAGAGTAGGATAAGATAAGAGACAAAGAGAACGACAAACAGAGCAGAGTAAGAGACAGGCAGAGATAACGACAGATAGAGCATGAAAACATTAGAGACAGACAAAGATAACGACACACTGGTAAAGCCGGAAAAGATAAAGAAGGGCAAAGATAACGACAGACAGAGAGAGCAGGAAAGGACAAAAGACGGAAAGAACAAGTGACAGGAGAAGAGAATGACAGACTGGGCAGGAGAAAGACAAACGGCAGACAGACCAAGACTGTACGAGAGACAGACAAAGAAGACAATACACAAAGAAAAGGACAGAGGAGACATCAAGATTGACATAGACAGCAGAAAAAAATAAAGGGAACAAGAAACAGACAGAAACATAGTTAAACAGACAGAGTAAAATAATACCGACAAGGAAAAAATGGGAGGGGAGACAGAGGTACAGAATGAAGTATGAATTGAGATAAAGAGGCAGTCGCACAAGGCGACTAAGAAAATAATATATATTATATATTTCTGTTTCCAGGAACGCAGTAACTGTGTTGTTTACTGGCTTTTTGACAGACAAGCTCGGCAACAGAGGTAATCAAAAATTATCTTTAGGACTACACAAGAATTGCAGGGCTCATGGAAGCCGAAAGCGGCCACTCCGCACATTGCTATTTCGACTATTCAAATCCCATGTACCCGCGAGTTTATTACACGCGTATGAACCAAGAAGGACACAATAAAGTTCGCGCGTGGCAAATTTTTACGTGCACGTCCAACGAAATCTGGCGTGCACTGCCGCAGGAAAAAACATGTGACAAAAACTCACATACTTGCCCGAGTTTTTATACACTCCCGCGTATATTCAGACTTTTGGCTTTATCGTGTGCATGCGAGATTTCGTGGTACGTGCAGGAAGAAATTTACCAAGTTCATATTCGCATGCCTACGGTAGAAATAGCACGCGAACGAGTGTGCTTGTGTCGTTTTGGTCCATACGCGTGTAAAAATTCGCTCTTACATGAGATTTTGACATGGGTGAGATGACGAGATGGCGAGTGGAGGCTCTTGACTTTCATACTCATCAGCTCACTTTCATGTAACTGATATTCTCGAAAATGATTCGCTTCTTGGCTTGATCGACAACGTAACAGTGAAAGGTGTACTCTAGCTTTGGCCAGCGGCCGTTAAACAAGCACTTCTAAATAATTAAAACAATCACAGGTAACGTATACCATTCAAAACAATCGAGGATATTTAGGTACGTGATGTCTTCAGACACATGGGTTTGGCACTATTATCTTTAAACAGCTCCTGACAAGTAATACACTGACTGAGTTGTATAACCTTCAGAAAATAAATATATTACAATTACAGTGATTAAACGTTTTCAGCGACGAAGAATGAATTTCCTGTAATACTTATATGCCTGCAAACGTGGAGAAAGCCACGGTCTCCTGGCATTCTTACTGTATATATGTATGGCACCTCATACATTTTATGTTTTCAGCGGCTGTTTTGTTGTATTCTTCTGTCACCCTATTCGGAACCTCTTTATTCGCGGTTACAACTATAAATTCCCTGCGCTCAACGTCGGCCATGTTTCCTCTGATGCTAATTGGAAGGATGATGCTTGGTTCCGGAAATGGAGGAATGAGAAGTAAGGAATATAGATTACTGTTAGCAAAGGTCCTTTTTCCTGAAATTTCTGGCCGCACATATACAACATACTGTACAGACGTCAAGTAGGAATGGATTTATTCTCGAATTTAGTCTGTCGCAAATGTAGTTTAATGGAAATGATAACTAATGATGCTAAGTTCCTAATCCCTTTTAAAGGCTTCCTGGCTTCCTCTCCGGCCGTACTTGGGAAGGTCTGCCAGCAACGTGCGGATGTTCGTGGGTTTCCCCCGGGCTGTGCCCGGTTTCCACCCACCATAATGCTGGCCGCCGTCGTATAAGTGAAATATTCTTGAGTACGGCGTAAAACACCAATCAAATAAATAAATAAATCATATAAGACATGTATGCAATGTGTTTATAGTCGTCCAGGATAGAGTAACAGCATTTTGGTTCAAGGATAAGGAATTAGCTATGGCGTTCGGGATAATGCTGTCATTTTCAAGACTCGGAAGTGTCCTCAACTTTTTCGTCACCACGTATCTGTACGATAGATTTGGTATGGCGTGGACCTTTGGAGCAGGTAAGTGCTGCTGGGATACGCTTTTTCATAAAAAGAATCACGAAAGAATTAATAATCAACTGCAAGGTCATATCATCAACCAGGTGATACCGAAAAAGTTTTCACAGGATAAAGCAATTTTGTCCAGACTTGCTCTTTCGGCCGGAACATTGGTATAGACACTTCGGCTGCATAGGCCTAAGTGAAAACCCATACTGACTACAGGTTAAAATATCGATCAAGTAAATAAGCCTTCTTAGTAAACGTGTAAATATTTATTCTGAATATGTACCTTAAAACAACGGGTTTTCTTGCAAGCCACTGGCCGATCAGTGAGCGTTGCAGACCTGTCACTCAGTGTGTTGGTATATCAGTAAAAAAGAGAAAAGAACCCAAATCAGAAGTGTTTTATATTTCTGGAAATAGAACCTCGAGCTCTTCGGAAGTACCAATGATGGTTTTTTGTATTGGACATAATTTTGTGTTTAAATTAACGAGATGCATATCAGGAGCTAAAATACCAGGATCTCTACTTATTATTTCCCTTTGGATTGGAACTCTCTTGCTTATCTTGGCATGTGATAAAACTGCTTTCGGGAATTACCTGTGTTTCATGCAACGTGAAAGGTATGGAAAAATGATTTGAATAAAACGTATCGACGAAGAGGCGAAAGTGCTTATTATTGCCCTACGGATCAGGTGAACTAGTTTGTGTTTTTCGTCCCCAGTTTTACTCTAAGTGTTCGTGGCAGTGCTGAACATTCTACACAGGGCAGACATCTTGGCGCCATGACTTGAAAGTACGTGAAAGTAAAGTGCCTGGATGAAGTGTAGCTGTCCACTTTCAGTTAATTTCATAGAAAACGGATCTTTGCGACTATGAAATATTACATGCACAACACATATGCACAACACGTATACACAACACATATGCACAACACATGTACATACCACATATATACAACACATGTAGACAATACATAAGCACAGCACATATACACAACACATATACACAACACATGTACATGCCACATATACACAGCACATATACACAACACATATAGACAACACATATGCACAACACATGTACATACCACACATACACAACACATACAACCTATTGAGCTAGAGAGCGGGTCGCTGTCTAGGGTGGTCAAAATGTGCTTGTCTTTCAATCGGTAGGACACACGAGTTTCGGCTTTAAACTCGGCCCTGCATGGCGAATTTGTACATTCTTATGCGCGTACTGTTCGTGGGTCTTCTCTGTGTTGTACGTCTCAATGTTACTGATGACAATAAGCGGTCGGCGACGACCATATGGACGTTTATGCAGTCGTTCGTTTATTTATTTATTTATTTGATTTGTCTTTTGCGCCGTACTCAAGAATATTTCACTTATACGACGGCGGCCAGCATTATTATGATTGCCTCCAATATAGTTTGCATATCTATACATTAGTGGCTTACCAAAGGTCTGTGGTTTACACCGGGTTTCCCAATCCATAATGCTCGCTGCCATCTAAGTGAAATATTGTTGAGCATGGCGTTAAACAACAATCAGATAAATAAATGAATACTTTCTACAACACGTGTACAAAAATGGCTCCCTAAAATTGCGGTATCGTTGTAAGTCATGTCGCTAAAACACTCCCTAGAAACAGCTAACGTGTCCAAATTAACTTGACGAAAGAATTCCGAATACAAGGGGAGATAATAATCTGTCCTGGATTCTGGATAATGATTTTTGATTTCTGTTCACCTATTCTCTCCGTTCATTGTTCTCGTAGGAGCAGGTTTGTGCGGTTTTGGATTCCTTTCCGCTATTATCCTCAGCGCTCTAGACCGACACGGGATACGACAACTGGGTCAAGAGGAGCAGATAGCGCTACAGTCAAAGGAAGTGGTAAATGTCGCCGGAGGATATTTTCGTACTTACTAAAAATGAGCTATACCATGGAAGAATGGCGAACATCATTTGAATGACACATGCCTTCAAAAACGAGGACTTGTTTCAATCGATTGTGTTTCAGACTTTTTAGTACACGTATATATCCTGTCAAAACTAGCTTAGTTTTTTAAATATACGTGTGGTTCGTTTGGTTGATCTCATACATAGAACATCACTCGCTTAAATAATACTACCGTTATGGAATACGCCTTAATCTTTCTCTGCATAGAACTGAATATCTGTGGGGTCGCAAGAGGAAGCTTTGTCAGTTACTAGCCAAATGCTGATACTTTACACGGAGCGCTTAGGTTTCCTCCGTTTCTTCAAACTTTTGTCCAGGTGAAGTTCTTGAGAACAGTGATAAATAACAAAATTAGAATTTGTATGATTGCTACTTAAACTGATTACATTTAAGTCTCACAATCGTTTTCATCATCTTACAGCGAGTGGCCCACATTCGTGATTTCCCGGGACTGTTTTGGCTGCTGGTAGCCACCATCACCTTGTTCTACAGCGCCGTCATGCCATTTGTAGCGGATTCCAGGTATAGACTTCATGTGCAATCCGACTTTAATTTTTCCATCAAGTGTTGTTATGGGTATGGTCCCGCTCTCCCTAAGCTCATCCACAACCCATGCCGATCTTTGGTAGATGATGAGTTGATGGTGGCCCGATGATGGTTGTGCGGACAATCTAATGATAAGGTCATGGAAACAACAAGCGCCCATCATACACAATCGAAGGCTATACCACCCGCATGCCCTTCAACCGCCAGATGCCAATCGATCTTGCGCGAAAGATCATGTCATCTTACACGTAGGATACTTACATAGATATTACAGTGTTGTTACTTGTGATCAGCTGATGGTTTATGTTACTGATTTATTTGTCAACAATATCTAAGTGAGTCCTGTTTAGTTATATTTCCAAGATAAATGTAAAACAAAACTTCGTTGTTGGTTGCCATCTCACCCACCGTGTATCTACCAGAAAAGGCTACACGCATTAAATCAGACTATGTTACACCACGTGTAAATTCACCCATGTACACTAAAAAGATTGCCTTCATCAATGACACCTAACAACAGAAGCCCTACAGATCGATATGTTGGAGTGAGTGTGTGCTTGGGGTTGATCGTACTGAACAATTTTTTAAATTTTTCGCAGGACGGATCTCCACCGCTCTTTTATCTGCTTCACTGAGACGACTTACCGAAGGCAAGTAAGGCGCCCCGCCCGAGCTATTATACTGATACGAGTCAACAAGTCGTTGCACTATCCCCTCGATATGTTGGGTGTCATACTGTTGAATAAATAAGGCGTTTATGGTGGTTTTTCTGATTTATAATGTTATTTTTTTGGTTTTGCAGATGAATACATCATTGGCTTGAATGACATCATAACCATTCAGGCCTCTTAAAGGGATAAGAATCGACGCTGATTGGCTCACAGTTGAGATAGTGTTTCCGGGTTAAACCTGGCAGCCTTGGTCACGCTTGAATACCTAAAAGTCAGCTTAGGCAAGGCATTCTATCTTTCACACCAGCCAATCAGAATCGATTCTGTACCCCTTTAAAAATACCAGATTAAAATGATTTGTAGAGCTACCAATCACATAATATAAAATGACTGTAGCTTTTTAGGTGTGTTTCAACCCCTCTTTCGAAATAACTAAGGCTATTTTATTCATTTTTTCTGTTAAGAGTGAATGAGTTTGGAATTTTTGTATTTTACTTGTCTTCTATTTTCATAGCAAATTTCTTCAGGATGAGTACGGGCTGTCGAAGCCAGTTTCCGCTTACACGGCCGGTGTGGTGTATGACGTAGCCCTGATCTTATCGCCGGTATTTGGACTTACCCTTGTAAGTATGTCACGGTTGATGTGGAAACTTTTTAATCGTTGAAAGTTTAGATTAAATGTTGTTGATTCACTTTCATTTCCAGGGTTGGAGTTGTTTCCCTTTGAATCCGATTTGTTTTGATCAAAACGTGTATACTATTTGATGTATTACTGAAGTTTTACGCAGTATTCAAGAATATTTAACTTATACGGAGGCCTTATTATTTGATGAGCTGATATAGTGCCGCGATCTGCATGTAAACTGGTTTACATCATATATTCTCTTATGAAGATCAGCTTATCTCGGCATTTATTTATTTGTCTGATTTATGCTGAATGTTGTATACTCAAGAAATTTTCAAATATAAGACGATATAATGGCCGATTTAAACAGAAATACCCAAAGTAAACCACCGCCTTTCTTGAAGCAGCTGGAGAGAGCGATGTCTTCAGTAGATAAACGATCTGCATGTAGAGTGGTTTACATCATATATTCTCTTATGAAGATCAGTTTATCTCGGCATTTATTTATTTATTAATTTATTTATTTATCTGCTTTGTGCTGAATGGTGCATACTCAAGAAATTTTGACATATGCCACTATATAATAGCTGCGTGAATCAGAAAGTAAACCACCGCCTTTATTGAGGTAGCTGGAGAAAGTGATGTCTCAGTTTTTCGATGAGTTCGCAATAAATCGAAATAAATATGTAATATATGGAATATAAAACGCTACACACATGCAATATAACCAGAACAGCAACAAGAGTGTGGTCGTTACCAAATATGGCCCAAGAACTGTTTTTCGACCTTTTCATGTAAAAGCTTATCTGTTTTTTTTTAAACCTTTGTGTCTATTCAACCATGTATGCGTGAAGTTAAGCAAGATTGTTTTACCTATCAAAGTGTGCGTTGTTAAGCTTCACAGGACAAATATGGCCGGCGCGGCATCGTGGCTGTGTGCTGTACAGGAGTCCTGGTGCCGATTTACCTGACGTTTCTCTTCACAAAGCTGTACCCAGTCATCTTAACCGTCACCCTGGGTCTTTCCTACACCTTGGCTGCTGTAAGATTACCATGGTTTTCTTAGGAGTCATATCCGGTCAAAACATATGTAATATCCCAACTAGTAATCTTATTGCCTTGACTGATTTAATTGGGCAGCATAAAGCTGACGTCGGATCAGAGTTCACTTGTACTGCCTTATCGCATCGCCCTGACGATTGTTGGTCTCAAGGTGTTGCACTGCTATGTGGTATGTCACTGCGTGGGCTCTGTAGCTTTAATCCAGTGGATGGCAAATGGTGCAATATTCTCGTTGTAGATAACTTGGGGTTTGATTCAGTTTCATTTTACCTCTATTCATATACTTTTTTGAGTAAGTCATTTCCGTGAATTTCTCAGTGAATAGCCCATTGACGTGAAGCCAGAATCCTTTATTCTATGAAGTAAACTGTGACACATACTAGCTTCGACCTATTGTCGATTTCAGGAAACAATTTGGTGTATTTGATTGCCGTTTTACACCGCACTCAAAATGTTTCACGGCATTGGGGAGTATTGCCAGCCTAAAATAAGTAGGACCAAGCAATGTAGGCTACTTTTTTGTTCATTTCTCGTTAAGTCAACGTACACTGTTTCACAACTGTGTCTAATTCCGCGTTGCCTGGGGCTGGGGGTAGCATATTTATCGTGTTGAATCGGATCGCCACATTGGATATATGAACAGTTGGAATTACAGCGGAATTACAGCGCAATTGAGACTCCCGTTTTGATTTATTTATTTGATTTATTTGATTGGTGCTTTACGCCGTACACAGGAATATTTCACTTATACCACGGAGGCCAGCATTTTGGTGGGAGGAAACCCGGCAGACCTCAGAGGAAACCCACGGCCATCCACAGGTTGCTGGGAGACCTTCCCACGTACGGCCGGAGAGGAGGCCAGCATGAGCTGGACTTGAACTCACAAGGACCGCATTGGTAAGAGGCTCCTGGGTCATTACGCTGCGCTAGCGCGCTAATCAACTGAGCCACGGAGGCCCCCTGCTGAGTTTGAACACTTTGCCTCATAAATACATGGACCAAACGGGAAAGAACAAGATGTTGGATTTTGAATCTATACCCTTGGACCATTGTTTATATGTAACTAACTCCGTACCAACATATACATTATTCAGATCAGCATGTGGCCCTCAGTGACAAAAGTTGTGGGAGCGGCCTATTTGGGCACGGCCATGGGACTGACCACGTGCATTCTGGATGTGGGACGGGGAATCAGTAATCTGATCGTTGGTAAACTCTTAGGAGATGTGGAAAGGTACGAGTGACTTTCCAAAGGAAACGCCGATTTGTAATTCTAGTAGTCAGCTTAAACTTGTCACTGGAGGTATAGTCCTTAAAGCCCGCCTTACAGTTCAAACATTTGATTGCGATTATTTCATTTTAAAAAAACAAATGTTTAAAAATTACTAACATATTTTTAGAGACAAATTTCATTGGCCTTTCTGTTGATGCTCACTTCAGATTTATGCAGTGTTTTCTTTTAATAAATGTTCTACATCTGAGTTAAAATTTGACTGTCCAATAACAAGATATCTATAAATATGGGGGCTTACTGCTTCTGAATGATTGTTCATCCGTTGTGTGTACGCTTAGAAAATACATAATTTCATGATAGATTTGTGAATGAGACACATTATTAGTTCCCTGTTTTGCCGCTAGGAACTTCGTCACGCTTAACG
Source organism: Liolophura sinensis (assembly GCF_032854445.1). Classification (NCBI taxonomy): domain Eukaryota; kingdom Metazoa; phylum Mollusca; class Polyplacophora; order Chitonida; family Chitonidae; genus Liolophura; species Liolophura sinensis. Next base: position 25,450,045 of record NC_088301.1, on the reverse strand, counting down.
TCTGATCTGATTCGTCTTTTTGCAGTCTGTTTAGCTTAGACTGCAATTAATTTCCCCCTTACTTACATGCCCCTAAACTTGCAAGTTTAAATCTTGTGACATTAGCCTGTTGTTGACGGACCTGTGATTGCAAAACCCCAGTAGGGCATGATGGTAGATATCAGGACTGACGATCTACTCAAACACGCCCGGATCTGAAAGTGCCAGCTTAGAAACTGCGATGTGGACTTTGGATCCCTGTTTCCATGTGTGTGCATCGCCCGTTTCATTTAATACTCAACAACATCCATATGGTCATAAACTGGAGATCTTGGCCTGCAAAATGGGAGTGATAAAATTCAAGAAAATAAAAAGTAAAAAAATTAAGTAATCTAGCTTCACAAAAGAAAATAACAAATAAACAAAAAAAAAACAAAACAAAAAAAAAAAACAGTCCAATCATCAGTGGAAGATTATCTTGAGCACCAATTCAGGTATACTGATAATTGCCGCCGTGTCCTGATAATGTAGAGGATATAATTAGTGTAATTAATGTGACCAGATCGGAAGCGTCATCCTAGCGGCTGAACAGGATACCCAGATATGTCCAATTGCATGTTATTGTATACTTTCTTTTCCCCCAGTTTAACCGAGGCTGTGAAACACGAAAGATGGTCGCACGTTCTTATATTCCTGTCTTGTAACTCTGGGGCTGCATTTTTCAGCTCCGTCATTCTTAGTATTTGTGATCGGTGTAAGGTAGGTGTGCTGCAGCCATTCTGCTGAGAAAGATCTTCACAGGTCACAATATGGCTTCCCACGTAGCAATAAATCAATCATTTATTCGGTTATATACTGTGTTTACTGAATTAGTAAATTTTTGAAAGTTCCTTTTGACGCATGTTTACGGGGTTTTTTTGTACATTTCAAATTAAGTTAATCAAATTTAAGCCATACTTTTCACATGTAAATGATATAACATTGGTCATAAATTTCGATATCTCGCACGTTATATAAATGAACCGAAGTTTTCTTTGATGCCTCAGCCTATATAACTGATAACGTGTCAAAAGAAACAGACTCGTGTCTATTCTGTCTACCCCATAAACCCTTAAAAAACAAACAGGGAGAAATAGGATATATGCAATTCCTTACCAATCATATAAACCTCATCCAAATCTAGAGGCTACGAAGAAAAAAGAATTACATCACTATTTTCATACAGTTGATATGATGTGTCACCCATTGCATATTGTGTTTAAAATCTATCCAGTAGTTTTGAGTTCTTTGCAACTCTGCAAAATTATGCAGTCTTGTGATGGAAATGGGCAGTAAAATTTTACCTATATTCATATACTTTTTTGAGGTAGTCATTTCAGTGATTAATAAGGGTTAGTCCAGCTCAGCTGAACATGACTAATGTCATGGGCTACGAATTTGAACTTTAATATGGAATTCATGCCTGGAATATCCACTGTCTGCCCGGCATCATTGAAAACTGATGACCGCTTCCCTCTTGTGTGTTACTGGCTCTATTTCTTATTTGTATAATTTCTTACATACTTTTGTCTTTGGGAGCTAGTGTTAAACGTTTTGGAAATGGATCTTGCAATTATCGACTTGGAACGCCCTTTACGGACTACGAATGGTATAGGATTGTCGGACATAACGCTTATGTGCCCTTACTCTTAATTTTAAATTTGTATTAATGGTAAAGAATGTATTTAAAGAAGTATCCGATTACAATTCTGAAAGACTAACCAATTGAGATGTGTCACGTATTACAAACTACTGGTGATAGTTTCATTCGTTTGGGTTTGAAGGGGTTCCTTTTAATGGAAAAAAGTCAAATCCGTTTCCTGCTAAACCTCTTGGCAACGATCAAACTTTTTCCTGTACAGTAACCTAAGTACCATTGTCTTCTTATTTCAGTATGATAAACTCTTAGATAAACCCAAACCGCGGGACCCGGACAAATACTTACCAGAATCGTGGAAAGAAGCGGATCCCTTACTTGGGGAGAGCAACCCGGCTATAAACTGACGCCCCAATAAGCTGGATAGCTGTTTCCAGTGTGCATGATCGAGACTTCATCGCTGCGGGACAAAGCCACGTGACCGTGTTAAAGCATTCGGCAGGTACACACAATTCTGTAACATTCGTGTATTTTACTCCACTCGTTGTGACATCGGAGACTTTACATGGGTTCAAGGACAGTACCAAATCGAAAATTTAGCAATACATTTTGTGAACTTGGATTGGAGTTCAGTTCTATTGCCAAAGACTGCAATGTTGTTCCATAGGCGTGAGTGATCATGTGCTTTTGTGTATCTCACTTCCGACACCTTACGCACATGCGGACTGAGGTACCATCCGAAAAAGCTATCTGGCTTGTAGATCGGAAACGTTGGAGTTGGTTTTGCGAAGAGCTTGTAACGTTGCGCGCACCTGACTACCCTTACCCACTGGCACTGTTTTCATTGTTTGCCGCGCTCCCATCCTACGTGAGTGAGTGCTTGAGGTTTAACGTCATACTCAGCAATTTTTCAGTCATATGACGACGAAGGAATCCTTAGGGTGCATGTACGTGTATTGTGCCTCCTTGTTGCAGGAGGGATTTCCACCGCTCTTTTATTTAGTGCTGCTTCACTGAGGCGACTTACCGAAGGCAAGTAAGGCGCCCCGCCTGGGCCATTATACTGATACGAGTCAACAAGTCGTTGCACTATCCCCTTCATGCTGAACGCCAAGCGAGGAAGTTACAACTTCCTCTTTTAAAGTCTTAGGTGTGACTCGATCAAGGATTGATACTGGATCTACCGGTCCCGAAGCTGACACTCTACCAACTGTGCTATCTGGGCCGGTCCCATCCTACGTACCCACCTGCTTGTCAGCCAATCTCATGTGTTCAAGTGACGTGCTAATTTCGCAGATTCCATTTAATAAGTGGCTGCTTCACTCCTCGGGATTTGAAATCGGATCTCAATGTCCGTAGTCCACCTGTATAACATCTGAGCTACTGGGTAGTTCTCGCTTTCTACTGCTGGTATATGCACAAGAAAGCTGATCCCTTTACACCTTTTCATGGAAGCCGGATAAGTTTGGGATTTTTTTTGGTCCGTGGTTCAGAGAAAATGCAGTGTTGAGAAATATTTTCTAGCTCTAGTCCTTCAATAGACCAAACTCTTCTGGCAAAGTGTAGGATATATATATATATATATATATATATATATATATATATATATATATATAATAAAACAAATCTGCAGCATTATTATGGGCTAACGCTAGTTAACTTGTTGGGTACCTTTAAATCTGTTCGAAAGTCTTACTAAATTGGATAATGCGAACATGAACGATAATACGAAGCAAATGTGGTAAACCTATGTAGTTGGTCACGGCACCATGTGTAATAGATAACATCTTGAGCTTCATATAAAATATCAATATCGCTTATATATTAGTGAAATATAGTTTTACAAGCCTTTACATGTGCACCTCATACATGTCAAATTTTAAAATTTAGAAAAATTCGTACCACTTTAGTCGCTATAACTGCGATTTCATGAAATCAAGGACTCTTGCCAAACAATGAAATCACAGTGCAAGTCCGTTACAGCCCTTGGCTGAGGTGTCCAAGCTAAATGATCAGCCAGTCTTGGTCGCGAATCGACCGATATGACAAGACGGCCTTGACTGGGTGATCATCTGGCCTGAACACCTCACTTAGTAACTAACTTAATGACTAGAACCGCAGCCTATATAAGTGTACTGTTAATGTCCCTGATGACGACATTGGTTTCTTTGGTCGATGGATCTATCATTCAAGTAAGACCCGTTGGGTTTAAGTAATTTATTTTGAATATAAACAATTTTTTTTTTTTTTTTTTTTTAAATTGTATAGACCAGGTTTAATAAAAATACGTTGCTTTCATCTCTTATAACATCCCTCAATAAAAATCTTATAATTCCTTCACCGGAAGTATTACGGGTTGCATTTTCATCGATCAAGGATTAATCCGGACCTGATAAAGAATTAATCCGAAATAAATCAAAGATCTTTTACGATAGTATCTGTTGTCGTGCCATTACTTAAGTCACGGAGACCGGCATAGGGACTTGCCAAAGACCAGTGTTAATGAAGAGTGCGTTTTCGACTCGCCTAGTCCCATCTCCTGAACAGCTTACTCCAAAGTCAAACTTTTTACCTCACTTTATCAGGACGAACCCTATGGATTTTACGGAACCATGTCCTGCTTCTAAAATCTTCATGAAAAAAACTTGTTAATATTGAAATCGGTATTTAAAAATTACCAAATACATAACGCATGAACCCAGATGTGTAGATGAAAATATGTTTAATATCAACGTTTCATGTCTAGCCGTAGGTCCAGCTGGCCATTCATTTGTTCTTTCTGCCAGTCATTTCTCGGTAAGCACTTCCTCTTGAACAGTGGAAGTTATGTTCACAAAAACTATACGACACTTATAATTTGACAAAGATATTGTCAGCGACGTGGTTCCATTTTTTTCTTCGTCTGTACGTCCATTTCGAACTGTGCATTGAAGCCATTTTCTTGTGAACACCATCTCTTGAACAGTGTTGATGCCGCACTCCACCCTTACTCAAAAAGGGAAGAACCCTCAAAAGGGAGGACTATATTGGTTTTCAGGGAGTGATCTTATTTATTAAAGGCCACTTATTCAAGGTCCCACGCAGATGTAGAGGGGAAATCAAAATTCCTCACCGGGATTGAGCTTATTTCGTGGGTCTTGCCGATGGAAAGACTTCCAGGCGTCTTTCAGACTCCACCGGGACAGGTTTAGATCAATTTCAAGTCGTTTGCGATTCCGACATATGGCCTCATACCCATCCCAACAGATCTCCGCCACTTGCGCGCCAATAAAATGGTCATGCTATATCGTAGAAGGTTATTCTCCGTATAGTTACGAAGTGAAAGGAAAGATTTCGCGAGTTCCATGGAAGCCCACATGAAGGGGACCAGAAAGAACGGTTAACGTCTGGGGTGTGAATGCGGAGAGGCTTTCAAATACATGTACTCTGTAAAGAAATATACGCAGTCCATTGGATTTCTACGTTTACAATGACTGTCACAAACAGCGCACTCTTATTACAAAACTATCGTTAGGACGCCATTAATTGCAAACAATTAGGTTCGTAGATCAGTGGGAGGTGAAAGAATCAATTCTTTGTCCTAGGCTGGGACTGAACCAATGATCTTAGCGATTGTAAGACCATCTTAGCCGTGTACTAAAGGGGATGACTTTTTTTTTTTAGTGAATAAAAAAGGAGGGTGAAGTTGCAACAAGTGAATCTGAACTGCACATTTGTTGCCAATAACCGAAGCGTAGTACCTGAACCGCACAAACAATTCTAGATATCTGGAAAGCAAATCAAAAAGCTCTTGACTATCAGAAATGGTTTCTAAGAGTAATTCTGTCTTAGTAATTTCAGGGGTTAACGCCATTCTCCCGAGTTTCACCAGTATGACTGAAGTAATCCACTTCTGGGGTTTTTGCAAACAGAAATTAGATATTTGGGAATAAAAAAAACACAAAATGTAAAGCTATAACCCTTTATTGAAAAACGCTCAATATATATCAGCACAAAAAATGAGGAAGCTTACAAACCGAAGTAAGGTTAATCGTGCAAGCTTCGCTTTCCTTCCGATGCCAAGAGACCTGTATAAAAATAAAAAGATAGCATGAGTAGATGATGCAAGTATTTTGCACTAAGTTCTTTTAAACTTAGACATAACATTACGTTCTGAGCATTCATTATAGGGAAATTCAAACGTGCTGTTAAATATTTTGGGGTAATGAAGTAAAACTTCTCGCAATTAATACGTTCATGGTTAAAACATTTTACCAGTTTACTCAGGAGTTAAACTTACGTTTTAGCAATATAGTGAGAAACTTTTCAGAGTTGGATCTCCGTTGTGTAGGATAATCCGGCGAGGGGGTCTGTGAGGGAGGTGAAGTGCTCCCTGTAGGTGGATTGTCCCAAGTAACATTGCCTGGAGGTGTAGTACCGTTTCCTTGTGGATTATCGTCCGAAGTACCGTTTTGATCGAAATCTGGACCAGATGGCGTGGGAGGTGGCGACGGGAAAACCGGTGGTGGACCGTCAGCATTCCGGATGAGTGTCAGTGTTCGCATTAGTAGGCCAGTTTGGTTGCCTGGAAAATAATTTGACTAGATTGAAAATTTAGTTATACATGGTATCACGGGGAGAATCCCCTCCCCCCATGCAACATTGTAGTGCTACTTAGTCTTCAACACAAGTGGGGTGGGGGGGGGGGGGGAGCTGCTGTGAGGCCAGGAAGAGCGCATCAGATATTTGAAATAACGGTAAACCTGTTCGAATCACAGAAGGAAGTGTTTTGAAATATGAAACTAGCAGCTTATTTTACACACTTCAATTGCTTACCCAAGAATTCCGGGAAAATGTTGGAAATTTCTACGTCGTCTCCGAAGATTATGGCCCTCTCTACATTCCAGATCATCTTGCCCAGTTCTTTTTGGATGATACCCAGAGCATAGCTGGTGCCTCGGAAAATCTTGTACACCATTTCTTGTTTATTGGGTATCTGGCCCATATCGCCACAGGGAAACAGGGGCTTCATAATCCGTGCGGTGAATGGCCACGGATGAGCAAATAGCACTCTAGGGAGGGGACAAAATGAATTACATGGGTTAACGCTAGGAGAGAGAATTTACATACTAAAATTTATATATACATTTTTTAAATTAGAGACGTTTTATGGAAAAATCATTTTTCAGAAGAATACCTTCGTTTTAGAGTGGCTATTCTGGCGAGCAGTTCCTGAAGAAAGGATTGCCTGGTTTTACACTGGAGGAGGTATTTTAACAGGGGGAAGACTATGGACGTCCCGTCTGTGGTTGTATTCATGGCCTCCTCTGTGGTGCCATTTGCCCTGCCAGATCTTAGGTTCCATCTTACAGCCATCTGGATGAATTTTAACAAGTCGTCGAATTCTGGGAAAAGCATTAAAAAAAAAAAAAAAAAAAAAATGTGTTCAAATGTAACAGCTAACAGAACCAAAAGGTTATGAATGAAAGGCGATGATCCATTAATGGCTATAGCTGTATTTGTGGACGAGTTGAAGGTTATACATTTGTACTCCTACGTGTAATTTCCGCTGCCTCTGGTGTACGGTTTCGACAGAATTTGCCGAATGAAAGTACTTACGTAAATTAGAAAAAAAAATTTTTGAAAACTTACCTTGGAATTCTGGTCCAAATATAGTTCGGTTAATTTCGCCCATGACTTCGAGTCTGATGGCGTCGACAAGTGGGTAGACGTCTTCCCCAGGTGCGAATTCAGCCATATCCATGGCTATGTGATGCATACCTTCGTTAGCCCATCGGGTCAATCCGGCTGAAACATTAAGGCAAATTTAAAAATGGAGAAATGCAGTATACAGTCCTTCATTATATTGCAAGGAGCATTTTCTGTTTAAGAAATTTTCTGCCAAGCTATAATAGTGAACGTGCAAAAACAAAAATGACGTGCATTTTTTAAAAAAACCAGCTGAACCATTAAAAAACTAAACATGCACGACACCCGTGCAATATGTGTAGACTGAAAAAAATTAAGCGATGTCGAATAACCAAAATTTTACTACCAGAAATAAGCCTTTGCATCACGTTAACTGCGCATCCTGCCCTCAGTTTATAAACTTTAGGGGCGACAACTCTTCTCATTTCCATCGGATCCACCACACCCTGTATGGCGGCTAGGAGTTCCGGTTCCAGCGTAGGACGGATGGCTGCATAATCGATCTTGTCTGCAGAGAAGACAAAGGATTGGATGAAATAGGTTACGTTGTGGTTATGCGGTATCGCTATACCAGCAAATACCGTTTTAGGGGCACCTCTACGCATGGTTCGTTGAAAATTTTTTTTTTTTTTTTTTTTTTTAAAACTCGCTACACCACCTAAGTTAACAACGGTATGACGAAAAGCTGAACTGTATGAGCGTTCGTCCATACATTCATAGCGTTCAGATCTGCGATGGCCTAATTATCGAATTTCCTATGCAAATTAGTCAATGAAGACGTCAAATCTAAATTTAAAGCAAAAGTAAAGTGTACTACCGTAAATGGTTGGTGATGGGCCAACATCAGGGAGGTATGATGGGATTCGGAAAGGGGGAAGCGGTTTTAAATCGTCCTCCAACATGGCCATCCAAGGCTGTGGCTGCAACATGCCCATAGGCGACATACCCTGCGCCAATGGGTTCCCCATACCACTAGGCATTGCGCCTGCGCTAATCTTTTCAGCTATGTGCTTCAGCATTTCAAGCTGCTCCTCTGTAAAAACAAATACTTGTGCAAAAACTAAATACACCTGATGGTAGGCTATGCGGTAAAATCTATTTTCAATTTGAACATCTCCAAAACTGCATTTGATTCTACATTTAAAACTTAAGATTTGGTGGAAAGAACTCACCGAAAAGAGGCGGATGAATGCAAAATCCTAGCTAAATAAATTACCGAAGTAAAATACAGGTAATTTAATGGTAAATATGTACGCAACATCGGTGACAAACTTCACCCTCTCGTCATTGCGCTATATATGTATACTTCAGAACACATTTCACACTTAACCACTGATCTTAACAGTAATAAACTTTGCAAGTTACGGTACTGAATATGCGCAGAGCGAACATTCCTTTTGTTATGATCTACATGTGTTATTTGCTCAACACGCTCAAGTACTGTTTAGGATACCGGCCGTAACATTGTTCACCCCCACCCCCCCCAGTTCTTAGACGTTCAGAGTGAGACAACCGATTGATAAATGAGCAATAGCCATTTATTTTTTAATTGGATTGGGGTTTTACGCTCCAGAATATTTCACTTATACGACGGCGGCCAGCATTATGGTGGGGGGAAACTAGCAGCTTTTAGACAGCTTATCAGTAACACTGGGTTCGAAAGAAGGATAACCAAGATTATTGACGATTTAATCAGTGAAATGCAAATGAAAACAGAGGCAAACGTAAACCCAACCATATTTAAGGGGGGATGGTCATGCAAACGATATTTTGTATTTAGGATTTGCGCCAGTTTGCTAAATATTACTATTTCTAGACCACCTACGGAAGAAACTAAACAGACATGCAGCTTTGGTACAACCTTAGTGCTTCATCACAAAAATTTCAGTTTAACTTAGACTGGAGATACTCTTCACCGTTTTTACCGTTAACGGTCCTGTTACTACGTCCATATATGGACGTATCGGATTTGAGGTGAATAAAACGAAACATTCACAAATCTGACGCAAAATTAAACAGTTTTAAAAAAATATTTTACCTAGATCTTTAAAGTCACCAGGAGGGTTTCGCCCCGGGCCGTTGTCCTTAGATTTCCCCGATCCATCACTGGTAGAGCCGCCGCATGGTTTTTCGCCACAATCGTCTGGAAACAGGTCCTTCAGGAAGGAATCAAAATTGACGTTGTTGAAAATACCATTCTCCGATGGACCACCATATTTGTCAGAACTCTCACTTCCGTCTCCTCGCGCTGAAAAGTAGACCATAAAAAAGGTTTTTACGTCAGTTATACTATTGAGGGAGAATGGGGGGGGGGGAGAGAATGAAAAAGAATGGGGAGCTAGGCCTAGATAGCACTCCTTGGAAGTTAACCTCCGCACAAGCCAAATGTAAAACTACGAACGGTCTCACCATAGACAGAATGGAAATAATAGTTAGCATTTCGGCCTTGCGCGCCATTGGTAAGAATTGGTTAATAGCATTCTCCGATCACAACAGGAATCCTTACCAGAATTTAATGGATTGGTTCTTAACCGAAGCAGCCTGTGAGGGCTTACAAAATTTCATACAAATCCGTGCACACCTTTTTTGTAAAAACCTTGCTAATATAGAGACGATTGAATGACTACTAAATAGCTTGGTTTGACGGAGGTAATAATACACTGAAACACTTACCGTAGGCGAGAACTACGAAGAGTAAACAACTTGTAGACAACAACATGGCCAACATCACGCCTCGCGGTCAACCAACTAACTACACAACCTTTCGCCCACATCTCGGCTTTTATATCCATGTCGTTGGACGGCTTAACCCACGCCACGCGCCAGTATTTTAAATAACAGTGCTATGCCAATATTCGCTAAAACGTGACCGCATTTTAGATTGAATATCAATAGTGACATAACTTACTGGCCATGGAATTCATGCAACACTACACGAAATAGCTCACCAAAACGGAAAACATCTGCAAAAAGACGTGTATTTGCGTTACCCCGGTATTAACTGATGTAAAAATAATATTCCCATTATTCTCATTAAACCGTTTGCGCCAAAAAAGATGATTTTCGACTGAAATTTTTTTTCACAACTAAGACATTCTGAGTTCATCTCTTACGTCAAATCAAGATGAATCTTCTGGCCACATATGTACTGGTGTCGCATAAAATTAGGAATACTTTTATCTTTACATACAATATAACCCAGGAGCCTCTCGCCAATGTGGTCTCTGTGGGTTCAAGTCCACCTCATGCTGGCTTCCTCTCCTGCCGTACGTGGAAAGGTCTACAGCAACCTGCGGATGGTCGTGGGTTTTCCTCGGGTTATGTCCGGTTTCCTCCCACCATAGTGATGGCCGCAGTCGTATAAGTGAAATATTCTTGAGCACGGCGTAAAACACCAGTCAAATAAATAAAAAAATAAAATGTTAGACTACAAAAGGTGCATAATACAGTAAAATGTATTGATGTAACTGTCAAACGACTTAGGAACTGATAAACAACAAATAGTTCACATGTACATGAATAGCAGAAATATGGCAAATGCTCATCTGTATATGTGGTTTTGAAAATTGATAAATTAAATCAAATCTTTCACATTCCCCCAAATGATCTTCACTAACACAACGGCAGTCCGTTGTGACGTAAAACGTGACGTAAAATCGCATTTAGACACAGACTGCGTTTGAGCCTGTCGACCGGATGCGACTAAACGCGTATGGCAGGGTTTGAAAAGTACCATTAATCTTGGCCTAATAAAGGCATTTTAGAGGTATTGTTAAGGAACAGGTGGGCTTCCTAGGTCAGTTAGAATAAGATGTCATCCATCACACTGCTGTAACTCTTTTTTTTTCCTTTACCGCTGCTTTGCAAGTTTCATGCAGTGTTACACGAATTTCATAAACATATTAGCCAGTCAGGAATTTTGCATATCCAAATGAACGGGAGTGACTGACCCGATATAAAAACAGACCCGAAGACGGTTGAACTGGTGGGCTTTTTGGTGGGGAGCGGTGAACGTAGGAGTAAATCATAAGTCATTATGTGGCTTGCTGGAAACTGTATCCTTCTCGTCCTTCTCACGCTTGGTGTGTTTATATAGAAAGGCCTTTTGGTCTGAGAGCTAGTGTACAAATATAGCGTCTTGTGTTCCGTAAAAACTATATCCGGTCTAACAATTAATTAAAAATTTGGAACTTTAACATTTGGCTTGTCGGTATAGCAGCTGAAGGAATTCATAATGCCTTATTTTTCGGTTGTGTTTCAGCGCGAGTAGACGGAATGGATTATTTCAGTAATATGGTTTCTCCTGCCGAGGGTAACCTGAATCACGACAATATAGACTTGAGAGGGCTTGGCAGATTTTTCTCAAAGATATTCGGACCACCAAAAGATCGCCCGTCTGGCGGAATGCCTGGCGGCAACAATGGCGTGGGCGATGGCGGAATGCCTGGCGGCAACAATGGCGTGGGCGATGGCGGAATGCCTGGCGGCAACAATGGCGTGGGCGACGGCGGAATGCCTGGCGGCAACAATGGCGTGGGCGACGGCGGAATGCCTGGCGGCAACAATGGCGTGGGCGACGGCGGAATGCCTGGCGGCAACAATGGCGTGGGCGACGGCGGAATGCCTGGCGGCAACAATGGCGTGGGCGACGGCGGAATGCCTGGCGGCAACAATGGCGTGGGCGACGGCGGAATGCCTGGCGGCAACAATGGCGTGGGCGACGGCGGAATGCCTGGCGGCAACAATGGCGTGGGCGACGGCGGAATGCCTGGCGGCAACAATGGCGTGGGCGACGGCGGAATGCCTGGCGGCAACAATGGCGTGGGCGACGGCGGAATGCCTGGCGGCAACAATGGCGTGGGCGACGGCGGAATGCCTGGCGGCAACAATGGCGTGGGCGACGGCGGAATGCCTGGCCTCGGTAATGGATTTTTGTTTTCAGTTAACAACGTTAGAAATGCCAGTCCTGTAAAATAAAATAATCCCAAGAGAGGGATCAGTACTAATATTCCATTTACCAAAAATTTTTTGCGTAAATCTGCTGGTTTGAAATGGGTTTATTTTGTATTTTTATCCTAATATATATCGATTTTTTTTTTTTATCCACCTCGTTAGCTGGAATAACATTTGGATTTCAAGCTTGGTGTTCTACGATCATTACCTGTTCGTAAATTGGCTGTTTTTTTCCGAATTCAGAAAAGATGCTGGGAATGCTGAAGGGCATAGCTGAAAAGCTTGGCACAGGCGCTATGCCCGGTGGTATGGAGGGTGCACTTGGCCCCATGGGCATGTTGCAGGTACAGCCTTGGATGGCCATGTTGGAGGACGATTTACAACCATTATCTTACACTGTTCCCGCTTACCTCTCTGCTGTTGGCCCGTCCATAAGCATTTATGGTAGGTGAAAAGCCAGTTTTTTTTTTTTGTTGTTTTTTTTACCTTCCAATTAATCTCTTTAATGGCTTTGCTATAGACATACTATAACCGTGCTGCACCCGGCTTTCATTTATTTTGTCAAAGAAAACTACTACCCAGCATTCTATGTAGTTAAACTATTTCTAGACCAATAAACTTTTTTTACTAAAAGTACTACTGTCACTGCTAGTCCTTACTTGAATAAGTTTGAACTACCCCAGATGAACTTTTTACCAGTTATAGCACTGCCGATGTTGCTTGAGTTTCATTTGCCATGCAGTATTTTTTTTTTCTAATTTCAGATAAAATAGACTTTGACCCTATTGGGCCCATGATACAACAGGAGCTCAAAATTGGCATTCAGCAAGAATTTCCGCCCGAGAAAATAGCAAGAGTTATCGCTCCAATCGTCTATAGACTGCGGGCTGGGTGTACAACAAACGTCCTGCAAAGACTCATTTCTGGTAATTTAAAATAGTTTCTGAATTTTTATTTTCATTGCCGGGGGGGGGGGGAGGGGGTAGGCAGTATTTTTTAGCCCCCCCCCCCCCCCCCCCCCCCCCCAACACCACCATTACTACTTGTGTGATGCTGGCTAGCTTTGAAGAAAAAATGTGGACATCTCTACGAAGACAAGCGTACATTTCCCATGTAGGCCTACCAGACATTAAAAATAAAAATATTACTAAATTCGCCTTGTTCTTTATGGACGTAATGTTTTAGCGCCAGGTTTTTGAAAGCCACCATTTTGAGCACAGTTTAACCCTGTATTTTACCAACTTCAGTAAAATACGGAGAAGTGTAATGCCAACCAATTCCAAATATGCTGGATCAGGTCGAAGTAAAGAACATAAATGGCAAACTGTAATTTATCCATTCTGATCCTGGAGAAAATAGACCTCCTTAATGTGATCAAAAAGAAAGTTTAAATACATAAATAATTAGAACTTGCACAATTTAGGGCATTTAGGTGGCGTTTTTTTTTAATCTGTTAAATGTCGGTTTTACAGTTGGCTATACATTTGTATTTTAGTGGGTTTCACTCGATGGGTAAACAAAAGAATGGATACGGTCTCGTCGAGCCTAATGAGCGCTGCCCCGCGGGAAGATGTCTACTCACTTGTGGGCGCCATCAAGAAAGAAGTCTTGGGCGAAGTTAACCGGACTATTTTCGGCCAGGAATTTCAAGGTACATTCTTCCAAATGCTTTATACGCGCTCCATTAGTTGGAGAGTAGGAATACAAAAATGACAAAGCGATTTTTTTTGTCCGTCCGGTTTCCTCCCCCAGGGTAATAAGTGAAATATTCTAGAGTACGGCTTAAAACACGAATCCAATCTTCCATGATGTGCTAACAAAAATGAGCAAGATCTCTACCTTTTCAGCCATACATAAGTTACATTAGCAATATATTGGGGTATATATTTGGTTCATCTAGGCTTCAACTTTTGAAAGCGAAGCAGTTACTGGCTATCTTGAACTCCATAGGATGCCCGATTTTACGTGATAAAAACCATTTTTGTTTTTTGTGTCTGGTTGTTACATGGTTATAAAAATTAATCTATTGTTTCCATTTTTTCTTTTACTTTTGATGCAAGTTCTTTCTTTCAGAATTTGACGAAATGTTAAACTTCATGCTCATGGCTGTAAGATGGAACCTAAGGTCTAGCAGGGCAAATGGCACCACAGAGGAGGCCATGAATACAACCACAGACGGGACGTCCATAGTCTTCCCCCTGTTAAAATACCTCCTCCAGTGTAAAACCAGGCAATCCTTTCTTCAGGAATTGCTCACCAGAATAGCCACTCTAAAACGAAGGTATTCCGCTTGGGATGGAGGTGGGGTGGGGGGAGGAGGGATGGAGGTTTTCAGCTCATCACCTGACATTTCAGATAGAAAATTAAGGCCATTCATTGAAACATAAACTTAAGTAACAGAACATTTACATGCTTTTCAGGTGCCTAGTTAACCGTGATTTTTGCCAAAGCTGACTGCATCTTGTGTACATGTAATGTTAATGGGCTAATCCATTCTTCACTCTAGGGTGATCTTTGCTCGGCCATGGCCTTTCACCGCACGCATTATGAGAACGCTGTTTCCCTGTGGCGATATGGGCCAGATACCCAACAAACCAGAAATGGTCTACAAAATTTTCCAAGGCACCAGCTATGCGTTGGGTATCATTCAGAAAGAACTGGGCAAGATGATCTGGAACGTGGAGAGAGCCATAATCTTTGGAGATGACGAAGAAATTGCCAATATTTTTCCGCTATTCCTTGGTGAGAAATTTTGTCAACAGCTATAGATTTAAGTGGCAAACCATTTCCTCTATTTTTAAACTATTCCTTTCTTCTGCTTATCGGAGATCGTAACAATATTTTATTTCCAAAATTCAGAAAAGGTTTTAATCTCCCGCTTCCCTTGGTGGGGGATGTGGGGCGGTTGCGGGCATACAGATTTTTCATTTTTCACTAGACTTACTTGGAGAAAGTCTAGTGAAAAATAAATGTGTAGGTTCAGTCCTAATCATCCGAAGGTAAACAAAGTTCATGTCTGATTTCACCGGTTACGCGTAACCATTTTATGGTTATGCCTGCTTTGGTTTCATATGCAGTGCACTGCATGTCGTTATATATATATATATATATATATATAAACGCTTAACCCTTCCAGACCCCCCCCCCCCCATAAGCCCTTCTCCATGTAGTATTCGACTCGCATTAATTTGAATTTGAAGATTCCTGAATTCTTTTCATTTCTAGGCAATCAAACGGGTCAACTAATGCAAACCCTGGCACGCATCCGTAGTGCTGACGGTCCACCACCGGTTTTCCCATCGCCACCTCCCACGCCATCTGGTGCAGATTTCGATCAAAACGGTACTTGGGACTATAATCCACCGGGATACGGTTCGAAACGGAACAATCCACCGCCTGCTGGGAATGGTACCCGGGACGATCCGCCTCCTGCTGGGAATGGTACCCGGGACGATCCGCCTCCTGCTGGGAATGGTACCCGGGACGATCCGCCTCCTGCTGGGAATGGTACCCGGGACGATCCGCCTCCTGCTGGGAATGGTACCCGGGACGACGCTTCACGGCCCCCATCAGAACAGAAGTCCAACTCCGAA
The DNA here is from genome assembly GCF_032854445.1 of Liolophura sinensis. Taxonomy (NCBI): domain Eukaryota; kingdom Metazoa; phylum Mollusca; class Polyplacophora; order Chitonida; family Chitonidae; genus Liolophura; species Liolophura sinensis. The sequence continues at coordinate 25,434,196 of NC_088301.1, read as the reverse complement.
AAGCTGTTTACGTTATTAAAACGTAATGCCCGAACCCACGGTTCCTTGTAATAAGTATTTTTATCTATTTTATTTTTTTTTTTAAATTGGTTTGCTAGGTGATTTTTTTTTTTTTATTTTTTTTTTTATTTTTTTTTTATTTTTAATGAAAAATAAGCTAAATAATCAAACCTTAAACTGTAATCATGTAACGCAATATTAAATGTTGTGCACAATGCCAATGGACACCTTAATTTCTTTGCAATATTTCTTTTGTTGCAGGCCTTTTGGCATCGGAAGAAAAACGGAAAGGCTAACGTTTGAGTTGCGTTCTGTTTGACGCTTTGGTTTCTAAGCTTTCAATAAAGGGTTGCAGCTATAAATCGTGTCTGTGTTTTTTAGTTTTCAAATTTGACATGCAGCTAGGTCACGAGTTCTTAAGTTTGCAAAAATGGTTGAATTCCGGTCAAAACTCTGGAAGCTCGCCATTGGTCGAAGTTGTGACGTCACACAAAGTTCTAAAATGTCAATTGTTCTCCGCATATTCTGATGTATCTTGAGCTGCTGATCTAACTTTTTGAGATATAAGGAAAAAAACTAAAAATTACGTCATTTCAATGACCTGTAACTCTAACTATGGGAGCTAGAAATGTGCAACCGACACCAAATTGTAGCCCAAGACCTGCTCTTTCGAGCACTTGTCAACGGATTTGACCTCCGATCAATAGTTTTCACGCCACAAGCGTTTAAATGACAACACCGTTTTTTGTTCAGAAAAAGATGGGAATCCTATTGCTTTAACATGGAGTTAGATGGGGACTGGACTGGGTTTATAGTATTTGAACCGATGCTTTCGGCTACAATGTCCGTGATCTCCCGAACCGGTTGTAGGATGACATTTAGCTATACAGTACTCTATTAGATGGCGTAGAATTTTAACTACAACAGCAAACGACGTGGACCTGTAAAAGTTAGCTTTGTTTTGCGCAGGCCATGTCTTTACTATACGCTAACCAGGCCATGGTGATTGACAGATATGGACATGTGCCGTGGTCCAGGTTTTGACTTTCTGACAACGGCCTAGATATCAGAGCAATCAGTCTGTGCATGGCAGGTCGTGGATTGAGACGAAAGTACAGACTTTGTTTTTTCTTTCTTTTTCTCTTACCGCTGACGCCTGTCCGTCATGTCAGACGAATATGGTGGTTTTTCCTTTCTCCGACGCACGGTTTTGTCGCCAATTGCCATAAAAGTGCAATTTTTGCCCATGTTTGGAGGTCACGTGACACAAAAGCGCTGCAGCTGTGGAACTGAAAATGACAGAGTACAAAGGGCTATATGGGTACTGTAGGCGTGCGGAAAGTCGTTGAACTGTCATAATAAACGTGGGAGTTGCAGGGCTTGGAAAATTGCCTACATTTGGCACTTTGACGTCCCCGTGTCATATGATGCATTTTAAATGCATTTGCGACTAGGATGAACACTCGAACATTATAAGCATGCTATCCGACGTAGTTTGACGTCCTGATCATGAATCTGAACTTTATTTCTTTCCGGTGACGTACAATTTTGGCACAAATTGCGATCAAAATGCGAAAAAGCGCAATTTTTCACCATATTTTGAGGTCTAGTGAGAGAAAAAACCATTACAGCTGTAAAGCTGAACATCACTGAGTGCAAAGTGCTGCACATGTACTCTGTGTGCTAAAAATCTTTGATCAGTGTCAACAAACACAGGACATGCACGTTTTCAGAGAATGTCCTAAGGCAGATTTACCACATTCGGCACGTTTACATAAACTTGCTGTTACAAGGGCCGTGTATTATTGGGAGGGGAAAACGTCATCGATCCGATCCGGGATCCCGGCCTAGGATCTGCTGTTCGCAGATCCATTCTGGTTTTTTTTTCCCCCTCTGCTAATGTTTTACAATATTAGCCATTCTATACAGTGTGTAAAAATTCTGGCGATTTTGAGATCGGTGAATTCGCCAGAGTGTGTGTGTGTATGTGTGTATATATATGTATATATATGTACAATAAAGGGTAAAACACACAGCAACTCTCCGGTACATGTACACAATATTATAGCTTTTTTTTGGTTAAAAGTCGTATGAACTTCAGGGATCAAGAATACAGGCTTTGCTCTATCAACAATTAATCTGAAGACCCGGAGGCAAAACTTTTTGTATTTTGGTAGCGCATAAGACCGATATTTAACTCTAGTATTTGGATACGCCACTACAGAAATATGGATCTACACCAATTAATTCAATGCTGTTATTCTATTAAACACCAACTACATTCCCAGGATCGGCAAGAACTGTATATAGATCGGAAGACTTTTCAGTGCGAACCGTGAAATCATTATTCACTAAGTCAATATTCCATAAGAATCAGCAATACTGTTTGAGTTTCAGGGGAATAACTGTGAGCGGCTTAACACGGCTATACATTGTGAACAGTGATTTATAAAATATCACAACGGATATATCAGGAATGTCGACCTAACCGTAATTCTTCAGTACATTTTACTACAAAAGAAATCGCGCTTTATATCGTATAGTCGGTTCCCTTCAGCAGAACACTAAATCCTTCCTGCGTAATATACTGAACATTACCTATAATTTATATATATAAATATACATATATATAAATTTTAATACCCAAGTTAGAGTTGGGTGCATTTGAAATGGAGATCTGTGTAATGCAGCTTTTCGAAGTAACTAGATCTGAGGGTTTTCAGCCATTCGGCTGGGTAAATTTCATACGTGGATTGCCCCATTAGGGCTCTGTCACTTTGTTTAACAAAGGCCTTCGACCATGTAGCCAACCATAGTCTCTCTTAGCCACTCGCCTATATTCAGTTCTCTGTAAAATCAGTCATGCTCGCTAACAAAATTGCATTTAGTCAATGATACGTAACAAAAGCTCTACATATGGACATTTTGGAAATTCATGTGCTTGCTAGGAAAATGAAGTTAAAACAATTTTTCCAATTCATAATGTTAAGTTCCCCCACAAGCTTACTTTCAGCACCAAGAACTTATTGCCTCCGGTGACGTCATAATTATTCAAAAGAAAGGTACATGCTGGACAATGGGAGAAACTTATTTTACAATGGCTGCACCAACAAGCGGTTAGAACAAACTCCACGCAGTAACATACAGTGTCTCTGCGAACAGATACCATCGCTTTAATTTTTTAACATTCATCACTAAATTCATACTGCCGTGAGATAATATACTAAAAGAGAAACAAAATTCATCTAAGGTTATGTTATACTAGAACGTGTAAACAAAATGAAATAAGACAGTGTCAGTAACAGGGTTTACAGTTAAGTTGATAGCAGTTTAGGTAACTGGTGTTGCCCTCCGTCAAATCGTGTTGAACTCCGCCCAATATCTCGCATGCCACTACTTTCTGAACATGTCAATGTGTAGAGCTTGGGTTGTTATATGTCGCTGCCTAAAGGCAATTTTGGTAGCGAGGGATTTTATACAGTTGAATACAGGTTATTTGGTAGAAGTAGAAGAAATAGGCTTTTGTGATCATTTTTGCATTGATTCATGTTGCTTGATGAATTATGCCGGCAACAGATTGAGTATTATTGGCAATACAATTACTAATGTTCTCGATCGATACACCACGGTTGCAGGACGGTGTATTGGTTGGTTTCGCTCTGATACTATCCCTGATCATAATGAAGGCTAACCGCGCCATCATTGCCTTCTATTAGGCATGGATGTCCTATTTCAGCCCTTTTGTATGTTTTAACTGCTGAGCCATTAGCTTTAATAAGATCGTCACAGTTAATCAGGGGCATTGATATACCAAATACGGGTGTAACTTCTCTATTGTATCAACTTAAGGACGATACGACTCTAACTGTATCGGATACAAACTCCATCCCAAATGTGACGAAGTGTGTGGAAATGTATGGCAGACATATAATGCAAAATAGAAAATACTGATAAAAAAGACAGATCAGTATGCATATATCTAATATCTGCCATTCAGTTTTCCTTATGGCGTAACCGCAATGAACGGCTATTTAGTAAAACCGCCTGTAGGAGAGGTAATAAGAGTGTTATAGCCAAGCGCACTGCTTTTCCTGAAAATTCATCTGGTGAATTTGGCGAATTCAACCTGTCATGACTTAACATTGTTCAACTTTTGAAGTCTGTAAAGCATTCTGTAAAGCTAACTTTCGCTAGGGCGGATAGGCTCATAGCAGCCTTCTACAGTACACGTTTTGTCCAAAACAGACCAAACTCTCATATATTTTAACAGCTTACACAAATCACAGTGGAAAACTTTATGATGTATCACCAACCAGAAACGTCACATCTGCCTTTAATCCCCAATGGAAGACAGTTACGCGATGTCTCTTACCTTTTAAAATCACAAGCGATCGCTGTGTTTACAGAACCTGGTAGCGTGGCCGAGCGGCCTAAGGCGTTGGTTGAAGGCACCACTCTCTTCGGAGGCGTGGGTTCGAACCCCACCGTTGTCATATGTCCTTTCTTTTCTTGTTTGATGTCATTTATGTAAAGCTGTGGAGTTGGTTTTATTTTTCTTTTTTTGTCATTTCGTTTGGTATCCTAATGCTACACACCAGAACTAATCTTGATTTGTTCAAACAATCCAGACGCTTCTTCTTTCTTAAAGTTTGATATCGTATTTGATATCGTACGGTATCATTTTGCAACACTTTACATTAATAGATAAATCTTCCACATTTAACAGCATTGATAATCTTCCACATTTAACAGCATTGATAACAATGGTAATAATTATAGCCTAAACTTCAGTTTCTTTGTCCTTTTTAAAGTTTACATTTTGGTTCACAAGAAAATGAGAAAGTCTCAAGAGTGCTCGTCTGAGAGCATGTCAAAGTATTTGGCAAAGCAAAGCACGTATTTTATTTCAAGCAAGATATAAAAAAAAGACCTCGTATGGCAGCGGTGGGATTCGAACCCACGCCTCCAGAGAAGCTGGTGCCTAAAACCACCGCCTTAGACCATTCTGCCACGCTAAAATATTTCGGAATAAAAATACACTGACATTCTTACAAGGCCTACACCACTTCCGGTTGGCACATATTTTTTTTTTTTTTCAAAGATTGAATTTATTCCCAATAAACGTTTACGAAAACATACATACACAGAGACATATCAGTAATGGAATATCATTGAGATTCACAGCGCAGCCCACTTAAAAACAAAACAGATCACAGACAAGTTGGGACTGCTGTGTGACTCTTGTAATCATCAAATCACTTTGTTAGCGGAGTAGATAAACTAGCTTATCATTGTCTACCCTACAGAAGATTTTGTTGTGACACCAATACTTTTTAAACAGTGACCGATTTAACCGATAGAAATCAACATGAACTCTTGTCTTAATCATACCTTTAGCCACGGCAACGATCGTACTTGCATCTCTTTGCTCATTTTGAAACACCACTTGGTTTCTTGCACACGAAGTGCAAAATTGTAACACTGTAATTATATATAACACAACAGCCCTTACTTCCGGACTAAGAGGAAAATTAAGTGATTTGTAAATTAGTGTGTCCTTGTCAAGACTCGTCAAAACGCGACCATAAAGAACAAACACCCGGCTGAATTCCCGGAACACCTGAGAGACAATATGACATTGAACAAACAAATGGTCCTGTGTTTCCGAACCAGAACAAAATACACATGAGTCGTCAGTGGCGATGTTACGCCTCAGTAGTCTTTCTTTGACGGGCAAAATATCATGAACAAGCTTAAAACAGAAATTGATCAAGTTATGATCTAAAAACTTGTGGAACACCGTTTTCCAAACAACATCCCATCTCAACTGCGGAAATGTTAACATCACCCGTGGTGCCTGTAAGGCTTTCGTGACAAGCTGATCATAAATAACTTTACTAGGGTACATCACAGAAGGTAACGTTTGACCACTATAGAATTCCTTAAAAGCATTTATCGCAAATTGGTAGAAGGGTGTGTTACGTTCTGAGTGTGGGACACTGTGCCTGGCAAATTCAGGACAAACACTCCTCAAAGATAAACCTAACCAGTAAATCGCAAAATATTTCCAGTCGGCCTCAGTACCATAAACCAATTTTAATACATGTCGTACGGCTAAAGCTTTCGCTTTGCACTCAACATTATGAACATTTAAACCTCCACTCTTAAATTTATTGTGTACAACAACCCGCTTTAAACTCTCAGGCTTATTATTCCACAAAAATTTAAATACTATCTGCGTACATTGAGTGACACATTTAGCAGGTAACAAAGTACACTGTGCTGTGAACCATAAAACCGATAGGGCGACAGTGTTAATTAGTACAGCCCTCCCCCTAAGAGTTAAATATCTTCCACACCAAGAAGTTATATTTTTCATAACTTTATTTAAGACACGAGTACAGTTGAGTTCCGCCTGGTCTTTTCCAAAAAAATTCCACAAATTTTGGAATTCTGAACAGTATTCAACCCTAAATCAGGCACTAACGAACTATCCCAATTTCCAATAGGTAGGACAGTGGTCTTGGACAGATTCAGTTTTGCCCCAGATGCCCTGCCGTAATTTTCTGTCAAAGTAACCACTTCTTGCACGGAACTTTCATCTGAGAGAATTGCCGTAGTGTCATCCGCAAAGGCAGAAACCTTAGCCTGCTTAGTTGTTCCCGGCATGGCAACACCATTAATCACACTGGACTTCCTAAGCGCCGATGTAAACGGCTCTAACGATAAAACGTACAACAGTGGAGATAGGGAACACCCCTGGCGGACTCCTCTATATAAACTAAATTGTTCACTTATGTGTCCATTTACAATCACACTGCTGGAGATATTTGTGTACAGTAATTTAACCCATGCACAAAATTCGGGCCCAAAATTAAACATCTCTAAACATTTGAATAAAAAGGAGCAATCAACCCTGTCAAAAGCCTTCTCCTGATCTAAATTTAAAAAGCATGCCTTCAAATCTTTCTGTTCCACGTAATCGTAGACATTACGTAAAAGATGTAAATTGTCGAATATACTACGACCTGGTATTCCACAAGTTTGGTTCTGATTAACCACGTTGTCAATAACAGATTTTAAACGATTACATAAGGCTTTTGACACAATTTTGTAATCTACGTTCAGTAAACTAATAGGCCTCCAATTCCTTATGTCCGTTGCATTATTGGGGTCCTTACATAGCAATGTGATAAGACCACTCCGTTGGGACGGACTTAAACTGCCGGAGCGAAAACAACAATTGACAACTTCAGTAAATACATTGCCAATCAGAGGCCAGAACGTTACATAAAACTCGGCCGGTAAGCCATCACAACCAGGCGAACGGTATTTACACATATTATTTACAGCAAACAAGAGCTCTTGTTCCGTCAATGCGCCCTCACAAAGAGCTTTACAATTATCATTTAACTTCGGTAATTCTGATAGAAACGCGTCTTGACACACAAAATCAGTATCCTGCTTACTGTACAATTGTTTGTAATATAACCTGATACATTTAGCAATTTCATGCTGGGATTTATGGGACCGAGACTCATTCACATGACACCTAATTTCCTTTATCATTTTCTTTTTTCCCCTCCCCACTTCCCTCCTAATAAAATACTTCGTAGGCTTTTCCCCCTTATCAAAGTGAACAGCCTTAGCCCTAACAACCGATCCCGCATGTCTGTCTCTATTTAAACAATTAATAGTCTTCTTTACATTATCAATCTTATCACTATTTACAACAGGGTTTGTCTTTAATACATTCAATTCATCTTGTAGATCCAACAACTGGCTCTTTTTCCTTAATGAAACTTGGGAACAATAACTACGTATTACATCTTTACAATCCTTTTTGAAAGCCTCCCACCTGTCCACTAAGGTATCATCACAAATGTCACAATCAGAAAAAATAGTTACAAAGACATCATTTATTTGTACAGCAAGTTCATCGTCATTCAAAACAGAAGTGTTACATTTCCAATAAAACGGACCCCAAGTAATTACATCCGTAAAATGTACATCAACAATAGGACAAGAATGATCAGAAAAGGAGACATGTTTAACATCACAAAAGGTTACATAACTCTGAACAGCATTAGGAAGGTAGAATCTATCAAGCCGACTAGCGCACTGGCCTCTTGACCAGGTGTAGCACCGTTTTTCCGGATGAAACTTCCTAAAAATATCACACACGTCAAAATCATATTTAATACTATTAATTTCATCAATACCAACATTTCTCACATTATTTGCAGACCCATTTCTATCCAATATAATATTTTCAACGCAGTTAAAATCCCCACCAAGAATGACTAATTCACTCCCACGCATTACACTGTCTAGGTTAGAAATGAATTCTTTCCTATCCTGTGGATTATTAGGAGCATATATACATATCAGATTAAGAGCCGTGTCATTAATTGTCACTTTAACACTTATGTAACGCCCATTAGGACATCTAACGACATTATGTATTACACAGTCAACGGTGTATCTAATCACAATCCCTACCCCACAACTTTTACTTGACCCGTAGGCCCACCTAGCATCCCCTGGAATTTTAAAATTCCTAGCGTCCTTATAATCTTGAAAATGTGTTTCTTGTAAGAACAAAATATCAATATTGTTATCAAAAACAAATTGTTGTACCTGCTCCTGCTTTGTAACAGCGCGCAGGCCATTAACATTTAAAGTGCCAAAACGTATGTTAGATACGAGAGACATTAAACAGATAAGAAAAATATGAAGGTACATACCCATTGTTCATGTGGGAGCATATCCATGAACAAATCCTAGTAAAATCTATTCATTGTCTTTACGCGCTCTCGAACGAGAGGCGAAAGATTTCCTGCGCCGATACTCTAATAACATTTTATCAGTACCTTGAGAGGGGGTGGGTGTCATGATTTCAGATATGTCCGAGTCCCCCTGCATTACGCAATCCGACGGTAGAGTGCTCCATAATGTCGATGACGTCCCCTCCGGTCATTGTCCCAGTTTTGCTCTCTTTTGTTCAACGGGCTCTGGAGATCGCACGCAGTGGACTTCCGCCTCGACTTCTATCGCACCAGACAAATCTCTGGTCACACCATCACCGTCTTTGGTGACATTAGGTACAACGCGCGTACCTCTGTCACACTCCATGTCACCCACTGGATCATCCTCCGCTCTGGTAGCGTCAATCTCAGTTTCGTCATCTGCGCCATTTCTTCGTTATCATCATCATCACCATCACGACTATCACCATCACCATCACTATCTACGTCAACATCATCACCATCTACTCCTTCGTTGTCAATTATGTTGTTGTCCTTGTCCAGTTTAACAATTTCCATGGCAGGAGGTGGAACCTCTAAGTCCATCGTCGCTATCGCCCACAACAACGTCAACGTCAATTATGACGTCCCTCATCGGGGGCCCTGCACGCTCGCCGTATTCTGCACAGAATTCTTCACTTTGGACGCATACGTTAAAGCCCGAGCACAGGCAATTACCACTTGCATGTTCCATCGAGCCACACATACGACACGCTCGTGTGCAATCCTTCACAGTGTGGGGATCATCATGAGGGGAGAACCCCGAACAGTTATCGCACCATAAGGCACAGCATTCCATGGCTTTATGCCCATTTTTGTCCACACTTCCTACATTCGTAGATTTGCCCCAGTGTATGTAAACATTACTACCTCAACCCCCAGGTTAATAAAGTTTGGCACATACCGCGTTTTGTGACACCTGAACCGATATACCCGAATACAGTTCGCACGCCCGCAAATTCCTTGTCAGAAAACCGTGGTTTCGTAACACTAAGGCACTTCTCCGTATGGTTTCAAAGGCGGACGCTATCAAATCATCGGGATATTTCATCAGGGGCCCCAGTGAGCAGTAAGGTTCATAAACACAGAACTGGCCGGGGTAATATTCCATACGGTGTCACCAGAACAAACTTTTCCTGCTTCAACAGAGGCACTATGTGCAGCCTGTGTGGCAACACGAACATAGAAAATCTTCTTCAGGTAATTCTTTTGAAAACACACTAAGTCGGATTTAATGTTAATCACACTTGACAAAGCCCCAATAAAGTCTCTTTGGACAGCAGATAAAAAGCTTACACTGCTACGTGTAGACATAGCTACGGACAATGGCCTGTCCGGCTTGTTCAAAACAGGGAAATAAACAGGCTTCGACATTATCATCAATTTTGACTGGGCCACGGCCCAAATCCCCACAAATAAAGACACCTTCGAACTCAGCTAAGTCTTGTCAACAATATGGTACAAAATATTGTACAAAAACAGTCACTTTACTAAGGATGCACCGATTTGTTGCGCTGGAAAAAAGCATGTGTTCACTCCACCTACACCTCCCGGTTGGCACATATTTATTACGTTATACAAGAGCGCACTGCTTTTCCCGAACAAACAAAACCAACTCCACAAGCTTTACATAAATGACATAATACAAGAAAAGAAATAGCAAATGGCAGAGGTGGGATTCGAACCCACGCCTCCTGAGAGACTGGTGCCTAAAACCAGCGCCTTAGACCACTCGGCCACGCTACCTGACAGATGATCGAACACTTCGGAAAAAAAAAAACACTGACATTCTAACAAGGCCTACACACTTCCGGTTAGCACATATTTTATAGGTTATACAAGGGCACACTGCTTTTTCTGAAAATTCATCTGGTGAAGTTGGCGAAAGTCAACATGTCATGAATTAACATTGTTCAACTCTTGCTTCTGGACGTAAAATCATAACATTTTGCACAGCTAACCTTCGCTATGGCGGATAGGCTCATGAGCAGCCATCTGCAGTAAACTTTTTCTCAAAAACAAACTCAACTATCATATATTTTAACAGCTTACACAAATCACAGTGCAAAATATACTTGTGTATCACCCAACAATAACGTCACACCTGCCTTTATTCCTTAAGAGGATCCACTTTCGGAATGCCTCTTAGCTTTTAAAATCACACGCGAATCGCTACGGTTATGGGATCTGGTAGCGTGACCGAGCGGTCTAAGTCGCTGGTTTAAGGGACACCCGTCTCTTCGGAGGGCGTGGGTTTCGAATCCCACCGCTGCCATATGCTATTTATTTTCTTGTTTTATGTCATTTATGTAAAGCTGTGGAGGTTGTTTTGTTATCTTTTTTGTCATTTCGTTTGGTTTCCTATTGAAACACACCAGAACTAATCGTTATTTGTTCCAAAATTCCAGACGCTTCTTCTTTCTTAAAGTTTCATATCGTATTTGACGAAAGTGTTAAGACCGTACGGTATCATTTGCAACACTTTTCAATAATAGATAAATCTTCCACATTTAATAGCATTGATAACAATGGTAATAATTATAGCCTAAACTTCAGTTTCTTTGTCTTTTTTAAGTTTACATTTTGGTTCACTTCCAATCGTAAAAGGAAAATGAGAAAGTCTCAAGAGTGCTCGTCTGAGAGCATGTCAAAGTATTCGGCAAAGCAAAGCACGTATTTTATTTCAAGCAAGAAATAAAAAAAAAACCCGCATGGCAGCGGTGGGATTCAAACCCACCCCTCCTGAGAGACTGGTGTCTAAAACAGCGCCTTAGACCACTCGGCCACGCTACCTGACAGTTGATTGAACATTTCGGAAAAAAAAACACTGACATTCTACAAGGCCTACACCACTTCCGGTTAGCACTTTTTAATAGGTTATACAAGAGCACACTGCTTTTTTCTAAAAAATTCATTTGGTCAGGTTGGCGAATTCAACTTGTCATGCATTAACATTGTTCAACTCTTGCTTCTGGACGTAAAATCATAACATTTTGCAAAGCTAACCTTCGCTATGGCGGATAGGCTCATAGCAGCCATCTGCAGTAAACTTTTTCTCAAAAACAGCCTAAACTCTCATATATTTTTAACAGCTTACACAAATCACAGTGCAAAAATATACTGGTTGTATCACCCAACAATAACGTCACACCTGCCTTTATTCCTTAAGATGGGCCACTTTCGGAATGCCTCTTAGCTTTTAAAATCACACGCGATCGATACGGTTATGGAATCTGGTAGCGTGGCCGAGCGGTCTAAAACGCTGGTTTAAGGCACCAGTCTCTTCGGAGGCGTGGGTTCGAATCCCACCTCTCCCATTTGCTATTTCTTTTCTTGTTTTATGTCATTTATGTAAAGCTGTGGAGTGGGTTTTGTTTGTCTTTTTTTTGTCATTTCGTTTAGTTACCTAATGAAACACACCAGAACTAATCGTTATTTGTTCCAAAATTCCAAACGCTTCATTTTTCTTAAAGTTTCATATCGTATTTGACGAGTGTTAAGACCGTACGGTATCATTTTGCAACACTTTTCATTAATATATAAATCTTCCACATTTAACAGCAATGATAACAATGATAATAATTATAGCCTAAACTTCAGTTTCTTTGTCTTTTTTAAAGTTTACATTTTGGTTCACTTCTAATCGTCAAAGGAAAATGAGAAAGTCTCAAGAGTGCTCGTCTGAGAGCATGTCAAAGTATTCGGCAAAGCAAAGCACGTATTTTATTTCAAGCAAGAAATAAAAAAAACACTTTGCATGGCAGCGGTGGGATTCGAACCCATGCCTCCAGAGAAGCTGGTGCCTAAAACCACCGTCTTAGACCATTCTGCCACGCTAAAATATTTCGGAATAAAAATACATTGACATTCTTACAAGGCCTACACCACTTCCGGTTGGCACATATTTATTAGGTTATACAAGAGCGGAATGTTTTTCCCCAAAATTCATGTGGTGAAGTTGGCGAATTCAACTTGTCAAGCATTAACATTGTCCAACTCTTGCTTCTGGACGTAAAATCATAACATTTTGCAAAGCTAACCTTCGCTATGGCGGACAGGGTCATAGCAGCCATCTGCAGTAAACTTTTTCTCAAAAACAGACTAAACTCTCATATATTTTAACAGCCTAGCGTGGCCGAGTGGTCTAAGGCGCTGGTTTTAGGCATCAGGCTCTCAGGAGCCCTGGGTTCGAATCCCACCACTGCCATTTGTAATTTATTTTCTTGTTTTATGTCATTTGTGTAAAGCTGTGGAGTTGGTTTTGTTTCTCTTTTTTTGTCATTTCGTTTGGTTTCCTAATGAAACACACCAGAACTAATCGTTATTTGTTCCAAAAATCCAGACGCTTCTCCTTTCTTAAAGTTTGATATCGCATTTGACGGAAGAGTTAGGACAGTACGGTATCATTTTGCAACACTTTTCATTAATAGATAAATCTTCCACATTTAACAGCATTGATAATAATGGTAATAATTATAGCCTAGACATCAGTTTCTTTGTCTTTATTAAAGTTTACATTTTGGTTCACTTCCAATCGTCAAAGGAAAATGAGAAAGTCTCAAGAGAGCTCGTCTGAGAGCATGTCAAAGTATTCAGCAAAGCAAAGCACGTATTTCATTTCAAGCAAGAAATAAAAAAAAAACCCGTATGGCAGCGGTGGGATTCGAACCCACGCCTCCTGAGAGACTGATGCCTAAAACCAGCGCCTTAGACCACTCGGCCACGCTACCTGACAGATGATCGAACATTTCGGAAAAAAAAACACTGACATTCTAACAAGGCCTACACCACTTCCGGTTAGCACATATTTAATAGGTTATACAGAGCGCACTGTTTCTCCTGAAAATTCATCTGGTGAAGTTGGCGAATTTAACTTGTCACATTAACATTGTTCAACTCTTGCTTCTGGACGTCAAATCATAACATTTTGCAACGGTAACCTTCGCTATGGCGGATAGGCTTATAGCAGCCATCTGCAGTAAACTTTTTCTCAAAAACAGACTAAACTCTCATATATTTTAACAGCTTACACAAATGACAGTGCAAAATACACTGGTGTATCACCCAACAATAACGTCACACCTGCCTTTATTCCTTAAGAGGAGCCACGGGGAGAGTGCGCTAGACGCCGAAGTGAACGGACGTGTCGGTTATTCTCTGCTGTTTACACATTTGTGCAACAACAACGCTTGTTTTTGAGACTGATTTTTTGGTGATCTGGGAGCCCACAGAGATTGAGTTTGGCCAGTGGTTACTGTTTGGTGAAGGGCGTGTGCCCCGTTGGATCAGGTATGTCCAAGCCCGTGTCGTTTTCGCCTGTAAACAGGCCAAGCAGAACTTTGTTCGTGTCAATCTCTACACGAAGCAGCCCGGCATTTTCTACGGCTGTCCAGAGGGACTTTATTCCTTTTCTGTCAAGTGTGTTAAATATCAAGACAGAGCTCATAAGTTTTCAGAAGAATTATTTAAAGAAACACTTCTATCTCCGCGTGTCTACTGTGGCTGGGCATAATGCCCTAGTGAGTAAATCCAATGTTGTTATAAATGGAACGACGTGGTCCATTATGCCCGCGTCGTCAGTTTACCTGAATCTGACGGCCCACTGGGCACAGGATGAAATGTCAGATGACACTATCGAGGCAGCTTTGAAACCCTATGGTGAATGCCTGGGTGTGACGAAACCCAGATTTTCAGACCCGGAGCTCTCACATGTTCGGACAGGTATTCGGATTTACAGATTTAGGTGTCACAAAGTTCGTTATGTACCAAATTTTATTAATTTCGGTGGTGACATTGTTATGTTTACCTACCCCGGGCAAACTTATGAATGTCGGAAGTGTGGCCAAAAATCACACAAGGCGGCAGAGTGTAGAGCACTGTGGTGTTCTAACTGCGACGGTTTCTCCCCCCATGAGAATCCTCATACAGAGAAGGACTGTACAAATCCATGCCGAATGTGTGACTCAGGGCTTCATACGGTCAGTGACTGTTGTGCGAGAGCAATGTCGTACGCGGCGCGAGTTAAGGGAAACCTACCGACTATGTGCCAGTACAATAAGGAAGACGCCTTAAAACAAGATGATATTGATGTTGACGTCAGCGACGATGAAGACCCATTCAACGCACCTGCTATGGAACTGGTTCAAGACAGCGAGGAGAACGAAGACGAAATCGACGGGAATGGTGACGACAGCGCCGATGAAGACGTCAGCGACGACAGCGAGTCTGATAAGGAGATGGACGTCCGGAAGAATACTAAGAACACCGAAGAAGTGGATGTTGGTGATAATGAAACGTCATCAGCTGTCCCAAGGGTGAAGAATGTGGTCGTGGCTGACGTGCACGCTCCCGACGTGCGTTCACCAGTCCCAGTCGAGGAAAAGCGAGCTAAGTTGGACAATGGCAGTACAGCCGAAGAGGCAGCGTCATCTATCCCGCCCAGTTCCCATCCTACTGATTATGATGGTGTTGATGCCGATCAGTCGTCAGACTGTATGACGCCGACCCCATCTCAGGAGGGGGACACCATGCTTCTGGAATACAGGAAAAGAAAATCGCTTGCTTCTCGTTCGAGGCAGCGAATGAAAAGAGACAAATGATTTGTAGCGTAATTAGGACTCTCTTATTTGACCACAATGGGTATGTACGCTCTACCTTTACTTATTTGTATAATGAGCTTAAATAATATTCGTTTTGGGACTTTAAACATTAATGGTTTACGGGATCCGTCTAAACAAGAACATGTCAAGCAATTTGTTTTGGATAAAGGAATTGATGTACTATTCTTACAGGAAACACACTTCGAAAACTATAATGACACTAAATATTTGCAAATCCCAGGCGATGCAAGGTGGGCGTATGGGTCAAATCGAAGTTGTGGGGTGGGAATAATTATTAGGTATACGGTAGACTGCTTTATACGGAAAATACAGAGGTGCCCTAACGGTCGCTACATAAGCCTTAGGGTTGAGCTCAACAACACTGCTTTAAACCTTGTTTGTGTATATGCCCCTAATAATCCAAAGGAAAGAAAAGAGTTTATTTCTAATCTAGATAATGTGATGCAGGGCAGTGAGTTGGTTATTATGGGTGGGGATTTTAATTGTGTTGAGAGCATTGAATTAGATAGAGCTGGCTGTGCCACTAATGGAAGGAATGATGGAGTGGACGAAATTAATAATTTGAAAAGAGATTTTGGTATTTGTGATATTTTTAGGAAACTGCATCCGGATAAGAATTGTTACACGTGGTCTAGGCGCCAGTGTGCCAGTAGATTGGATAGATTTTATATCCCTAACGCTGTGTTTAAGTATGTAACCCAGTGTGATGCTGTACATGTGTCTTTTTCTGATCATTCGTGTTTGTTTTTTGATATCTCTTTTGAAGATGTCATTTCATGGGGGCCGTTCTACTGGAAGTGTAATACTTCTGTGTTAAATGACATGGAGCTTGTTGATGATATTAAATCCGTCTTCCATGATATTTTCTCTGTCTGTACAACTGGTCATGCAGATCTAATAGACAGATGGGAGACATTTAAAAGGGAATGTAAAAATAGGATTCGGAGTTACTGTAAGGAAAAATCTATGAACAAAAAAGATTTGTTGGTACTTGAACAAGAATTAAATGCGTTGAAATCTAGTCCAATCATTAACTGTGAGCGTATTGACAATGTGAAAAAGACTCTAAATGCCCTTTATAAGTCGAATCATGCGGGAGCGGTTATCCGTGCTAAAGCTGTTCATTTTGATCAGGGAGAAAAACCAACCAAATTATTTCATTAGAGAAGTTGGTAGGGGCAGAAAGAAGATGATCAAAAGTATTACTTGTCATAGTGATTCTTCAATATCCCATGAATCTCAGGAAGGCATTGCTAAGTGTATAAGGTCGTATTATATGAAATTGTATACTGAACAAGATACTGACTCCTCCATTCAAGATGAGTTCTTGTCATCGCTTCCGATGTTAAATGACGATTGTAAAACTGCCTGCGAAGGCCTTTTGACTGAACAGGAGTTGTTTTTTGCAGTAAAAAATATGTCTAAAAACCGTTCACCGGGATGCGACGGTTTGCCAGCAGAGTTTTATGTACAATTTTGGCCACTGTTTTCGGGTGTGTTTACGGATGTAGTTAATCACTGTTTTAACTTGGGTAGATTAAGTAATTCACAGCGTTCTGGGTTAATCACACTATTATGTAAGGACCCCGACAATGCCGAAAGCATAAAAAACTGGAGGCCAATTAGCTTACTAAATGTAGATTATAAGATTGTTTCTAAAGCTTTGTGCAATCGGTTAAAAAATGTGATCGATACAATTGTACTTCAGAATCAGACATGTGGAATACCAGGCCGAAGTATTTTTGACAACCTTCACTTATTACGAAATACATATGATTATGTTGAACAAAAAGATTTAAAAGGATGCTTTCTTAACTTAGACCAGGAGAAAGCCTTTGACAGAGTAGACTGGTCATTTTTGTTCAAATGTTTAGAGAAATTTAACTTCGGACCCGACTTTTGTAAGTGGGTGCAATTATTATATACTGACATTACAAGTAGTGTTATTGTGAACGGGCACATAACAGAAGAATTTAAACTGAGTCGAGGTGTCCGACAGGGTTGTTCTTTGTCACCATTATTGTATGTTTTGTCCTTAGAGCCCTTTATAGCCGCCATTAGAAACAATGACGAAATTAATGGTGTACGGTTACCCGGCACAAATAAGGAAACAAGAGTGTCGGCATTTGCAGATGATACGACTGCAATTTTATCTGAAGAGAGTTCTGTTCCGCATGTAATTAAACTAGCAGAAAGTTATGGAAAAGCCTCAGGAGCAAAACTCAACTTGTTGAAAAGCACGGTTCTTCCCATTGGTAACTGGGACGAAACTAACGTGCACAGTGGTGGGCTTAACATCACTACAAATTCAAAGATTTGTGGGGTATTTTTTGGACCAGATCAAACAGAACTCAATTCTGAGCGTGTTTTAAGTAAGGTAAAGAAACATGTATCAGCATGGAATGGAAGATATTTGACCCTACGGGGGAGGTCTGTCTTAATTAATACAGTTGCTTTAGCTGTTTTATGGTTTTCTGCACAGTGTACTCTGTTGCCACCTAAATGTGTCAATCAATGTTCCCAAACGGTGTTCAGATTTTTGTGGGATAACAAGCCCGAAAGTTTGAAGAGAGTTGTCGTACATAATAAAATAGGGAATGGAGGTCTAAACGTACATAATATAGATTGTAAAATAAAAGCACTTGTTACTCGGCATGTTTTAAAATTAATTCATGGAACAACAGCGGAATGGAAATACTTTGCCATCTATTGGTTGGGTTTACCCCTAAGACATGTTTGTCGTGAATTCTGTCGTTCCAATGTCCCACATTCTGAAAACATTCCACCTTTTTATAGACTGGCCTTGAGCGCCTGGAGAGAATTTACCACAGGTGTACAGCAACCTGTAACATTGTGTTCAAGCAGGTATATTTATGAATATTTTGTAACAAAAATAGTACATTGTCCAAGAGGAATGGTGTCTGTGCCGCATTTGGGCTGGGTTAGAATATGGAAAACTGTCTTTCATCAATTCTTAGATCACAATTTGGTCAACTTCAGTTACAAGTTGGTTCATGACATTTTGCCCGTTAAGGAAAAACTTCTTAGGAGAAATGTAGCCACCGATGACTTGTGTGTTTTTTGCTCCCTGTCTGAAACTCGGCAACATCTGTTTGTACAATGTAAAATCGTTCAGGATGTGTTTAATGACTTTAACCGGATATTTGTTTTGTTTGCGAACTACCTACCAAATATGGACTCGGAAACATTAATTTACAAGGTATTCAATTCCACCTTTAACCAGGAAGTTAGAGCTGTGATGGTGTATGTCATATGTGTTCTTCAGTTTAGTATTTGGTGTGCACGCAACGACATAATATTTCAGGAAAAAAACAGGGATTCTGTTGCTATTCTTAAGGCCGCCAAAGGAATAATTAAAACCCGTATTCATGTTGACTTTTTTCGACTAGACAGGCCATCTTTCGAGAAAATCTGGTGTATAAACAAAGTCTTCTGTACATTACGGAATGATAAATTAGTGTATTTATTGAAATGAGCAGCTAATGTGCAATTGTTCTATTCACAAAGCAGTCATCTTTTCTGTGATATTTTATTTTAATTAAGACTGCCTTGTGATTTCAAAAGTTTGTGATAGCCGGGTATTGTGAAATCTTGTGTATTTGATGACAATCTGGGAATAAATTCAACAATTTTCAAAAAAAAAAAAAAATCATTTATGTAAAGCTGTGGAGTTGGTTTTTCGCCTCTTTTTTTTGTTATTTCGTTTGGTTTTCTGATGAAACACACCAGAAGTATTCGTTATTTGATCTAAAAATCCAGACGCTTCTCCTTTCTTAAAGTTTCATATCGTATTTGACTAAAGTGTTAAGACCGTACAGTATCATTTTGCAACACTTTTCATTATTAGATATTTTTTCCACATTTAACAGCATTGGTAACAATGGAAATAATTATAGCCTAAACTTCAGTTTCTTTGTCTTTCTTAAAATTTACATTTTGGTTCACTTCCAATCGTCAAAGGAAAATGAGAAAATCTCAAGAGTGCTCGTCTGAGAGCATGTCAAAGTATTCGGCAAAGCAAAGCACGTATTTTATTTCAAGCAAGAAATAAAAAAAAAAAACAGTATGGCAGCGGTGGGATTCGAACCCACGCCTCCTTAGAGACTGGTGCCTAAAACCAGCGCCTTAGACCACTCGGCCACGCTACCTGACAGATGATTGAACATTTTGGAAAAAAAAAACACTGACATTCTAACAAGGCCTACACCACTTCCGGTTAGCACATATTTTATAGGTTATACAAGAGCTCACTCCTTTTTCTGAAAATTCATCTGGTGAAGTTGGCGAAGTCAACTTGTCATGCATTAACATTGTTCAACTCTTGCTTCTGGACGTAAAATCATAACATTTTACAAAGCTAACCTTCGATATGGTGGATAGGCTAATAGCAGCCATCTGCAGTAAACTTTTTCTCAAAAACAAACTAAACTCTCATAACTGACAGATGATTAAACATTTTGGAAAAAAAAACACTGACATTCTAACAAGGCCTACACCATTTCCGGTTAGTACATATTTTATAGGTTATACAAGAGCACACTCCTTTTTCTGAAAATTCATCTGGTGAAGTTGGTGAAGTCAACTTGTCATGCATTAACATTGTTCAACACTTTCTTCTGGACGTAAAATCAAAACATTTTACAAAGCTAACCTTCGATATGGCGGATAGGCTCATAGCAGCCATCTGCAGTAAACTTTTTCTCAAAATCAAACTAAACTCTCATATATTTTAACAGCTTACACAAAGTAAACAGTAAACTTTTTCTCAAAAATCAAACTAAACTCTCATATATTTTAACAGCTTACACAAATCACAGTGGAAAATATACTGGTGTATCACCCAACAATAACGTCATACCTGCCTTTATTCCTTAAGAGGAGCCACTTTCCCAATGCCTCTTAGCTTTTAAAATCACACGCGATCGCCACGGTTATGGGATCTGGTAGCGTGGCCGAGCGGTCTAAGGTGCTGGTTTAAGGCACCAGTCTCTTCGGAGGCGTGGGTTCGAATCCCACCGCTGCCATTTGCTATTTCTTTTCTTGTTTTATATCATTAATGTAAAGCTGTGGAGTTGGATTTTTGTCTCTTTTTTTTTGTCATTTCGTTTGGTTTTCTGATGAAACACACCAGAACTAATCGTTATTTGTTCCAAAAATCAAGACGCTTCTCCTTTCTTAAAATTTCATATCGTATTTAACGAAAGTGTTAAGACCGTACGGTATCATTTTGCAACAATTTTCATTAATAGATATTTTTTCCACATTTAACAGCATTGGTAACAATGGAAATAATTATAGCCTAAACTTCAGTTTCTTTGTCTTTTTTAAAGTTTACATTTTGGTTCACTTCCAATCGTCAAAGGAAAATGAGAAAATCTCAAGAGTGCTCGTCTGAGAGCATGTCAAAGTATTCGGCAAAGCAAAGCACGTATTTTATTTCAAGCAAGAAATAAAAAAAAAAACCAGTATGGCAGCGGTGGGATTCGAACCCACGCCTCCTTAGAGACTGGTGCCTAAAACCAGCGCCGTAGACCACTCGGCAACGTTACATAACACATAAATGAACATTTCGGAAAAAAAAACACTGACATTCTAACAAGGCCTACACCACTTCCGGTTAGCACATATTTTATAGGTTATACAAGAGCACACTACTTTTTCTGAAAATTCATCTGATAAAGTTGGCGAAGTCAACTTGACATGCATTAACATTGTTCAACTCTTGCTTCTGGACGTAAAATCATAACATTTTGCAAAGCTAACCTTCGCTATGGTGGATAGGCTCATAGCAGCCATCTGCAGTAAACTTTTTCTCAAAAACAAACTAAACTCTCATAACTGACAGATGATTAAACATTTTGGAAAAAAAACACTGACATTCTAACAAGGCCTACACCACTTCCGGTTAGCACATATTTTCTAGGTTATACAAGAGCACACTCCTTTTTCTGAAAATTCATCTGGTGAAGTTGGCGAAGTCAACTTGTCATGCATTAACATTGTTCAACTCTTGCTTCTGGACGTAAAATCACAACATTTTACAAAGCTAACCTTCGATATGGCGGATAGGCTCATATTAGCCATCTGCAGTAAACTTTTTCTCAAAATCAAACTAAACTCTCATATATTTTAACAGCTTACACAAATCACATTGGAAAATATACTGGTGTATCACCCAACAATAACGTCATACCTGTCTTTATTCCTTAAGAGGAGCCACTTTCCCAATGCCTCTTAGCTTTTAAAATCACACGCGATCGCCACGGTTACGGGATCTGGTAGCGTGGCCGAGCGGTCTAAGGCGCTGGTTTAAGGCACCAGTCTCTTCGGAGGCGTGGGTTCGAATCCCACCGCTGCCATTTGCTATTTCTTTTCTTGTTTTATATCATTTATGTAAAGCTGTGGAGTTGGTTTTTTTTTGTCTCTTTTTTTTTGTCATTTAGTTTGGTTTTCTGATGAAACACACCAGAACTAATCGTTATTTGTTCCAAAAATCCAGACGCTTCGTCTTTCTTAAAGTTTCATATCGTATTTAACGAAAGTGTTAAGACCGTACGGTATCATTTTGCAACACTTTTCATTAATAGATATTTTTTCCACACTTAACAGCATTGGTAACAATGGAAAGAATTATAGCCTAAACTTCAGTTTCTTTGTCTTTTTTAAAGTTTACATTTTGGTTCACTTCCAATCGTCAAAGGAAAATGAGAAAGTTTCAAGAGTGCTCGTCTGAGAGCATCTCAAAGTATTCGGCAAAGCAAAGCACGTATTTTATTTCAAGCAAGAAATAAAAAAAACACCCCGTATGTCAGCGGTGGGATTCGAACCCATGCCTCCTGAGAGACTGGTGCCTAAAAACAGCGCCTTAGACCACTCGGCCACGCTACCTGACAGATGATTGAACATTTCGGAAAAAAAAACACTGACATTGTAAAAAGACCTACATCACTTCCGGATAGCACATATTTTATAGGTTATACAAGAGCTCACTCCTTTTTCTGAAAATTCATCTGGTGAAGTTGGCGAAGTCAACTTGTCATGCATTAACATTGTTCAACTCTTGCTTCTGGACGTAAAATCATAACATTTTGCAAAGCTAACCTTCGCTATGGTGGATAGGCTCATAAGCAGCCATCTGCAGTAAACTTTTTCTCAAAAACAAACTAAACTCTCATAACTGACAGATGATTAAACATTTTGGAAAAAAAAACACTGACATTCTAACAAGGCCTACACCACTTCCGGTTAGCACATATTTTATAGGTTATACAAGAGCACACTCCTTTTTCTGAAAATTCATCTGGTGAAATTGGCGAGTCAACTTGTCATGCATTAACATTGTTCAACTCTTGCTTCTGGACGTAAAATCACAACATTTTACAAAGCTAACCTTCGATATGGCGGATAGGCTCATAGCAGCCATCTGCAGTAAACTTTTTCTCAAAATCAAACTAAACTCTCATATATTTTAACAGCTTACACAAATCACAGTGGAAAATATACTGGTGTATCACCCAACAATAACGTCACACCTGCCTTTATTTCTTAAGAGGAGCCACTTTCCCAATGCCTCTTAACTTTTAAATCACACGCGATCGCCACGGTTATGGGATCTGGTAGCGTGGCCGAGCGGTCTAAGGCGCTGGTTTAAGGCACCAGTCTCTTCGGAGGCGTGAGTTCGAATCCCACCGCTGCCATTTGCTATTTCTTTTCTTGTTTTATATCATTAATGTAAAGCTGTGGAGTTGGATTTTTGTCTCTTTTTTTTGTCATTTCGTTTGGTTTTCTGATGAAACACACCAGAACTAATCGTTATTTGTTCCAAAAATCAAGACGCTTCTCCTTTCTTAAAGTTTCATATCGTATTTAACGAAAGTGTTAAGACCGTACAGTATCATTTTGCAACAATTTTCATTAATAGATATTTTTTCCACATTTAACAGCATTGGTAACAATGGAAAAAATTATAGCCTAAACTTCAGTTTCTTTGTCTTTTTTAAAGTTTACATTTTGGTTCACTTCCAATCGTCAAAGGAAAATGAGAAAATCTCAAGAGTGCTCGTCTAAGAGCATGTCAAAGTATTCGGCAAAGCAAAGCACGTATTTTATTTCAAGCAAGAAATAAAAAAAAAAACCAGTATGGCAGCGGTGGGATTCGAACCCACGCCTCCTTAGAGACTGGTGCCTAAAACCAGCGCCGTAGACCACTCGGCCACGTTACATAACACATAAATGAACATTTCGGAAAAAAAAACACTGACATTCTAACAAGGCCTACACCACTTCCGGTTAGCACATATTTTATAGGTTATACAAGAGCACACTACTTTTTCTGAAAATTCATCTGATAAAGTTGGCGAAGTCAACTTGACATGCATTAACATTGTTCAACTCTTGCTTCTGGACGTAAAATCATAACATTTTGCAAAGCTAACCTTCGCTATGGTGGATAGGCTCATAGCAGCCATCTGCAGTAAACTTTTTCTCAAAAACAAACTAAACTCTCATAACTGACAGATGATTAAACATTTTGGAAAAAAAATACACTGACATTCTAACAAGGCCTACACCACTTCCGGTTAGCACATATTTTATAGGTTATACAAGAGCACACTCCTTTTTCTGAAAATTCATCTGGTGAAGTTGGCGAAGTCAACTTGTCATGCATTAACATTGTTCAACTCTTGCTTCTGGACGTAAAATCACAACATTTTACAAAGCTAACCTTCGATATGGCGGATAGGCTCATAGCAGCCATCTGCAGCAAACTTTTTCTCAAAATCAAACTAAACTCTCATATATTAACAGCTTACACAAATCACATTGGAAAATATACTGGTGTATCACCCAACAATAACGTCATACCTGCCTTTATTCCTTAAGAGGAGCCACTTTCCCAATGCCTCTTAGCTTTTAAAATCACACGCGATCGCCACGGTTATGGGATCTGGTAGCGTGGCCGAGCGGTCTAAGGCGCTGGTTTAAGGCACCAGTCTCTTCGGAGGCGTGGGTTCGAATCCCACCGCTGCCATTTGCTATTTCTTTTCTTGTTTTATATCATTTATGTAAAGCTGTGGAGTTGGTTTTTTTGGTCTCTTTTTTTTTGTCATTTCGTTTGGTTTTCTGATGAAACACACCAGAACTAATCGTTATTTGTTCCAAAAATCCAGACGCTTCTCCTTTCTTAAAGTTTTATATCGTATTTAACGAAAGTGTTAAGACCGTACGGTATCATTTTGCAACACTTTTCATTAATAGATATTTTTTCCACACTTAACAGCATTGGTAACAATGGAAAGAATTATAGCCTAAACTTCAGTTTCTTTGTCTTTTTTAAAGTTTACATTTTGGTTCACTTCCAATCGTCAAAGGAAAATGAGAAAGTTTCAAGAGTGCTCGTCTGAGAGCATCTCAAAGTATTCGGCAAATCAAAGCACGTATTTTATTTCAAGCAAGAAATAAAAAAAACACCCCGTATGGCAGCGGTGGGATTCGAACCCACGCCTCCTGAGAGACTGGTGCCTAAAACCAGCGCCTTAGACCACTCGGCCACGCTACCTCACAGATGATTGAACATTTTGGAACAAACAAACACTGACATTCTAACAAGGCCTACACCACTTCCGGATAGCACATAATTTATAGGTTATACAAGAGCTCACTCCTTTTTCTGAAAATTCATCTGGTGACGTTGGCGAAGTCAACTTGTCATGCATTAACATTGTTCAACTCTTGCTTCTGGACGTAAAATCATAACATTTTGCAAAGCTAACCTTCGCTATGGTGGATAGGCTCATAGCAGCCATCTGCAGTAAACTTTTTCTCAAAAACAAACTAAACTCTCATAACTGACAGATGATGAAACATTTTGGAAAAAAAAACACTGACATTCTAACAAGGCCTACACCACTTCCGGTTAGCACATATTTTATAGGTTATACAAGAGCACACTCCCTTTTTCTGAAAATTCATCTGGTGAAGTTGGCGAAGTCAACTTGTCATGCATTAACATTGTTCAACTCTTGCTTCTGGACGTAAAATCACAACATTTTACAAAGCTAACCTTCGATATGGCGGATAGGCTCATAGCAGCCATCTGCAGCAAACTTTTTCTCAAAATCAAACTAAACTCTCATATATTTTAACAGCTTACACAAATCACATTGGAAAATATACTGGTGTATCACCCAACAATAACGTCATACCTGCCTTTATTCCTTAAGAGGAGCCATTTTCCCAATGCCTCTTAGCTTTTAAAATCACACGCGATCGCCACGGTTATGGGATCTGGTAGCGTGGCCGAGCGGTCTAAGGCGCTGGTTTAAGGCACCAGTCTCTTCGGAGGCGTGGGTTCGAATCCCACCGCTGACATTTGCTATTTCTTTTCTTGTTTTATATCATTTATGTAAAGCTGTGGAGTTGGTTTTTCGTCTCTTTTTTTTTTGTTATTTCGTTTGGTTTTCTGATGAAACACACCAGAACTAGTCGTTATTTGTTCCAAAAATCCAGACGCTTCTCCTTTCTTAAAATTTCATATCGTATTTGACGAAAGTGTTAAGACCGTACAGTGTCATTTTGCAACACTTTTCATTAATAGATAATTTTTCCACATTTAACAGCATTGGTAACAATGGAAATAATTATAGCCTAAACTTCAGTTTCTTTGTCTTTTTTAAAGTTTACATTTTGGTTCACTTCCAATCGTCAAAGGAAAATGAGAAAGTTTCAAGAGTCCTCGTCTGAGAACATGTCAAAGTATTCGGCAAAGCAAAGCACGTATTTTATTTCAAGCAAGAAATAAAAAAAAAACCAGTATGGCAGCGGTGGGATTCGAACCCACGCCTCCTGAGAGACTGGTGCCTAAAACCAGCGCCTTAGACCACTCGGCCACGCTACCTCACAGATGATCGAATATTTTGGAAAAAACAAACACTGACATTCTAACAAGGCCTACATCACTTCCGGATAGCACATATTTTATAGGTTATACAAGAGCTCACTCCTTTTTCTGAAAATTCATCTGGTGAAGTTGGCGAAGTCAACTTGTCATGCATTAACATTGTTCAACTCTTGCTTCTGGACGTAAAATCATAACATTTTGCAAAGCTAACCTTCGCTATGGCGGATAGGCTCATAGCAGCCATCTGCAGTAAACTTTTTCTCAAAAACAAACTAAACTCTCATAACTGACAGATGATTAAACATTTTGGAAAAAAACACACTGATATTCTAACAAGGCCTACACCACTTCCGGTTAGCACATATTTTCTAGGTTATACAAGAGCACACTATTTTTTCTGAAAATTCATCTGGTGAAGTTGGCGAAGTCAACTTGTCATGCATTAACATTGTTCAACTCTTGCTTCTGGACGTAAAATCACAACATTTTACAAAGCTAACCTTCGATATGGCGGATAGGCTCATAGCAGCCATCTGCAGCAAACTTTTTATCAAAATCAAACTAAACTCTCATATATTTTAACAGCTTACACAAATCACAGTGGAAAATATACTGGTGTATCACCCAACAATAACGTCATACCTGCCTTTATTCCTTAAGAGGAGCCACTTTCCCAATGCCTCTTAGCTTTTAAGATCACACGCGATCGCCACGGTTATGGGATCTGGTAGCGTGGCCGAGCGGTCTAAGGCGCTGGTTTAAGGCACCAGTCTCTTCGGAGGCGTGGGTTCGAATCCCACCGCTGCCATTTGCTATTTCTTTTCTTGTTTTATATCATTTATGTAAAGCTGTGGAGTTGGATTTTTGTCTCTTTTTTTTGTCATTTCGTTTGGTTTTCTGATGAAACACACCAGAACTAATCGTTATTTGTTCCAAAAATCAAGACGCTTCTCCTTTCTTAAAGTTTCATATCGTATTTAACGAAAGTGTTAAGACCGTACGGTATCATTTTGCAACACTTTTCATTAATAGATAATTTTTCCACATTTAACAGCATTGGTAACAATGTAAATAATTATAGCCTAAACTTCAGTTTCTTTGTCTTTTTTAAAGTTTACACTTTGGATCACTTCCAATCGTCAAAGGAAAATGAGAAAATCTCAAGAGTGCTCGTCTGAGAGCATGTCAAAGTATTCGGCAAAGCAAAGCACGTATTTTATTTCAAGCAAGAAAAAAAAAACCCGTATGGCAGCGGTGGGATTCGAACCCACGCCTCCTGAGAGACTGGTGCCTAAAACCAGCGCCTTAGACCACTCGGCCACGCTACCTCACAGATGATTGAACATTTTGGAAAAAAAAACACTGACATTCTAACAAGGCCTACACCACTTCCGGTTAGCACATATTTTATAGGTTATACAAGAGCTCACTCCTTTTTCTGAAAATTCATCTGGTGACGTTGGCGGAGTCAACTTGTCATCCATTAACATTGTTCAACTCTTGCTTCTGGACGTAAAATCATAACATTTTGCAAAGCTAACCTTCGCTATGGTGGAAAGGCTCATAGCAGCCATCTGCAGTAAACTTTTCTCAAAAACAAACTAAACTCTTATAACTGACAGATGATTAAACATTTCGGAAAAAAAAAACACTGACATTCTAACAAGGCCTACACCACTTCCGGTTAGCACATATTTTATAGGTTATACAAGAGCACACTATTTTTTCTGAAAATTCATCTGGTGAAGTTGGCGAAGTCAACTTGTCATGCATTAACATTGTTCAACTCTTGCTTCTGGACGTAAAATCACAACATTTTACAAAGCTAACCTTCGATATGGCGGATAGGCTAATAGCAGCCATCTGCAGTAAACTTTTTCTCAAAATCAAACTAAACTCTCATATATTTTAACAGCTTACACAAATCACAGTGGGAAATATACTGGTGTATCACCCAACAATAACGTCACACCTGCCTTTATTCCTTAAGAGGAGCCCTTTCCCAATGCCTCTTAGCTTTTAAAATCACACGCGATCGCCACGGTTGTGGGATCTGGTAGCGTGGCCGAGCGGTCTAAGGCGCTGGTTTAAGGCACCAGTCTCTTCGGAGGCGTGGGTTCGAATCCCACCGCTGCCATTTGCTATTTCTTTTCTTGTTTTATATCATTTATGTTAAAGCTGCGGAGTGGTTTTTTGTCTCTTTTTTTTGTCATTTCGTTTGGTTTTTTTGATGAAACATACCAGAACTAATCGTTATTTGTTCCAAAAATCCAGAGGCCTCTCCTTTCTTAAAGTTTCATATCGTATTTGACGAAAGTGTTAAGACCGTACGGTATCATTTTGCAACACTTTTCATTAATAGATAATTTTTCCACATTTAACAGCATTGGTAACTATGAAAATAATTATAGCCTAAACTTCAGTTTCTTTGTCTTTTTTAAAGTTTACATTTTGGTTCACTTCCAATCGTCAAATGAAAATGAGAAAATCTCAAGCGTGCTCGTCTGAGAGCATGTCAAAGTATTCGGCAAAGCAAAGCACGTATTTTTATTTCAAGCAAGAAATAAAAAAAAAAACCCGTATGGCAGCGGTGGGATTCGAACCCACGCCTCCTGAGAGACTGGTGCCTAAAAACCAGCGCCGTAGACCACTCGGCCACGTTACATGACACATAAATGAACATTTCGGAAAAAAAAACACTGACATTCTAACAAGGCCTACGCCACTTCCGGTTAGCACATATTTTATAGGTTATACAAGAGCACACTACTTTTTCTGAAAATTCATCTGATAAAGTTGGCGAAGTCAACTTGACATGCATTAACATTGTTCAACTCTTGCTTCTGGACGTAAAATCATAACATTTTGCAAAGCTAACCTTCGCTATGGCGGATAGGCTCATAGCAGCCATCTGCAGTAAACTTTTTCTCAAAAACAAACTAAACTCTCATAACTGACAGATGATTAAACATTTTGGAAAAAAAAACACTGACATTCTAACAAGGCCTACACCACTTCCGGTTAGCACATATTTTATAGGTTATACAAGAGCACACTCCTTTTTCTGAAAATTCATCTGGTGAAGTTGGCGAAGTCAACTTGTCATGCATTAACATTGTTCAACTCTTGCTTCTGGACGTAAAATCACAACATTTTACAAAGCTAACCTTCGATATGGCGGATAGGCTCATAGCAGCCATCTGCAGTAAACTTTTTCTCAAAATCAAACTAAACTCTCATATATTTTAACAGATTACACAAATCACATTGGAAAATATACTGGTGTATC
Organism: Liolophura sinensis; assembly: GCF_032854445.1. Classification (NCBI taxonomy): domain Eukaryota; kingdom Metazoa; phylum Mollusca; class Polyplacophora; order Chitonida; family Chitonidae; genus Liolophura; species Liolophura sinensis. The sequence goes on along the minus strand of NC_088301.1, from coordinate 25,404,559 downwards.
ACCCAACAATAACGTCATACCTGCCTTTATTCCTTAAGAGGAGCCATTTTCCAAATGCCTCTTAGCTTTTAAAATCACACGCGATCGCTACGGTTATGGGATCTGGTAGCGTGGCCGAGCGGTCTAAGTTGCTGGTTTAAGGCACCAGTCTCTTCGGAGGCGTGGGTTCGAATCCCACCGCTGCCATTTGCTATTTCTTTTCTTGTTTTAAATCATTTAGGGAGAGTGTGCTAGACGCCGAAGTGAACGGACGTGTCGGTTATTCTCTGCTGTTTACACATTTGTGCAACAACAACGCTTGTTTTTGAGACTGATTTTTTGGTGATCTGGGAGCCCACAGAGCTTGAGTTTGGCCAGTGATTACTGTTTGGTGAAGGGCGTGTGCCCCGTTGGATCAGGTATGTCCAAGCCCGTGTCGTTTTCGCCTGTAAACAGGCCAAGCAGAACTTTGTCTGTGTCAATCTCTACACGAAGCAGCCCGGCATTTTCTACGGCTGTCCAGAGGGACTTTATTCCTTTTCTGTCAAGTGTGTTAAATATCAAGACAGAGCTAATAAGTTTTCAGAAGAATTATTTAAAGAAACACTTCTATCTCCGCGTGTCTACAGTGGCTGGGCATAATGCCCTAGTGAGTAAATCCAATGTTGTTATAAATGGAACGACGTGGTCCATTATGCCGCGTCGTCAGTTTACTGAATCTGACGGCCCACTGGGCACCGGATGAAATGTCAGATGACACTATCGAGGCAGCTTTGAAACCCTATGGTGAATGCCTGGGTGTGACGAAACCCAGATTTTCAGACCCGGAGCTCTCACATGTTCGGACAGGTATTCGGATTTACAGATTTAGGTGTCACAAAGTTCGTTATGTACCAAATTTTATTAATTTCGGTGGTGACATTGTTATGTTTACCTACCCCGGGCAAACTTATGAATGTCGGAAGTGTGGCCAAAAATCACACAAGGCGGCAGAGTGTAGAGCACTGTGGTGTTCTAACTGCGACGGTTTCTCCCCCCATGAGAATCCTCATACAGAGAAGGACTGTACAAATCCATGCCGAATGTGTGACTCAGGGCTTCATACGGTCAGTGACTGTTGTGCGAGAGCAATGTCGTACGCGGCGCGATTAAGGGAAACCTACCGACTATGCGCCAGTATAATAAGGAAGACGCCGTAAAACAAGATGACATTGATGTTGACGTCAGCGACGATGATGATCCATTCAACGCACCTGCTATGGAACTGGTTCAAGACAGCGAGGAGAACGAAGACGAAATCGACGGGAATGGTGACGACAGCGCCGATGAAGACGTCAGCGACGACAGCGAGTCTGATAAGGAGATGGACGTCCGGGAGAATACTAAGAACACCGAAGAAGTGGATGTTGGTGATAATGAAACGTCATCAGCTGTCCCAAGGGTGAAGAATGTGGTCGTGGCTGACGTGCACGCTCCCGACGTGCGTTCACCAGTCCCAGTCGAGGAAAAGCGAGCTAAGTTGGACAATGGCAGTACAGCCGAAGAGGCAGCGTCATCTATCCCGCCCAGTTCCCATCCTACTGATTATGATGGTGTTGATGCTGATCAGTCGTCAGACTGTATGACGCCGACCCCATCTCAGGAGGGGGACACCATGCTTCTGAATACAGGAAAAGAAAATCGCTTGCTTCTCGTGCGAGGCAGCGAATGAAAAGAGACAAATGATTTGTAGCGTAATTAGGACTCTCTTATTTGACCACAATGGGTATGTACGCTCTACCTTTACTTACTTTGTATAATGAGCTTAAATAATATTCGTTTTGGACTTTAAACATTAATGGTTTACGGGATCCGTCTAAACAAGAACATGTCAAGCAATTTGTTTTCGATAAAGGAATTGATGTACTATTCTTACAGGAAACACACTTCGAAAACTATAATGACACTAAATATTTGCAAATCCCAGGCGATGCAAGGTGGGCGTATGGGTCAAATCGAAGTTGTGGGGTGGAATAATTATTAGGTATACGGTAGACTGCTTTATACGGAAAATACAGAGGTGCCCTAACGGTCGCTACATAAGCCTTAGGGTTGAGCTCAACAACACTGCTTTAAACCTTGTTTGTGTATATGCTCCTAATAATCCAAAGGAAAGAAAAGAGTTTATTTCTAATCTAGATAATGTGATTGCAGGGCAGTGAGTTGGTTATTATGGGTGGGGATTTTAATTGTGTTGAGAGCATTGAATTAGACAGAGCTGGCTGTGCCACTAATGTAAGGAATGATGGAGTGGACGAAATTAATAATTTGAAAAGAGATTTTGGTATTTGTGATATTTTTAGGAAACTGCATCCGGATAAGAATTGTTACACGTGGTCTAGGCGCCAGTGTGCCAGTAGATTGGATAGATTTTATATCCCTAACGCTGTGTTTAAGTATGTAACCCAGTGTGATGCTGTACATGTGTCTTTTCTGATCATTCGTGTTTGTTTTTTGATATCTCTTTTGAAGATGTCATTTCATGGGGGCCGTTCTACTGGAAGTGTAATACTTCTGTGTTAAATGACACGGAGCTTGTTGATGATATTAAATCCGTCTTCCATGATATTTTGTCTTTCTGTACAACTGGTCATGCAGATCTAATAGACAGATGGGAGACATTTAAAGGGGAATGTAAAGATAGGATTCGTAGTTACTGTAAGGAAAAATCTATGAACAAAAAACGTGATTTGTTGGTACTTGAACAAGAATTAAATGCGTTGAAATCTAGTCCAATCATTAACTGTGAGCGTATTGACAATGTGAAAAAGACTCTAAATGCCCTTTATAAGTCGAATCATGTGGGAGCGGTTATCCGTGCTAAAGCTGTTCATTTTGATCAGGGAGAAAAACAACCAAATATTTCATTAGACGAGAAGTTGGTAGGGGCAGAAAGAAGATGATCAAAAGTATTACTTGTCATAGTGATTCTTCAATATCCCATGAATCTCAGGAAGGCATTGCTAAGTGTATAAGGGTCGTATTATATGAAATTGTATACTGAACAAGATACTGACTCCTCCATTCAAGATGAGTTCTTGTCATCGCTTCCGATGTTAAATGACGATTGTAAAACTGCCTGCGAAGGCCTTTTGACTGAACAGGAGTTGTTTTTTGCAGTAAAAAATATGTCTAAAAACCGTTCGCCGGGATGCGACGGTTTGCCAGCAGAGTTTTATGTACAATTTTGGCCACTGTTTTCGGGTGTGTTTACGGATGTAGTTAATCACTGTTTTAACTTGGGTAGATTAAGTAATTCACAGCGTTCTGGGTTAATCACACTATTATGTAAGGTCCCCGACAATGCCGAAAGCATAAAAAACTGGAGGCCAATTAGCTTACTAAATGTAGATTATAAGATTGTTTCTAAAGCTTTGTGCAATCGGTTAAAAAATGTGATCGATACAATTGTACTTCAGAATCAGACATGTGGAATACCAGGCCGAAGTATTTTTGACAACCTTCACTTATTACGAAATACATATGATTATGTTGAACAAAAAGATTTAAAAGGATGCTTTCTTAACTTAGACCAGGAGAAAGCCTTTGACAGAGTAGACTGGTCATTTTTGTTCAAATGTTTAGAGAAATTTAACTTCGGACCCGACTTTTGTAAGTGGGTGCAATTATTATATACTGACATTACAAGTAGTGTTATTGTGAACGGGCACATAACAGAAGAATTTAAACTGAGTCGAGGTGTCCGACAGGGTTGTTCTTTGTCACCATTATTGTATGTTTTGTCCTTAGAGCCCTTTATAGCCGCCATTAGAAACAATGACGAAATTAATGGTGTACGGTTACCCGGCACAAATAAGGAAACAAGAGTGTCGGCATTTGCAGATGATACGACTGCAATTTTATCTGAAGAGAGATCTGTTCCGCATGTAATTAAACTAGCAGAAAGTTATGGAAAAGCCTCAGGAGCAAAACTCAACTTGTTGAAAAGCACGGTTCTTCCCATTGGTAGCTGGGACGAAACTAACGTGCACAGTGGTGGGCTTAACATCACTACAAATTCAAAGATTTGTGGGGTATTTTTTGGACCAGATCAAACAGAACTCAATTCTGAGCGTGTTTTAAGTAAGGTAAAGAAACATGTATCAGCATGGAATGGAAGATATTTGACCCTACGGGGGAGGTCTGTCTTAATTAATACAGTTGCTTTAGCTGTTTTATGGTTTTCTGCACAGTGTACTCTGTTGCCACCTAAATGTGTCAATCAATGTTCCCAAACTGTGTTCAGATTTTTGTGGGATAACAAGCCCGAAAGTTTGAAGAGAGTTGTCGTACATAATAAAATAGGGAATGGAGGTCTAAACGTACATAATATAGATTGTAAAATAAAAGCACTTGTTACTCGGCATGTTTTAAAATTAATTCATGGAACAACAGCGGAATGGAAATACTTTGCCATCTATTGGTTGGGTTTACCCCTAAGACATGTTTGTCGTGAATTCTGTCGTTCCAATGTCCCACATTCTGAAAACATTCCACCTTTTTATAGACTGGCCTTGAGCGCCTGGAGAGAATTTACCACAGGTGTACAGCAACCTGTAACATTGTGTTCAAGCAGGTATATTTATGAATATTTTGTAACAAAAATAGTACATTGTCCAAGAGCAATGGTGTCTATGCCGCATTTGGACTGGGTTAGAATATGGAAAACTGTTTTTCATCAATTCTTAGATCACAACTTGGTCAACTTCAGTTACAAGTTGGTTCATGACATTTTGCCCGTTAAGGAAAAACTTCTTAGGAGAAATGTAGCCACCGATGACTTGTGTGTTTTTTGCTCCCTGTCTGAAACTCGGCAACATCTGTTTGTACAATGTAAAATCGTTCAGGATGTGTTTAATGACTTTAACCGGATATTTGTTTTGTTTGCGAACTACCTACCAAATATGGACTCGGAAACATTAATTTACAAGGTATTCAATTCCACCTTTAACCAGGAAGTTAGAGCTGTGATGGTGTATGTCATATGTGTTCTTCAGTTTAGTATTTGGTGTGCACGCAACGACATAATATTTCAGAAAAAAAACAGGGATTCTGTTGCTATTGTTAAGGCCGCCAAAGGAATAATTAAAACCCGTATTCATGTTGACTTTTTTCGACTAGACAGGCCATCTTTCGAGAAAATCTGGTGTATAAACAAAGTCTTCTGTACATTACGGAATGATAAATTAGTGTATTTATTGAAATGAGCAGCTAATGTGCAATTGTTCTATTCACAAAGCAGTCATCTTTTCTGTGATATTTTATTTTAATTAAGACTGCCTTGTGATTTCAAAAGTTTGTGATAGCCGGGTATTGTGAAATCTTGTGTATTTGATGACAATCTGGGAATAAATTCAACAATTTTCAAAAAAAAAAAAAAATCATTTATGTAAAGCTGTGGAGTTGGTTTTTCGCCTCTTTTTTTTGTTATTTCGTTTGGTTTTCTGATGAAACACACCAGAAGTATTCGTTATTTGTTCTAAAAATCCAGACGCTTCTCCTTTCTTAAAGTTTCATATCGTATTTGACGAAAGTGTTAAGACCGTACAGTATCATTTTGCAACACTTTTCATTATTAGATATTTTTTCCACATTTAACAGCATTGGTAACAATGGAAATAATTATAGCCTAAACTTCAGTTTCTTTGTCTTTCTTAAAATTTACATTTTGGTTCACTTCCAATTGTCAAAGGAAAATGAGAAAATCTCAAGAGTGCTCGTCTGGGAGCATGTCAAAGTATTCGGCAAAGCAAAGCACGTATTTTATTTCAAGCAAGAAATAAAAAAAAAAAACAGTATGGCAGCGGTGGGATTCGAACCCACGCCTCCTTAGAGACTGGTGCCTAAAACCAGCGCCTTAGACCACTCGGCCACGCTACCTGACAGATGATTGAACATTTTGGAAAAAAAAAACACTGACATTCTAACAAGGCGTACACCACTTCCGGTTAGCACATATTTTATAGGTTATACAAGAGCTCACTCCTTTTTCTGAAAATTCATCTGGTGAAGTTGGCGAAGTCAACTTGTCATGCATTAACATTGTTCAACTCTTGCTTCTGGACGTAAAATCATAACATTTTACAAAGCTAACCTTCGATATGGTGGATAGGCTAATAGCAGCCATCTGCAGTAAACTTTTTCTCAAAAACAAACTAAACTCTCATAACTGACAGATGATTAAACATTTTGGAAAAAAAAACACTGACATTCTAACAAGGCCTACACCATTTCCGGTTAGTACATATTTTATAGGTTATACAAGAGCACACTCCTTTTTCTGAAAATTCATCTGGTGAAGTTGGTGAAGTCAACTTGTCATGCATTAACATTGTTCAACACTTTCTTCTGGACGTAAAATCAAAACATTTTACAAAGCTAACCTTCGATATGGCGGATAGGCTCATAGCAGCCATCTGCAGTAAACTTTTTCTCAAAATCAAACTAAACTCTCATATATTTTAACAGCTTACACAAAGTAAACAGTAAACTTTTTCTCAAAAATCAAACTAAACTCTCATATATTTTAACAGCTTACACAAATCACAGTGGAAAATATACTGGTGTATCACCCAACAATAACGTCATACCTGCCTTTATTCCTTAAGAGGAGCCACTTTCCCAATGCCTCTTAGCTTTTAAAATCACACGCGATCGCCACGGTTATGGGATCTGGTAGCGTGGCCGAGCGGTCTAAGGTGCTGGTTTAAGGCACCAGTCTCTTCGGAGGCGTGGGTTCGAATCCCACCGCTGCCATTTGCTATTTCTTTTCTTGTTTTATATCATTAATGTAAAGCTGTGGAGTTGGATTTTTGTCTCTTTTTTTTTGTCATTTCGTTTGGTTTTCTGATGAAACACACCAGAACTAATCGTTATTTGTTCCAAAAATCAAGACGCTTCTCCTTTCTTAAAATTTCATATCGTATTTAACGAAAGTGTTAAGACCGTACGGTATCATTTTGCAACAATTTTCATTAATAGATATTTTTTCCACATTTAACAGCATTGGTAACAATGGAAATAATTATAGCCTAAACTTCAGTTTCTTTGTCTTTTTTAAAGTTTACATTTTGGTTCACTTCCAATCGTCAAAGGAAAATGAGAAAATCTCAAGAGTGCTCGTCTGAGAGCATGTCAAAGTATTCGGCAAAGCAAAGCACGTATTTTATTTCAAGCAAGAAATAAAAAAAAAAACCAGTATGGCAGCGGTGGGATTCGAACCCACGCCTCCTTAGAGACTGGTGCCTAAAACCAGCGCCGTAGACCACTCGGCAACGTTACATAACACATAAATGAACATTTCGGAAAAAAAAAACACTGACATTCTAACAAGGCCTACACCACTTCCGGTTAGCACATATTTTATAGGTTATACAAGAGCACACTCCTTTTTCTGAAAATTCATCTGATAAAGTTGGCGAAGTCAACTTGACATGCATTAACATTGTTCAACTCTTGCTTCTGGACGTAAAATCATAACATTTTGCAAAGCTAACCTTCGCTATGGTGGATAGGCTCATAGCAGCCATCTGCAGTAAACTTTTTCTCAAAAACAAACTAAACTCTCATAACTGACAGATGATTAAACATTTTGGAAAAAAAACACTGACATTCTAACAAGGCCTACACCACTTCCGGTTAGCACATATTTTATAGGTTATACAAGAGCACACTCCTTTTTCTGAAAATTCATCTGGTGAAGTTGGCGAAGTCAACTTGTCATGCATTAACATTGTTCAACTCTTGCTTCTGGACGTAAAATCACAACATTTTACAAAGCTAACCTTCGATATGGCGGATAGGCTCATATTAGCCATCTGCAGTAAACTTTTTCTCAAAATCAAACTAAACTCTCATATATTTTAACAGCTTACACAAATCACATTGGAAAATATACTGGTGTATCACCCAACAATAACGTCATACCTGTCTTTATTCCTTAAGAGGAGCCACTTTCCCAATGCCTCTTAGCTTTTAAAATCACACGCGATCGCCACGGTTACGGGATCTGGTAGCGTGGCCGAGCGGTCTAAGGCGCTGGTTTAAGGCACCAGTCTCTTCGGAGGCGTGGGTTCGAATCCCACCGCTGCCATTTGCTATTTCTTTTCTTGTTTTATATCATTTATGTAAAGCTGTGGAGTTGGTTTTTTTTGTCTCTTTTTTTTTGTCATTTAGTTTGGTTTTCTGATGAAACACACCAGAACTAATCGTTATTTGTTCCAAAAATCCAGACGCTTCGTCTTTCTTAAAGTTTCATATCGTATTTAACGAAAGTGTTAAGACCGTACGGTATCATTTTGCAACACTTTTCATTAATAGATATTTTTTCCACACTTAACAGCATTGGTAACAATGGAAAGAATTATAGCCTAAACTTCAGTTTCTTTGTCTTTTTTAAAGTTTACATTTTGGTTCACTTCCAATCGTCAAAGGAAAATGAGAAAGTTTCAAGAGTCCTCGTCTGAGAGCATCTCAAAGTATTCGGCAAAGCAAAGCACGTATTTTATTTCAAGCAAGAAATAAAAAAAACACCCCGTATGGCAGCGGTGGGATTCGAACCCATGCCTCCTGAGAGACAGGTGCCTAAAAACAGCGCCTTAGACCACTCGGCCACGCTACCTGACAGATGATTGAACATTTCGGAAAAAAAAACACTGACATTGTAAAAAGACCTACATCACTTCCGGATAGCACATATTTTATAGGTTATACAAGAGCTCACTTCTTTTTCTGAAAATTCATCTGGTGAAGTTGGCGAAGTCAACTTGTCATGCATTAACATTGTTCAACTCTTGCTTCTGGACGTAAAATCATAACATTTTGCAAAGCTAACCTTCGCTATGGTGGATAGGCTCATAGCAGCCATCTGCAGTAAACTTTTTCTCAAAAACAAACTAAACTCTCATAACTGACAGATGATTAAACATTTTGGAAAAAAAAACACTGACATTCTAACAAGGCCTACACCACTTCCGGTTAGCACATATTTTATAGGTTATACAAGAGCACACTCCTTTTTCTGAAAATTCATCTGGTGAAGTTGGCGAAGTCAACTTGTCATGCATTAACATTGTTCAACTCTTGCTTCTGGACGTAAAATCACAACATTTTACAAAGCTAACCTTCGATATGGCGGATAGGCTCATAGCAGCCATCTGCAGTAAACTTTTTCTCAAAATCAAACTAAAGTCTCATATATTTTAACAGCTTACACAAATCACAGTGGAAAATATACTGGTGTATCACCCAACAATAACGTCACACCTGCCTTTATTCCTTAAGAGGAGCCACTTTCCCAATGCCTCTTAACTTTTAAAATCACACGCGATCGCCAAGGTTATGGGATCTGGTAGCGTGGCCGAGCGGTCTAAGGCGCTGGTTTAAGGCACCAGTCTCTTCGGAGGCGTGAGTTCGAATCCCACCGCTGCCATTTGCTATTTCTTTTCTTGTTTTATATCATTAATGTAAAGCTGTGGAGTTGGATTTTTGTCTCTTTTTTTTGTCATTTCGTTTGGTTTTCTGATGAAACACACCAGAACTAATCGTTATTTGTTCCAAAAATCAAGACGCTTCTCCTTTCTTAAAGTTTCATATCGTATTTAACGAAAGTGTTAAGACCGTACAGTATCATTTTGCAACAATTTTCATTAATAGATATTTTTTCCACATTTAACAGCATTGGTAACAATGGAAAAAATTATAGCCTAAACTTCAGTTTCTTTGTCTTTTTTAAAGTTTACATTTTGGTTCACTTCCAATCGTCAAAGGAAAATGAGAAAGTTTCAAGAGTGCTCGTCTAAGAGCATGTCAAAGTATTCGGCAAAGCAAAGCACGTATTTTATTTCAAGCAAGAAATAAAAAAAAAAACCAGTATGGCAGCGGTGGGATTCGAACCCACGCCTCCTTAGAGACTGGTGCCTAAAACCAGCGCCGTAGACCACTCGGCCACGTTACATAACACATAAATGAACATTTCGGAAAAAAAAACACTGACATTCTAACAAGGCCTACACCACTTCCGGTTAGCACATATTTTATAGGTTATACAAGAGCACACTCCTTTTTCTGAAAATTCATCTGATAAAGTTGGCGAAGTCAACTTGACATGCATTAACATTGTTCAACTCTTGCTTCTGGACGTAAAATCATAACATTTTGCAAAGCTAACCTTCGCTATGGCGGATAGGCTCATAGCAGCCATCTGCAGTAAACTTTTTCTCAAAAACAAACTAAACTCTCATAACTGACAGATGATTAAACATTTTGGAAAAAAACACACTGATATTCTAACAAGGCCTACACCACTTCCGGTTAGCACATATTTTCTAGGTTATACAAGAGCACACTATTTTTTCTGAAAATTCATCTGGTGAAGTTGGCGAAGTCAACTTGTCATGCATTAACATTGTTCAACTCTTGCTTCTGGACGTAAAATCACAACATTTTACAAAGCTAACCTTCGATATGGCGGATAGGCTCATAGCAGCCATCTGCAGCAAACTTTTTATCAAAATCAAACTAAACTCTCATATATTTTAACAGCTTACACAAATCACAGTGGAAAATATACTGGTGTATCACCCAACAATAACGTCATACCTGCCTTTATTCCTTAAGAGGAGCCACTTTCCCAATGCCTCTTAGCTTTTAAGATCACACGCGATCGCCACGGTTATGGGATCTGGTAGCGTGGCCGAGCGGTCTAAGGCGCTGGTTTAAGGCACCAGTCTCTTCGGAGGCGTGGGTTCGAATCCCACCGCTGCCATTTGCTATTTCTTTTCTTGTTTTATATCATTTATGTAAAGCTGTGGAGTTGGATTTTTGTCTCTTTTTTTTTGTCATTTCGTTTGGTTTTCTGATGAAACACACCAGAACTAATCGTTATTTGTTCCAAAAATCCAGACGCTTCTCCTTTCTTAAAGTTTCATATCGTATTTAACGAAAGTGTTAAGACCGTACGGTATCATTTTGCAACACTTTTCATTAATAGATAATTTTTCCACATTTAACAGCATTGGTAACAATGTAAATAATTATAGCCTAAACTTCAGTTTCTTTGTCTTTTTTAAAGTTTACACTTTGGATCACTTCCAATCGTCAAAGGAAAATGAGAAAATCTCAAGAGTGCTCGTCTGAGAGCATGTCAAAGTATTCGGCAAAGCAAAGCACGTATTTTATTTCAAGCAAGAAAAAAAAAACCCGTATGGCAGCGGTGGGATTCGAACCCACGCCTCCTGAGAGACTGGTGCCTAAAACCAGCGCCTTAGACCACTCGGCCACGCTACCTCACAGATGATTGAACATTTTGGAAAAAAAAAACACTGACATTCTAACAAGGCCTACACCACTTCCGGTTAGCACATATTTTATAGGTTATACAAGAGCTCACTCCTTTTTCTGAAAATTCATCTGGTGACGTTGGCGGAGTCAACTTGTCATCCATTAACATTGTTCAACTCTTGCTTCTGGACGTAAAATCATAACATTTTGCAAAGCTAACCTTCGCTATGGTGGAAAGGCTCATAGCAGCCATCTGCAGTAAACTTTTTCTCAAAAACAAACTAAACTCTTATAACTGACAGATGATTAAACATTTCGGAAAAAAACAACACTGACATTCTAACAAGGACTACATCACTTCCGGTTAGCACATATTTTATAGGTTATACAAGAGCTCACTCCTTTTTCTGAAAATTCATCTGATGAAGTTGGCGAAGTCAACTTGTCATGCATTAACATTGTTCAACTCTTGCTTCTGGACGTAAAATCATAACATTTTGCAAAGCTAACCTTCGCTATGGTGGATAGGCTCATAGCAGCCATCTGCAGTAAACTTTTTCTCAAAAACAAACTAAACTCTCCTATATTTTAACAGCTTACACAAATCACAGTGGAAAATATACTGGTGTATCATCCAACAATAACGTCATACCTGCCTTTATTCCTTAAGAGGAGCCACTTTCCCAATGCCTCATAGCTTTTAAAATCACACGCGATCGCCACGGTTATGGGATTTGGTAGCGTGACCGAGCGGTCTAAGGTGCTGGTTTAAGGTACCAGTCTCTTCGGAGGGATTGGTTCGAATCCCACCGCTGCCATTTGCTATTTCTTTTCTTGTTTTATATCATTTATGTAAAGCTGTGGAGTTGGTTTTGTTTGTCTTTTTTTGTCATTTCGTTTGGTTTCCTAATGAAACACACCAGAACTAATCGTTATTTGTTCCAAAAATCCAGACGCTTTTTCTTCTTAAAGTTTCATATCGTATTTGACGAAAGTGTTAAGACCGTACGGTATCATTTTGCAACACTTTTCATTAATAGATAAATCTTCCACATTTAACAGCATTGATAATAATGGTAATAATTATAGCCTAAACTTGAGTTTCTTTGTCTTTTTTTAAAGTTTACATTTTGGTTCACTTCCAATCGTCAAAGGAAAATGAGAAAGTTTCAAGAGTGCTCGTCTGAGAGCATGTCAAAGTATTCGGCAAAGCAAAGCACGTATTTTATTTCAAGCAAGAAATAAAAAAAAGAGCCCGCATGGCATCGTTGGAGTTCGAACCCACGCCTCCTGAGAGACTGGTGCCTAAAACCAGCGCCTTAGACCTCTCGGCCACGCTACCTGAGAGATGATCGAACACTTCGGAAAAAAAAATACTGACATTCTAACAAGGCCTACACCACTTCCGGTAAGCACATATTTAATAGGTTATACAAGAGCACACTGCTTTTTCTGAAAATTCATCTGGTGAAGTTGGCGAAGTCAACTTGTAATGCATTAACATTGTTCAACTCTTGCTTCTGGACGTAAAATCATAACATTTTGCAAAGCTAACCTTCGCTATGGCGGATAGGCTCATAGCAGCCATCTGCAGTAAACTTTTTCTCAAAAACAAACTAAACTCTCATATATTTTAACAGCTTACACAAATCACAGTGGAAAACTTTATGGTGTATCACCAACGAGAAACGTCACATCTGCCTTCAATCCCTAATGCAAGACAATTACGCAATTAACAGATAAATCTTCCACTTATAACAGCATTGATAACACTGGAAATAATTATAGCCTAACCTTCAGTTTCTTAGCCGCTTTTTAAAGTTTACATTTTGGTTCACTTCCAATTGCCACAATGAAATGAGAAAGTCTGAAGAGTGCTCGTCTGACCGGATGTCAAAGGTTTTTGCATACCAAAGGACGTATTTTATTTCAAGCGAGAATTACAAAAAAGACCCCGGATGGCAGCGGTGGGATTCGAACACACGCCTCCTGAGAAACTAATGCCTAAAACCAGCGCCTTAGAACACTCGGTCACGCTACCTGACTGACGATTAAATATTTCGGAAAAAAAAACATATTGACATTCCAACAAGGCCTACACAACTTCCGGTTGGCACATATTTAATAGGTTATACAAGAGCGCACTGTTTTCCCTGGAAATTCATCTGGTGAATTTGGCGAATTCAACCTGTCATGACTTAACATTGTTCATCTCTTGCTTCTGGACGTAAAATCATAACATTTTGCAAAGCTAACCTTCGCTGTGGCGGATAGGCTCATAGCAGCCATCTGCAGCAAACTTTTTCTCAAAAACAAACTAAACTCTCATATATTTTAACAGCTTACACAAATCACAGTGGAAAATATACTGGTGTATCACCCAACAATAACGTCACACCTGCCTTTATTCCTTAAGAGGAGCCACTTTCCCAATGCCTCTTAGCTTTTAAGATCACACGCGATCGCTACGGTTATATGATCTGGTAGCGTGGCCGAGCGGTCTTAGTCGCTGGTTTAAGACACCAGTCTCTTCGGAGGCGTGGGTTAGAATCCCACCGCTGCCATTTGCTATTTCTTTTCTTGTTTTATATCATTTATGTAAAGCTGTGGAGTTGGTTTTTTGTCTCTTTTTTTGTCATTTCGTTTGGTTTTCTGATGAAACACACCAGAACTAATCGTTATTTCTGCCAAAAATCCAGACGCTTCGTCTTTCTTAAAGTTTCATATCGTATTTGACGAAAGTGTTAAGACCGTACGGTATCATTTTGCAACACTTTTCATTAATAGATATTTTTTCCTCACTTAACAGCATTGGTAACAATAGAAATAATTATAGCCTAAACTTCAGTTTCTTTGTCTTTTTTAAAATTTACATTTTGGTTCACTTCCAATCGTCAAAGGAAAATGAGAAAATCTCAAGAGTGCTCGTCTGAGATCATGTCAAAGTATTCGGCAAAGCAAAGCACGTATTTTATTTCAAGCAAAAAATAAAAAAACACCCCGTATGGCAGCGGTGGGATTCGAACCCATGCCTCCTGAGAGACTGGTGCCTAAAACCAGAGCCTTAGACCACTCGGCCACGCTACCTGACAGATGATTGAACATTTTGGAAAAAAAACACTGACATTCTAACAAGGCCTACACCACTTCCGGTTAGCACATATTTTATAGGTCATACAAGAGCTCACTCCTTTTTCTGAAAATTCATCTGGTGAAGTTGGCGAAGTCAAATTGTCATGCATTAACATTGTTCAACTCTTGCTTCTGGACGTAAAATCATAACATTTTGCAAAGCTAACCTTCCCTATGGTGGATAGGCTCATAGCAGCCATCTGCAGTAAACTTTTTCTCAAAAACAAACTAAACTCTCATAGCTGACAGATGATTGAACATTTTGGAAAAAAAACCACTGACATTCTAACAAGGCCTACATCACTTCCGGTTAGCACATATTTTATAGGTTATACAAGAGCTCACTCCTTTTTCTGAAAATTCATCTGGTGACGTTGGCGAAGTCAACTTGTCATGCATTAACATTGTTCAACTCTTGCTTCTGGACGTAAAATCATAACATTTTGCAAAGCTAACCTTCGCTATGGTGGATAGGCTCATAGCAGCCATCTGCAGTAAAATTTTTCTCAAAAACAAACTAAAGTCTCATAACTGACAGATGATTGAACATTTCGGAAAAAAAAACACTGACATTCTAACAAGGCCTTCAACATTTCCGGTTAGCACATATTTTATATGTTACACAAGAGCACACTCCTTTTTCTGAAAATTCATCTGGTGAAGTTGGCGAAGTCAACTTGTCATGCATTAACATTGTTCAACTCTTGCTTCTGGACGTAAAATCATAACATTTTGCAAAGCTAACCTTCGCTATGGTGGATAGGCTCATAGCAGCCATCTGCAGTAAACTTTTTCTCAAAAACAAACTAAACTCTCATATACTTTAACAGCTTACACAAATCACAGTGGAAAATATACTGGTGTATCATCCAACAATAACGTCACACCTGCCTTTATTCCTTAAGAGGAACCACTTTCGGAATGCTTCTTAGCTTTTAAAATCACACGCGATCGCTACGGTTATGGGATCTGGTAGCGTGGCCGAGCGGTCTAAGGTGCTGGTTTAAGGTACCAGTCTCTTCGGAGGCATGGGTTCGAATCCCACCGCTGCCATTTGATATTTCTTTTCTTGTTTTATATCATTTATGTAAAGCTGTGGAGTTGGTTTTGTTTGTCTTTTGTTGTCATTTCGTTTGGTTTCCTAATGAAACACACCAGAACTAATCGTTATTTGTTCCAAAAATCCAGACGCTTTTTCTTTTCTTAAAGTTTCATATCGTATTTAACGAAAGTGTTAAGACCGTACGGTATCATTTTGCAACACTTTTCATTAATAGATAAATCTTCCACATTTAACAGCATTGATAATAATGGTAATAATTATAGCCTAAACTTCAGTTTCTTTGTCTTTTTTTAAAGTTTACATTTTGGTTCACTTCCAATCGTCAAAGGAAAATGAGAAAGTTTCAAAAGTGCTCGTCTGAGAGCATGTCAAAGTATTCGGCAAAGCAAAGCACGTTTTTTATTTCAAGCAAGAAATAAAAAAAAAACCAGTATGGCAGCGGTGGGATTCGAACCCACGCCTCCTGAGAGACTGGTGCCTAAAACCAGCGCCTTAGACCACTCGGCCACGCTACCTGACAGATGATCGAACATTTCGGAAAAAAAAACACTGACATTCTAACAAGGCCTACACCACTTCCGGATAGCACATATTTTATAGGTTATACAAGAGCACACTACTTTTTCTGAAAATTCATCTGGTGAAGTTGGCGAAGTCAACTTGTCATGCATTAACATTGTTCAACTCTTGCTTCTGGACGTAAAATCATAACATTTTGCAAAGCTAACCTTCGCTGTGGCGGATAGGCTCATAGCAGCCATCTGCAGTAAACTTTTTCTCAAAAACAAACTAAACTCTCATATATTTTAACAGCTTACACAAATCACAGTGGAAAATATACTGGTGTATCATCCAACAATAACGTCACACCTGCCTTTATTCCTTAAGAGGAGCCAGTGTCCCAATGCCTCTTAGCTTTTAAGATCACACGCGATCGCTACGGTTATGGGATCTGGTAGCGTGGCCGAGCGGTCTAAGGCGCTGGTTTAAGGCACCAGTCTCTTCGGAGGCGTGGGGTCCGAATCCCACCGCTGCCATTTGTTATTTCTTTTCTTGTTTTATATCATTTATGTAAAGCTGTGGAGTTGGTTTTTTGTTACTTTTTTTTGTCATGTCGTTTGATTTTCTGATGAAACACACCAGAACTAATCGTTATTTCTGCCAAAAATCCAGACGCTTCGTCTTTCTTAAAGTTTCATATCGTATTTAACAAAAGTGTTTAGACCGTACGGTATCATTTTGCAACACTTTTCATTAATAGATATTTTTTCCACACTTAACAGCATTGGTAACAATGGAAATAATTATAGCCTAAACTTCAGTTTCTTTGTCTTTTTTAAAATTTACATTTTGGTTCACTTCCAATCGTCAAAGGAAAATGAGAAAATCTCAAGAGTGCTCGTCTGAGAGCATGTCAAAGTATTCGGCAAAGCAAAGCACGTATTTTATTTCAAGCAAGAAATAAAAAAAAACCCAGTATAGCAGCGGTGGGATTCGAACCCACGCCTCCTGAGAGACTGGTGCCTAAAACCAGCGCCTTAGACCACTCGGCCACGCTACCTCACAGATGATTGAACATTTTGGAAAAAAAACACTGACATTCTAACAAGGCCTACACCACTTCCGGTTAGCACATATTTTATAGGTTATACAAGAGCTCACTCCTTTTTCTGAAAATTCATCTGGTGAAGTTGGCGAAGTCAACTTGTCATGCATTAACATTGTTCAACTCTTGCTTCTGGACGTAAAATCATAACATTTTGCAAAGCTAACCTTCGCTATGGTGGATAGGCTCATAGCAGCCATCTGCAGTAAACTTTTTCTCAAAAACAAACTAAACTCTCATAACTGACAGATGATTGAACATTTTGGAAAAAAAAAACACTGACATTCTAACAAGGCCTACATCACTTCCGGTTAGCACATATTTTATAGGTTATACAAGAGCTCACTCCTTTTTCTGAAAATTCATCTGATGAAGTTGGCGAAGTCAACTTGTCATGCATTAACATTGTTCAACTCTTGCTTCTGGACGTAAAATCATAACATTTTGCAAAGCTAACCTTCGCTATGGCGGATAGGCTCATAGCAGCCATCTGCAGTAAACTTTTTCTCAAAAACAAACTAAACTCTCATATACTTTAACAGCTTACACAAATCACAGTGGAAAATATACTGGTGTATCATCCAACAATAACGTCACACCTGCCTTTATTCCTTAAGAGGAGCCACTGTCCCAATGCCTCTTAGCTTTTAAAATCACACGCGATCGCCACGGTTATGGGATTTGGTAGCGTGGCCGAGCGGTCTAAGGCGCTGGTTTAAGGCACCAGTCTCTTCGGAGGCGTGGGTTCGAATCCCACCGCTGCCATTTGCTATTTCTTTTCTTGTTTTATATCATTTATGTAAAGCTGTGGAGTTGGTTTTTTGTTTCTTTTTTTTGTCATTTCGCTTGGTTTTCTGATGAAACACACCAGAACTAATCGTTATTTGTTCCAAAAATCCAGACGCTTTTTCTTTTCTTAAAGTTTCATATCGTATTTAACGAAAGTGTTAAGACCGTACGGTATCATTTTGCAACACTTTTCATTAATATATATTTTTTCCACATTTAACAGCATTGGTAACAATGGAAATAATTATTGGCTAAACTTCAGTTTCTTTGTCTTTTTTAAAGTTTACATTTTTGTTCACTTCCAATTGTCAAAGGAAAATGAGAAAATCTCAAGAGTGCTCGTCTGAGAGCATGTCAAAGTATTCGGCAAAGCAAAGCACGTATTTTATTTCAAGCAAGAAATAAAAAAAAACCCAGTATGGCAGCGGTGGGATTCGAACGCCTCCTGAGAGACTGGTGCCTAAAACCAGCGCCTTAGACCACTCGGCCACGCTACCTGAGAGATGATCGAACATTTCGGAAAAAAAAACACTGACACTCTAACAAGGCCTACACCACTTCCGGATAGCACATATTTTATAGGTTATACAAGAGCACACTACTTTTTCTGAAAATTCATCTGGTGAAGTTGGCGAAGTCAACTTGTCATGCATTAACATTGTTCAACTCTTGCTTCTGGACGTAAAATCATAACATTTTGCAAAGCTAACCTTCGCTGTGGCGGATAGGCTCATAGCAGCCATCTGCAGTAAACTTTTTCTCAAAAACAAACTAAACTCTTATATATTTTAACAGCTTACACAAATCACAGTGGAAAATATACTGGTGTATCATCCAACAATAACGTCACACCTGCCTTTATTCCTTAAAAGGAGCCACTGTCCCAATGCCTCTTAGCTTTTAAGATCACACGCGATCGCTACGGTTATGGGATCTGGTAGCGTGGCCGAGCGGTCTAAGTCGCTGGTTTAAGGCACCAGTCTCTTCGGAGGCGTGGGTTCGAATCCCACCGCTGCCATTTGCTATTTCTTTTCTTGTTTTATATCATTTATGTAAAGCTGTGGAGTTGGTTTTTTGTTTCTTTTTTTTGTTATTTCGTTTGGTTTTCTGATGAAACACACCAGAACTAATCGTTATTTCTGCCAAAAATCCAGACGCTTCGTCTTTCTTAAAGTTTCATATCGTATTTAACGAAAGTGTTAAGACCGTACGGTATCATTTTGCAACACTTTTCATTAATAGATATTTTTTCCACACTTAACAGCATTGGTAACAATGGAAAGAATTATAGCCTAAACTTCAGTTTCTTTGTCTTTTTTAAAATTTACATTTTGGTTCACTTCCAATCGTCAAAGGAAAATGAGAAAATCTCAAGAGTGCTCGTCTGAGAGCATGTCAAAGTATTCGGCAAAGCTAAGCACGTATTTTATTTCAAGCAAGAAATGAAAAAAAAAACCAGTATGGCAGCGGTGGGATTCGAACCCACGCCTCCTGAGAGACTGGTGCCTAAAACCAGCGCCTTAGACCACTCGGCCACGCTACCTCACAGATGATTGAACATTTTGGAAAAAAAAACACTGACATTCTAACAAGGCCTACACCACTTCCGGTTAGCACATATTTTATAGGTTATACAAGAGCTCACTCCTTTTTCTGAAAATTCATCTGATGAAGTTGGCGAAGTCAACTTGTCATGCATTAACATTGTTCAACTCTTGCTTCTGGACGTAAAATCATAACATTTTGCAAAGCTAACCTTCGCTATGGCGGATAGGCTCATAGCAGCCATCTGCAGTAAACTTTTTCTCAAAAACAAACTAAACTCTCATATACTTTAACAGCTTACACAAATCACAGTGGAAAATATACTGGTGTATCATCCAACAATAACGTCACACCTGCCTTTATTCCTTAAGAGGAGCCACTGTCCCAATGCCTCTTAGCTTTTAAAATCACACGCGATCGCCACGGTTATGGGATTTGGTAGCGTGGCCGAGCGGTCTAAGGCGCTGGTTTAAGGCACCAGTCTCTTCGGAGGCGTGGGTTCGAATCCCACCGCTGCCATTTGCTATTTCTTTTCTTGTTTTATATCATTTATGTAAAGCTGTGGAGTTGGTTTTTTGTTTCTTTTTTTTTGTCATTTCGCTTGGTTTTCTGATGAAACACACCAGAACTAATCGTTATTTGTTCCAAAAATCCAGACGCTTTTTCTTTTCTTAAAGTTTCATATCGTATTTAACGAAAGTGTTAAGACCGTACGGTATCATTTTGCAACACTTTTCATTAATATATATTTTTTCCACATTTAACAGCATTGGTAACAATGGAAATAATTATTGGCTAAACTTCAGTTTCTTTGTCTTTTTTAAAGTTTACATTTTTGTTCACTTCCAATTGTCAAAGGAAAATGAGAAAATCTCAAGAGTGCTCGTCTGAGAGCATGTCAAAGTATTCGGCAAAGCAAAGCACGTATTTTATTTCAAGCAAGAAATAAAAAAAAACCCAGTATGGCAGCGGTGGGATTCGAACGCCTCCTGAGAGACTGGTGCCTAAAACCAGCGCCTTAGACCACTCGGCCACGCTACCTGAGAGATGATCGAACATTTCGGAAAAAAAAACACTGACACTCTAACAAGGCCTACACCACTTCCGGATAGCACATATTTTATAGGTTATACAAGAGCACACTACTTTTTCTGAAAATTCATCTGGTGAAGTTGGCGAAGTCAACTTGTCATGCATTAACATTGTTCAACTCTTGCTTCTGGACGTAAAATCATAACATTTTGCAAAGCTAACCTTCGCTGTGGCGGATAGGCTCATAGCAGCCATCTGCAGTAAACTTTTTCTCAAAAACAAACTAAACTCTTATATATTTTAACAGCTTACACAAATCACAGTGGAAAATATACTGGTGTATCATCCAACAATAACGTCACACCTGCCTTTATTCCTTAAAAGGAGCCACTGTCCCAATGCCTCTTAGCTTTTAAGATCACACGCGATCGCTACGGTTATGGGATCTGGTAGCGTGGCCGAGCGGTCTAAGTCGCCGGTTTAAGGCACCAGTCTCTTCGGAGGCGTGGGTTCGAATCCCACCGCTGCCATTTGCTATTTATTTTCTTGTTTTATATCATTTATGTAAAGCTGTGGAGTTGGTTTTTTGTTTCTTTTTTTTTGTTATTTCGTTTGGTTTTCTGATGAAACACACCAGAACTAATCGTTATTTCTGCCAAAAATCCAGACGCTTCGTCTTTCTTAAAGTTTCATATCGTATTTAACGAAAGTGTTAAGACCGTACGGTATCATTTTGCAACACTTTTCATTAATAGATATTTTTTCCACACTTAACAGCATTGGTAACAATGGAAAGAATTATAGCCTAAACTTCAGTTTCTTTGTCTTTTTTAAAATTTACATTTTGGTTCACTTCCAATCGTCAAAGGAAAATGAGAAAATCTCAAGAGTGCTCGTCTGAGAGCATGTCAAAGTATTCGGCAAAGCTAAGCACGTATTTTATTTCAAGCAAGAAATGAAAAAAAAACCAGTATGGCAGCGGTGGGATTCGAACCCACGCCTCCTGAGAGACTGGTGCCTAAAACCAGCGCCTTAGACCACTCGGCCACGCTACCTCACAGATGATTGAACATTTTGGAAAAAAAACACTGACATTCTAACAAGGCCTACACCACTTCCGGTTAGCACATATTTTATAGGTTATACAAGAGCTCACTCCTTTTTCTGAAAATTCATCTGGTGAAGTTGGCGAAGTCAACTTGTCATGCATTAACATTGTTCAACTCTTGCTTCTGGACGTAAAATCATAACATTTTGCAAAGCTAACCTTCGCTATGGTGGATAGGCTCATAGCAGCCATCTGCAGTAAACTTTTTCTCAAAAACAAACTAATCTCTCATAACTGACAGATGATTGAACATTTTGGAAAAAAAAACACTGACATTCTAACAAGGCCTACACCACTTCCGGTTAGCACATATTTAATAGGTTATACAAGAGCTCACTCCTTTTTCTGAAAATTCATCTGATGAAGTTGGCGAAGTCAACTTGTAATGCATTAACATTGTTCAACTCTTGCTTCTGGACGTAAAATCATAACATTTTGCAAAGCTAACCTTCGCTATGGCGGATAGGCTCATAGTAGCCATCGGCTGTAAACTTTTTCTCAAAAACAAACTAAACTCTCATATACTTTAACAGCTTACACAAATCACAGTGGAAAATATACTGGTGTATCATCCAACAATAACGTCACACCTGCCTTTATTCCTTAAGAGGAACCACTTTCGGAATGCTTCTTAGCTTTTAAAATCACACGCGATCGCTACGGTTATGGGACCTGGTAGCGTGGCCGAGGCGGTCTAAGGTGCTGGTTTAAGGTACCAGTCTCTTCGGAGGGATTGGTTCGAATCCCACCGCTGCCATTTGCTATTTCTTTTCTTGTTTTATATCATTTATGTAAAGCTGTGGAGTTGGTTTTGTTTGTCTTTTTTTGTCATTTCGTTTGGTTTCCTAATGAAACACACCAGAACTAATCGTTATTTGTTCCAAAAATCCAGACGCTTTTTCTTTTCTTAAAGTTTCATATCGTATTTGACGAAAGTGTTAAGACCGTACGGTATCATTTTTGCAACACTTTTCATTAATAGATAAATCTTCCACATTTAACAGCATTGATAATAATGGTAATAATTATAGCCTAAACTTCAGTTTCTTTGTCTTTTTTTAAAGTTTACATTTTGGTTCACTTCCAATCGTCAAAGGAAAATGAGAAAATCTCAAGAGTGCTCGTCTGAGAGCATGTCAAAGTATTCGGCAAAGCAAAGCACGTTTTTTATTTCAAGCAAGAAATAAAAAAAAAAAGAGCCCGCATGGCATCGTTGGAGTTCGAACCCACGCCTCCTGAGAGACTGGTGCCTAAAACCAGCGCCTTAGACCTCTCGGCCACGCTACCTGAGAGATGATCGAACATTTCGGAAAAAAAAATACTGACATTCTAACAAGGCCTACACCATTTCCGGTAAGCACATATTTAATAGGTTATACAAGAGCACACTGCTTTTTCTGAAAATTCATCTGGTGAAGTTGGCGAAGTCAACTTGTAATGCATTAACATTGTTCAACTCTTGCTTCTGGACGTAAAATCATAACATTTTGCAAAGCTAACCTTCGCTATGGCGGATAGGCTCATAGCAGCCATCTGCAGTAAACTTTTTCTCAAAAACAGACTAAACTCTCATATATTTTAACAGCTTACACAAATCACAGTGGAAAACTTTATGGTGTATCACCAACGAGAAACGTCACATCTGCCTTCAATCCCTAATGCAAGACAATTACGCAATTACAGATAAATCTTCCACTTATAACAGCATTGATAACACTGGAAATAATTATAGCCTAACCTTCAGTTTCTTAGCCGCTTTTTAAAGTTTACATTTTGGTTCACTTCCAATTGCCACAATGAAATGAGAAAGTCTGAAGAGTGCTCGTCTGACCCGGATGTCAAATTTTTTTGCATACCAAAGGACGTATTTTATTTCAAGCGAGAATTACAAAAAAGACCCCGGATGGCAGCGGTGGGATTCGAACACACGCCTCCTGAGAAACTAATGCCTAAAACCAGCGCCTTAGAACACTCGGTCACGCTACCTGACTGACGATTAAATATTTCGGAAAAAAAAAACATATTGTGGACATTCCAACAAGGCCTACACAACTTCCGGTTGGCACATATTTAAAAGGTTATACAAGAGCGCACTGTTTTCCCTGGAAAATTCATCTGGTAGATTTGGCGAATTCAACCTGTCATGACTTAACATTGTTCATCTCTTGCTTCTGGACGTAAAATCATAGCAATTGCAAAGCTAACCTCCGCTAGAGCGGATAGGTGCATAGCAACCATATGCAGTAAGTCTTTAGTTTTTGACAAAAACAAACAAAACTCTTACTAATTTTTACCTCTTACACAGTCACAGTGGAAAATATTATGGTGTGTCACCAGCCAGTAGTGTCTGTTTGGAAATATTGGCCGATATGCTCACTATCATATTTTGGCTCGGGGGGAAATCTTGGGCACATTTTCTTAAACAGCGCATGTGTCAGTTAATTTTTTATTTTGCAATTAACCAGGTGTGAAGTTTGAATCCTGGGCGAAATATCTCTAGTTTTTTGAAAACCATACGTTCTTATATTCCTTTTATCTTCACATTGGTAGATTTTTTTTCACCATACAGAGGAAGTTGACACAAGAGATTTACTCCTCGAGTGATTGGGTTTTTTTTCTGACTGTGAAGAAATCTAGTATCGTAAGTGCTGTGTGCAAAGCAGTGAAGATGACTTTTTACTGATCAGTCATGGCAGGCATAAATGACCTTGGCCTATAAATGTTTACCTATTGATACTTAATCTGCACTGTATTGTTATAGTAAAAACTGTCGTAAACGCCCGTTAATTATCTCCCCTTCGTTTGAACCAGAATATATTTAACACAGAGATAATAAATGACAGTACCAATCAGGTACGGATCTCGCTAAATATTAAGAGGCTAGTCAGGACTATTTTAGCAAGAAAAAAAAAATAAAAAAACATCGTCTAATATTTACTTCCACAAAGGAACACCAGTTAGAATGGTCACAATAGGAACAGATTTCTTAGAGAAATATATGTAGGTAGTATGTATGTAGGCCTGTATAAATTAAAATGTATGATGTGCGATTGCTCACGATTTCCTAGCAAATATCAAGATATTTACAGAATATTTAGTTAACTATCAACATAAACTACATATCAATGGAAAACATATTTTTCTTTCTACCTCAGATATGTTGACAATGCATCTAAATTATTGTAATTGTGGGGCGATATTATTTGCATTTTTACGGGAAGCCAGGAAACTTTTATAATAACAGCAGCGGATTATCTTTGTTCTATTTGAAATCAAAGAACTGCTGGCATTTCCTAGAGGAAGTGAGGACCCCTTGACACTACTCACCACGTTTCTGATGAAAGAACAGAAAATCCTTGTAAGCACTGTTCAACACTGCAACCACACCTACTTCTAAAGAAAACAGCAGGTTTTGTACTACATGTCTTTACTCTATATATACAAGTTCCACTGTTTAATATATGGTTTAAATACTAAGGAATGTGAATGTTAACCCGTACCTTAATTCTGGATTGGTTTTAGAAACCCCACCGATACGTTCATGTTCCACCTGCCATATTCGTTAATAGGCACAAGAAAGCCACACGTAACTGACATGGCCGAAACAAGCTATGCTAGGCACTTTCAGAAGACGGGCAGACCAACGTCAACTTTGAACCGGATTTGGTACAAACCGCTGAGCCGATGTACGGGGTCAAGAAAGGAACTTCCTGTCCGTGTGAGAAAATGTAGCAATTCTTGTGTGACTTGGGTATGATCTACAAAGATCTTTGTTTTGCCAGTTTGGCTCACATCATAAATCGGAACATTGTTGATCTGGTAAGGCCAAAATTTACACTAGAATGCGTGTCCCCCCACCCCGTCCCAAGCCCCGCCAAATCCTACCTACTCACACTTTGGTTCGTGCATGTGAACAAACAGGTAAAAATCGGTGCACGTTTCTCGTGCTTTCTGTCTTGAAAACAGCCTGTTACAGACGCCTCTTTATACTACAAGCCTATGGTGCAAATAACAGGCAGCCATCGTGAAGGTATATGCGTATTTTTTAATATCTCCACTAAGAACAGTCAGAACAAAAGTAACTCGCGTCTACAGACAGGGAATTTTTCTCGCTCTGCTTTACTTATCTGTTTTGTTGAGATTTTATGTCATAATTTCCAGAACACGCAAAGAGACTAATTTGCGGACTCCTCACTAGATTGGGCATAGAGGATTACCTTACACCTATAAACTGTTAAACAGATGAACAGACTGGCCTTATGAAATGAAAGCCATAAAATAAGACCAAGTGAGTTTCTCAGGCCATAGTGGCGTGACAACTACCACACTCTCTTAGAATTGTGAAAAGTATTAAGACTGAACCGAACATGTTTTATTTTATACTGGGCAATAAGACTTGGAATATGTTCTAACAACTTACTAGTCACGTTCCCTAAATAAATACAAATTAACAGCTTAGGTATAGGTGTGTAAACAGAAAGACAAAATTAAGACAAGTAAGACGTTTCTTAACACGGACACGATTGCAATTTGGACATAAAAACAGGAGCCAGTGAGGCATGCTTCAGTATTATGAATATAATAATCAATACAGGGGCCTCGGTGGCTCAGTTGGTTAGCTCGCTAGCGCAGCGTAATGCCCCAGCAGCCTCTCACCAATGCGCTGTGAGTTCAAGTCCAGCTCATGCTGGCTTCTTCTCCGCCGTACGTGGGAAGGTCTGCCTGTAACCTGCAAATGGTCGTGGGTTTTCCCCAGGCTCTGCCCGGTTTACCCCCACCATAATGCTGGCCGCCGTCGTATAAGTTAAATATTCTTAAGTACGGCGTAAAACACCAATCAAATAAATAAATAATAATCGTGACAGCTAATTACACAATTTGTGTAGCCATGATCTGACTGAAGTATTGCCAATGTGGCGTTAAGCCATAATCATTCATTCATTCATTTATTCACAATTTCCCCCTATTTTCCATATTTATAAATGGTGTCGGATGAGAAAACTCTGAGGAAATATCCATTGTTTCCAAGAGAACGAGCAAAAATGACCAATGTACTGTCAGTATTGCTGCGATGCATGCGCGAATAAGCTCTCGGGAGACCCCGGGATCAAACCCCAGGGTCCGGTCATACCAAAGACTTTAAAATTGATACTTGTTGTTGCTTCGTTTGACGCTCAGCACTGAGAGGTTAGAGAAGAAAAATGACTGGTTGTGCCAGTGTTAGTGTAATGTGACTGGGTGTGGTGTCACTTGGCGGCATGGACTCGCCCTGCTAGAGGAAGACACAATATATGTACACACACCTAATAACTCCTTGTCGTCATATGACTGAAAAATTGCTAAGTACGACGTTAATCTCCGTCCATACTAAGCACACATACATGCGCATTTCAAAATGCACCCCATAACAAGAACAAGAAAAACGCCCACAACAATAACAACGCCCACAACTCAGACATTTTCACAGCTAAATGTTCTCGAGTACAACGTTAAATACCCAACGAAATAAATAAAATGAAATGAAATAAAGAAATCAAAAGCGACGAAAATGTAAGAAAAAATAATTTATTTTGGGTAGCATCGGTATGAAGTTACAGATCTATTTCTTTTGTTCCACAAAAAATCACCTTGCCCTATGTCCAAAAACATATAGCAAAGGGATATTTGCAATAGGTAGGCAATCACAGAAACACAAATTGATAGTTTATTCTGCCAAACACTGGACTCGTGTGACCACGAGCCTAGATTACAATTTCAGACTGTAATAACACAAAGCTTGTGTCGTTTTGGTAGCATGGTGGACCCACGGTGATTTCATTCATACAAGACACAGGCACACACACCTTGGAAATGGTTTTGTTGCCCTTGTTATCCACGTGACTTTGGTGGTTCAAACTCAGTGAGCTTATATACTGATTTATATTTATTCACACTAAATTTGAGCGAAAATCCACAATGAAAATCACATTAAGTCTCTTGACTTGGGTCCACTGTATTCAGGACCTGAATAGACAAATGACATGAGAAATCAAGCTTTCGAAATACCAAGGTATGGACTTTCTTGTGTCAGTCCACAATGCGAATGCTCACAAGATAGCTCCGTAAAATGCTAGAGTCGCTCTCTCAACAGTCTACTTGAGGCGTTGCAAATCCGGCCCACTTCACTAGCAGACGACGGGTTAGGGATAAAATGGGGAAGTATGGGGAAATGAGCAACAAAGATTGATATTCTGAAAACTACGCCTGATAAATACCAGAAGGTATAGTGCCGGTATGTTACACAGCGTAGCATTCTCCACAGCATAAGTAAATTGTGAACGTCACCGTGAGCGTAGTTTCTCAAACATACGTCGCCTTTTATATTAACTTACATCTTATCTAGACAATATTTTCACTGCCGTGCACGCGAGAGTAAAGCTCCAAGTCGCGAATAATGATTGTGATTGATTGTTGTTTTACGCCGTACTCAAGAATATTTCACTTATACGACGGCGGTCAGCATTATGGTGGGTGGAAACCGGGCAGAACCCGGGGGAAAACCCACGACCATCCGCAGGTTGCTAGCAGACCTTCCCACGTACGGCCGGAGAGGAAGCCAGCAATAGGCTGGTCTTGAACTCACAGCGACCGCATTGGTGAGAGGCTTCTGGGTAACTACGCTGCGCTCCAAGTCGCGAATAAAGCGATAAATACCCGGATGTGGGTGGTCTCGGATAGGATCGATTCTGTCTTCGGATGGGAATATCCTATATGTACTTATTCACGCTATTCATGTTATTCAAACCATTAAAACATTGGTCGAAGTTGGAATCATATATATTATGGGCTAATCTGTATACAAGATGTACGTGTGATTTTCCAACAGCAAAATAATGTGTACAATTCTATCAAATTCTTAAACTTAAGAAACAATAAAAACACTGTAAACTTTTGTTACTTTCTTAAAAATATAAGGAAATGAAATAAACTCACCTGCAACAGACTGCACAGGTGAGCTCAAATATGTAAATACAACACCTAACAGTGAGTTCACATAAATAAATTTTCGTAAAAAAACTAACAGTATACAAAAGAATGCCATAACAAGAGTGAGCATCCCTTCATACAGAAGTTTTGGTGAAAACCACTGACCACACAAACAGATGAAATCTGTTCACCATTACAACCGTAGTTGAAAGACTAAGGGGTAAGATCCTGCTCAGCAGTAAGGTGTACAAGACTTGAGAAAAACGCTGGCCAAGCCTGTCAGAAAAAAAAGTAAATAACACATGCTGAGTTGTTTATCTGATAATAAAACTATACTCAAAATTTTTTTGCTTATAGGATAGCAGTCGATTTTATGGGTGGAGGAACCTAGTGCCCAGGGTAAACCACCAACCTTTGGGAAGTTATTGATGAACTGCATTATGTATGATATACAGATACACACAACATATTGCTGGATACATGATCAACTGGTTTTAGACACTACCATAGCAGAATCATACAGAAACAGTAGTCCAATCTAATGCTTTTAAAACTGTTGCTCAGGCTTCTTGTTTTGGGGGATTTTTTTTAACACAGCTGTTATTGATTTATTCATTTATTTGATGGTGTTTTACGCCGTACTCAAGAATATTCACTTATACAATGGCGGCCAGCATTATGGTGGGAGGAAACCAGGCAGAGCCCTGAGGAACCCACAACCATCTGCAGGTTGCTGGAAGACTATCCCACTTAAGGCCGGAGAGGAAACCAGCATGAGCTGGACTTGAACTCACAGTGACCGCATTGGTGAGAGGCTCCTGGGTCATTACAGAGCCACGGAGGCCCCTTAACACAACTGTGATCTCGGTTCACATGTGTATCACTCATATTGTATTTGTGCACCCATATTATACAATAATCTTACTTTTTATGGGACATTGTGCTTGAGCAACTGATCAGCCAGAAGAAACAGCCCGGCATATGTTGACACTGTGAGCAGGATAGTGATGAGAACTGGCTGGTAGTCTGTGAGCCCAATGTAACCAGCTGACACATCTATGGTAGAAATACTGTTAGAGTTGCCCTTTAAAAGAGATTAAGGATTAAAGATTAAAAACAAAACAAAAACAGAACAATTCAGTGTAATACCTGCTGATTTTAAAGGGACAAAAAGAGCATTATTAAACGTTTACCATCTTTGTCACTGGAAATTTAAAATTAAATTAAAATTTATGCAGACATCTTATCTGTGACTTATTGTTTATAGGCTCTCACTCTATGTTACTTGGGGCCTCCGTGGCTCAGTTGGTTAGGGCGCTAACGCAGCGTAATGACCCAGGAGCCTCTCACCAATGCAGTCGCTGCGAGTTCATGTCCAGCTCATGCTGGCTTCCTCTCTAGCCGTACATGGGAAGGTCCGTCAGCAACATGTGGATGGTCGTGGGTTTCCCCCGGGCTCTGCCCGGTTTCCTTCCACAATAATGTTGGCCGCCGTCAAATAAGTGAAATATTCTTGAGTATGGCAAAACACACCAATTAAATAAATAAATAAATCTATGTCACTCGAGGATAGTCAATGCAGTTTTCCAAATATATGTCAGCACAATGTTAAGACTCATGTATACCTCACCTCTCACACCCCTAGCAGAACCCCTATGTGAAGACAGTGAGTCCAATTTGTAGCATCTTACTCCATATCTTTACTCTTTGAAAGTCAAGGTTGCTGACACAAACTTCAGAAAATTCACGAAAACTGAGTTTCCACATTAACATTCATATTTTTTTATTTATATGATTTATATGTTTTACGCCGTACTCAAGAATATTCCACTTATATGACGACAGCCAGCTTTACAGTGGTGGGAAACCCACAACCATCCACATGTTGCTGGCAGATCTTTCCACATATAGCCCAAGAGGAAGTCAGCATGAAACTGGTGAGAGGCTCCTAGGTCAGTGTGCCTTACTGGTGTGTCAACCCCCTCAGCCACGAAGGCCCCAACACTCACATTAAATGACTTTCCTATTGACACGTGAAGACAAATGGAATAGAACAGTTCTGTAGCAAATGACTATATGTCTATAACTCTACCTAGTCTCAGTGGCTGACACAAAATGAACAATCATGTTAGGTCTAGTCAATTTATTTATTTATTTATTTAATTGGTTTTTTTCGCTGTACTCAAGAATATTTCACCTATACGACGGCAGCCAGCATTATGGTGGGTGGAAACCGGGCAGAGCCCAGGGGAAACCGACGACCATCCGCAGGTTGCTGCAGGACCTTCCCACTTACAGCCGGAGAGGAAGCCAGCATGAGCTGGACTTGAACTCACAGCGACCCGCATTGGTGAGAGACTCCTGGGTCATTACGCTGCGCTAGCGCACTAGCCACGGAGGCCCTGGTCTAGTCAATATGTGATGACAATACAGCATTTTGAGCAATTCGAGACCAGTGACCAGTCTAACATACTGCAATTAACACCACATGTTTTTTTTTTTAAATTAATTCTGCTTTAGGCATGGTGCTAGGGAGCGTGTAATTTGCTATTGTTTATGTTTTTACATAAACAGCATGAAATCCCAACTGAGGTAAATTGTCATATTTCACCACTAGCCAGCTATCATACCATCACTGCTGCTCTGGTATCACTGTAAGACGGTTGATACTGGCATAGGGTATATGTCAACATTCCACCTAGTTACCACAGGTAATAGGGTGGAGGATAGGGCTGTCCCTTTCCAACTGTACTTTGTTATAGATGACTACATTTGAAAAAGGGCAATGCACTTAAGGCACTTGGACCGTATCAATGTGGAATGTTCACATTTCCCCGATACCAAGATGGGGGGCCTCCGTGGCTCAGTCGGTTAGCGCACTAGCACAGCATAATGACCCAGGAGTCTCTCACCAATGCAGTCACTGTGAGTTCAAGTCCAGTTCATGCTGGCTTCCTCTCTAGCCGTACATGGGAAGGTCTGTCAGCAACCTGCGGATGGTCGTGGGTTTCCCCCGGGCTCTGCCCGGTTTCCTCCCACCATAATGCTGGCCACCATTGTATAAGTGAAATATTCTTGAGTACGGTGAAAAACACCAATCAAATAAATAAATAAATAAATAATAAACCAAGATGGATCGTTTTGCGGCATTACTCATAATACTGCAGTCTTCTTATATTAGACAACCTGATAGAAGAAAGCCGCTTGTCCCATCCAGAAGTACCAGACTGTTTGAGCAGGTGTTGACAGATTCAGGTCATCCACAACACACTTAGACAACAGCCTCTCCTGAACTACCATGATGGCCACCAACACTGTGTTGTGAGGTTTGAGAACCAAAGTCATCAACAAAACCCAGCATGACTGGATGTCCTCCAAGACCACATCAGCCTTACTGTAGCACTGTCTGTCTTTAGTACGGTACATGGAAGTCAGCGTGGTCTCTGTGATAATGGCTAGTGTGGACATGTACACCAGCCTGGCTTCCCAGGTGCCACTGGAAGAAAGTGTCAATAGCTCATGAATGTACTGATTGAACGAGGTAAGGCAACACCAATTCTATTTTGTGTTTTACGACAAAATCCAAAAATGACAAAAAGAAAATAGAACAGTAAATCCACCTTTTCATTTTGTCCGATCTTAATGATTTTATGATTTACGTTCTTTCCAAGGATTTTTGATCACATATATACATCTTACACAGGAAAAATTGATGGCTCATATTTCTCAGAAATTAGGTCAATTGTTTTCAGTTTCAGTTTCATTTTTATACCTTTTTCCAATATAGAAAACAATTTTCCCTGTAAAACAAATATTTTGGTCTACTTATCAAAATCATAAATACACATGTAAAGGTATTAATATGAAAGATGTAAGTTAAACTGGCATGTTGTATGCATATATACCCAGACATTTCAGCGAAATCAATATTTAATGGTATTAACAGGATGTCCTTGTTCTGGCTCACTATGACAGTCAGGTCACTTTTAAAATATTTTGATTTTGAGCTGATGTGTTTGAATCCAGATCTTGCGAATTATTTCACACAATTTGTCAGCTCCCTGGCCTGCGTTGGTGGTTTAGTGGTTTAGTCTAGTCTTTATGGTTTCCTGTATCCATTAACCAGTCCAATAATTAAAATACTTGAAACAACATACCAATGATTTGCTCTTCTCAAAGGCAAAGACCACTCTAAAATGAAGTATATATCAGACGAAAGACCATTAAAAGCGTCCAGGAAAACATTTGTATTTATTTTTTTTAGAATTTTTCTGAGTAAAATTGGGTAAAAAGATCAGATTCTACGGTGGTCTGTTGTGGCCCACAAGGTATTAATCAAGTCACATCTTCACTGTTTGCCTGAAATAATTCGTTTCAAGGTCAATTCCGCGAATACATTCACAGATCTATATGTATATGCATTTTGAATGATGAAATGTAGCAGTCTAATGTGTGTTAAGTAGCAAAAACCGTACGTGACGTCACTGGTCCCATTGTGGTCAGAAAAGGTCACCATGAAATAAAATATTCAAATGCATTTTACCGAGATAATCACATCGCAAAAAAAATAAATCCAACTATTTTCCTGTACAGTTTCTAATGCTCTTTAACACCATAAAGACACACTAATATGCATGTTATTAATGATAAAATTAAGTGATCTACAAGATAAAGCTGGTGTTGCAGTTTCGAAAGTGTCTGGTTCATAGGTTTCCAGTATAGGTCAAAGTTTAATTACCTGTAGTTCTTCTGTGCGTGTAGCCTTTAAAAAAAATCATTACACTTACTTGGTAGATTTTGGCCAAGTTTCTGGAAGCCATAACATCTGATTGGCTGCTCTGAAGCAGTAAACTCCCAGCATTCCAAGAGGAAGTAGAAGTCTGACCAATCCACGATGAGCTCCTAACCTCATGGAGAGGATGACTAGAATGGCACAGGCTACAGTCCCTGATAATAGAGATTTATTGTCTGCGCTGAAAAAAAAAATACATCTTTTACTCCCCATGCTGTAACATTTTATAGTACAAATATTGGCCTTTAAAGGCTATTATATGGCAATTCAAGTAATACACTAAAAGGGCACAAAGCACACATCTTACAAAATTACATGTTTGTAAAAACAGGTAAAGTGTAATTCATTTTGAAGTGAATTATTCATGAACTGGTATTTTGACTCACTTGACCAGCCAATCGCCCACATCTGGTTGGTTGAGCCACTTGTTGCCAGTCTGGTTCAAGCTCCGAGCTAGTCTTCCCAGTAACGTGATGGAAAAGCTCGCAGCTATGGCTCTCCAATTAACAATGGAAGACCTCTTATGTTTATCTGTATTTCCGAACTTTGATTTCTCAGGTGAAGAAGAATTTGTGCAGCAGCCTTGCTGACTGGAGTTATGTGTCACTTTGGGGCCATTCTTGGAAGAAGTCTCAAAATGTTGCAAATACTGAGACTCCCCTGATGCCAACACCATGGTTTCAGGAGATTTAAGATGTAGGTCAAAGTCTTTCACCTTGGTGTCACCGGAATTTAATGATGTTGACCTCTTGACCTCTGCTCTGTCAAATGACCTTGACATGATGAGCAGTGGTGTCAGGATCTGCAGTGTGGTTGTAAAGAAGTACCAGGTTTGGTGTTCCTCTTCCACAAAACTACTAGACATAAAGCTGACGCCATGGAGAAATGAGCCAATCAGGAGAAGTCTCTCAAACCAAGTTGTAAAGAAGAAACCCTGGATAACACAAAACATAATTTGTGTCAGAGTGTTGTATGAAACCGCTTGAGACACACTCTCTAACATCTCAGTCACTACTTTGTGATAGAGACCAACTTTAAGAGAGCAGGACATGTTTAAGGGGTTAAGATGCTTGTCTGTCAATCACCGAAGTCTGCATAGGATGGAAGCTCAAATTCTCCTCAGTCATGAACACCGAATTTGTTGATTTGCCCGCCCTGCTTATTCAAGGTTTTCAGTAACAACATAGACAATTGGTCAACGACACACGTATGATCATTTTTTATCAAAACCAACAGTCTACCTCTGCCACTATAATGCATAAAATGCATCTAATGGTTGGTGGCTTTTGTTTTCATCCACCTATAAAACTGACTGTCATTGTATAGGAAAAAAATTGTTGGCATTAAACAATAACCAAATAAAATAGCTAAATGATTCAAAGACTTTGATACTTTTTCTTGAAAACCCAGATCCAATTTCACCACGGAATTAGTTTGTTCATGCTTTAAATACAAAACATTAGTCTAAATTTTCAGGCAATGGTCAAATTTTTTACCTTATTTCTCTGAGCCTTCTGGCAAAACATTTGGAAGAAGTGAACCACTGTAATGCTGAAAAAGCACACCATAGAGACTGTCCCTAGCTGCATGATGACTGGGACAAGGCTGTCTCCACACAGCAGGTCATTCCTGTGGGTGCTTGTACACACTGTCAGGTGGACAGTGACCCACAGAAGGATAGTCAACAAGGTGGACACACTAGTCAAACTCCCCAGGTGAACCGCTACAGAGGAGATAGAGTTGGTCCAAAGATGGAGAATCAAGGTAAGGAAAATCTGAAACAAATCCACAAGGTAAGGAGAACCTGAATCAAATCACACAAGGTGTTAAAGAGAATCTAAATCACATAAGGTAAAGAGAATCTAAAACAAAGTGCACAAAGTGAGGAGAAATTAGAACAAATCACACAAGGTAAGGAGAAATTAGAACAAATCACACAAGGTAGGGAAAATCTGAAACA
Organism: Liolophura sinensis; assembly: GCF_032854445.1. NCBI lineage: Eukaryota > Metazoa > Mollusca > Polyplacophora > Chitonida > Chitonidae > Liolophura > Liolophura sinensis. Next base: position 25,369,268 of record NC_088301.1, on the reverse strand, counting down.
AACCAAACAAGGTAAGTTCGAATGTTGCGTCTCAAATCTTGTATTATCAAGTGACAAGGCAAGCACCTGAACCACATGACTACATCAGTAAAGTTGCAGACAAACTGACTGCAGCAGATACATAACCTTCCTTGCCAAAGGTAATCCATATATAAATAAAATTGTATTTAAATGATGTGCTTCCACCTTATGGATGTGATTGCTCATATAACTGTCTCTACAGAATCAAAAACATACAAGACCAGAGAATGAATAAAATATCCAAGCACATGAAATATTCAAATTTATATACTGCTTTGGTGCTCTTTCTCCATATATTTATTCATTTCATTGATGTTCTAATGCATAAGAATTTTTGTTATCTTGGAGTATTCCACCCATCTTTGCCAGATATCTGACAAAAATACTGAGTTTAGACCATGGTCAAACCAGAAAGATGTTTTATACGTGAAATAGTAATGTCTTTTTACCATCCACAACGAAATCATCCCAACACTCATGGCATACAGATCATAGCTAGACAGAGACGATGCCACCTTCTCTTGCATGGTTTGGATGAGTTGTTGGTACTGTCTGACTAGGCCTTGACCCTGAGTCTCCCATGACCTTTGACCTGACTGTGTTTTACCAGATGACAGCCAGGCATGAGTCGCCTGCTGAAGTTCTTCATACAAAATGAAAGATCTGTCTGTTCAAACATAAAAACAGATACGTAGACACAGTAAGTACATAATTGGTTTCTTGTACCTAATGCACATTTTACAGTGCGCGAAAAGAAAACAAGCACAAATTTGCGAAAGCTATGACATCATAAAAAGTCAGTCTTGTCTTGTTAAGTGAATACATTAAGAGGGTGATTCAAATTTGACCAACCCACAGACACACCGACCAGCTGACTCAGAGAGTCGCTAAACACAGCTAAAGATAAGTTAAAGTGAACATAAAGTCGGCCACTAAGTCTGAGTTAATCAATAAATGTTCTAAAAATATTTTAAAAAATTCCACACTGCTTTTCAACAAAATAAATAGCAAACAATCATCAGTACCTTGCCACTCAATTGGTGACGCCATTTTGCCATGTTATAGCTATCTAGAGGCACAAAACCTAGGGGCTCTCCCAAACCATCAAAACAATGTGACAATGAGAAAATACAAACGAAAACGCTTGATACCCCACCAAAGAGTATCGGCTCTGTTTCATGTTCAAAGGGCCACTGTTCCTTTTAGTTTGGCGCTCGGGCAGGACGATATTCGTGGGCACAAGAGTCATGTTTTAGCAGTTTGGCTCATCCTGATCCTGCACAGGTGTAAGCATTAGGCCTAGCTGGCTGTACCGATTCAGGGAATTTACTGAACATAGCAGGATCTTTTGACTGATAACACACTCTTTCATTCAAATTTTTGGATGATATTCTCATAATAAATCTGATTATGCTAAGAAAAAATAATGCAAAGTCACAATATTTTTCCCCAAGCTATGACTCTTCCCATGGCCATTTCCTTGCCAGCTCACCCTGACAAGTTACTGCAGTATCCTGCCTAACATGTACGCATTGAGACACGAACAGCCATTCTCATTTCCCTGCTCATAAATGTGTGGCTCAAAATGCACCCGTTTAACACTTGAACTAACTGTGAAATCCAATTTACAGCATCGATACCTGTCTATCCACTATAAGAAACCACACTGACAATCAAGAGCTAAAAGGTTTTCTGATGTGACAACCAATTATCACAAGACTATTTTGGTGCTAGTGATTGGCCAGGCTCATAAGGGCTTCTACAACATGGCTACTCGGAGTGAAGTGTCTGTCAGTGCCGTATCCCTAATACTGAACTTTATAGAATATTTTACACATTTTTTCTGTGATAACCGTGTCCTATATCATTTTTTCTATGCATATGTAGTGGCAGACTTTATGTTCACTTCAACATCAGAAGAAAGACTACTGAAAATTGTATCAGAAGCTGCTTTCAATTTAACTTTTTACATCTTTTTCTGTGCTTGAATTCTATAGAGAAAAACCGGCCCGGATAGCACAGTTGGTAGAGCGTCCGCTTCGGGACCGGTAGATCCAGGATCAATCCTTGATCGAGTCACACCTAAGACTTTTAAAAAAAGGAAGTTGTAACTTCCACACTTGGCGCTCAGCATGAAGGGGATAGTGCAATGACTGGTTGACCCATATCAGTATAATGGCTTGGGCGGGGCAGCAACAAGGAGGCACATTACACGTACATGCACCCTAATGATTCCTTCGTCGTCGTATGACTGAAAAATTGTTAAGTATGACGTTAAACCCCAAGCACTCACTCACTCACTCACTCACTCTATAGAGAAAACACTGCATGCTAGAGTCATTATTTCCCATGTGAAGAGTCTGTAAATTTCATCATTTAACAGGTTCTCTTGTGTGTCAGACTTGCAACAAAATGGTATTATATGATCCAAGATCCAAAATTTTGTTTCATGTATAACAAACGATAGTACAGTACTTACCTTTGGCAGGGTCTGGGAGATTCAGTTGTAAGATTCTCCACAGCTGTTCTGCGTTTTGCTGGTAGAGTCTGACTATATCAGCTGTGCTGGCTTCTTGAAGTACCTGGGGGATCAACATGCCCAGGTTGTTCATTGGTATGGGGAGGCCGTATAGAGTGGCCAGGGTGGGGGCTAGGTCTATCTGCTGAACCACAATGTTGTCATCATAGGGTAAGCCTGTGAAACAAGAGATGATTATGTGAACTATGGGTTACAGCATAAGAAGCGAATGTGAATGTACATCTAGGAGTAAAGACATTTCTTTGAGTTTAAAAAGTTTCAAAAATAGAGAAAAAATGTAAAACAAAAGTTAAAAGACTTAAAACCAGTGTAATACATATAATTAAATAAAAAAATGCCACGCAAGAAGCAGGGCTCAGCAATCCACAAATTCCTTGTCCATGGCCCATACTGAACCCATGCCTTGCTTGCCTCATGCTGTCGTGCATATTATCACAGAGTCTCATCCTGCTCCCTGAACGTTTGTTTTTAAGATGGAAGTCCAGATCTGGGAGTTAAGAAATATTAGTGAATTCATCTAGCAATATAGCCTTATGATGAGTAGGGCATCTCATGCTGGCTTCCTCTGGGGCCATACATGGGAAGGCCTGTCAGCAACCTGCGGATGATCGTGAGTTTCCCTCGGCCTCTTCCCGCTTTCCTCCCACCGTAATGCTGGCCGCCCTTGTATAGGTGAAATATTCTTGTAAAACGCCAATCAAATAAATAAATAAATAATGAGTAGGGAATAAAGGATTATGGCTTAATGCAAGGGATTTTAAAATCCCTTTTTAAAATTTTAAACATTTTAAAATGCAATTTCACTAATATTGCAGCCGTATCATGGTGAAGAAATGCTCAAACCAGGAAAATTAACAGTTAACAGAACTTAAACGTATGTGTGCATGATTGGGGATTTACATTGTACTTAACAATTTTTCAGTCTCATGACAAAGAAGAGTCATTAAGTGTGTCTACATATATTGTGTCTTCCTGTGGCAGGACAAGCCCATGCCGTCAAAGTCCCGCCGCCACTGAAGCATCATGACCAAGACACAGAACATGACACCACACCCAGTCACATTATACTCAAACCAGTTCTCTTTCCTTGCTCTAACCTCTCAATGCTGATCTGAGGCGGCCACAATTAATTTGTAACCACAGAAATGATATCAGCATAAATTACAACCAAATAAATACAGGTTTAGAAATAGACAGGCTTCATCACCTTTTCCATTGGCAAACTTGGTACTGATGAACACAGCTGGGGTAGTGGTTTCACTGGGAGAGGCCCCTCCGTGACCTCCCTGGTCTGCCATTCCATGGTCCCCGCACAGCAACAGCAGGCTGTCACCCTGTCCTTCTGTCATCTACAGAAAGAGGTATGAACAAAACTTGGAAACTAAAGGCAAAGAAAACACTAAAATAAAATACTTATAAAATAAAGGACCATTAAACACTGTCCTGGAAACCAGTTTGATTTCTTTTTTGGAATTTTTCTAAGCGACTAAATGCACTTAAAACACAGAATTCTATGGTGGTCTGTTGTGACCCAGAGATATTGGTGACGTCACTGCACTATTTTTGCCCTGAAATAGTTGGTTTCAAGGTCCACTAATTGAATGCATTCACAGCCCTAAATGAAGATGAATTCTGAATGATAAAATATAGAAATCTACATGTATCTGTGTCTACTGGAAAAAAGTTGCCATGACATCACTGGAAGAAACATGGTCAGAAAAGGCCACGGAAGAATCCAAACTTTTAAATGCATTCTACTAGGTCGAAAAATATTCTCAAAAAATTTAATCAAACTATTTTCCCGGACAACATTTAACGGTCTTTCATCTGACGTACTTCATGCTAGTGTGTTTTTTGTCCTTAAAAATTATCATTATTAGTAAGCAGGTAACTCAGTAACTCAGAGATAGAAAGTGCAATTAAGTGATGTTCTGATGCCATGTTATTAGCCATAAAACAAGAGTTTCGGAACCATACGATATTTCTGTCAACGTACAGTGGGTAACACACCAAACCATCAAGCTTGGTGTTGAATGAAATGCACAGGATTATCCTATTTCAAACTCGTAAGTGAAGCTTCAAATACAGTGATGACATGAAAAACCAATGTAGTCCCCATCGTACAAGTGAAATATTCTTTAGTACGGCATAAAACACCAATCAAATAAATAAAGAAAATAACAACCAATATATCAAAACAAGGGTGCTCAAGTTTAAAGCCATGTGACTTTGAATAAATTGTATCAGTCTGTGAAGTGGTTCTGTAGATACAGTGTCAAAGCTACACTGAACAGACAAAGTTTACAGCGAACAGACAAAGTTTACAGTGAACAGACAAAGTTTACAGTGAACAGACAAGACAAATTGACAACCAGTTGAACAATGCCATGTAGGCCTACAATATTATGACCAATAAAAAATGGGCGAATAATAAAAATGTTATGGAAATCAGGTCTTTGTAGCTCGTGGTGGAATTTCCCGCTGTGTGCAGCCTCAAGTCTGGTGGTTTGTGATCTACCTTTATAGGATACATTAAGAAAATTTGCTCTGACTCTAACTGAAGTTCTCTATTCATACACCTAATCAAGCTAATGCCACTTCTGCAGGTGAAATATTTTGTAAAGTCTTAAGCCTAAAGCAATGTCCCATTAATGCATGTTGTCTTTACATACTTGCTGCATTAATGACCTATGGATGTTTTCCACCACCTGGTCCATCTCCCTCAGTTTAGGTTTGACCAGTGGGCTTTTCGGTCCAGCCAGGTGTCCAATATGGTCCAGTCCCAGGTAGTGTAGGATCATGACATCCCAGTCTGACTGTCCCAACTCTGTGTCCAGGTGTCGACTGACATTCTGATCCACCTAAAACACACCCATCCATACACATCAATCAGTGCATCGCAAACTTGCCCATACACATCAATCAGTGCATCGCAAACTTGCCCATACACATCAATCAGTGCATCGCAAACTTGCCCATACACATCAATCAGTGCATCGCAAACTTGCCCATATACATCAATCAGTGCATCGCAAACTTGCCCATACACATCAATCAGTGCATCGCAAACTTGCCCATACACATCAATCAGTGCATCGCAAACTTGCCCATATACATCAATCAGTGCATCGCAAACTTGCCCATACACATCAATCAGTGCATCGCAAACTTGCCCATATACATTAATCAGTGCATCGCAAACTTGCCCATACACATCAATCAGTGCATCGCAAACTTGCCCATACACATCAATCAGTGCATCACAAACTTGGCACACTCACCCATACACATCAATCAGTGCATCACAAACTTGGCACCCTCACCCATACACATCAATCAGTACCTGGCACACTTGCAAATAAATACACATCAATCAATACCTGGCACACCCATCCATACACATCAATCAGTACCTGGCACACCAACCCATACACACCAATCAGTACCTGCCACACCTGCCCATACACATCAATCAGTGCATGACAAACTTGGCACACTCACCCATACACATCCATCAGTACCTGGAAGACCTGCCCATAAATACACATCAATCAGTACCTGGCACACCCATCTTCACACATCCATCAGTACCTGGCACACCTGCCCATACACATCAATCAGTGCCTAGCACACCTGCCCATCCATACACATCAATCAGTAACTGGCACACCAACCCATAAACATCAATCAGTACCTAGCACACCTGCCCATCCATACACATCAATCAGTAACTGGCACACCAACCCATAAACATCAATCAGTGCCTAGCACACCTGCCCACCCATACACATCAATCAGTACCTGGCACACTTGCCCATAAATACACATCAATCAATACCTGGCACACACATCCATACAAATCAATAAGTACCTGGCACACCCATCCATACACCTTAATCAGTTCCTGGCACATCTGCCCATACACAACAATCAGTACCTGGCACACTCACACATACACACCAATCAGTACCTAACCAACCCAAACACACCCACATCAGTCAAACTATGTGACTACGGCAGATAACTTTCAACACATTTAATGAAGGCAAAGCCATCTACATCAACATACAGTCGATATAATGTTGGAACATGTAGTCAGTAGGTATACCTGCACTTTATAACCTTGTGAGATCCTGAACTAGGTCAAAACAAATGAAGCCAATGTCAAATAGAATCATTTTCCCTTGTACAAAGCCGAAAGTTAATGAAACTAGTGTGTGTGGTGTAAACCAGCACAATTTAAGATTTGGAAAAAGTATTCAAAATTGATTGTTTATCTCTGATTTCACTTTTTCTGGTTGTCTCATGTGTGGTTGTCTGTTTGCCAAGGAACTAAATGTCATAGCTTTCAACATTACATGTATCTTGGTGATATGACAACAGTGTTTCCATCAAGCAGGCCAGTCCACATTCTGGCATAGGTATTGTGCTACCTCACTAAAATGCCATATCAAAGTTTATTCAACTGCTTATTCTGAGCAACAATTGGGAAAGTTACACCTTTGCAGTCTTAGGCCTAACTCAAATTGCCCTATAACTATGTCATTTTCATGTTACACAGTTTGGTTTTGTTGCCTGACTTCACCATACCTGTTGGTGTCAGCTATAATCGCAGTATCTTATTTATTTGTTCATTTATTTGATTGGAGTTTTACACCATACCCAAGAACAGAGGCCACCATTAATGGAACCCCAAGGCAACCTGCAGGTTTGTGGCAAACCTTCCCAAGTACAACCAGAGATGAAGCCAGCATCACCTGTACTTGAACTCATGGTGATTGCACTGGTGAGAGGCTCCTGTGTCATTGTGTTGTGCTAGAATGATAAACACCAAAACCTTACTTACGCACCATACACACACTTGGGGCAGATAAATTGAAGATATAGGTAGTAGTATTGTTCTACATGTATCTGAAAACCTAACAGAAGATGACAAATACCTCAGTATAGTCTGAAACAAAGAAGGACGTGGTGGGATCAGCTCTGATGAAATAATCTGGGAAAAGCTTTAGCCATGTCTCATCTCCAAAGAACACAAGTTTTTTGCCTGCCCTTTGAAACTGATCTAGGAGATTGTCTTCTGTGAGCTTCTGAGAATCAAAGTTCTTCACGACATCAGCAAAACTTGGAATTCCACCTGTTGTCAAAGCCTGAAACAAATAAATAGAATGGTCAGAGGTAGTATCCATTACTGTACAGAAAACAACATTTAAATAATATGTGTAGTCTCAATTTTAATATGTTAACAACCAAATAAATTAATTTAATCAAAATCAAACTTTACTCAGAAAATTTACATCTTTTCATCACACCTCTTCACCTTTCCAGAGCTGAATTATTAGTTACTGAACACAAACGCAAATAAATGACTTATTGAGTTATATTTTGTTATTTTGTGCAATAGATCACTGCCCATAAGCCTACTATTTATTACACTCCGTACACATGGTGCGAATGTCGAGCAGACCTGACAAATTTATTTGTTTGATACTCAAGAATATTTCACTTATATGCCTACGACGGACGCCAGCATTATGGTGGGAGGAAACCAGACGGAGCCCGAGGAAAACCAATGACCATCCACAGGTTGCTGGCAGCCCTTCCCACGTACTGCCGGTGAGGAAGCCAGTATGGGCTGGACTTGAACTCACAGCAATCCTACTGGTAGGAGGCTCCTAGGTCATTGTGTCCTCCTGGCATGCAAACCCCGTCAGCTACAGAGGCCCCAGAAATGTCAAATGAAAATGGGACAAATACTGTTTCATGCGATTGTGAAAATTAACGAAACAGAATCATTTTCATTCTATTTGTCAAAGTCAACCAGTCGATACAACAAATAGTACGGCAGCGTGTAAACACATCAGGTCAAAGGTCAAAGTGATTTGTGACGGTTCACCTTTATTCTAGGTAAGGTAACTGTGGGAAGCTGAAGTTTAACAACAAGTGGAACAGTCTCTCTTTTGTGGATCAGTTTCCTGGTATATTGCATATAATCCTTGTCACCATAAAGAAAATCTTTGCGCAAAGCATCTATCACCAAAATGATTAGTCGTTTGTGACTCAGAAATGTTGCGTTTTCGATTGCTGGGGTGTTGGTGGCGTGTCCAGGTAATACTGATTTAGATGGCATAAAACCCTGAAGGAAAATACTGCAAGAAAACACCATCAATAGTAAATTTACACACAGAAAAACATTGATACTGATCTCCATAGTGTGCTCGTTTGTTTACAGTGGAAGTTCATCAAAGGATCAGTTTCCGCGATTAATGTAAAATTCAAGAATGTTTAAGCGACAATCTTGAAAACGGACTACAGTTGCATTATACCATATGCAACTTTAACTGACACATTTACAAATGTCATAAGTCATGACATATTCATTTCAATAAATTTCATAATCTTTGTTCTATTGTAATTTGCATCTGTATGAAATTTAACCCGAAAATATAAAAAGATATTTCTTATCATTTTCCGCTCTTGATTTTTGCACAAATCGTATGGACAGCATGGAAGGAGAGGAAGATTTCGGAGTGCTCAAAATCAACAAGTCGTTTGCCAAAAATTATGACAGATACAGACAGAAGGAGGAACTCCAGAAATGTAATGAATGATCACAATTTTTATAGCTTTATTGCTCTGCATCTTATAATGGCTGACAATAGTAAACTGTGGATGTGTCCTTTCGGCCGTTGTTGTTGCTGCTGTTACGATGAAGCCTTAGATCAAATGATGATGAGCGAAATCACGGCGAAGTATTTATATACATTGACAGTCACGTAGGAAAGTTAACACATTATGTACACACATGTACCAGGTAGTTGGCTGGACGGAGGCCTACATTTGAAAAGTTAAATGCAAGAAACTAGGCTAGCCGAGAAATCTTGGCTGTGACTGTTGATATTTGGGCCCAACCTAGCTCTGCATACCTCTATACCTTTGCCTACCCTGTGATAGAGCCATACCAGGTTTTGTTTAATTTTCTGCCACCTCGCACATCAGGCTATTATCTTGTGTGTCATGCGAAAGTAGAGACCTGCAGAAATATATGCACTCTAATTTCGGCTGCCTCACCTTTATTCTTTAGCAGCCTGCTCGTCTCCAAAATCATCGCTCTAAATTCACCACTCAGCAAACGACAGGTTCTCAGATTAGAGGTTGAGCAGCCATCAAAGTATTTCTCAACCTTCTTACTATCTTAAGTAATCGCTTCTGTTACACATGCGCTCGTTATTGCCTTCGCTGAAGCTGAAAGGTTTACATAGGCCGAGCATATATTGTGTGTATGGTAATGATTTGCACTTCTTCGGTTTCTTATATGTAAAATAAGGTGACAACTCATCAATCTCGACTTTGATAGGTCAACCTTTTCTGTGCACGCTAACAGGGAGTCTGATAGACCATATCACTGTATGTCTGTCAGTGTTGCTTACTTTAAAAAAGATTTTAGGTTTGAGACATGACAACCTTTCAAATAAGTAAGGGAAGCATTTAAATTTGGATGCACAAATGGGTGTTTGAGCATTTTCTTTGAGTCAAACAACCAATACAAACTTAATTATGGAATATTTGACAGGGCACAGTGACATTCAGTTGATAACTTGACTTCTATTTGTTGACTTCTATCGCTCTCTGGATGCATAAGTGATCCAGGCTGTAAGATTGTCAAATGGGTTAGTGTTGTCAGTAAATGAACATCAATCTACCATCCGACTGTTTGACCGATGCTGGTTCACCAGTCAAAATTGTAGTAATGATGCAGACTGGAGTTACCAGTGTTGAAACCATGTAGCTGAGAAATTAAATTTACAAAATTGCCTTAGTTATGATGAAGCTGTGCACACACTATCTCCTGCATCAAAAAGTAAAGTAGAACATTACCAGTAAATAATATTGTCTAAGTGTAATTATCTTTGGTTTGCAGTACTATATTTTACACTTTACATACATGAATCAAAGCTGAGTTGTTTTGCGTTTATTTCAGTGAAGGATAAGTATGGTAATGTGAGCAATGAGGAGTCTACCAGCAGCTCTGAAACAGAAGATGAGGATGCAGAGGTAATTATGCCTGATAATAATTAACTGCACCCTCCAGTATATTGTCCTTTCTGCTGGGCAGCAGGACCTTGCTGTCATTTTATTGACGTCAAGTGTTCTTTTCCCAGCTCATCATGATGACATCACATTAAAGACAGTACGACATTGCAGTAGAAATTGAAACATTGTATACATTACATCTGTGGTGTAGATGTTACATTGAAATCCATTCTTGACGTAACAGTGGCTTGACACTAGCTGCTTCACACCAGTGCCAGCTCACAGGATTAAAAAATATGCCACCTCCCCATAGAACAGACATGACATGTGCAATCTGGATGCCTAAAGCTTACCCGATTTTTATAGCAAGATTTCCTGGAGGTTCAGATGGATGGTTATTAACGCTGAAATCTTTTGTTTTCTTTTTCAGGCTCTCACAGCTAGGGTTAAAAAGGACTGGCTAAGAGCTTATGCAGCTGTAAAGAGTAGAGATCCAAAAATTTACCAGAAGGATATCAAGTTTTACCATTCTAGCTGTAAGTGTTTGTTAAAGTTTGTCCGTCCATCTTTTGTTTGGATCCTTTTAAGGGCCCTTCTTGGATGAGTGGTTAACATGCTAACGTAGCATAATGACTCAGGAGCTCTCAACAATGCTATCGCTGTGAGTTGAAGTTCAGCTTAAGCTGGTTTCCTCTCTAGTCGCTCTGAAGTAAAGGCTGTCTGCAACCAAGAATAACCTAAACAACAGTGGTCAGCATTATGGTGGGAGGTAACCAGGCAGAGCCCAGGGGAAACCCAACAGATATTTCAACATACAACCAGAGAGGAAACCAGCATGAGCTGGACTTGAACTCCTGGGTCATTGCTCTGTGCCAGCATGATTTTCACTAGGTTATGAAGGCCCTAATACTAACAACAAAGAGGATTTACAAAAAAAAAAATTATTGACAAGTAGATGAATATTTTATTCATGTTGTGATTAATTAGTTCCAAAAGGTGTAAAATCCTTAAAGGGTGACGGTCACTCTGAATTGTGTATTTTCTTCATTACCGATAGCGAATTCAAGCTCTGATGAAGGTGAGACAAGCAACAGAAAAAAGTCACAGAAAAAGTCAACAAAACAGAAGCCAGTGACTATAAAGGATTACGAGAGAAAGGTCATTCTAGAAAAAGGAGGGTAAGGTCTGATTATGCCTGCCAATAAAATGTGGTGGCATTCACTGGTTCTGCATTAATCATTTAAGTTGATTATTCCTTGAGTAACAATTTTTTTTAAAACAAACAAATAAATTAATTAATTCATAAACATTATGACTATCAAGAATTATGAAAGAAAGGTTAACTAATGAAGAAATGGGTATGAAGGTCAAGTTTTCCCAGAAAAAGGAAGGCATAGGCTCAACCATTATGAACATGAAGCATTGTTATCCAAATTAAAAGGACTACCAATGACTGTGAGGAAAAAAATATGTTAAAAACTCTTCATTTTTACAACAAGTATTAAAGAAAAAGGATGGTAGGGTCTTACATGTATGAACCTTATAAATTACGAGGAGAGAAATGTCTTATATAGTGAAAGAAGAAGAAGTATTACAGCAGCATTATTTACCATAAGAAGCACTTTTAATGTGTTAAGATCATGTCATTCTAGTGTTTTAAGTGACGAAGATGAGGCTGACTACCAGGAGAGGGACAAGGAGGAGCTGGGGTATTATGAGGAGCAGGAGGAGATCAAGAAAAGGTGAGAGGTCAGGGTTCAGGGCTGATCATAGGTCAGGTCATATGTCAGGCCAAAGGTTTTGTGAAAGATGTAAGGTTTCTGATTGAAGACATTCCCATGTATTTGGTGAATGAGAATTTCGTATAAATGATTCCTAGGTAATTGGTATGTACTGGGGTATTTTTGAACTAACTTATCTTTGCCATATCAGGTTAAAGACATACAATCTACCAAGACCAATATCTCTTGACTTCCATTTTACTCTCTCTATATAGGGTAATTCCTGGTAAGTTAACATGGCTTTAATGAATAAAATCATTTTTCTGAAATATTCTGGTACCAAAATATATGTTACCTGGATTTATTTTGTTAATTTATCATAAATGTGTTTAAAAATCAAATGTAGAAAGTGTAGTCTATTCCGCAGCCTTTAAACTGTCTGATGTCCATTTAAGTACATTGATATTTCCATGATGTATACAAAATTTTGTGGTAACACATGGCTTGTGCTGCTGTTTAGCCAATCACAGTGTGACTTGCATCTTAAATGAATAAACTCATTAACATCACCCGTATGTGGGAAGGTCTGTCAGCAACCTGCAGATGGTTGTGGGTTTCCCCTGGGCTCTGCCCAGTTTCCTCTCACCATAATGCTGGCCGCTGCTGTATAAGTGAAATATTCTTGAGTACGGCGCAAAACACCATTTAAAAAAATAAATAAATAAATCATTAACATCACTGTAGCATCTAGTGGCAGTTGAAGTTTGTTGATGCTGGACTTTATATGTATGAAGATTTAAATGATTTCTTTTATCTGCTTGGTTTCAGTTTTCAGACAGCTTTCGATTCAGATGATTCAGACACAGAATTACTCCAGCACAGACCAAAGACAGAAAAAGAGAAGGTACTGCTTTCATTTAGACAGTAACAAAAAGTTTTTCTCCCACAGATTTTGCTCAAGTGCATGCATTTATGCACTTGGTATGAGGTGGTGATCTTTGCTTGACATTTACTGATCAGAATTATTCATTAATTGGTGTTTTATACTGGATATAAAACTTGTAAGACAGTGGCCAATATAGTGGTGGTAGGAAACCTGGGAAGAGCCTGCGAACAATTCAGGCTGCTAGCAGACCTTCCCGTGGTCCCATAAATACAAGACTGCTTGGACTGTTCTAGTACAGGGAGGCCACTGAGAATGATCAAAATAATGTTTTTAATACAAGATTAAGGAGCACTTTTCATTTCTCATAGAATGTTAACCTATGAGCTTGTTCCTTGTGAACTTGGCCATTCACCGTAGTCATTTCTCAGATCAAGGGACACCAATTGGATTAACCTGTTCAGTACTGATGTTATCATATACAATACACTGTAGTTGTTGCTAAAAATAAAATGGTGCTGCATTCATGTATAATGTGTTAAAGTTTTAAAACATGTCTGACTGCATGATGAAAGGAAATATTTTATAAGCCCTTGCGCATGCAAAAGGTTTGGCGTCATCTTAAATACAGGCCCTGGTGTAAATGTCAAGAGAAAACCCTTTGTTGTTTTCGTAGAAAGCTGAGGAGGATGACTACAGAGAGTGGCTGAAAGGACAGAAACCTGAACCAGAGGAAGATGCTGAGGATTTGGTGAGATTGGGGAAGTGGGTAGAATTTGGTGAAAATGGGAAACATGGGTAGAATTTGGTGAAAATGAGAAACGTGGGTACAATTTCGTGAAAATGGGAAACGTGGGTACAATTTCGTGAAAATGGGAAATGTGGGTAGAATTTAGTGAGGATAGGAAATATTGGAGAATGTGGATAGGATTTATGGGGAATATGAAATATGCTGAGGATTTCTTGAGGATAGGAAATAAAGTTGGTATTGCAGGAAGATGGGAAATGTAGATTGGGGAGTTATGGAATGTGATGAGATATGTTGATGATGGAACATAAGGAGCATTAGGCTGATCCCTACCATGCAATGTTCTAAGCACTATTAAAAAACTGTAAATCAGAACTGCCTTGATCCAAAATTGTGATGATTTCTTCTGTATTCAGATCCCACTGAAACAATACTGGACCGATCCCAAACTGGAGGAGGGGGAGAAATTTTTGAGAGATTACATATTAAACAAAGGCTACCTTGAGAAAGATAAAGACAGGTAAGTTCAAACCTTTAAGTAAAGTTTCATTCCAAACTGAATTGAAATTTGTCCAATTTAAATAAGATTTATGGGTTTTGGGTTACCAATAAAGGCAACAAAACATATCTGCAAGATAGATTGTATAAAAATATTGAAATATTACTCCTTTTTCATCTGACTGATATTCATTACAGTCTGCGCAATGTCTTATTTTTTGATGTATATCTGCATTTTTAAAATAGCCAGTTTTACATGTATAAGAGAATTTTTTCTTTTTTGTAATCAAGCCCACCTACACTTTCAGTTATTTCTTTATTTTATTGTACCCTGTTTTTGAAGGGCAATCTCATAGGTATATTTATATGCAAACAAACAGTGGCAGTGGTGCTTATGCTGTAATCTGTGTTAAACAGAAAAATGGTTTTATTTGGCTTCTAGAATTCCGACATATGATGAGATCGTGGATGAAGCAGGGTTTTCATCAGAAGAGGAAATTTTGAAGAAACAGGAAGAGTTTGAGACAAAATACAACTTCAGATATGAGGAACCTGATCAGGAGTTTGTATGTGAACTTTGTATACTTATTAGAAGCTAGAAAATACATTTACTTGAGTCATAGATTTAGCCAGGGGGTGTCTCGGTGTTCAATTTGACACAGCCTGTTCTGATAAAATTAACAAAGGAGAGATACTGAAAATTGGAGAAAAATTAGAAATGAGACAGCTTGATTTCAAATTTTGGCTAAATCTATTACTTTCATCTTTTGAACGTGTGTGTGTGATCTACCACTCAGTTCTTCTGAGCTAAAGTAAAAGAAGCCTGTTCGATCTTTGATTTGTGAACAAATGGAGAATTTTGTGAATGACGAATGGAGTACTGTGCTATGCTAGTTTTTAAGATGACTCTGTGTTGAATATTCTATTCCAGAGATTTTTTGGCCAAAAAATCCATGAGTGCAAATCCAATTTAATTTTTGCTGTTGTTTTAGAATAGCCCAAGTATTAACCTTTCTCAAAATACAAGCCTTGTTTCGTGCAGTTGTTTGAGCAAAATCAGTAATTAAGTTCCCAAAATTCATAAAGTGGGTCGCAGTATAACATTTGCCAAACTTTAGAATCACTTTAGCACTATTAAAGTTTTGCTTTTCATTTTCATGTGTCGTTAGCATATTTTTGTTGTATGTGGGTTCAGGGAATATCCTGCAGTCTTGATAGTTTTTGTGTACATTGTTTCTATATTCATTGTTTAACTTCATCACATTTTAATTTTAATTTCAGATTAAACGTTACCCCAGAACCATATCCGAATCTGTCCGCAGAGAAGAGAATAAGCGTTCAGTTAAAAGAGCAGAAGTGAAGGACAGAAAAGACTTGGTAAATCCATTCATTTGTCTTTATTATTCTAAGGATTTTGTTAAATATTTACAGAGTGTATTGTCCGCATTAGAGAAAGTTCCAATTTAATTTATTTCTGCATTCAAAGAAACCTAGGAACCTCGAGAGGCAAAGGTTCAGAAAGGCAAACTTTTGGAAACTTTTGGTCCAAATGGCTTTTGCGGTCCCAAAATTCATGTATGATTGCAGGGGTAAGCCTACATGTTAAAGATAAGGGTATAGTAAATGACCTGTAGTTTCACCTAGGGACTAAGAAAGGGTATCCCATAATTCATTGCGTTGATTGTAGTTCTTGCTGACTGGGGATTATACCGACAGTTCAAGAATGTAACAAACAAGCTCACGCTTCACTGAGCAGTTAGTCTGTGCTCCTACCACCAACAGTTCATGTCTTCCTCAGTTTTGATCATAAAAATTTGAGTACATGCTCTAGGTTGATTGTTTTATTATAGTTATTTTGTGATAAATGGGAATTTGGGGGAAAACTCTGTGGAGATTAAGTGTGATTACCCAGTACCCGTATGCATGTGGAGTGTTATGTCAAGTATTCGTTTTTAAACTGTAGGGCTCTCCGTATACAAAACTGTAGCAGAATATAGTACACCACGAATCCATACTTGCAGACTAGGCCAACTAGCAGACAAGATATAGATGTCAAATTGCAATCAAAGCGATACCTACATATGTGCGTTTGCACCGCTACAGCTAAACATTTGGTGATTATGGTGTAATTTGAGACTGTCAACTTCTGCCCATATTTCGTTAACATGAATGCTTAATTTACTGTATATTTAATCGAGCCCTCTCAGTTGAAATTTTAGTCATACAGATTGGTTTTATGTATATGTAGACACAAACGACTTACAATCACAGAACTTGAAATTTCCACAAGTCTACGCATCTACAACACAATTTTTGCTGGCGAAAGGCAAAACAGTAATCTTGTGTGGTGTTGCAGACATGTAAATCTAGTCCCGGCAAAAATGTTGTGCGAACTCCTACTAAGTAATTTGATAACAACTCGCACACAGTGTTACCAAAAAAAGGTAAAATAAAATAGTGATAGTTTTCGGAAACCTCGCATGGAATGTGTCCGGAGACTTGCACACCGCACTGTCAGTGACTTGACCCCATATGGCGAAGATTAGCAACCAGAGCTGCCAAATGCCGTGCACCTGGTTAATGAAACAGGAGGGGAGCTAATGGCTCCCTTCTGTCATCTTGCCGCCAACTCATATCACGCGAAAGTAAACGACAGTTCCTCACATGCGAAACCTTAGTGTCATTTACCGTACTCCTGTTTCCATTGGCGTAAATTGTGGACGGACTGGAACGCCTGGATTGACGTCCAACACAGTTGAAAATCAGAAATCAGTGTTTAACAATACATAAATGCATGAATTAATTTTGTTAAACAGGAGAAACACAAAAAGCGAGAAGAGTTGAAACAGCTCAAAAATTTGAAGAAACGAGAAATCCTGGACAAGATGGAAAGGCTGAAGGAAATAACGGGGAATCCATCATTAGGCTTCAATGAAGAGGACTTGGAGGCAGATTTTGACCCTGAGAAATATGACAGATTAATGCAGGTAAGAGGGCTCAGCAGTCATATAATTTTAAAGTTGAATCTCATGACCGTGGATTTAATTGGTTGCTTCTAGACATAAAGACGGCTTAGCCAATAAACATAGTGCTGTGCATGTATTTGTTTTGTCATCATAGATTTGATAATAATCAAAAAATCAGAAATGATTCTGTAGCTGTACAGCATGTTAAAACAGAAAGTTACAAATTAGTATTCTTGAAATGAAAAGATATCTACTAATATACGTGTTGGCTGCATGGCTTGAAAGTTTCTACTGTCGAAAGCTTTGGTAAAATCTCATGGCCACCAACACAGCGCAAGGCTAAATCTGAATCTATCTAATAGTGTTGTGTCTCCATTTACTTAGGAACTCCTGAGTTTGGGATTGCATATCCAATGTAATACACCATTGGGTTTCCATGGACATAGGATTGAGTTTGGGATTACATGTCCAATGTAATACACCAGTGGGTTTCCATGGACATAGAACTGAGTTTGGGATTACACCTCCAATATAATACACCAGTGGGTTTCCATGGACATAGAATTGAGTTTGGGATTACACCTCCAATATAATACAGCAGTGGGTTTCCATGGACATAGGATTGAGTTTGGGATTACACGTCCAATATAATACACCAGTGGGTTTCCATGGACATAGGATTGAGTTTGGGATTACACGTCCAATATAATACACCAGTGGGTTTCCATGGACATAGAATTGAGTTTGGGATTACATGTCCAATATAATACACCAGTGGGTTTCCATGGACATAGGATTGAGTTTGGGATTGCATGTCCAATACAATACACCAGTGGGTTTCCATGGACATAGGATTGAGTTTGGGATTGCACGTCCAATACAATACTCCAGTGGGTTTCCATGGACATAGGATTGAGTTTGGGATTGCACCTCCAATACAATACTCCAGTGGGTTTCCATGGACATAGGATTGAGTTTGGGATTACACGTCCAATACAATACACCAGTGGGTTTCCATGGACATAGGATTGAGTTTGGGATTACACATCCAATATAATACACCAGTGGGTTTCCATGGACATAGAATTGAGTTTGGGACTACACGTCCAGTGTAATACTCCAGTGGGTTTCCATGGACATAGAATTGAGTTTGGGATTACACGTCCAATATAATACACCAGTGGGTTTCCATGGACATAGAATTGAGTTTGAGATTACACATCCAATATAATACACCAGTGGGTTTCCATGGACATAGGATTGAGATTGGGATTACACGTCCAATATAATACACCAGTGGGTTTCCATGGACATAGAATTGAGATAACCGGCCCGGATAGCACAGTTGGTAGAGCGTCCGCTTCGGGACCGGTAGATCCAGGATCAATCCTTGATCGAGTCACACCTAAGACTTTAAAAGAGGAAGTTGTAACTTCCTCGCTTGGCGCTCAGCATGAAGGGGATAGTGCAACGACTGGTTGACCTGTATCAGTATAATGGCTCGGGCGGGGCGGCTTACTTGCCTTCAGTAAGTCGTCTCAGTGAAGCAGCACTAAATAAAAGAGCGGTGGAAATCCGTCCTGCAACAAGGAGGCACATTACACGTACATGCACCCTAATGATTCCTTCGTCATCATATGACTGAAAAATTGTTGAGTACGACGTTAAACCCCAAGCACTCACTCACTCACTGGAATTGAGATAGGGATTACACATCCAATATAATACACCAACATGTTGTCAAGAACTCTGGATGACAGTTTAAACCATACAGAGCTAAAGGAACATGCCTCATTCTTAATGCCTTGGACATTCTTATTGCTGGGATGGATTGATGGGGGAGCACAATCATATAGGTAATCTGAGCTGTTAACACATGGGCCATGGAAACACTGCTGTGAACGTGCCAGGCACGAAAAGTGGCAAAGGGAATGGCATGTCTTTGAGAATCTGGCGTTATTAAGAGCTTTATTATGGGTCTTGTGCAACTGCATGTCCTGTCATGTCAGTCATGTTTGTGTCTTTTAGAACGTGTTTGATGACGACTATTACGGGGAAGGAGAGCTCACCAAGCCGGCCTTCTCTGATGATGAAGAGCTAGGGTTAGAAGGTAAAGCATCTGGAAGGAAGTGTTTGAAAAAAACAAAAAAACCAAATGAAGAAAAGATCATGTGAAACATGCCAGTATGCCCCTTACACTGTTAAAAATATTTTTCTTTCTGCCTATCTCTTGTAAAGCTTGAAAACACACCTGATAGCAATAAAACAGTGGCTGTCACCTTCATTGGAAAGACACATTATTTTAGGAATTATTTAAATAGCGTTGTGAACAAATAACTTCTCAAAATTACATGAATGTCTTTCTCGGTTACGCAAAAAAGTTTTAAGTGCATGAAAAAAAGAACAAAAAAACAGAAATTGGGTCGAATTCATGGAGATCAGTGGAGATGTAGAAATATTAAGTGGCTGTCACTTCTCTTGATATTTCTTTGTTGTGTCTCTCTTGAGAGTAGTGAGTTTCTCTGTAACAATCTACCAGTGCCTCTGATTAAGAGAAAAATGATAACACAAGAGATGTTAGTTATACCACTTTGTTCTCATGTATCTCTTGTAACATTTGTCAATTGATCAGATAACTGGGACAACTGGGCAGGAAGAGAGGAGTATGAGGAGGGGTACAGTGCATATGAGGGTGCAGAGGATGGTCCACACGTAGATGATCCACATTTTAATGTAAGTTTTCAAACCTTCCTTGCCATATTTTTCTTTTTTTTTTAGGTCCTCTGTTCACCCCTCTATCCCTGGACCGATATTGTATTTTCAGATCAGTCTGCTGCGTGGTAACTCAATGTAGTGTAGAGATTTTTGAAGCCTGATTCCTCCCATAAATTGCATCTCTGTAATCTCAATGATATATTCTACAGAACAGACAAAAAAGGAAAACAAGTTAAAGCAAAAAAAAAAAAAAACCAAAAAAAAACCAGATATATCTGTGCCTAGCAGTCACCAAAGAGCAATATGGTAATCTATAATTTCTTCATAAAACATATTCTTATTAGATTAAGTATAATGTATGTCAGTATATTAGAGGTTTTTATGTAGCTTGATTTCGGACCACTTCGCTGACCTGGCGGTTAGAGGGTCTGCCTTGAAATCGAACTCGAGACCCGGTATCAATCTTGTGTCAGGTCACATCAAAGACTTGTGTGGTACTCATTGCTGCCTTGCTTAGTGCTCAGCTCTGAGAGGTTAGAGCCAGGGAACAGAACTGATTGGTCCGGTGTCAGTGTAATATGACTGGGTGGGGTGTCATGTCTGTTGTCTTCAGCATGATGGTACAATGGCGGCAGCACTTTAGACTCGCACTGCCACAAGAAGGCACAGTAAATGTACACAGAGCTAATGTCTCCTCATCTTCATATGACTGAAAAATTCTTAGATACATCACATAATTTAGTTCCTATTTCTTTTTTGTGTATGACAATATTTTGAAATCAATTTCTGTTTGCTTACAGATGGATGCTGATTATGACCCGAGCATAGTGCAACCAAAAAGAGAAGGAAAGAAGCAGAAGAAGAAATCAAAGTTTGCCCAGGCAGTGTACCAGTCAAAACCTGTATTTGATCCGGGTAAGATACATGTATCTTGATTATGGCCCCTTGTAACCCCTTTGTTTTTTTCTTTTTCTTTATTTTTTTTATGCCATTATCTTGCTGTGTTATGCACACAAGTGAAGACATCTATGTTCTTTTGAGTGTACATAAATTAAAAAGGCAGCAGAGAACTGTGTCCAGAAATACTAAAAAAGATGCTTCATCTAGAACACGGTCAACGTAGCATTTTGCCAAGTTAAAGAGATCACTTTTCACAAAGATTTCTACAATTGCGCTAAACTTCAACAATTTATGAATTTTATTCTGCTGATCATCTGCATTGATTTTGTCAAATTTTGTTTACAGATGAGAAGTCATTTGAGGCTTACTTTGATGAGTATTACAAACTGGACTATGAGGACATCATAGCTGATCTCCCTTGTCGGTTTAAGTACAGGAAGACTGTACCTAACAATTACGGGCTTACAATTCCAGAGGTGGGTGAACAGAATTGTTAGCCAGTCTGCTTATACTGGGTGTGGTATGTGTGAAGGTCTGTCAGCAACCTGCGGGTGGCTGTGAGTTTCCCCCTGGGCTCTGGGAAAGGCTGTTGATTTACTCTGGTTTATGCGCATAAGACTGACTCCTGACTGTACTGTACTAAAGGACAAGTTCTTGTAAGATTTACTGCAGTAGTTCATTAGAAGAAATTGAACACCTGGTTTCACAGTTCAGGATATCAGCCGAGATACTTGTAAGGAATTGAACAGCAGATCCTTTTTCAGATTCTTGTGTTATTTTCCAGATTTTATGATATCTGCTAAATGATAAGGAATTGAACAGCTTTGTTTAGAATCTTGTTTTTTTTTTATTTAGATTTTATGGGCTAATAAAAGGAATAGAAGTACAGGTGTGCATCCCTTTTGTTGTTTCAGATTTTATCAGCAGATTTCAGAACCTTGTGTTGCTGTTCTTTTTTCAGATTTTATCAGCTGATGATAAGGAATTGAACAGCTGGTGTTCTGTGAAGAAGATGAGTCAATACAAGTACGTATAAGAGTTTACAAACTTACAAAACCCTGGACATGACTGCTCATGTTTGGTGTTGTTTTACATATTGTTTTAGTTCAATTTTGGAAAAGATTTAGGCACTCCAGCAGGTTTAACAACCGGGTGATGATGTTAACCATAACCGGGTGATGATGTTAACTATAACCAGGTGATGAGGTTAACCATAACTTGGTGATGATGTTAACCACAACCTGGTGATTATGTTAACCACAACCGGGTGATGAGGTTAACCACAACCGGGTGATGAGGTTAACCACAACCGGGTGATGATGTTAACCACAACTGGGTGATGATGTTAACCACAACCGGGTGATGATGTTAACCACAACCGGGTGATGATGTTAACCACAACCGGGTGATGATGTTAACCACAACCGAGTGATGAGGTTAACCACAACCGGGAGATGGCGTTAACCACAACCAAGTGATGATGTTAACCACAACTGGGTGATGTTAACCATAACCAGGTGATGTTAACCATAAAAGGGTGATGATGTTAACCATAACCTGGTGATGATGTTAACCATAACCTGGTGTTGATGTTAACCATAACCTGGTGATGATGTTAACCACAGCCTGGTGATGATGTTAACCACAACCGAGTGATGATGTTAACCACTACCGAGTGATGATGTTAACCATAACCAGGTGATGAGGTTAACCATAACCGGGTGATGATGTTAACTATAACCAGGTGATGAGGTTAACCATAACTTGGTGATGATGTTAACCACAACCTGGTGATTATGTTAACCACAACCGGGTGATGATGTTAACCACAACCGGGTGATGAGGTTAACCACAACCGGGTGATGAGGTTAACCACAACCGGGTGATGATGTTAACCACAACCGGGTGATGATGTTAACCACAACCGGGTGATGATGTTAACCACAACCGGGTGATGAGGATAACCACAACCGAGTGATGATGTTAACCACAATCGGGAGATGGCGTTAACCACAACCAAGTGATGATGTTAACCACAACTGGGTGATGTTAACTATAACCAGGTAATGTTAACCATAAAAGGGTGATGATGTTAACCATAACCTGGTGATGATGTTAACCACAGCCTGGTGATGATGTTAACCACAACCGAGTGATGATGTTAACCACAACCGGGTGATGATGTTAACCATAACCGGGTGATGATGTTAACCATAACCGGGTGATGATGTTAACTATAACCAGGTGATCAGGTTAACCATAACCTGGCGGTGATGTTAACCACAACCTGGTGATTATGTTAACCACAACCTGGTGATGATGTTAACTACAACCGGGTGATGATGTTAACCATAACCGGGTGATGATGTTAACCATAAACGAGTGATGATGTTAACCACAACCTGGTGATGTTAACCATAACCAAGATGATGTTAACCATAACCAAGATGATGTTAACCATAACCAAGTGTTGATGTTATTTCAGAGGAGACCAAGAGGAATATACAGACTTAAAAAAGTACAGAAAGAAGTCAAAGAAGAAATACAACATCCTGACCAGTTTGCAGGACAAAGTGTGAGTAGCTTTTCATCTTGCAATTGAAATTTTCACGTTAAATATTTGTCTGTGTACAATTTATTCTCTGTCTTGAAAGATTAACAATTTATTCTAGTATCTATATGTATGTTGTATATATGTTAGTTTTGAGTTAAAATCTAAGCAGGGTTTGATTTGTTTTTAGTTTCCCTTGTACAGTTAGACTGTTGTCAGTTATTGGCCAAATATTACCATTTTATGTGAATCACAGAATATAATTCGATAACAGATGTGCATGTATTTTTGTTTTATGCACATATCCAGATGGCAAAGATTAAATTTTTTGTTTTCCAATGCGTATATACTAGGGGCCCTCCTGGGCTAAGTCAGCTAAAGGATTGTTCTCGATATGTCCCTGCCTCAAGTACAGTTTCCGCTCGGTGGGCTGCAGTTTTAAGTCAGGAGGTTTGTCAGGTATCTGACAAGGTCAGTGGTTTCTGCAGGCACTGTGGTTTACTGCAGGCACTGTGGTTTACTGCAGGCACTGTGGTTTTCTCGATCCTAATCTTGACTATCATGGTTTTAGTGAAAAGTTCTGGAGTGCAGCATTAAACACCAATCAGTAAATAAAATCAAGGTGTCATGTTTTAGCCCTTGAACTAAGTTATGGAGATACTGCAGTGTAAAATTTGTGTGTGTATGTTGCTTTACCTGTAGAAGAAAAGACAAATGTGTGGTAATTTGCAGTGCCTGTTGAATTTAATTGATTCAGTGTGTCCGCCACACTGTATATGTAATGGTCTTATACTCAGACTCGCGCTAGTGCAGCATAATGACCCAGGAGTCTCTCACCAAATCTGATGCTATGAGTTTAAGTCCAGCCCATGCTGGCTTCCTCCCCGGCCGTACGTGGGAATGTCTGTCAGCAACCTGTGGATGATTGTGGGTTTCCCCTGGGATCTGCCCGGCTTCCACCCACCATAATGCTGGTCGCCGTCATATAAATGAAATATTCTTGAGTACTGCGTAAAACACCAATCTAATAAATAAATGAATTCCACAGCTATGGATAGTATGCATATGCAATTTTCCATGCAGAGGGAAAGACATGGGCATTCATGCAGAGTCCTTCCTTTGAAGTTAGATATCAGCTGTATATATAAATGTTGATGTAATTAAACTGATTTTGTCTGGTTTTTTTTTTTTTTTTGGTTTTTTTTTTTTCCAGGAAAAAGCCTTCCACCTCAAATGGAGTTGTGGAAGACAAAGAAAGTGATAGTCAGAAAACATCAGTGAAGAAGAAACAAAAGAAACAGCGCATTGAAACAGTTACAAGTGAAAGTAGTGCAACAGACATGATCGTGTCTGATGGTTCTGGGGAGTGCTCAGAGACAGCGGGGTCAGCACATTCAGCGAAGAACATCCCAAAGAAGAAACGGAAATGGAAGCAGGAATCACGTGAAGATCTTCTTCTCACAGGAGATGGATCAATAGGTGATACGGGTGACCGGTTGTCAGACCAGGTCCAGGGTGGGTCAGGTTACCATGCCGATGGAGTGTTAAAGAAAACCAAACAAGGTAGTCAAACAGACACGTCACAAAACGTGAAACAGAACATGCGGCAGAAGAAAAAACAGAAGAGGAAGAAGAAACGACACCAACCCATTATTTCAGACGATCGTCTAAAGGCCTATGGAATTAACCCAAAGACGTTCAAACAGAAAATGAAGAGATCAAAAACTTCATGAATGTGAGGCTTGACTGAAAGTAACCATTTGCATGGGCAAAGAATGAAGGAATGAATTTCTTCAGACTGTGTTTCAATACTGTTTACATGTGTGTGGGGATGCTGAAAATATGGGAACATGTATCAAAACCTTAATTTTGGTTGACTTCATTTTATGTTAGGAAGCTTTTATTGCCCATTATAATTCAGGCAAAGTGTCATCACTTGAATGGAGTTAAGGATGCCAATAATCTTGTTGCTAAGAGACACGATTAATCATGATAGGATATGGCATACCTGGAATACCTGTTTACTGTAATTCTTCAGCCTTTTCACATGTTTGCAGTGTTTATTCAAGCAAATTCTGAGGATATTATTCTGTGTTGACATAAAATTACGTTCTGTGAAACCCTGAAATCTTCCAATCCAACCGTAGTAGTTTTGTTTGTCCAAAATGAAGTTAGAAACATGCATAAACTGCACTGAAAATTGCTCTTTTGTATGTGGAAAGGTTGAGGAATTAAGGTACCAAGTGAAGGAAATTAAAGTATTGGAGTAAACCACCATACTTCAAAAGCAGCAGAACTTGAGAAATGGGATATAGTGTGTGTGTGATGTGAAATTGCACACAAATTTTCTTCAAATTCATAGGATTGACTCATCAGCATGGGTTTATCTTGAAACACAAAATTTCGATATAATTTTTGCCTTACAGGAATGTCACACAAAACAAACCAGAAAAACACAGAAAAACCAACCATGACAGGAAAAAAACATGAATCATGATCAAATAATTTTATTTTTCTTAAAAAGATGACAAATGATAGAATACAGTGGTAACTATGAACAAGACACTTAAATTAATTAGTGTCAACATTCAGTTGAGTTTATAAAATAACAAAGTCAGAAGTGATAAGCATACAATGTCACTGCTTCAGCGGGAAGGCACAATTCATCTGCTAAAAGATATTAACAGAACCCGCATTTGGGATCAAATGGTTAAATACTAGTATCACAATTTGCAATGAAGATTATCAAATGATTTAAATAGATCCACAGGGGCCCTAATTTAAAAGTACATCATTCTCAATCTGACAATGATAATGTCATTTGTTATTTACCCTGAGGAAGACAATGGGATTCCCTTTGCAGATATGCCTGCTGCATATGTTCCTGTTTAATCCAATCAACAAGTTATAAGGAAATCACAAAATGGGTCTACCAATTCATTGTAAATGGTCACTCCAGGTGCGTTCACTCTGTTGGATACAATGTTAAGCCTCTTTCAACAACATATACATGTAGTGTCCCTATCACTAAACCTACAGTTTCAGTGTCCCTATACAGGCAGTTGGCTTAACTCTAAGCACGACACCACACACCTGTACTACAATTTCAGTGTCCCTCCACATGCAGTTGCCTTAACTCTAAACATGACACCATGCATCTGTACTATAGTTTCAATGTCCCTACACATGCAGTTGGCCTAACTCTAAACATGACACCATGCATCTGTACTATAGTTTCAGTGTCCCTACACATGCAGTTGCCTTAACTCTAAACATGACACCATGCATCTGTATTATAGTTTCAGTGTCCACATACATGCAGTTGGCTTAACTCTAAACATGACACCATGCATCTGTACTATAGTTTCAGTATCCCTACACATGCAGTTGGCTTAACTCTAAACATGACACCATGCATCTGTACTATAGTTTCAGAATCCCTACACATGCAGTTGGCTTAACTCTTAACATGACACCATGCATCTGTACTATAGTTTCAGTGTCCCTAAACATGCAGTTGGCTTAACGTGGAGTATTACACAACATACCTGTACTATTGGTCCACTATTCCTAAACATGAAATTGGTTAGAATGTAAAGCATCATGGAAAACCATACCTGTACTCGACTTTCAGTGTCATCAAGTTATTGATTTTACAATAATTAGGTACATTAAACTTTATAAATAGTTGAGATCACAATTGTAACTGGAACATGGAATGATGCCATCAACAATACATGCCTTAACAACAACAGAGATTTATTCTCTGCAAAATGAAGTGAGGAGAAATGATCATGCAAGTTATGTATCAAAATGACTTGAGTTTTACACATCAATATAGTGACTAAGAACAAATTTCATTCAAAAATAGATAGGACTTCTCATAATTGAAGACAAAACAAGTCATCATGAATTGCAATAATTGAGGAAACAAGAATACATCTACTTTACAGTCAACCCTGAGTAATTCATGACAAAAAAATAACTAAAAAGACAAAGTAAATCAAACAAAATTAAAGTAAACTGCAAATTCAGAGCTGATAACAACACGGTTTAAAAGTGCATGATCAGGCTTCTATGTGCAATGTAATTTTGAAACGAAAATGGAAAACGTCTAGAAAGTGAATTGACTAAACTTGAACTATGATAATGTCCAACCTTCCAAACTGAGGAATAATCTCAAAAATGTTTCACTTATACGACAGCGGCCAGCATTATGGTGGGAGGAAACTGAGCAGAGCCCCGGGAAAACCTGCAACCATCCGCTGGTTACTGACAGGCCTTCCCACTTACGGCCTGAGAGAAAGCCAAGATGAACTGGACTTGAACTCACATTGGTGCAGGGCTCCTGGCTCATTGTGCCATGCTGGCGTGCTAACCCCCTTGGCCACGGAGGACCAAGCGTTAAGTGAAATGTTACAATGAAAATATGAAAATACAGAGTAAACCTCAAGGAAAAATATAGTGTGACAAATCTTTGAGAAGTATCATACATTTTACATAGCTCAACTTCATTAATTATCGAATGTATATCAACATGTTATGTCGTCCAAATTGCATAACCAAGGAGCAAAAGTGTCATGTCAAGACAATACTAAAGTAATTGTACGTAGCCTTCATGCACCATGCCAAAAACACATTCATGTCAACATTGTTGTCCATCATACATTAACTAGCATTCCTTGACTGTCATACAAACATACAAAGCGGCACTGACCGGGCAATATAAGTTACAATGCCATAAGAGGTATCATCAACAACAACAACAAAAAAATGAAATGCTTTTGTGAAGTGGTTCTAAGCTGCCAAGAGTAAACTGAGTAAACTATCTTTGTTAGTGGCAACGCTAAACATTGGTGTCTCGGACCCGCATTCCCCACAGGCTGGTACGTCGTATCCCGGTGGTGGGGCGAGCTATGCTAGAGAAGGGGAACTTGTTGATCTCAATCCTAGGCATGCTTTCTCGCAGCTGTTGGAGGGGAGCTTCACGTAGCATTCCAAACATATCCACAGCAAGGAGAGTGACAATCTTAGTTAACACCCTGGAAGAATGAATGAATGAATGAATGAAAGCTTGGGGTTTAATGTCATACTTAACAATTTTTCAGTCATGACAAAGAGGAGTCATTAGAACACCCTGAAAAAAGTCAAGATCAGACAACAAATGAACATTCTTAGTGAACGCTGATAGAGGTAATTCACTTGTGGTTAAATGATACAAACCTAAGCATCTTTTTTACATTTATAATATTCATAATCTATAAAAACTTTATGACATTAGATGCTAAAACAAAACTTTTGCAAAATTTTGATGTTAGATATTTTAACAGATGATCTGTCAGTGTAGTTTATGAAAAAAATCAAGCATTAATCTCATTAAACTGAAAATGACAGTAGGTGAAAAATACACTGTATCTAAATCTGCCACTGAGTATCATGTAAAAAAAAAAAAAAAAAAGATTTTGAAGGATGAAATCAGCTAACTTTGAAATAAAAATTGGAATTTTAAACTTGGCATATATATTTTGATCGGCAGGTTAATAGGCAGCAGATTGGAAGGCAAGAGTGATTCTTACGGTAATGAGGCTGGCATGATATGGTAACATCTGCTGAGGGCGACGTACTCCAGACCATGCAGGTTGTTGGCTATGTGGTGTAAGGCGTTACAGGTGAGGGCAGTGGCGTCACTCAGGTCAATCTCCTTCAGATGAGGGCAGGTGTCCACCAGGTGGGAAACATCTGAAACAGGGAACCATGCACTGCTTTAATGGACGTGTTCCTCACTTTATGCAATGATAACTTCATGGAATTTTTCACTGACTATGTATGGATTGCAGTACAGCTGTCTGTAAAATCAGTCATACTCACTACAAAAATTGCCCTTAGTCATTGACACATAACACAAGCTCTACGCATGGATGTGTTGGAAGTCTATATTATTGCTAGGAAAATGAAGTGAGAACACTTTTTTTCCAATTCACAATGTTAACGTAATGTTTCAAATATTATGACGTCGTCCTAGGCCTTTAGTTCTTGGTGTCAAAACTAAGCTTATGGAGTTTAACATTATGAATTAGAAAAAGTATTCTAACTGCATTTTCCTTGTAATAATATGGACGTTCAACATGTCAATGTGTAGAGCTTGGGTTGTTACATGTCACTGGCTGAGGGCAATTTTGGGAGCGAACAGGACTGATTTTACAGACAGCTGAATACAGGCGACTCTGAAAGAAATAGGTTATAGTTGGCGAAGGCATGTTAACTTCTTACACACATGCATGTTTGTGTATCTATTTTATTGGTGTTTTACACAGAAGATTTCAATAATATAATGGCGGACAGCATTACTGTGGGCAGAAACTGAGCATAGCCCAAGATTAATCCACGATCATCTGTTGGATGCTGGCAATGATTGAGTCGACCTTCTTTCACTTAATACCATCGCAAATCCATAAAAAAATGTTGAAAGTTGCACATTCAATGGAATTTAAGATCTTAACTATTAAGCTTCAAGGGGCCTCCGTGGCTCAGTCGGTTAGCATGCTAGTGCAGCATAATGACCCAGGAGCCTCTCACCAATGCAGTCGCTGTGAGTTCAAGTCCAGCTCATGCTGGCTTCCTCTCCGGCCGTAAGTGGGAAGGTCTGCTAGCAACCTGCGGATGGTCGTGGGTTTCCCCGGGCTCTACCCAGTTTCCACCCACCATAATGCTGGCCGCCGTCGTATAAGTGAAATATTCTTGAGTACGGCGTAAAACACCAATCAAAAAAAAAAATTAAGCTTCAAAGTGTTCATTGTCCATTTGTTTTTTACTGTGTACTGCAATAGGTACTAGAGCTTGAATTCTGTACTTCCAAGTCCCAAGTTGACCAATCATCTGTTGAACTGCATTTAACTGAAACTGATGTAAGTATACCTTCATCCAGCAGTTTTTCTCTACAGCCACTCAGATTAAGCTTGCACAATGTTTGGGGCAAACACATCACCAAATACATCAATGTTTCTCTACTCAGGGATGTCCACGCCAAATTGATAGATTCCAACCTGAAAACAGCAACAACAAATAAGAGTCTTTGTAAAGAAAGAATGACAAACACAAAAATGCATTTTTGAAATGCCATGTCAATATATAAATGAAGTCACTATCTTGGAGTCTGTTCGAAACCTAACAAACGTGCCTGTAATAAAGTCATTTGTGAATTTCGTGCTTTCTGAAATCAGAGGACTGGTCTTACAGGTAAGTTAGATATCAGAAAATGTATCAACACACGGTAACTGCAATTTTTTTTACATCAGATATAAAGTTCATTGCAGATGTGCCTTTTTTGCTGTAGCTTAAATAACACTTTTATTAAATCACAATGATGCATTTCCTTGTATAAAAACAACACCATTTTTACACTGCTATTTTACTGATAGCACTATGGTTTCATTCAGCCTATCACACATGTACTCACTGTTTACAGTTTCCAGCAATTCCTATCAGACCCTCTGTTGAGATTCCTTGGCACATGCATAGATTCAGGGTTTCTAAGTAGACATTCTCTCCTATATGTCTGTAAATATTAAAAGTATGGAGCAGATGTCAGTTAATCATTTTGATCCTTACAAAGAAACAGCATTATAGGGGTATCACACTGCCTTCATAATTCTCAAAACCACTGATAACAAAAGTCAGTGGATACAACAGTTGACATGATGATATCTGTTGTTTTGATGGCCAATACTTCTTCTGACCAGAACGCAATCATTTTCAACACTTAATATTATTCACATGGAGATTGATAAAGATAAATTAAATTTAATGTGTTTTGATACCTCACCCAAGAACTTTTTATTTATCAGGTATTTTTGTGGGTGGAAAATAAACTACAGGCTTTGCTCAAATAAGCTGGCATGTACATGTAGGCTAAGTGGTAACGGTCTTCAAGAAAGAAACTTATGAACACAAAAATCAGGTACTGTACGATTTTCAGGGCCAATCTTACCACCAGGTATGCCTCAGGAAAAAACAAGATAATAATCTCTAACGTTTTTAAAACTCTAATGTACACATACCTGCAAACTGTGTCATTGAGCACACAGTTTTCTAGGCTTATCTTTTTCAAATCTCGGCACACACCAAACATCTCTGATAAGCCTTCTGTGGATATATCAGCCATGCTGAGGTCTAAATACTGAACTTTACACATGCTGCAGATTGAAAGAAAAGAAACAAAACATTCAACAGACAGTTGTAACCATAAAGATTTATCTTCCCATGACATGGCATGGACATTATTATTAATTCAAGTAAAACACACTTTACAGAGTTGTATTGAACAATGTGATATGAAACCTGTAAGAATATCTCGTAATCTGAGGACAATATACAGCTGTGAGAGGAATAAAATGTGCTGAACCAAGGGCCTGTTTGTATTGTTCGAAATGTGTGTGCTGATTTATTGCTTATGGACATACAGAAAAGTGGAGTGTGCCTATATCAGACACTGATCTTGGGTAATGGTAAGGCAAGGAAAACTTACTTAAGTGTTCTAAATGCTGATGTGAAGCCAGTGTGGGTAAACAAAGGAGTCATTATCTGAAGGAAGAAAACATAAATCAAAGAGGGTGAACTTCTACAAAGATAAAATTCATCAAGACAACATCACAGACTGTAACAAGGCTTATGAGAAACCCAACATTTAAATTCATATTGAGCAGCTGAAAACTGATATCAGCTTCCCTCAAACATAAAACCTTACTCTGAGGCTACATATACACTTGTACAGTGTCCACACTCACAATACCTCGCCCTACTTCATAGCTGTGGGCTAAAAGGTCTCTCATCAAGTACAATTGCATGGTGTGTACATCAAATCCTTCTTTCACCAACTACACACGGTATAAGGGTATATCTAAAATATTTTTGAGGTTTACAATACTGGCCCTAAAAATGTATATTTCTTATTCACTTCTTTCGTGATATCATTGCTTTGCGTTTTTTAAGTCTCACCTCAGCACGTGTCAGCCTGAGTATATGTACCCCTCTGTTCAAGACTTTACCCAAAACTCCAGCTTTCAAAAATTTGTCAGCTAGGTCAATTCTCTTCCATAAACTCTCATCAAGTCTGAAAAGCACAACATGTATGAATAAAGTTTATTCTGCAGACCGATAAAATTTAAGATTTGCTTTCAGTATGTTAGACAGACTTTACTGAAAGAATGATTTCATCAACCCATAAACTAAATGTTACAAATTATCTCTTCATGGTTGTGCCTACATGACATATCTTTATATGTAGACACACCAAACACATGTACATGTAATCATAAATTGTACACATGTACATGGGCTAAATTTGGCTTGAAATGTTCTCAAATGATCAATTGAAAATGTAAATCGAGGATGTGCCCAGATTTGTATAATTTAAAGCCCTGATATCAAAATGAGATATAAGAATGGTCAGATTGTGAAGAAGAATTCCAGGAAGCATGAAAGCCACATAGTACTTTATGGAGTAAAACTAATAGTTAATAATTACATACACAAGACTACTCCATCTTTTGCACACTCTAGAACACCTAGATAGGACAAACTTTGGGAGCCATCGGAAAACATTCAGAATCATCTCATCTGACAGTCGACCAAAGTGATCTGAAAAGCCAAAAGGATACATTTTAAACAATTTGTGAACTTTTCAATGAGCAGAGCTCATTTTACACTTTAAGTGGCTCATGTTGAAATATAAGTTAAAATAACATTATAAATACGAACCTGAAATGAAGCTAGCAACAGATTCAGAGAATGTATATCACCCAACGGAAAAGTTATCACCAATAAACAAATAAAACTTGTAATCTAGTTAAATCTAAAAGACCTAAACTAATACCACAGTTTTACAGCTATCGACCTACTTACATAGCTTACGAAAGAATATTGCCCTCGAGTAAACATCCATTCTTGCCAAATCATGCTCTAAATAGTAGTGCACTCTACACCATAGCCTGACAGGAAAACCACACCACAATGTGCCTACAATTCCCTCACTGCCCCCATCTTGTCTGTTCACTTTAAAGTTTTGCCATATGCTGACAAGCCTTAATCACTGCCATGGTTTTTTTTTTTTTTTTTACATTTTTGCATACCTTCATCCTCATAAACATCTTTGACACGTCTACACAAGAAGTTGTCATCATTCCTAAGGATTCCCTCTAATGTGTTCACCTTTGACGTGTCCACTGGTGGGTTATAAAGGCGAGCCTGATCATCCTGAACAAGCCGATTTTGTCTCTCCTGCAAAACTCTGGGAGCCTAAGCGACACAAAAAAAGAAATAAATAAACAGAAAAGAAAACTTAGTTTTAAGCTTTTGTTCCAATTTAATTCTGAAAACTGTAAAATTTGTGATAATCCACAAAGAACAATTCATTCCATTTTGAGCACATAAACATTGTTAAGGATATAAACACAGAACAATGAAATAAAAGTAAACAATACCACCTTTTTACCTATTGTGAAATTACAGGTGCGTAAAATGTTTATGACAACTCCTGATGAGAATTATTTTGCTTATTTTTCACTCTCCTATAAACTACCGGTACACAATAAATGACAAGGAACGTGTTAGGGAGATGTTTCGCCAACCTGATTTAGTCAGAGAAGCAGATCCAGACATGTATAACAGTTTGTAACATACAGGTCATACACAAGTAACATGTATTTAGCTTTACATGTTTTACACTAACTGTTCTCCAAGGTCAATTTTCCCCAATCTTACTATTCATTTTATTATAATTATTTGATTGGTGTTTGAAGCTGTGTTCAAGAAGTTTTCACTAACAAGATGATGGTCAGATTTATGGGTGGAGAAAACTGGAATGACAGGAGTCAACTAGTGACCTTTGTCAGATACTGGACAAACCTCTTTACTGAAGCCAAACATCAAAAGCTAGATCTGAACACGCGACCTCATTTGGCCAAGGGCCCGGTGGTCACTGCAAGCCACCTGGCCATCTGGGCCACTGAGTCCCCTTATTCATTTTAATATCGAGCCATACATGTTTGCGTATAAATTTCAATTACTTGTAATTCTGAAGTGGACCTGGAGACTAGGGAAGAAATAAATGATTGTGCATTGATACAAGATCACAAGCACTTCCAGCACTGACCTGAGGCACAGTCTGTTTGGGTTCGGATATTAGATTCAGGGCAGGTGTTTTTTCTGTAACAAGAGGCATGGAATCCAAGCTGTTTTCAGCACTTGATAGAGGCTCCACACCCATCTCATTATAGATGTGATTGGATAGATTTGGATCTACATCCCATTTCATCCGAGTCTTCCTGGACAAGTGACCATGGCATGGATCCTCTGCAGCTCTCTTCCTAAAAACCAGGAAACAAGATGGTATTTAAAGCTAATCTAGAAATGCAGGAGTTATACTAGTTCACGGCATGAAAAATGAAGGTCTAGGGACTGGACTGGTGAATTGTGATGATGTGGTCCTTTCATGACCTATCACAAAGCAGATGATCGGAGGTTACCTACCAGGTAACACACTATTCATACTTGTAATTCTAGACAAACTGCTCAATCAACACTTTCTGACATTCATGCCATGTCAAATACAGCTTTTTTAATTTAGGCACCATTTTGGTAGCCTAATTTGGGCTAAAATATTTTCAGATATTATGGAACCTGAACTTAATACCTTACAATATACCAAATTACTGTGAAGAACTACTAATAAATGTTTGAACTGTCAATGCACATGAACAAAGGGGTTTTTTTTTTTACACAATGTTGAATTTCACCAGTTGGACAACAAGCTGGCATTCTCAGGAATCCATCTCTTTTAACATTCTGATTCATCAAAATTAAGAAACTACAGTACTCAAAATAAATGGAATGTAGTATCACCATTATGAAATGTTGAAATGAAGTCAGTGGCTTGTACTATTACACTACTTTGAGCAGAAGACCTAGGGTCTAGCAAAAAGATGTAAGAAAAGGGAAGCCATAATATTATTTAAATCCATGAGAGTTGTATCCAGTTGTAAAGATTGGGCTGATGATTTGTTAGTCACCTACAACACGTGTTTTTTTTGTTGTTGTGAAAAGCAGGTTCTTCAATGAATTGGCGCAACTCTACTATGTCACTGTGACAACAACGTCATCTTAAGAGGTCTCGATGCCATTGGGGAGGAATACTCCAGAACATCAGGCCATTCAAAAGGCAGCATTTATAAATTTATTAAGTAGTAAAGTTTAGGGTGGTGCACTTGTTTGTGTTGCAGAGCCACTTCTCACATCTTCATTCATCATAGAGAAAAGCAGGGTCTTTAATGAACTCACATCATATCCTCTACAATGTGACCAAAACAGCACCCTAAACTTTAGTATTACAGAGGGCTCCCAACAGCCCTGCCCTAATTATCCTCGCCATCTCCAATTGCAACAGGAGTTCATGTTTTCTGGAGATTTCTTCTACTGCAACAATCCCAACCTTTCATTTCTCCGTTTACCAGCAGTTGCTTTCAGGACGTACAGATACGGATCAACATAATTTAGTCAAATAAATGGAAACGCAGAAGCAGTATGAGCAACTGCACCAGAAAAAAAAAATGACAAAACACTGGCCCAGATGGGTTACTGCCGTAGTGGCGCCTAAACGTTACAACCAAATGGAAAGGAATTGCTTATTTCCTCCAGAAAACTAAATTAAGTGGATACCCTTGTGGTGAATTTTATGAATTCTAGCACACTAGCGTTCGAATACCTTGAAACTGGACCAACATTTTCTTTGTCAACTTCAGCTGTAGAATTTTTTGAGAGCTTTGTCTTTCCCATTTTCGTCTTTACCGCCAACCTTTGCCGATCGGCCCAACTTGACCAGTCTCGAGATTTGATTCTGCACGCATGCGCAAACCAATAATACACCGGAAGTTTCAGAATTAGCAGACGGCTCCTCTTTCTGCCAAGTAGAGGCAGAAAAGGTCAGTAGATGAACCTAAGTTTGGTTAAAGAGGGATAAGAATGTGTGTCTTTTTCATAAAGTGATGTTTAAGTTCGTGATAAGAGGATACTGTTGTTTAATCAATTCTTTTCATTTGCGGCACATGCGAAATACGAAATTTAGGCACCGTATGGTACGCTGGTAGTGGCATGAATAAATACGCATTACTAGTATAGGCCTACCGTCCCGGGAACGCATTGATTTATTTAGTAAACCTGTGGTTGCCTTATCATGTTGATGAAAAACGTAACACTTCACACAATTTAATATCTGGGTATATCAGAAATAGTCTTAACAATAAATATGTAGGCCTAATCATTAACTGTGATGTAATAAGCACAATACGCATATCACGGTTCTCTAGCTCTGTAGAGCAGTGATTACGTATAATATCACAGCCCTGGCGTGATCCACTATCTTACCTTGAACACCTCCATACTTCCCCTTCAGACAGTCAGAAGTAACAATGGAGATTGATGAAATATGCAGTTTTTGTTGAATTAAAGTGCAGGAAATCAGCAAGCTGGCTTCAAAATTAAAA
The DNA here is from genome assembly GCF_032854445.1 of Liolophura sinensis. NCBI lineage: Eukaryota > Metazoa > Mollusca > Polyplacophora > Chitonida > Chitonidae > Liolophura > Liolophura sinensis. Next base: position 25,332,157 of record NC_088301.1, on the reverse strand, counting down.
GTTCTGAAAATGTGATCTACCAGTTAACTTTTTTTTTTTTTAATTGAAAAACTAGAACAAGCAAAGATGTCAGGTCTTACATTAGTATAGCGCTGTTCTATGCCGATTACTCACACTATTTGTAATGTCATTTCTACTTTTAGTTTTTGCAGAATGGGCTCTTCAAACTCCTCTCAGAACAATGTTAATCCAGCTCAAGCCACAATTGACAGTAAGACAGCCAGAGAGGCAGCACTTGGTATCAACACAAATCAGAACTATCCCAGTGAATGTCCCATGCATCAAGCTAATCAAACACCATCTGGCTGCCCAATGCATCAAACTAACACAGATAATGTCAACTTGGACAATATGGTAAATAAACCTTCATTCACCATGTATTTGGTGTGATTTTTAATAAATCCATAAATATTACCATAATTCAGATTTAATACATGTGTTTGGTTATAAACAAAGAACTTACAGTGAAATAAATTTATAAGACGTGCATCATTTCCTTATTTAGAACATTATTATGCAAAGACGATAAATACCAAGGGGTGGTATCAAATATCCACAATACAAAAATGTTTTCAAATACCCTATTTTCTGAAAACAAAAGATTAAAAAAATAACTTAAGACAATGTCTGCAAATAAGTTTTCATGTTCTATTCCTCTGATTTTGGCATCATTTTTATGTTTTCGTCTCCTTTAAATAAGATATATTTTTAGAAGTACTGTAGTATTGCAAAGTTGTCTCCCATCCATTGATGATGGAACAAGTAGATACATTATACTCGTAAAGGCTCCTGAGTTATGGCATGAAGGAACTAAAAGCAGGGTTATGTTGCCTGATGAATGTAATATACAAAGGAGAAATGGACTCATTATATTCTGAATGCATTAATGTCTGCCAGTGATCTGTAAGTGGTTATGCATTTATTTCATCAGATGCCACCACCTAACCAGCGACCAGCTCCTGATCAACCATTCCCTTTACCAATAAACAGACAAGTATCATCAATCCCGAAGGCAGATTCCAATGAAAACTGGGTATATCCCTCACCACAAATGTTCTGGAATGCAATGTTGAGAAAAGGCAAGTTTAACAGCATACACAAGCTTGGAAATAAGGACGTGTCCTGCATCCAATCATATTTTGACATTCGCCAAGTATTTGGTACAGGACAGCTGCCACAATAAATAACATTGTAACTTTTTGGAAATGGGATTTGCTTGGATGTGAGTTGCCAAACATCTCCAGCACCAATTTAAAAATTATTTAGGCTTGATCCAAAAGGTTTCATAGTTTATTTTCATGTCAAACAAGTACTTTTTTGTGGTACATGGTTTAACAGCTTTACACATTAGAGTTTTAGTTTCCTGTCAGAGGCTGGATAGCAGTGGTACATGTATTTACCCTAATACTGGAAGGAAATCAGCAGGAAACTTGGTTAACTTCAGGAATGTGAGACACATCAGGTTTCTAAACTTCTACCTGTTGTCAGCTTGGTAAGAAAAGGGAAAATAGAAAATGATGCCACTCAAAGTATCAAGCAATTTACTGTTATGATTTTTTCTGGGCTATAAAAGGCATTTGAAATTTATTTCTTGTAACGAATTTCAGACAGTTTGATCTTGACAATCCCTTCAACGATGATTTAGTACTTTAATGCTGATTGCCTGCCATTATCTGCCTTTCCAAAATGTATTGGTGCCTTTTTGTTGTGAAGTGTCCGGATTTTTCACTTGTGAGGTTTCTGGATTTTTACTTCATTGAATTTTAGAACTCTTAGTTTTAGAGCTTCTAATGTTTTTTTCACAAAGTGTGTGGAGAGATTGTTGTTTTTGGGGGGGGTGAGGGGTATTTAAACAGATCAGTTACTGTGTCAAAAGTCAATATTCTTGTCAGGAAAAAAAATCATTAATTTTTTAAAATTATTTTATTATATTATTATTATTAAGAGTGGTTTTTGTAGTGTTATTTAAACAAAAGCCCTTTTTTAATGTGCACAATATATAATTTTGTGGAAAATATGTAATAGATCTGTTTTAGTCTCCACACGTAGTTTATATGATATGCTTTGCGTTCTGGCTTCAAGTTAAATTTTGAGCAGCATGTCAGTGTCAAGGCCTGTAGTAGGCTGTACTATATATTCTACTTGCTTAACTCAAACCGATAGAGCACATGTATAAGCTGGCACTATATTCATATTTACCGTTTTAGAGACAATGGCATGTCAAAGTGAAGTGTAGATTCTTTTGTGCCTCACAGTTTTTTGCTTTTTATCTACCCTCCAGGTTGGCGATGGAAAGAAGATGATGTCAAACCAGAAAATATGGATGCCATTATCAGGATTCATAATGCGAACAATGAACAGGCCTGGGAAGAAGTTCTTAAGTGGGAGGCTCTCCATGCCAGGTAAGAAACAAATAATATTGCTGACTTCTGCTCATGTTATTGGGGGGCCTCCGTGGCTCAGTCGGTTAGCACGCTAGCGCAGCATAGTGACCCAGAAACCTCTCACCAATGTGGTCACTGTGAGTTCAAGACCAGCTCATGCTGGCTTCCTCTCAGGCCGTACGTGGGAAGGTCTGCTAGCAACCTGCAGATGGTCGTGGGTTTCCCTCGGGCTCTGCTCAGTTTCCACCCACCATAATGCTGGCTGCCGTAGTATAAGTGAAATATTCTTGAGTAAGGCGTAAAACACCAATCAAAAAAAAAAAAAAAAAAAAAAAATCATCTTATTGGGAGTACAAATCTAGAGAGGATTGATGCTGTATTATGACATTACATGGGTTACACTGAATGCACCAATGACAGTTGTTAATCATAATTTCCAAATACACTTTTAGGTTCATACACTTTGCCAACTCTGACACCATTAAAACTACTTTTTGTTTTGTTTTCGAACATCTGTAAAAAAATTTCATATTGCTTGGATATGTGAGATAATCAACAGTTTGATTTCAAAACAAAAATCTGTACAGTGTATTAAACACAGTCTTACAGTTTTGACATTCTAAGTTTGGACACTTTTGAAAGGGTGCTCTGTATGGCTAATTGGTATACCTGTATGTTATATTTGCTTCATTGTGAAATGTTTGTTGTAAGATAAAGGGGGAAAATGAAGAAGGACACGTAAAAAATTACTCATCAGCACATAGCCTATAAAGTGCAGATTTGATCTCATCAGTGGTCTATTGCGTTTAAAGTTGAGTGGTAAGCTTTTGTGTTTTTATTTCCATAATAGATGGAACTGAGCTGCCAACTCTTTGTCAAAGTAGTTGTTGTTTTACACTCACATTTCATGCACCTTATCAGTTATGACAATATCAGCAGACATATAATATAATCACAAACACTACAGCTGTTTATTAGATTTCCTCTGTCAGTTATCATTCTGTACCAAGGGCCAGATGGGTGAGAATTGTTCATTTTTCCCCCCAGGGAATGTGGTAATCCAAAACTGAAAAGGTTTGGCGGAAAGGCTACACAGTTCTCTCCAAGAGCCCGGATACGGCATTGGCTGGGGTAAGTACATATGTGAAGATATAATACAGAATTGTGAACTAACAGTGTGAGTTGAACTGAAATACTGGTACATGTATTTATAAACCGTACATGTATTTGTTATTCATTGACACAGACTTGAGGATGAGTATAAAAAAAAAATCATTAAAACTATACTTATTGAGCCTAACCTGAACCTCTTTTAAAAAAAGGGTGCGGCTGTGAAGGTTTTATTGGATTTTGAGAGAAGGCTTTTTTTTTTCTCTCTCCATGATAATGAGAGAGTGATGTGGGCAACAATGAATTTTTTTTAGGGTGGCCTAAATAACTTTAATGTGGCTGCTCCTTACTCCCCTGCTATGCACATTTTGTGGCTGGCCAAGTAGTCTAATGGGTTGTTTCATACAGACTGGTCAAGCGCTCGCTTCGGGAGCGGCAGATCCAGGTTCGATCCTGGGTTAAGTCCTGAGACTTCGTTCAGCATGAAGGGGATAGTGCAATGACTGGTTGACCCGTATCAGTATAATGGCTCGGGCGGCGCGGCTTATTTGCCTCCGGTAAGCCGTCTCAGTGAAGCAGCACTAGATAAAAGAGCGGTGGAAATCCGTAATGCAACTTTACATGCGCATTACATGCACTCTGAGGATTCCTGCGTTGTCATATGACTGAAAAATTGTTATGTACGACGTTAAACTCCAAGCACTCACTCACTCACTCCTTCATACAGACTTCATCACTGGAGACAAGTGTTTGAATCCAGCTCTTACTGCACCGTTTCTGATTAGTTATCAGTAGAGTGGTCATCTACCTGGTAGGGTACATTTTTTTCCTTACTGTTGACCATGGTTATATTAAAGTGAAGTTCTCTTGAATGCAGACATTAATTAAATAAACTAATCACACTTAATACACAGTAACTCAGAGAACATACGCATGTATGCAATGTGTTTTGTTGAGACCGAGGCTACTTTTTGGGGATGATGTACTGACTGTAATAATTGAAATGACATAAAATTTCTTCCACGACTAGGTTGCATATTTTGCCGGTTTCTGAGAGTTCTGTAGATCTTAAAAAGGTGTTTTAGAAAGTAGGATGATTTCCTACTGGTTAAATATAACTTGTAGTATCAAGTGTACTCTCTTGTGACATTTATTTACCTCTAAATATTCACTTTTGGTGGCAAAAATTTTAGGGTCTTTCTCAGCCGGGGTAGCAGTTGTGTTGTGGCGTGATTGAAATATTCCTTGAAGTCCTTGCCACATGTTATGGTTTGAAATAAATTAGCTAAAATTTTATGGATCAATACCAGTATTTTTGGTCGCTTATGATATGTTTATTTTTGTCCATTTGAAAATTTCTCCATCAACACACTTTCAGCATAGGCACACATATGCTTTCAAGTGTTTCTTTAAATAAAAACTATACTGACATGTAGTTGGCATCCATTTATGTTGATCTGCCAACATGATTGGATAATATCCTGATGAACAATCATCCAATCCCACATATTAGCACAGTGTTCATTGTGATGATAAAAGATGGCATGATTACATGGCGGTGTTAAGGAAGCAGTGCTAGGGGTACTCAGTAATTAGGATTTACCTAACAGCAGAATGAACCTGTCCTCGCACCTTGATAACAGCAAAGCTTGGTAACGATTCCTACCTGAATGTGGGTTTGTGCGTTACTATAGAAACAGGCAAGCTGGTGGCGTGGAGTTGATGAAGTAAATTGGAGGAATTGACAGATATACAGTAGACTGCGAGGGTAATGGTGTGGCTGATATAGCTCTGGGTGACTTCATTGAGCAAGCGGTCAGGTTGATGGATGACACTGTGTAAGCTGGCTGCTGGTAATCCTGATGTAATAACTGGTTAAAGGAGGTGGGAGAGGCTATGAATCAGAGGGAAGGACGAGGATTGTGTTAGTTACGGCTTGTCCTGACATGGCAGACTGTGCGGGGTGGGGGCAGATCTATCATCTGCAGACCCAAAGGGGATCAATCAAGAGGAGACTGCTACTGTAGTGGCTATGAGGAGAGAGGGCCTGTTAACATGGGCCATCTGTATTACACTTACAGATTGTTTAACACTGCCGCAGACTTATCTAATATTGACACAGATCCCACGCAAACCTGACAACTGAGTACATGCTGTGAATAATGTGTTATCTCTCTAAATGAAAAAAAAAAAAAGATTGTAGGGGATGTGACTGCAATTAGCTGGAGTTAATGGACTTGACCTTGTCTTTATCACAGCAGGAAAGATTTGTATAGATATTATTAAACCAAATTTGCAAATGTAGCAGAAGGGGAAAAAACTGAATATACAACAGCCTAGTTTATTAGACACTGATATATTACATAGTATATGTGAAAGCTATGAGCTTAAGCATGACATCTAGTAGCAGTCAGATATATTGACATAAAACTATATGAATATTATTCCCTCACTCGTGGACAACATGGTTACTCAGTGATAGGATATGCAAATATAATATTTGGTGTCAATAATCCTCTACAGGTATTGATGCCGAGCCCAATATGAGGATTATTGACACCATATGTTTGTGTATCCTATCACCGAGTCACCATGTAACGAATTTATCGTGCAAAGACCCATCAGTTTAGTGCAGAAGACCGATGTATAGGTGAACTGCTTCAGCGATGCCACCATTGGTGGACATTAACAAAGGGAGATAACCTACTCAGCAAATTTTACACCATCTGCAGGATTCAAGAATATATCTGTACCCCTTGTGACCGTTGATGTCTGATTCGGGATAAAATCATGTGTCTCTGTACAAGGCTGCATTTAAAGAATGTATAAAACTCCCAATTCGCTTGTTTCCAGACACACCATCGTGCATGATCTAAAAAAAAGTCACGTCCCAATCTGTCAATTTTACCATAAGGTGGTTTATAGAATGAAGGAAAGCAGTAAAACAGGATTGGAGTAATCTTTTGAATTTAAAAATAATGTTGTCCTTGTGGTAGTTTTATCCAAACCATGTGGTAAAGCAACATCATTTTGCGCTGTGACACTGGTCTGTAGTCATAATGATGTAACTAGAAATCTGCATTTTCAGCAATTAATCGATGATTTCTACACAAGAGAACATCAGTATTGAAATTTTCGCCTATTTACCTACAGAAAGACTTTGCATGGTGAAAATTTACTAAAGACAAGTCTTTCCTTATTTAGTGGAATGATAAAAGTTCACCTAGATGGTAAGAGTTTCCCAAAGGCGAAAACTGCAACATATATACAATGGTCTTTTATGTCAACATGATTAAGGCACAGTTCGATTTACCATGAATATAAAGGTACACATGTATAATTGAGTCTTTCTTTCTGTTGTCCCTCAGATACGAGTTGCCATTCGACAGACATGACTGGATTGTAGACCGCTGTGGGAAGGAGGTCCGTTACATCATTGATTACTACGACGGGGGCTCAGTGGACCCTAACACATTTCAGTTCACCCTTCTAGATGTGCGCCCTGCCCTGGACTCTCCAGGGGCGTTTTGGGACCGTACTAAGGTGGCTTGGTGGCGGTGGACCTCTAGTTTCAGCAGTGATTCTAACCCATCAGGAACCAAATCTGTTCCTCACTTACCCACAGGAGAGAACAGTGACACAAGGACAGCCAGCTCGGGCAGCTGATAAGTGAAGGTAGTGGAGATAAGTGGAATCATGCGTGTGAAGTACTGTCTTACTGAGAAACACTGTGCGAGGACAACAGGATTTGCTTCAAATGAATGATGGAGAGCGTGGGAAATTTCTTTTGAAACTGAAAACCGTTCAAGGCGCCTGAAGTGTATTGTATGTAGATAAGTCAAGGTCATGTATGTCTGAATTTTTAAGTTAAATTAGAATTTTCAGATGACATGGTTTTGATTACAACTTACTCTTATGTCTGGTAAGTACCTTATATTGTGAGCTGGAAGAAGGTGGGAGAAATTGCCAGGAACAGGGAGTACACATGCACAGTACATGTAGTAAACAGCAAGACACTTTTTCTCAGGTAAATGTGATAAAATTTTATGCGACTTTGAATCAGATGCAATTCAGAGATAATGACTTAATCCTATTAAACATTATTCTCTCAGTTAACAGCAATGCACCTGTAATTGAAGATGAAGCTAAAAAACCAAAAACAGTCTCAAATATTAAATTGGTTGGTTTCTTGTATGGTTTGTCAGTGCCGATTTATGTGTGTATTAGACTATACAGGAAAAGGCCAGTGAAGGGACAATTTTTCTCCAGATATCAGATATTTAACTTCTTCATAAATATAATATATCAGAATGTGTTGGTTTGTAAAGAAGAGTTTTGAATTGTTTTCTCACACAAAAAAGCCTTAAAATATAAGAAAACAATAGTCACTGTGAGATATAATTTATTGTTATATTTTGTTGCTTTTTTTGTTTTTCATTTCATTTTTTGGCGTGAAAGTTTTAATAAATGAGGAAACCTGTTATATACTGCTTTACCTGGTTTTCCAAATAAAACTCCCTCTCTCTTATCTTATTTGTGAGCTACTTTACCAGCAGCTTAAACGTTAGTCACATTGATCAAAGTGAAGTGTGAAACAACCATACGAAGGTGTAACTTTATATGTCCTTCAAGTCACCAAGATGCTCGTGTTTCACTCATCCAGAGCCAGGATGATGATATATAGTGAACAGGTGTAAGAGTGTAGTACAAAGCTTCCTGAAGGAGTTCAAACAGAACTTGAAAACGTGGGACTTACTTTTCAGTAAAGAAATTAAGGCCCCAGATGAATTGTTTGCATACCTAAACTGATATAAAACAGCGATCTGATTATGCATGTATTACATGTCCATTTTTTTTATGGCCTTGACGCCACAGCTGGTCACTTAAAAGCAATCTTAAATATAAAACTCAGGTTTTGAATGTTTAACCTTTTTTTCACTTGGATTTGCATATATACAAACAAGTCGGCGGAGATGTCCAAAACTTGCAATAACAGTCAGATATATAGTCCTGTACAAGTGAATCTGAAAGTTTTTGGGTGAAAGCTGCACCAAGTATTCTATTGAAGTGAAGCCGAAAGCCGTTCGTGATAGCTGGGAAAGAAAAGAAAAGAAAAGACGGATACAAAGTGGACTGCAATACAATACTATCACTAAAACTGACAATCTTGGTAGACACGTCAAGTATTATAGTGGTGAGTCTAAGGTCAGCATAGACCTACTTTGATAGGATGGAGTTTGGGCCACACGTCTGTTGTCTGCAATACGGCGTTGCAGTCTATGTATCAGCATTGGGAGAGGCTGCCTGTAAAGAGACACCCTTGTGATATGACGGAAAAGAAAACGGCAAACATGCCACTAATACAAACGCCCAAACGTCTACACTGAACATCCTCTTATTTGCTTGAATTTGTCTTCAATATTTGCTCTGTTTATTATTGTGGTTAAGGCCCTTTTTGCCAGTAAATTTTACTCGTGACAAAGGGTGCCTAATGTCAGAAGAAACTTAAAAAAGCACCGCACATTCGCAGGTAAAGCCTGTGGTAAATTCCCGGAAAGGAAAATGAAACATTTGAACTATTTCCCCCGGTTCTAATTTTGCACTTCTATTTTGGTCATTGTAAGCCGAATATGTAAGTCGCTTACAGTCTATAACTTGTACCGAAGGATTATATTAATGACTGTGGTGATAAATACGATTGACATGTTATTCCTGTAAAGTTGACGTTCATGTTTTTGCTGATCCTACATTCACTTGTCACGAAGAGAACAAAATTGGATTGTAAAGTATATTATAGCACAGAATATTATCAAAGGCGGACAGAAAAACTCCATATACAGTTCACAGCATTCGTGTGTTGTTCTTTCACCGCCAATGGCAACATTCATGTCCATAAGCATTAACCAAACAATAAACCTCTTTCATGTGTTTTTTTTTTCTGGAAAGACAAGATCCAAGTATAAATCACAAAAACAAAAAATAACTATTCAAGCAAGTAAACTAACAATCTGTGTGTTTTTTCCCAGTCCTGGAAGAGAACGATGCTTAAAGAGCTCTTAAACAGCTATAGGATTCAAGTTTGGTTTCCAGCCTCCCTCTTTATAATACTCGACTACCAGGGGCTTTTTTAAATTCCGGTCGATGTGTAACATTTAGAGATTGATTGCTTGGGTTATGTTTTGATTTAAAAGGCACACGTTGTCCAGTGCACAACTTAAGTATCACTAGCTAAATCCCTCGTGGACACACTGGTGTTACCTTATTCGCATAGTTTCTGTTTACGAAGATTAAAATTTATTTTGAACCGATCGTTGCCATCGGAACTGATCTTTCAAATACATCTTAGTTGTTACCAACGCTGCTCTAAACATTACAAGCCGACCACTTTGATATGGTTTTAGCTGTAAGGGAAGGTCGATACAGAGATGCACCTCTTAGGCAAGGTTTACATATGGCTAAGCGAGGAGGAAGATGCTTTTTGCAACATCGAGAGGTGTAGATGTATGAGGTCATCCTGTTTGTCATCGACGTATCAGTGTCATACTGTATCATACTTTTCCTTTTGTGTAGAATTGTGTTCATACTTTTTCAGTTATTGTATAGTTGGCAAGTCTTGTCTGTATAGCTATCGTCCGTGTCTTCTGGTTTATTTGTTTGTATTTTCATTCAATTTTTCGTTAACGTCCTACCTGAGAAGTTATACGATGGCGGTCAGTTTTATGAGAGGATAAAAGGGGAGTGTTTGGCGTAAACTGCTTGCTGATGAACTTTCCCACATGTGGTGTACATATTGGACATATTGATGGAAGCCGCTAGTGGTCTTCAACGAAATGAAGACTACAGGAGCGTTGAGGCATTGTCACCAAGGATTGAGAGCAGGGGAATCCCGTGCAAAAGACCGGATTTGAACTCACACTGAGTGTTTCCGGGCATTCTGGTTTAACACCTTGTTCTACTGTGTATATGTAAAGACAGGTATATACGATGTCCTGCCGCATATGCTTTGAAAAGTCTCCGAAGGTTAGTCATTCCATACAAGGGCAAGCATTTTCCAAAGAATTTGTCACATTTGTTGTAAAAAAAAAATGTTTTAGTGGAAGGCACAGTTGGAGAATAGTGCGAGTAGAGCATCAAAGGTATTACTCTCCTTATGCAGAGGACCGTAGCCGTAAGTCCATTGGTAGGGTACCGATAGGTTAGGACGATCTGGTTTAGAGAGACTACCAAAGTATAGAATTTATATTGTCTTCTTTCAAGGAAAGTATTTAAACCAATAATATAATCCATATTTTGGAATATATTCAAGTCAAAAGTTGTTTCAATCAAAAACTGGTCAAGAATGAGCGATGACACGTTTCTTGGTTTTGTGGCCTATCGTCAGCCACGGAACTAATCCGCCTGTTTTACCATCAAGGGATTTACATTGATTAAGGATGGCTTCTGAGCAATTACATGGCATCATCATCCGTACAGATATGTAACGTATATGACCCTAGCCAGACGACAACTGATATATATACGACTGAATCTTGACACGGTATCATGTTTAAATATACCGGTATATCCCAATGGACGGACGAATGAATTTAGAGGGCTTGCAGCAAACTGCGTTTCCAGACTTTACCTCAGAATAAAGCCCTAATTGAGGTAAACTGACACGAGGTCGCATTTCACCATCTGTCAGCTATCATACTGTGGTCTCTGCTGAGGTTTTACTCTCTATGCCGTACGTCTTTAACTATATCATACATCATACTTTGTGCGTTGTGACCTGTTTATAGCAGCTATAAAAACCGAAAGCCTTGTAACAAACTACCCTCAAAGCGAGACGAAGAACTTGTAAGAACAGTTCGATTCTCTAAGGATGGTGTACTTCACACTACCAAACATGTACTCATAGGTTGTATTTAACGTTGTTTTATATTAGATGTATGTCTAGGACTTTGTAAGTGTTTAAACTCAACCAGCTTTCCACCTTTTATGTTCTCACTGTATTGAATAAACAAAACGAACAGTTTTAATGCAGTTAGTTAAACAAATGTGACTGTTTATTAAATGTGATGAAAACATAGCATTTTGAGCATTTCAGTTGACATCACTACTTTATTTACTTCATTCTGCTTCAGCCACGGTGTTGGGTGACGTGTAAATTTATCTCGCTGTCGTCGCTGCTCTGGTTTTTCTCACCGTGGTGTTGTCTTCTATATTTAAGAGTGTGTATCGAGTGCTCTGCGTATTGGATAGCTTGAATGAGTACTGCCGGTAGAACCGTTCATAAACCTACTTTTTAGCGTGTATGCATATAGACATCTTTGTACATCATAAATCTTTCTACAGAGACGGAGAGTTTCCACAATGCTCTTTACCACATAGAAGCCCTTACAAAGATGTGAACGATTAAGAACTAGTGGCTATAAGTCAATGGGACATTTCACTGCGCATATGATCGGCAAACTGCATTAAACGTGTACGCATAAAGATGCCAGTGTTAAGATGCCAGTGTTAAGATGCCAGTATTGGCTGCAGTAACTGTAATCCCCTGTTTGGCCACACAAGCCACGGAGCGTTAGTGATGACTTCGTAGGCCAGTGCTCCGTGAAATAATGTCTTTTTCTCATTGTCATGCAGTTTGGCAATAAAAGACCAACAACATCATAGAACCTCTCACTTGATTTACAGATTAGAGCGCGATAAAGGCATAGCGACCACTCGCTCATTGTGTCATCTGGACTATTCAGCAATTCTTGTAACCATCTTTATGGCGTGATGTATGTGTTTAAGCGGAGTAAGATGTTCTCCTAAAGAACACTAAGCGCTGGGGTAGGGAGCTATCCAATCCCCCCGGGGACGATCTTCCTAATAAACCTTAAGATCGCTGACAGATTTAGAATCGCCATTCTCCCTCACAAAACTCGAGACGGAATTCCTCTTTGATTTTCAATTTGGGTTTTACCCTATTTCAGTGATATAATGCCGTTTTCTCTCGGACCCGTCAAAGTGGTGATCAGACAGACAGACTGCTTGCGTGGAAGACGACAGGCCACAAAACCAAGAAACGTTTCATCGGCTATCTCGACCCGTCACGTGCCTGGATTGCATAAGCTTATGGCTCAGGTAAATCCTAAAATAGAATGGTTCCTATACTACCTTACAGGAGGTGGTGAACTTTATACCCTTTAGACAGTATAGAAGAGGGCGTTGGAATGTCTATACGTTGAAAGCTCTAATCTAGGCCACAAACCCAAAGAACGTTTCATTAGCGATCTCCAACACCCACGTGCCTTTACGGCTCAGGTCAAGGAGATCGTGGTCATTATGTTCTTTACATGGTTATAATAATTTCCTTGAAAGAAGATATCAGCAAGTTATTGAGCTATCCAAATACCGACATATTTACTACCAAAGTATAGAATTTATATTGTCTTCTTTCCAGGAAAGAACCGTGATCAATCTGTCACTGGGACGCCTTGATGAATGACTGATAAACGAATAGAAAAAAAAGACTCACACCTTGTCAGCTATCTACAAAATTACTTTTCGACTAGAGTATTGAAATGGGTTATTTTCAAGGAATGCGGTCATATGATGTATTATAATGGACTATGACATGAAGCCGGTGACCGTCCAGGTACCAAAGGTGTGACAACGGGAGGCGCGGTTGTTCCCTATATATAACGAAATCACAGTCAAAATATGACAAAGGGAAGGGAGTAACACAACTGTGCACAAATGGAAAATAAGGGTGAATTCCTCAATAAAACCAAACAGCACCAATGTAAACCTCTGCTGGAAAGGTGCATGTCCGTATCGATCGTTCCTTACAGCGATGACACGATCAAGGTGGTTGTCTTGTTTACAATAGCGTCTGTAACATGGTTAAGTAAAGTTTATTTAAAAGATCAGTTCTGATAGAAAATAAACCGATACACATCGATGGCATCAATGTAAACACTGAGCATTTGTAAGAAACCAGGCGTATAAGGTAACACCCGTGTGCCCTCGAGGGCATTAACTGACGATATACTTAAGCTGTACACTGAACAACTGGTGTTATCTAAATACAAATATAACCTGAGCAATCAATCTCTAAATGCTATAAATCAACCATAAAAAAGCCCTTGTGTGAAAAATCGAAAACATGACACTGGAAACGAAAGATGAATTTCCAGCGCTGCTTACCAGGTCTCAAAGCATCGTTCTTGTCGCTCTAAAAATTTAGGCCTACTTTTAGGATCGCCCAAAAACAAAACAAACAAGCTCACTTTACTTCCGTCATTAGTTATTTGAGCTTTATACGATAAATTAAGTCGTGATTTATACTCGGATGTTGAATTCCCAGAAGGAAATAATGAAAGAAGGTTATTGTTCAATTAATGGTAATGGACATAATCATGAAGTGCGAGATCATCTGGTGATGACAGAAAACATGAATGTTGGGAACTAAGTAGTTATTGTTTCACCATTTGATCAAATTCCTTTCTAAAATATGCTAATGTTTCGTTTCCGTTATTCTACCTTCATGGCAACACAGAAGGAACATGTAACACGCCGTATTTAATGCGAAAGTCATTAAAATAATTCGTCAGTTCAAGTTATTTTTTCTGGTATCTGCAGGTCAAGCTTTAGTGTTATCTTCTTCCACCTGGAGTAATTCTAACATCCATTTAACACGCCTAGATCTTTGGCTAGAATTGTAAAACGTCTGACCGTCACACCTAACTGAATGCGAATTTTGCGATGTTGGCATGGTTGATGTTAGCATGGCTGAGTGAGGACGGTTGTTGACATTGGTGGGGAGAGAAACCCGGGAGTGTGGGCACGCGGGTTGGGCAGTGGTTATGAGTGCGACTGCGCGGAAGGGGGGAGGGGGGGGGGCGATGTTAAAGGCTTTGCATTGTTTTAATGTGATTGGATGTTAAATGTGATAACAACACAGTGTTTTTGATTCATTCTTGACCATTGAATTGCAATTAACATCACTGCATTTTTTTACATAATTCTGCTTAAGCCACTGCGATATGGGGCGTGTATTTCGCTACAATTTATGCATTTACATGAACACTTAGAATGAAACCCTAACTGAGGTATCTTGACAAGAAGCCGTATTTCACCAGTTACGTGTGACCATTTGGCAGCTATAACTCTGTCGTCGCCGCTCTGGGTTTTTTCTTCATGCTGTATGTCTTAATTATATACATCGGATGAGAATATGAGATTATTTGAGGCAGTGTGACGAGGAGATGTTTCTAAGCATCGCTCCCGTTTTTATACCTCAATCATGGTCCCTCGATGATTGTCGCAACCTCGCAACCCGACATAGCGCTAACATCGGGGAACGATGACTGATTCACCCTGAGGAGGATGCTTCGAAACATAGCTTCGTATCATTGCCCCCAGATAGTCGTTTATTGTCATCCGGTGTGACTGTAAGATTATGCCCACATAGTCCGGTAGTCTCATCTGACGTCATTGAAATGCAGACCCGCTATTGTGCCCATTGTCCCCCACCCGACTCCCAACCAATGCAGACATCGCCCCCCCCCCCCCCTCACCCAACTCTTCCTCCATCCTCCTATGCAATCGCCCTGTGATGTTCCTATACATCTACATCTTTCTGACGATCTGAATTCTAATACACAGACATTGTAAGAATGAAAATACTTTTACTGCACTGAAGCAGAAGATTCATCAGTGACATCGTAGGCAAAATGACCATAATGCATCTCGCTTGCGTGCATTGCCATATCCGGCTTTTGTTCTGATTGTTTACCCACGTTACCACATTTTACGTGTAAAATTTATTGCAACACTATTTGAGGTCGTCTGAATACCTCTATAGTGATGAATCCAAATGCGTTCCTGTGTCCACATTTCGTATTCGGTCAGAACGTGTCGGCCAGACGTTTTAGTATTCTAAACAAAGATTACGAGGTGTTAATTAGGTGTTACTCAACGAGGAGGAAGATAACGGTAAAGTATTGACCTGCCGATACCAGATCCGAAAGATCAAATAACAGCCAGTAACTTGCACTGTCGGGACCTGTTAATGACTTTCGCATTAAATATGATATTTTAGTTTATCCTGTAGAATCTGAGCGCCGGGTTTGCCGATGAAGGGAAAACTCGAAACGTAAAATATACTTTAGCCTCCTTGTTTCAGGACGGATTTCCACCGCTCTTTTATCTAGTGCTCCTTCACTGAGACGGCTTACCAGAGGCCAAACGCCAAGCGAGGAAGTTACAACTTCCTCTTTTGAGGTATGAGGTGTGACTCCATCCAGGATTAATCCTGGATATACCGCTCCCGAAGCGGACGCCCTACCAACTGTGTTATCGGGGCCGGTAAGGGTGAAAGAATAACTGTTCTTTCAACATTCTTAGCCACCAACATGTCTTCTGTCATTGCCAGATGACCTTGCATTTCATAGTTTTGTCCAAAAAAACAAGATCCCAGTATAAATCACTAGTTAATTTGACTTACTTTGCGTAAAAACCTCAAATAACTATTGACGGAAGTAAAGTGTGCCATCTTTCATTTTTGGCCCAAAAGAAATTTTTTACACGGACAAGAAGAACGATGCTTTAAGAGCTGTTAATCATCACTGTAAAATTCATCTTTGGTTTCCAAAATCGTGGTTTGTAATAATCCGTTTTTTTCTGTTTGATTTATAGTATTTAGAGATTAATTGCTTATGTTATGTCTTTATTTAGATGACACCGTTTGTCCAGTGTACAGCTATCATCAGTTAAGCCTTCGGGGGACACAATGGTGTTATCTTACACGCGTCGTTTCTTTCAAATGCTCAATGTTTCTCTTGATACGATCGTTACGATCTTTCAAATAAGCTACTTAACCATGTTACAGACCCTACTGTAAACAAGACAACCACCTTGATCATGTCATCGCTGTAAAGAGTGATCGATACAGGCATGCACCTTTTGGGCAAGGCTTATACTGACTAGGAGGAAAATGATTTTTGCAACACTGTCGAACATCTCCTCGTTTCACACTTGCTTAGTACCAGGAAGGTCACCCTCTGAATGTAGCATTTCATCCGTATGATACATCCATCACTTAACTATATTCACTGAATATTATTCTAGGCCACACGTCGATAATGTAATCGAATAATACTTTTGTGGCTGGCTGACAAGTTGCTAGTCTTTTTTTCTTTTCGTTTATCTGTCGTGTCTGCTGTTTTCCATGAAGTCAATGTAGGATCATCCTATATAAGAATTTACATGAGCCATAAGCTCGCCCAAACAAAGTGCAGTCCAACATGATTGGTCCAAAACGCTATTCAAACGTTGCTTTAGTTTGTGGCCTGTCGTCTGCGAACTAACCAATCTGTCAGTCTGACCACCCCTTTAAGGGGTCTACAAGAATGGGACATTGTATCACTGAAAGAAAGTAAAACCCAAATTGAAAATCTGAGAGGAACTTCTTCTCGTGTGTTGTGAGGGAGAATGGCGATTCTAAATCTGTCAGCGAATCTTAAGGTTTATTAGCAGGTTCTTCCCCTAGAGAATTGAATAGCTCCCTACACCAGCGCTTAGCGTTCTTTAGTAGAACGTCCTAGTCCGTTTAAACTCATACATCACGCCATAAAGATGGTCACAAGAATTGCTGAATAATTTAGATGACACAATCGGCAAGTGGTCGCTATGCTTTTATCGCGCTCTAATCTATATATCAAGCCGGAGCCTTTCATATGTTGTTGGTCTGTTATTGCAAAACTGACATTCAAAAGAAGACATTATTCTCCAAGGAGCACTGGCTTCCAAACTCATCACTAATGCTTCGTGGCTTGTGTGGCCAATTGAGGGATTACAGTTACTGTAGCCAATACAAGGCACATCGTTGGCATCTTAACCCACCACCCGTATACACGTTTAATGTGCTTTGCCCATTAATAGGCCTGCTAAATGTCTCATTGACTTTAATGCAATCGTTAAGATTTTTTGTGTAAGGACATCATATATAGTGATGTCCATTGTGGAAACATCTCAGTTTATGTCGGAAGATATTTACATGATGTACAAACATGTGTTTTGTACGTACACGTTAAAATAGGTTCATGAATTCGGATTCATCCTGCAGTGGTCATCCAAGATCTATCCAGTACAAAATCCAGTATAAAACATATATAAAAATATATATAAAAGAGCAAAAAACGAGAATTACCCATGGTACATTGCGAACATGGCTGGCTTACCTGTGAACATTCAAAATTTTCCGTTGATAGCTTTGGAGAGGAGGGAAAGTTGATCATTTCTCGGTTCGACCTATGTCGACCTTGGCGGCCGACCTATGTGGCAAGTTACCTGCAGCATATGTATAGTAATACACAGTTACCTCCGAAATCTATGTTAAATGCACAGGCTTACATTTCTATTTCTGAAGTAGGGTGGCGTCAGTTAAACATTTCTCGGGAGAAAGCTATTTATCGTAGCTCATATCCGTTGACACGTAGTAGAAACTACACGTCTTGGGCTACCATCTGATGCAAGCCTCAGATTTTTAGCTGTCGTAGTTTTCAGTTACAGGCCATTGAAATTACCTAACTGAATGTTTTGGATCATATCTCAAAGATAGGCAAAATCCGAAAGCACATTCGGAATAAAATACAAATACACCAGAAAACATGAACACATTATCAAACTTAGACACTTTTTATGACGTCACAGTTCCACCATTGACGAGCTTCCATTTTATCAATGCATGTCCAAGATTTTTTCAATCTTGTTCTAACTGGGATCACTCAACAAATATATCAAATTTCAGAAGAATCCGCTACTTGGTTCTAGAGATAAAGATTTTTAAAGGTTTTGATAAAAAAAACCGAGATGGATGCCATGTCATGTGACCAAAGTTACCCAAAATTTGCCTCGTAACCTTGTTCCTGAAACCAACAAATTTCAACATCATCCAAGCAAAACTTTTTCTTTTAAAGCTTGCAAAAAGCTTTCAAAACAACGGAAAAAATAATAAAAAGACGAACGATTTCAATAGGTGTCCCAGCTGTCCCACCTAATTGATTAGTCTTCGCTTGTCTTGAAATATTGAGAGTGCTGTAATGTCGTCACATTTAATCTTATTTGTTTATTAAACGTATTAAAACAATCCCATTTGTTAATTCAATATTAAAGACATAACAATTAAACATTGGTTGAGTTTTAACACTTAAGAAGACATCAAATACCAACGAATCTTATCGGAAAGGAATGATTGTGTAGGTGTTTAACAGTGTAAACTACACTGTAAGAATTGAATCCAAATTTACAGCCTGAAGCATTGTATATTGTTACAGTAAACCATGTTGTAAATATTTTACAAACCATTTCCAGCGCAGGTCTGCACCTATGTGGTGTAATTTTACTCTAGTCGATGTATATTTACAGCATTATCTGTAAAACTGTAGCGGTTTGACCATTTACAGTGCACTTTGCTGTAAATGTACAGCAATCTTTCTTGGTAGGTATGTAGATTTTGTTAATTTACAATGGAGTTAACTGATTATTTACAATGGTATACGTGAAAGTATACTACTCTTTTGGGCGTAAATCCATCCTCATAGTAGGCCCATTTTACTCTATAGTTTAAAAGTGTAATGCTCCATTGGGGTTCTTTGCTGTGGTTTCAGGATACTTTGTATACAGCTATTTATACTGGGTTCTATGTAGAACGTATGATGTAGGCCAATAGGCCTAGAAACGCGGTTTACCGCATGGCCTTTAAGCTGTATCGTCCGTCCATAGAGATATATCGAGTGGGCATAAAAAAATGGGCCGTACTTTGGCACTCAATATCTCCGAAACCCTCTTACGTTAGCTTCTAAAAATTTACACACTCAAAAGCCATTATGTCCTAAGTATACAGACCAAACTTCAATTTCATCCTTTAAAATTTCTGTTTACGGGACAAAAATCAAAATGCGAGTCAAAAACGCATGTTTCGGACAATTCAAAATGATGTTCTACCTTGTTTTACTTGAAAAGGTGATCAATTAGTCCTCCATATTGGAGACGCCGCGGAAGCGTTTCTTCCATGAACTTACTGAGTCCTGAATCTCCTTAAGAGTAGCAGTATTTGATGCGTGTCACACATGAGCAGCGCGCGCTCTACTCATGACACCCGACAGGTAATGCAATGTGGGTCACCGGAACGTGCGTTTTTGAGGCTATGTTTTCATTTTAACCCTGTGTACAGACTACTCAAGCTATGACCTCAGTATATTAACAAAATCATGCTATTTGAATGTGTAAAGTTTGAAAGATTTGAACAAAGAATAATGGAGCAATGCAGCATGAAAGTAAGGCCCATTTTTTATGCCCACCCGATATACTAGAGTATTTATGCATCACACCTTGTCGAGAACGTCTAGATAGTGTCATATACGTTGTTTGTCTGTGCACGTGACACAAACCATCACTAAATGATGTAAATCTTTATTTATAAACACACTGTGAATCAAGCTGTAACAACAATATTCACTTGTGACAAAGTGTTTCATCTATATGGCATCTATATGGAAGCCGTACAACGCCAACTTTTCGCCATCGCAAATCGATATACGGTAACATCAGGGGCTGCCGTGGGCAGTAAGACCGTATTATATATTGATTTCATGTGCAGGACTTGCCGATCCTCTGCTGATCATGAAGGGCGAAAAGTGAAACGTAAACATAGCGCGGAATTTGATCAAAGGCTGAAAGAACAATTTCTTAGTTCCCTGCATTCATGTCTTCTGTCATTGCTAGATGATCTCTCACTTTATGGTTATGTCCATAACATTAATCTAACAATGAACCTCTTTTATGATTTCCTTCTGGGACGACAACATCCGAGTATAAATCACGACGTATTTCCACTTACTTTGGCGTAAAAAGCTGAAATAACTATTGACATATATAAAGTAGGTCACTTTTTGCTTTTGGCCGATCTCAAAAGGATTAACAAAGACAAGAAAAATTATGCTTTAAGAGCTGTTAAGCAGCGTTGGAAATTCATTTTTGGTTTCCATTATCTTGCTTTATAATACTCCTTTTTTCTGGTTGATTTGTAGCATTTAGAGATTGGTTGCTTAGGTTAGGTCTTGATTTAGATGGCACCGGTTGTCTAGTGTACTGCTTAAGTATATCATCGGTTATTTCTCTCGGGAACATTCTGGTGTTATTTTATAATTATTAATGTTTTAATATTTCTCTGGAGACGATCGATGTCTATCGATTTATCTTCTGTCAGAGCTGATTTTTCAAATAAACTTTACTTAACCTTGTTAGAGATTCTGTAAACAAGACAACCACCTTGATCGTCCCATCGCTGTAAAGAATGATCAGTACAGATATGCACCTTTGAGGCAAGGCTTACACTGCCACAGAGGAAGATTTTTTGCAACATTGGAAGATGTAAATACATAAGTTCGTGCTGTTACGTATTATTGACCGCATACATGGATGTTTCATCCTTTTAATCCATTTGTGCACAGATGTATTCAAAGCTCTTTATCCATTTGTGCATGTATATATTCATAGCTTTTTATCCATTTGTCCACAGATGTATTCAAAACTGTTTATCCATTTGTGCACAGATATATTCATAGCTTTTCATCAATTTGTCCACAGATGTATTCAAAACTGTTTATCCATTTGTGCACAGATATATTCATAGCTTTTCATCCATTTGTCCACAGATGTATTCAAAACTGTTTATCCATTTGTGCACAGATATATTCATAGCTTTTCATCCATTTGTCCACAGATGTATTCATAGTTATTTATCCATTTGTCCACAGATGTATTCATAGCTCTTTTTTCATTAGTGCACAGATGTATTCATCGCTTTTTATTCATTTATCTGACAAGGTGTACGTCTTTCTTGTCCTTTTGTTTATTATATGCCATTCATCAAGAAACTCATGCAGTAACACGTAACACAAAGCGAGATAATGTGAATGTATCTAAGCTCATAGTGATAAATCCTCACGCATACCTCTGTCCACATTTTATATTCAGTTAGGACGTGTTGGCCAGACGTGTTAGTATTCTAAACACAGATCAAGACGTGTTAACTGGGTGTGAGAATTACTCCGGGGGGGGGGGGGGGGGGGGGGGAAGAGATAAGGGTAAATCCTGACCTGCCGATACCACCCATGTAGGATATGCGTCCGTGTCTAATTCCCTAATGGAAAGCGGGTTTCGGAATGAAAAATAAAAATATATCCACGAGGATTTCACACATTTCTTTGTGCTGGCTAGTGTTTTTAATATTCTTTTGAGGAAACAGAAAATAAATGCGAGGGGGAATTTTATCCACGCTAAGCAGACGTGTCTGTGTTTTTACACGGCCCCATATGTATTAACATAGCAAGCACCTCTGCTAACAATGCAATGGCCATTGCCTTCCCAAACGTAATGAAAACTAGACTCGCAATTTCTTTAGAGTGTAGTTCATGTGCGATCCATTTTGTGCCACAGTCCTTGTTATGGTCTGTTTCATCAATGGGCTCTGTCATCTTCTACTGGATGTTCTGTTTTCTTTTTTATTTATATCTGTGTACATCACATGTGGGATGTGGGTGGGAAACACTGTTTCCTAAAAAGCTTACCGCCATCGTAGAAAGCTGAATAACATGCCTTAAGCAAGAATCAAACAAATAAATATATATTTCTTGGTTTGAAGGTGAAAATCTGGTTATACCACCAGCAGCTATTCTCTTCCATTTGTTAGAATGCAAGCCTTAACGGATCAGGATGCATCCGTTTCTCCCGCAAATTTTGCCAATACCGGATATACCATGGATGCTTCACAGCCAGCCGAGCTACAAACAAACGTTCGGAAAAATAAACCTCGTAAGAGCGAAGCTTCATTCAAGGGTATTCGCTCCGGGCACTCAGGCGAAGGCAACGCGTATTTCTGTGATATACACTCTAAAAACGGATTTGTTGAATTGACAGAATACAATGCTTTCTGAATGATGGAGGAGCATATCACGTTATTGCTAAACAAACTATTATATTATACACTACAGTTTACTGCTGTATTGTGTTGTCCATAACAGAATATTATGTTACATGTTATGATGTTACATCAAATTTAACAGATTAGTTTTTACAGTGTAAAGTGGTGGGTTTTTACATATGCTGTTTGGCATGACGTATTCACCAAAAGATATTTACACCAACAAACACGTGCATATGTTGTAGTAAATCCCTTTAATCTCTTGGGAGAGAAAAAAATAATAATAAACCCCGGCTTGTATGTAGGGGAAATATCTTATACGTACAGCGATAAACAGTTCCTCACAGACAATGGTAATGCTTGGAAACAAACAGGCTCTTTTGGCAGTTTGTGAGCCTACAGATGCTTGGTAACTGACCTAAAGTTTCGCGCCAAAAAGTACATTTTACGGCCAGATATATGTAATAAATTATGACCTTTGGAGCTGAAACATTTTCCCAAAAGAATATCATTCTATACCTTCCAAACAAACCTGAAAGTACCGCTCTACAAGATGAAAAAAGCTCTCAGAATGTATAACATAGTTACAGGTCATACTGGGTTTTTGTTCATTGCATCGTAATTATATGCCATTCTTAACACACTGCACTGAAGTCTGGAACGACTATGGAGTAAGTGCCTGAAGGCAAAAGACTACACCTTGGCCATGTGATTTGAACACAAGAGAGAACAAACTGCTTTACGCTAAGATTGTATAAATTAACCTCTTTCGAATTAAGGGGAGGTGCAAAATTCGATAGGTTTTCATTTCTTTCACTGCTGTCCTGTGTTTTTTGTAGTATTTTGAACGGAGAGTCTAACTATTTCATATTTACAATGAATTGCAATGGAGGCATTTTGGTTTGCACCTGTCCATGGGTGGATGTGTCTAATTAAATCAATCTGTTTTAATTTGGCACACAAGCACCTTCTTGTACCCCCAGTTGTCAACTTGATCTCATTCATTTTTTAAATACATTGCTTTAATATTTTTTCCTGTTTGGATTTTATTTAGTTAAACAGAACTTAGAGCTTGGAGCAAGGAGACAGGTCTGGTCGACCCGATATGAGTATAATGTGACTAGATGGGGTGTCATGTCTTTGGCATGATACTTCAGAGGCGGCAGAACGTTAGCGGCATGGATTCGCCTTGCCTCAAGAAGACACAGTGTATGTACACACATTCAGTGACGCCTAGTCCTCATATGGCTGGAAACGTATTAAGTACAACGTGAAACCCCAAGTATACATACATACACACATACATATATATTTAGCTAAAAAAACACCATTTTTCGATAATGCACTTGATATTCAATCTGTCCTATCGGATAGACATATTTGTAAAAAGGTGATTGCAAGAAGTATTTAGAGACTCGATCGTTACGAAATTAAGAATTTGTAATTATTCAACAACTACAAGATATATCAGTATATCAAAGGCTTACTCAGGAAAGTTAATTTTATCATAAACGTGCATCACAATCCTTACTAAAATGTAGAAATCACACACGCATAAGATATGAACACATACACGCCAAATATTTCAGTTATGAAATATATAAATATAGACAAATCTAATTAGTATCTAGTTATATCCTTCGTGATTGAAACGCCTCATCAGCACTACTAGAACATCCTTGTCAGGAAATCAGCTATAGATATACATTAGATTTTCTGCCTAAGAACATTTTTCTGGCTGTTAGGCTTATAACTTTAAAATTTTTCAGAATGTAATACTTTTTCTTCCTTTTCCTTGGCCTTTATACTACCGAATGGTATATTTTTTTTTAACTCAAGCTACGCAAATTGAAGTACATGGTGTTTACGTCTACAGGGTTTTGGTATTCCGTAATTTATATTAGGTCCCAATCCATTAGTGCAGGAAGAATTTCACAGGATTATCGAATCACCCCTTTATGCACGGAATGATCCCATCCGTCCATTCAGGAAAGCTTATAGCCTAAGAAGATGTCAAAGACACGATCAGAGCCTGCGCTTCATAACCCCGCTGCACTCGTTTCTCTTCAGATGCGGAATAAGGATGTATTAAGAACGAATGCATTCCGTTGTAGTTTCGGTCAAGTCGACGTGTTGATGCGTATAGCTGTCAATACACCGACACCTTCAACACTCATTCTCTACAAATGTCACTACGACCTGATATACTGCTGCTGGTTGCAGATCAATTTAGATCAGACCGAAGCTTTTCCTTAACGTGGCTTTGTCCTCCTCTGTCTTCAATTGGCAAGAAAAAAATACATAAAAAAATGTAAAATAAAAACACATCCCTCTCAGCTTTTCCAACGAGCATTGATGACTCATTCTAAGCAGCGCTGGCACAAATTAAACGTGAGCGCTCTAACTGACCGATAATGTTGTGTTAAATTACATCGGTGATCGAGTTTACGTGCCGCCCAGATGTGGAGTACACAGCTCACAACCTGTAATAAATTACCCGAAAACCAATCAATACAAACCCGGTGTATTAACCAATTCTGAAACTGTACGATATCTCTTTATTTCTCTTTTGTCGAATTTACATTTGGCTTATTTCTTTTTCGTTTTTTTCCCCACCTAGCTCTGTTCCCCGTTGTCCGAAAAACTGTTATTTTATTATGACCATTCAGCCAACGACTTTAATGTGCTAAAAGAGGAAATGAAACAAAACGTTTCCACATACATACCATTTTATCGTTACTCTCCATACATTCCATAACAATCAAGAAATCTATCAAAGTTGGTGTTAACTTTTCGTTTCGGGACTTGTTTCTCAGTATTGAAGATCTATGACCTATAGTGTGTTAGTAATTTTCGAGATATATTTCTATGTGTTAATAGTGTTGACAAATATATTTTATATAGTATCATAATGTATCATATAATGTATGCCTGATGATTGAATATAATGCATTTTTTATCAGTCCCATTGAGATCCCTATGAGGTCCCAGTGAGGTCCCAGTGCAGACATACTTATTTAGTGCTGTCTTCTTTAGTGTTGATATATCCATAGGGTTGTTTCCCTTGCAATGAAGATCTATGTTTGAGTAATAAGAAACCTATCCTGACTAAAGGTCCAAGCTGTGTATTATCTGTACCGTACAGTTGTTCATTCCTCTTGCCCTTGGGAGCCGATCTAAACTGATAGACCTCAGACTAACCCCCCCCCCCCCTACCCTACACACACACACCCTATCACAGATTTTTCTCATTTGACAAATGAAGTCGCTTGTTCCAATTTACCCACAACAGATCGTTCCCCCCGTGACCAGTGAGGTCGTGAGGTCGCTTGTTTGAATCTATGATTGTTCTCCCTTGACCAATGAGATCGCTTGTTCTAATTTACCTGCAACCGACCGTTCATCCTGGACCAGTGAGGTTGCTTGTTTGAATCTTCATGCTACCTAATGTTCGTCCTTGCAGATTTTTCTGATGCCACCAGAAATATATAGACTATAGGGCTTACATTTTTCTCGGGTACACCGTGAATGCGATGAAGACAACACAAATAGGAAGCACATGACATATTTCAGATGAAATACCATTGAACATTGTCCGAGAATATAGTTGACACTTAACACAAACAAACTGCTAGACTTCTGCTTTCAAAATGCAAAGACATACAGATCTATGAACGAATTTGCCTGTGATCTTCAAACGAAGAATATGAAGCAAAAGGCATGGATGTGATGTTCTTGATACCCACAGGGTCTCAACAGACAGCAAATAACCGAATATTTTTTAAAGCATTTCATTGGTTTCGAAAACTTATAATTAAAAGAATCGATCTCTTTTCCAGGACAGTGTTTAATGCAGAGTCTTTCATTTGATATATACTTCATTTTAGAGTTTTCTTTGCCAATAATGCCTTTACGAGTTTCCTACTCTAATATGTACGACTGCTATCGTGTGAGGGAAATATTCTTGGGTACATCTATGAACATAAATCCAAAGAATCCACCCAGAATGGATGAGCGATGACAGCGCTACATCAAGTATGGCGTTAATACAAGTCTTCATGGGCACGGAAGTGTTACGAATACGTGTTCTCTTGATTAATTACTATCGCTGTATACACTTGATGGATTGTAATCGATTTATCGTCATCTGATCAATGGAACCATCAATCACTCTTACCGTTATTTGCGATAACATGTGCAAAAGTGTGTATCTGTGGACTCTCAATAAAGTGTACAATCACAAGCGATACAATCAGCTTTATATGCCTCCTGAGAACACGGTGACCAACGCAATCAACAGAATAAATCAATGTATCCATTTTTTTGTGATTGAGTTATAACTCCATACTCAGAACGTTTACAGTTAAGTTTCAGTTAAGTTTACAGGTAGAGGAAACCACAATGTATCCACTCAAATCACCGCCCTTCACTAGGCATCTAACATACCTTCTGGCTAAAAGGTGTGCTGGATTCGAACCTGTGATCCCAATGGTCTTTCATGCCGGCCTCTTAACTTATATTATATTAAGAAGAAAAGCGCGTTGAGTCTTGTACAAGATTCATACAAGATTTTGTTTCGGACACCGGGCAATACATTAAGAAGCAGAAAGTTACTGTTATGGAATGTAACGAAGGCTGTTATTGAAGTTATGGAAGGCCTTCTGTCGGCGCCCATGGACCTTCTGCTAATTAAGGAAAGGAGCTATTGTGTCCAATCCCAGGATTTTGTACCTAAAAGATTGTATCCCCTTTTAGAGAAAAGCACGAAAAAAAAAATCATGACGCATACAGGCACTTTGGGAAATTTAAGTCACCTTTGCCAAATAATCTGTTTAAAAAGAGCGCATAGTCAGTACACCATAGTAAACCGTATACTAACTCAGGCCATGAGAGCATGTCCTAAGTGGCATGTCTTGTCCAATTCCATTGCTCGCTTGGGATTAATTTTTCTCGGATGTTCCGATGTGAATGTTGACACGAATCCAATTCATCTGGTTGCAGGCCTCTGCAAGAAATGATTTACTTTCATAGCGTGCGATATGAAGAGGCTAGAAGTGACTGGTAATGCCTTATAGAAGTACCGAGCTCCCCGCGAGAGGCTGTTAAATGAGAGGCAAATGGAAACCTTATCGTCCTAGACTTCTTGCCATCCATCACAAATGCCCTCGTGAGCATATTACACGTCCCAGGATCACCCGTGTGTTAACTCGGCCACTCTGCCTATAGATGTTCACAATTTAACCATCCTCCCGAGGCATTATAGCCTCTGTCCAGCGACACGGCCATTATACATCAAACATGTTCACTTGTCAAAATATATGTGAGCAGCATATAATATCTTTTCCGCCTTTTTTGTATTATCTTTCAATTGCGTGCAATAACCTCGTGCGAGGTGAATATGAAACTGAACTATTTGTCTTCGATTTTTCTCCATTCTGCTTGGATCACGTACTACGATTTAGCAATAAATCCTATTATTGTGAATGTTAAAAAAATATTCGGTTATAAATACGTTGAATGAACAAATAAGAAAATGAAAATCCATAGCTTGTTTTTTTTTTATTGGTGCGTAAAAATCCATCCTTCAGACCCCGATTCTGGAACCCTGCGCTGTCTAAAGAACATATAGCGTCCAATCTATCATCGCCTCCCATGGAGTTCTTTTGCCTATTTGTATCTACACACATTAGGGCATGCGTAGCGTAGCAAAATAGGAGAAAATTATTACTTAGACCTTTTATTTATCCATTAGCCTTTATATTTGTCTGTGCATTGAGACCAAGTTCTTCGCTTAAATGTATAACAATCTGAGAAACGACAGTGTTAGTTGCGCCTACTTTCTAAAAACTGATCAGTAAATTTAAGGGGTATTACAGAACAGTTTATTTTACTGCAACACAGCATTACGTCATTGACAACGCAATTTTCCGTTACGCTAGCAAATGTATTATGTTGGAATAACGGAACAAATCTGGGATTTATAACTTATTAGATTGCACCAATAATATAATCTCTTCTGTCACTACTCGGAAAACATAGCGTTCTGTCAGTTGACCAGATTAGTTTTCAGAGAACACTGAAACCAGAATGAAAGAATAATCAGTGTTCTGGATCACATTGTCATGGCGAACCTCAGACAAAAAGGAGGCGTTCAACATATCGTTGCGGTTCTCGGGATTTCGATCAGGGGTAAGTAACTCAGAGAAGATTGGAGTGTTCGGAGACGCTGTCACTGGCACACGTCGAGACGAGTTGAAGACGCAGCAGGGGATGAGCCCGAGGCAGCTGCATGGAGAAGGAAGTCGCTGTGGTTTAATCATTCTTGGCGGCGAAGGTTTTATCGAGGAAACAGTTCTGTTCTGCTTCTCCGGGATAAATGACCATAGAGCAGGAACGTGTACGGAATAACATTCGCTGCTTCGACACGGATTATTTCCGGCCTTCACGGCATGGCGCTCGCTTGTCTCCCGTAATTGTTCGACAAAACCATTTCAAATGTTGTTGTTTTTTTTCTTTCATCTTTTTTTTCGGAATTTGATGAGATACTTTTTATGTTGGCACCCAATTTCAATGCCTGTTCAAAATTAAATTTCAGCAAGGAGAAAATGCAGTCTGAAGAAACTCCTCATAGCTGATGGTTTCTCAAGACGTGGTGGACTGTTAATGATAATAGTGCTTTTCAACACAATAGAATAACCAAAGGTTAAAACCACCTTCCCATCACATAGCCCAGTCATTCCACATTCAGGTAAGCCCCTGATACTTCGGCTGCCGCCTAACAGCAAGTTCATTTATTGATTGGATTTTTGTTAAATAGCATATTCAAGAATTTTTCACGATGGCCTTGCCTTTTATGGATGGAGGAAACCGGGTTGTCTTCTGGGTAAACCACCGACCCTTAGCAAGTTACTGATGAATTTTCCTGTATGTGAACAACGTGTGGAAAATACCACTATCAACGGAAATTGGCGGCCTAAGGAAATTGTTTGGTTTCCTCGCTTTAACATCCTCCCTGGAATATAAGAACCGTTGATTCCTCTTCACTGCTACTGATTGTTGTCCGAATCGTCTGATTTCTCGGTATTCCCGCCCATCAATGGAAACATGGCGTTTGAAATGTTTGGCTTACCCACAATACCAAACTGTTTTCAAAACAATAAAGTTTCCAATAATTTAAATAATTTTGTTACCATTAATATCAACAGCTGCAAACTGACAACGAATTTTGCAATGGTATATACTATACTATATACATAATCTGCAATGCAGGCGTATTTTGGTCAGATGACAATTTTGTTATTCCATTTCCTTGTTTATATGCACCTTTATTTTCATCAATTTGGCTGATTTTCTCCTCTAATACCAGCTTTATGCTTTTGTTCTGGAAATGCACATTTTACTGCCGCTTTCTTGCGTGTTTACAACACGCCTTTTTCACCATTTTATCTGCTTAGCTTTGCTCTGATAATAGATCCCTGATGTTGCCTTGTCTGTCTCTCCATTAATCAAACTGAAGCCTTTATCATTTCCCATGTGTTTTGCGAATGTACTTTTAATGTTGCTTTCCTAAGGAAATTCTATCTCATTGACTTTGTTCTCATAATCCAAGTTTAATAGTGTGTTGTTCGTTTTCAGCTTTGTGCATTTGTTCCGAAAATGTACCTTTCCTATTGACAAAATTTTAATTCTATATCATTGGCTTTATTCTGGTAATAATTCTCTAATGCTGCCTTGTGTAGCTTTATTAGCTTCGGGATATCCTTTTGTTCTGATAATGTATACCTTTAAAGTTACACCTTTCATTTGATCCTCGTCTGTGCTTTGTTCTCTTAATGCACTTTTAATAATGTGTGATTCATTTTCGCTTTGATTGCGTCCCTTTAATGCCAACTGTATGCCTTTGTTCTGTGAATGTACCTTTAATACATTACACCTTTAATTTCATCTCGTTGACTCTCATAATGCATCTTTTACAGTGTGCCGTTAATTTTTGGCTTTGATTGCGTCCCTTAACTACCAGCTTTATTCCCTTGCTTTGTTCTTCAAATACACATTGCATGATGATCTGGGTAGGTAACACTTCGCCTTTAATTTTATCCCACTGGCTTTGTCCTCTCAATACATCCAAAATGTGTTGTTCAGTTTCGCTTTGATTACGTTCCTTTAATGCCTGCTTTCTGTCCTGGCTCTGTAAATATACCTTTTATGTTGTGTGACATAACAACTTTAATTTTACCATCTAAACTTTGTTCTCCTAATGAATCCTTAAAGTTTGTTTTCTTGTTTTTTTTTTAATGTCTTTATTATTCGCTTTCATCGTGCGTCTTTTAATGACTTTTAGTGACTATAGTTCTTTTGTCCTGCACATGTACCTTCAGTGATATGGAGGCTTTGTACCTGACCTGACCACAGGATTCCGCTCTCGGGCAGCCTATAGCAGTGTGATACGTTACAGGCGGTGTAAATCACAAGGGGACAATTTACCCATGCTTAACACTTTGATCTAATATTATCCAGCGAAGCAATTGATCAAGAAATCTATTAAGTGAGTTAAATGAGGAGAGATGTGGAACAGACTGTCCGATCCGGACCCACTCAATGCTGATTTCCCCGGGGAATCAGGCAGCCAATCCAGCAGGCAACACGTTTGACCTACACCAAGCTTTAGTCCCATCAAGCAAACTTGATTAAACCTGTAAAGGCCACATTTCTTTTCCACCAGCATATGGCGGAGTTTAGGGACATGACACAGCAGTACCAAACCCATTCTAATTAAATGTATGCAAAAAAGACAACACTTAAAATCCATAGGGGTCCTAGGCGTTATATAACCATAAGGCATTCGTCCTTGACTCTGGTCACGTTATCCCTCATTTGTATGAGACCAGTCATGCATGTGGTCCTTCCGTATCTTTTTTTGTTTCAGAATTGGAGCAGGCTTGGAACGCCGTATAAGCAGGCTCTGTGAGCGGAAACAAAGCGTGTTTCCGTTCAGCAATTTGTTCGCGCGCAAGATTTAAGGGTTCCATTAAGGAAACCGAGGTCACAGGAGATTCCGGCCGAAGTCCATCGCCTGGTAATTCGTGTACCTGGGATGGAATTACGCTTCCTGTTACTGGTCGAGTGGACCAATTCCATCTGTGGTATAAACCTTAAGCCTGTTCTTGGTCATGATACATACACCTACTATGTACACATCGTTTAGATCAGTCGCCAATAGAGACACGGGTCTATATTCGTTTTCCAATAAAATGGGCCTAGTAACCGTACATCTGCGCCGGACCGGGGCTTTTCTACAATAATTTCTGTCATATCGCCCAGGCGTGGGGGAAAATGGGAGTTGGATATGATATATGGAATATTTGAAGATTATACGCTACGATATAAAGAACGAAAAGTAAATTTAACTGAAACGCTGACGATACAAGAGGTTTGTTGATGCAAGTTTTAATTTTAATTCTTGTTTTGTTTTGTTTTTTTGAAAAAGTAAAATATTTTGTTTTATTAAATTACAAGATCAAACTTCATTTAATTATTCATAGTTAAAAATTCAGATTTTTGATGCGAATATAGTTTAATCAAATTATTTCACCGATAATGAATAACTGTTTAAAAAAATTCAAATTATTGCCATCAAACTTGCATCAGAGGCATCCAGATACATTTGTTTGAATAATATTAACTACATCTTTTTGCGCGTTTGCTTCTTCCTGTAATCGGACCATAATTTATTTAAAATTGATGTTCGGTTTGGACAAAGATATATCCACATCTCACTGACATCGCTCAATAATTCCGTATATACGCAAATATACCGGGATTGGCACTTGATAAGGAATCCACGGAATGAGGAGACGTGAATGAACAATCTAAACGATTCCAGTCGACCTATCTACACGGTTGATCAGAAAACATATTTATCTGGGAAGTTGTTAATCACCTCGTCATCGTTAATGACATGATTTCCCTCGAGGGTGATACATCTAAACGCGAAGTGCGCATCTCGACCATGCTTCCCATTAAACATGTATTGGACGATTGATTAGGCTTGCGATTGGCGCGAACAGCTGGACGGGCGGTTTGGAGAGACTTTCTTGATTGTGTGGCGGTATTCCAGACGCTTTTAGCAAAGGCCTGTACAAAGAGCGGTACAATCGGCCATGGAATTTCAAACATGAGATTCGTCACATGGAATGTATTATAAACCATGCCATTTGCCTGCCTGTAATTAAGGGATATATGCATATATAAGATGGTATATAAGAAGTACGTCTACACAGTATGCATGCACTCCTGGGAGGGAAAGGTATATATAGGATTATATATATATGTAAATTCAGAGCAATGATTAAATATATATGTCATGATTATATGTGGTGTCTTTAAGTAAGCAATCTACAGGTTTATAAAAGGTAGCAGTAAGTAAGTAAGAAAGTACCGCAGCTAATATCTAAGCATTTACACGAAAATATTTATTTATTTATTTGATTGGTGTTTTACGCCGAACCCAAGAATATTTCACTTATACGGAGACGGCCAGCATTATGGTGAGAGGAAACCCGGAAGAAACCGGGGAAAGTCAACACCATTTGCAGATTGCTGGAAAAAACTAGAATAAAACGTTAACCGGTGTACATGCATGTTAATTAAAAAGAGGCCACATTTCACCGCTTAATTTCGACCATTTACCAAATATAACACTGTCGTCTTTGCCTTGGTTTTACTCTCAATACTGTGCTCTTTTGTGTAAGACAGTAGTTCCCATCGATTTTTTGTTTGCTGTGAGGGATTTGTTACAGTACCGTATTGCTTTTACGCCGTATTCAAGAATAGTTCAGTTGAAACGACAGCAACCAAGTTTTTTAAGAATGAAACCTGACAGAGCCCGGGAATGGGAATCACCGCCATTCTTCAAGTATTTAGCAAACTTCATGACTTAAAGCCGCAATCGAACGAGGGGTAGTCACCATCGAGTCATGAAATACTTGCTAAAGAGTATCATCGTCTCGTTTTGTCAACTCCGTCCTTTCTTCGACTCCGCGTGGGTCGATTTGTCATTAGTTGGATTAGTGATGTGACCTGGCCGTAGCTGCATGTCTCCAGGGACAGGAACACAACCCTCTTAATATATGGTTTATAGTTTGACTAAGAATGTGCATCGCATGTGTATTTATGTGTGGACTGCAATCAAATGTATATATAGCTGTACAAATGTGAAGGTCAATTTTAGCTATATATGTGACCTTTCGAACCGAAGGTTTGGAGTAAGGGGATAGAAAAGGTCATGTCCCGCATCACACCTTGAAAATTATCTGTACCATTCTCCTATTCAAGGAAGCCAAAGGAAACACAGAATATTGTCTTTCCACTTTGCAAAAGTGCATATGTATTCAAAAAGACATACATGTCATAATTAAGGTGGATAAAGGAAGTTATAAACAATATGGCCTGAGTTATTTAGGAAGAACGGGAGAAGGAAACAGGCATAAACGGTCATAGCCATTTTTTCTTTCTCACGTGCTTGGTCACGTTATGTTCTTATGAGGCCATGACATGTGCTATGTTTCTGCGACTAATATATATATATTCCTAATATACACCTAATAAATAATTTCTACGGGGATGCTATACATGTGTACTTGACAAGGCACGTTTCCCTAGAAATATCTGTATAAAATACAGATATTTTCATTGGTGTGTTAGGCTTGATACCACATTGGCAAAGTTCACGGACTCTTGCTATATATAATGCACATTTATATTAGTTTATTGAAGAAACACGTTTTATACTCAACGAAAGAAACCCGTACCTTAAAATCAATGTTATTCCCTTTCTATAGCCGAGATGTTTGTAAAAAACGTTGATCTTATTGATTTTATGTTGAGAAAGAGCGTAAGAATTGGTCTGAAGATCCAGATATCCTTCCATCTGTCCGCCCATTGATGAAACACTTATATAGAATTTTCACATAACGGAATTACCTCCCTGCGCCAGTGTTCGGGTCCAAAGTGCCCAGCTGAGCTGGTAAAGGGGGCTATTAATGCCGTTTTTTTCACCAATTCCTCTGATTTTAGCTCAGGCCATGATCTATACTCTGTCACTTGGGAATCGGTTGGCTTAGAGGTGTTGTATAACATTGCACCATAGTACCATGGTCGATCTGACATATCCACAAGCAGAAAGTTCGCATCAATATCACATCATCATTGCATGGTTTAATGGGCATTGATGTTATGTAGACGAGACGTGCGGATATTTGATTTACAAATTTATCGTCTTTTCATGTAACACATCCAAATATAATGCAAATGGGGTATCTATGATAAATACAGACAACCACATAGCATATTTTATTAGATAAAAATGATGCGAAACCAGTAATATTAGATTTATTTATTTATTTATTTATTTATTTATTTATTTATTTATTTATTTATTTATTTATTTATTTATTTATTTGATTGGTGTTTTACGCCGTAATATTTCACTTATACGGCGGCTTTCAGCATTATGATGGGAGAAAACCGGACAGAGCCCGGGTGAAACCCCCGCAAGTTGCTGAAAGACCTTCCCATGTACGGCCGGAGAGGAAGCCAGAATGAGCTGGACTTGAAGTAGAAAATTAGACGTTAAACCATTGAACCAAAAACATTTAATTCATTAACTACATAAATGATGGAATGACTATCTCTCACACGAATGTCCTGCAAGAACTTCCATCAAGTTAATTTAATCTACACTACAAAAAAAAATCTGTTAAGTTTAAAACAAAGTATGTTATCTGAGTGATGCTAGAATGTATTCTGTTATTATAACATAACGCTGTGTCATAGTCAACATAATACCCTGTTAGTCTAATATAATCTTTATGTTGAATTAATAGAATAATTCGTTGCAATAGCAGAATACATTCTAGCATCACCCAGACAACAGACTTTCTGTTATTAACAGATCAATTTTTTGAGTGTAAACGCTAAGCAAAACACCTATATCCAGTCACAGTGTACTGACACCAGCAAAACCTCCACCCTGGCTACCATAGTTCCTTGATACCGAGAACAGTATTGATTTATTCCATTATTGTAAACACAAAGCAAAACCCGCGTGTGTTCAGAAGATATATGCCGACACCGAGAACACTGTTTGGTCTACATTCCTTTATACTGGACTCTATACGCAGAACTCTCAGTCAATCAGAGTATGTCTGGACCAGAGTTTGTTTCATATTCATACAGTGGGCGCATTATAAACAAATAAATATTTATGAGAGAAATCTTACGTCAGATCTGACCCGGGATTGAACCCGGTCTCCAGATGACTGACTCTCGTAAGATGATTACCGGTATGTTCTCCAGGCTGTCCCATATACCAGAGGGTAAAGCTACAACCAAATAAAAGATCTTATCTTTTGAGAAGGTTCTAATACAATGTTACGCGATTAAAGTTACATACCTTTCAAACCCTTTGTCACTAGACACGCGGGTTAAAACCCATTCCCAGAGAATTTTCAAGATTTCGCTGTTTTCATTAACCGTCTTGTGTGATCTTCACTTCACCATAACTTTTTATTCTGTGTATTCTGTACAATGAAGATTAAAGTTATATGAGCTTTTGATTTATCGGTTATATGTTCGGAAAAGAAAATCCCTTGGACCTTTTACATGTGAACTGTTAGACACGACAATTTGACCTTTACAAGACAATGAAGTACATAAGTAAATACTTTCAGCTTAAGGATGGAATTAAAGAGCAAACCTATTGTTTTGATCCAAACTAAGAAGGATAAAAAGGATTATTTATTCGGACAAGGAGTTAAGACAACAACCATAAAACCAAACTTTAAAAAAAAGACCTTTAAAAAGAAGAGAGCTATAGTCTGACACGCAAAGATGGTATAAGCTTTTGGGTGTTACCTTGAATTATAGATGGGTAAGAAGGAAGATTATAGTCCTGCTAGAAATACCAAACCCTAAAGAAAGTAGATTAGCGGAAATGTCAACATTTCAGGGCCATATAGTCCCCTGACCCTGACAGATCGTTTTATTCGTGAGCTTAAACAGCGTTTTGCTCTACAGGCACAAAGCGTTCAATGACCGCGCCAGCGTATTAAGGTCACCAAGGAACGAATCGAACAAGAAGTCTCAGTAAACCGTTATGCAAATGCAAGACTGAGGGTCTACCTATATAACAGACAGCCTTGTAAATATTGTTTTAGCCTTTGTGACATGGCATTCTGTAAAAGTTCTAGACAGTGTACGTGATATATAATACGCATTGTTGGCATTTAATTCTTATGTAATCAAGACAGTGCTAAAGAGTACATCGTCTTTCAATATCAGGATGGTGCTAACCAGGACCTTGACTTTGTCATCCAGAGCGCCAATCTGGCTGGTACGGTAGAACAAAACCCACTTTAAGATAGTGTTAGATTCTATCCAGCCTGGCTGCAGACGACATAATCTCTACCAATGACTCCCGCTGGTTCAGCTACGGATTATAGCTTTTGTGTAAATAATGTTAGTTAAATACTCTTGAGCGTGATGCAAAATTTTAGCCAATTCTTTTTCACATGTAAGCAATCGAGTACGGAATTTTATTACTCCTTTTTTCCCTTTCCTTCGTTCTTTCGTTACGAAACACCTGTCTTTCACCACACCTGTATTAATAAAGTAAAAATCTGAAATAAATTTAATGCACCATATTCAATAGACTGACCATTTGTCTATTTAATCCTTCACAACTGTCAAATGCATTAGAATTCGTTGCTGCTTTAATGTAAAAGAAATTAGAACAGTGACGATTTTGTCTCATAATAATACCTACTGTCTTATGTGTTCATAAATTTATCTCCTTGTAAAAAATCACATTTCACAAAAAATAAGAATGTCTGTCCATTTAAAGCCGCAGTTCAACAAAACAACGCAGTTTCAAGTTAAGGCCACATTTATAATACACCCTCAATTCTTTGAGTGTTTTAGTGTCAGTGACAAAGATTTTACACAATTCGAACTTCTGGAAACGTCTAAACCAAATAATATTATACTACTTTGAATTATTTTGAGTTGTCATGGACAAGTTGTGGAAGGCAATCTCTCGGTCCGATTCCTCCAAAAGGCGATTTTCGACTTAATATTACACGTCATACTTTATTTATGACCCTTGTGTTCAGTTGCTCAGTGGTGCATTAGTAGACAAGCCCGATATTAACTTTATTCTGGGCTATATGCCCAATAGTTTTATGTTATAGAATTGTCTCAAAATAGACATTAAAATACATGTCGCACTTAACTTTTAATACATGCACTTTTGAACAAATGGCCCAACAAGAATGTCAAATTATGCTATATTTGCGTTTAGTGAATACCTATGAATTTTTCACAGTTCCGGAACGCAGGCCTATAAATCGGTAGAATTTGCGTGATTGTGTCATTGGAGCTGTATGCATATGTCTATAGTTCTTTATAGTTCTTCTTTCTTCATCTGATGTCGGTTTGGTTTTGCGAAATCCCCGGACAGTTTATCAAATCCAAACGGACATTTTCCACCGGGATCCTTTTTATCCGGATTCTCCGGCTTAGATTTCCCCGCTTTTGGTTTGTCTGTGCCAGAATTCCTCTCAGCTTTCTGCGATTTGGAAATATGTTTCCTGTTGAAGAACTCGTCAAATCTTTCTTGCTCGATGTCCATGACGTCCGCCATCATAGCCTGCGTTTTCGTGTCTTTGTCACTTCCTTCCGGTAACGTGTAACGGAACTGGTGGTTCACGCTGAAGAAAAAGCGCATCACACCGGAATAAGACAACTCGCCGAAGTTGTTCGCGTCATATTGCACCGCCTGAGTCACTAATCTAGGCTGATGATCCTCGGTACTTTTCTCCGCCTTGCTAGGTTTAGAGGTGGGCCTCTGGGGTTTTGTCTTGGACGGCGCCGGCGCATTTTTCTCTCTCTGCTTGATAACGACAATTAATGAAGGCAATGTAACAGGTTTTTTCTCTTCCAGCCCCAGTTTCCTTAACTCGTTTGTTGTCGGCGAGAGCAGCCTGCTTAGACTGAAGTACCGTCTAAACCTTTCCTTAATGGCTCGTAGTACAGGAGAAACTTCCGTTGAGTCTGAAACAATAATTAGGGAAGTAACTAGGTTGTACTGTAGTAATGATGAAAACAGTAAGTAAGAAAGTATAGAGGTTGTACTACAGCAATGATACAAACAGTATGTAGGGAAGTATAGAGGCTGTACTGCAGCAATAATAGAAAACAGTCAATAAGGAAGTATAGAGGCTGTACTACAGCAATGATACAAACAATAAGTAAGGAAGTATAGAGGCTGTACTACAGCAATGAGAAAAAACAGTAAGTAAGAAAGTACAGGGGTTGTACTACATCAATGATACAAACAGTAAGTAAGGAAACATAGAGGTTGTACTACAGTAATGATACAAGCAGTAAGTAAGGAATTATAGAGGTTGTACGACAGTGATGATACAAAACAGTAAGTAAGGGAGTATATATGTTGTACTAAAGTAATAATACAGCCAACCAATAATATGACTCTATGATTCATTGTTGGTCGTGGCCAACTGGGCATAAGATGCTTGTCTTTCAGTCGCTAGTTCGTGTTGCATGGTTCGATAACAGCCTAGGGCAGGGAATCCTAGAGATAAGGGCCTTGGTGACAATAAGCGTTCGATAGCCCCCATAAAGCCGTTCACTGGATGAAGATCACTGAAGACCATTTGACTTCCAACTATATGTTGTACACTGATTTGAGTCCACTGTACATGGTGTTAGACAGCAGTCAGGTCAGTCAAGTAATTTTTATACTTACTGTGTATATACGAGCCATTAAGTAAACGATGCTTATATATTGTTAAATATACTACGTGGCCAAGGGGGTTCACGCCAGCACGACGCAATGACCAGGAGCCTCCCACCTTGTATTTGGTTGGTGGGACCTAAGTGGTTCAGTTGGCTAGCGCGATAGCGCAGCGTAATGACCCAGGGGCCTCTCACCAATGCGGTGGTTGTGAGCTCAGCAACCTTCGGATGGACGCGGGTTTCCCCTGGGTACTGCCTCGTTTCCAGCCACCGTAATGCTGCCTGCCGTCGTACAAGTGAAATATTCTTGAGTACGGCGTACAAAAAGGTGATGACCACCATCCAAATATATATATTTATTTATTTATTTGATTGGTGCTTTACGCCGTGCTCAAGAATATTTCACTTATACGACGACGGCAAACATTATGGTGGGAGGA
The DNA here is from genome assembly GCF_032854445.1 of Liolophura sinensis. Taxonomy (NCBI): domain Eukaryota; kingdom Metazoa; phylum Mollusca; class Polyplacophora; order Chitonida; family Chitonidae; genus Liolophura; species Liolophura sinensis. Next base: position 25,292,447 of record NC_088301.1, on the reverse strand, counting down.
AACCACGAAAACACCCTTGGGAAACCCATGAAGAGACGCAGGTTACTTGCTAGGCCTTCCCAAGAATGGCCCGAGAGGAAGCCAGATGAGCAGGACTTGAACTCACAGCGACCGCATTGGTGAGAGGCTCCTGTGTCATTACGCTGCGCTAGCGCGTTAACCAACTGAACCACGTGGGACCCATCAAGCAAATATAAGGTTTAAAACATGGCTCAGATAAAAAGGTCGTTAGGCCTGTTATAAGCAAAACAATTGTAGTGGACAACAATCAGTTTCCCGGGATTTTTAGCCGGATTTTTTCAGGTATGCGATATTTCAGACTATAGCATTTGCATAAAATTTAATAATATTAATAATCATTGAAACGTCACGATCATATTATTAGAAATCCATTAACTGTACAGTACAGCAGTCAATTCGTAATGTTCACGGTATTTAACCATGTTCAAGTCATGTAAGGCTTTAAATGACGCCGTAAAGCCTGTTGAATCATGTATAGAAAAATCGATACGAAGTATTTAGAAGGCATGCATGTCTTGTTTTATACCAGTTAATGTTGAGGTTTCATGCGATTAGGGTATAAGCCGTCCTCCCAGACATTGATATTAAGGGTATCAAACATACTGTTTACCCTATATGCAAGACTTGAACCCAGCTCAGAAGACATGTTTCGATTGTTGTATGCTAAACGTGCAAGACTCAAGATTTAAAGATTAAAGAATTCGACATTTTTGCATTTGGTACGTAAAGTGGAATGGCATGTTGGCATGGAACATTGTACATACATGCCCGACTACTTTTGTTATGTATATTGACCATTGTACATAGTCATGCAGTAACATTGATTCTTTGGTTATGCACATGCTGATTTTTTTTACAAATCTTTTTTATATACATATACCTGACACTCGAAAACTTATATGCTAATATTATGAATCGCTATTATATTTCGTCCGACAATTTAGTTGATTACTTCATAAGGCCATTTAAACCCATATATATATATATATATATATATATATATATATATATATATATATATATATATAGTCTGGATTAAAACAATATTACACTGATTATTTTGTGATCTGATGTAATCTGATCTGATCTGATATAAGTATAACTGTTTCGTTTCTTAATATAATAGGCCTATTATCATCGTATGACATGACACCAATTATCACACTATTTTTGTTTCTTCACTTTGCGAGGATATTTTATCTTAATGAAAGTTGAAATCGGAAGTACATTCACCCATCGTCCCGTTCTAGCAAACTCCTATCTAACTGTACAAAAAATCACGCAGAAGGGCACTATATGTCAACATTATATGTAGACGGTTTTAAGATTCCATGGCGTTAATTGCTTTTTTGATAAAAAGGATCTCTTTCAAGGCATCAGTCAAAAGCATTCATGCTGACACATTCTTACTACCACAAAAACTGCATGCTTCAAGTGAAAGTTTACTGAAAAAAACTGGAGGACTTCAGCTGGAGTGGACTTGTGGAGGACGGCATGTATGGCGAGATTTGGTGGTTTCCCCCGAATTCTGCCAGGTTTCCTTACTTCATATTTCGTAAAAGTCAATGAATATTCTTGAATTGGGCATTAAACACAACCAAATAAATGTTTTAAAATTTATTTATTTGATAGAAATTTTACGTCATGCTCAGGAACATTTAACTTACGTCACGGCGGCCAGAGTTATGGTGGGTGAAGGTTGCTGGCAGACCTTGCCACGTATATGACGGGAAACGAAGCCAGCATAAGCTTGACTCACAATGGTCGCATTGGTGAGAGCTTCCTTGGTCATTGTGTTGCGCTAGCACGCTACGCCAAGGATGCCCCTGATTTTGTTAAAGGTTTCTATGGCTGTGCATAAATATACCTGTGAGATATACGGCTGGAAATCTGGGTGTGGATGAGGAATAATGGCTGTCCTTAATAAACCGGTCAATGGTTGAAGACGACAGTACAGGGATGTCGGCAGGGATGGATTTGAGGGCGAACCTCTCCGCTTCCTTCCAGTCATGAACGTCCTGCCATTCTGAAAGTTTCTGACTGTATCCACCAAAAGGGTAAACTCGTGCCTTTGGAACATTGGCCGCATCCAAACCCTGAAGAAGACAACAAATTGAAACGCATATGGATGTTTGAGTATCGCCCCTTAACATGTGGATAAAGGCATGTTTAATTGCATATGTATGTATGAATGCTTGCAGTTTAACGTCGTACTTAACAATTATTTCAATCAGGAAAATCAATTAGATGTGTGCCGTGTATATACACCATGCCTTCTTGTGGTAGAGCGAATCCATGCCGCCAAAGTGCAGCAACCACTGTAGTATCATGCCGAAGACACCAGACATGACACCCAACCCAGTCACATTATACTGACAAAGGGCCTTGCTCTAGCCTCTCAGTGTAGAGCATCTATCGAGGCAGAAATAAGTACCATTTTAAAAACCTTTTGGATCAAACCCGGGTCGGGTTTGATCCGACTTCGAGGCAGGCGTTCATTAGGCCACAGACCATCATGTTTAATTGCATGCACTTTTTGCGCGTCATAATTTTGATGACATGATTTCTTTAACGTTATTTATTTGGTGGTGTTTTACGTCGTGTGCATACATGGATATTTCATTTATACGACGGCGCATGATATATGTTTATATAGGCGAAGAGACGGGTACAAAAAATGCCCTTCGTTAGGTATACATTAACAATGTCGTAGCGTGTTGAACTGCGACATGCCCGTTTTTTCCCTCTTTTTTCTTTTGTAACGTGTATGAGCAGAAAAAGGACGTTGCAGAACACAACATCAAAAAAAAACTCCAAACAGTCAAAAGGCGTTTTAACCCATTGTCGTTGTACAAGCAATGAAAAGTGTACTTCCGTTTTTGTTTCTTTTTAAACGTGTCTTTCAGCTATATTTGTCAAGTCTCGTTTGCATCCCTTTGTTATATGCCCATCTCAACATACTCCTCGTCTTGCCTCACCGAAACAACTATTCCAAACACACCATGTCTATGGCGCGCGCCTAACTAGGTCAGACAATAACACCTACTCGACCATACTGTATGCCCTCCTTAAAGGAGAAGAAAATTTAAATATCAAACAAATACCATTGAAAAGAGTATGCATTTCCTCGAAGGAGCATGCCATAAAAACAATTCTAATATGTACCTCAGGCTGATAAATCATAAATAAAGTCAGTGCCAAAATCCGCTGTGGGCGACTCCATTTTGCCTAAGAACTAGTCCTAAAGTCTTCTGTGTTAGGAGGAGAATTGCCGTCGGAAACCGCCGCAGTGCAGTTCGTACATTTCCGGTAGAACTCTTCTTCTCAGACTCTATTTTGCCTAAGAACTAGTCCTGAAGTCTTCTGTGTTAGGAGGAGAATTGCCGTCGGAAACCGCCGAAGTACAGTTCGTACATTTCCGGTAGAACTCTTCTTCTCAGAAGGTAGCGAACAGTACAGTTCGTTTTCCGCTTGACGATCGGGAAATCGGAATGTTGGACGAAGGTCATGAGGCTACACGAACAAGCGGGCAGTTTTAACGACTCTCAATGTCTGAGAGGCAACACACCCCCAGCATAAATTACAGGGTGTTAAAGATGGAGGACGCCATGGGCTCAGCGATTTGTGCCAGCTTTGCCGTTTTCAGGCTTTACGTGTATGAGGAGGAAAATTCGCAAAATTATGCAACAGGCACCACCAGATAGAAAAAAATGTGCTCTTTTCAGCCCATAGTGTCATTGTTTTAAGTTTTCTTCTCCTTTAAATGGAAATACCAAGATAAGGCGGTTGACTTGGACTGTACGGTGGCATCACTTGTGTTTGTACTTCCAAGATTATTACATGTGTATATTTTTTTTACTATAGTCAGTTACAAGAAAAATGACCTAATAATGCGTGGATGCTTTCTTCAAACTTTAATTCCAAGACAGAGTCAGGTTGCAGCTCAATCTGTGATGCCATCCATCCCGTGTATATCATCTATTGTCTATTTTTGGTACGCCTGTGATGTTTCTTGTACCCTCACAAGAAAGATGGCTTGTAAACTTCTTCCCTTTCATGTTCTACCTAATTGTTAAATTCTTCAATGCACTTAACCAAGATTGTACAGAGAGGAAGGAAGGTATATACCGTCAATGTACCGAACCCGTTTCTTTGATGTCAGACAGCTAGCCGCGGATGCATCGTCATTGTATATATTCTTATAGTCTGATAGATGCGCAGAGCATATTATAGCCTATCAGATTAGTTAATGCATGAGCTCGGAGAAAATGCGCTGAGTCAGATAATCTGTCACTGTGCACCCGTCAGACACCGGAAGTAGCCTCTCTCGACGAGGGAAGGCCTCGTGTCCAGTTGACTGGTCAGACATTTGATCTCTTGGTCGGGGACTCAACACTCTTGTCAGATAGCGTCCTGTGTTTATCCTGCTTCTGATTCAAGCGGGGTCTAGCCCTCGGGGGGCAGTTTCCGTGTGAGGGGATTAGAGATCTCTCTCCGTCTAACCGTGTAGGACAAGAGATAAACGAGAGGGGAAATGTTGTAAGTCAGCGGGGATTTTTACCTGACACCCATGTCCGTTAGCCTAGGAGGTCAGAAATGTGCTGGTCGCCAGATAAAGAGACTTGGGTCTAATCCGCCACTTACATAGTTAGCTGATGGTACTTGTGGAAGGCAATTGCCAGTGTCATGTCAATAGGGAACAAACGGCTACAACCTCAATAGATCGTAATGCCCGCCTTAAGTAGAGCCCATAGAGCTCAGGACATTATTGCGAATCTGGGAATCCGCTTCTAGAACATGTAGAATGAAGACAGATAACTGTTTATCAGTACATAACCCCGTGTCAGGTCAGCCATAAATGTTAAAATTGGCAATCTTGGTAATTTGTTTGGCGTTCATTAGCATGTACGAATGAATAATATTATTATTGCTTAACGACACTTATTACTTGGTAATATTACATATTACAGTGATACAGTGGCGAATATCAGCATAAGAGGTTAGACCATGCATTTTAATTGGTGTCAGTATAAAGTTAGACGGTATATAGGGTGTCAGGTATTGTGGGCAGCATTGGAAACAGCATTATAAATGTAGTAACATTGAGAGCGGCAGTGGCATTAAGCAGGTACCCAAAGAGTGCTGAAAGCCTGCCTTATACCCCAAGCCAAACTAAGACAGTCGGACCGGGCTGTTGCTTATATACGTAGAGCGGAAAATTTCACTGACCTTAACAACTCGAACCTTGCAATTGGCTTACGTTAATTCGCTAAGTCATCCGATGTGTTGACGTGTACAAACCTGCATCGGTAAACAATTTTTAAACAGTTGTCCAGGAATTTAGATTTTTAAGTCGAACATATCGAATCAACATCCGCCATGTGTTGAGTTTGAACTTCCGCCAAGTTCGGGCAAAGTACATGCTGGCTGTTCGAAAACAGAACAGAACTATTCGTTGGGAATTTATTTTGCTTTTTGCCTTTTTTGGAGTGGCTTCATTATTCTAGTCATTAGATTTCATGGTCAACAGTTTGTCTTTTAAACCGCCAGCACTTATACCTTGCCTGATATTCGAACAGGCAAGGTAGGCTATAAGTGCAGGCGGTCGTCAGTTACGCTTCTTGATTCCAAATTTTGAATGGTTGGATTATTGAGGGTTTGCTGGTGCACGGTTTGACATCTGTTAAACGTGTGCTAAGCCAAAGGGGAATCACTATTATCCTGAAAAGCCAAGCAATAATGTATGTAAATTAACATTGTGTACATGTATAGCCATGTGGCTTACCAATTCTTGGAGTAGTTTGGACTGCGACTTCACATCCACAGTACCTAGCCAAGTCAATCCACGCGCCGATTTAGCCAGCTCTTTCCACTTCTGATCGACTTGACCACGATAAAAGATCAGGATCCACGAGTCGTTGCTGTGGAGCACCTGCTCTGAGAACTTCGTGTAGTCGACACTGATCAGATGGTAAGATTCGTCATCAGACTCGGTTTGACTAAAGCTGACGTCGACGCTAAACGTGGCTAATAAAAGAGCTAAACCAAACAAATAATAAACGATCATGTTGCTTGAAACTTTGAAATACATTTCAAAGGTTGAACCCCTTTATGATTATGTCTATAAATCTTTCGTTGTAAATGATGTTACCGCCCACGTTGTTGTTGTTGTAACCAGGTTGCTACTGTTTTTACCTCCACGTTACAGCCGTTGTTGCCTCCATGATATAATTGTATTTGCCTCCACGTTATAACTTGTTGCCTCTGCGTTATAAGTGTTGTTGTTTCAGCGTTATAATTGTGATTGTCTCCACGTTTTGACTGGTCTTGTCTCCACGTTATAACTGTTGTTGTCTCCAAGTTATAACTGTTGTTGTCTCCACTTTTTGACTGTTGTTGTCTCCACGTTATAGCTGATTGATAACTACGTTATGACTGTTATTTCTTCTACGTTATAACAGTTGTTTCCTCCTCCTTGTAATTGTTGTGGCCTCCACGTGTCGGAGACAAGCCATATACAACCTGTTCACAAATCTAAACCGTAAAACCTTTGTACATTGAACAAAATGATAACACCGATTATCAGTGTAGACACACACACACACACTCATAAAGATATGCACATACATCTCTATCTATATATATATATACCGCTTGATACGAGAAGTCTTATAAATACATTGTGATTTCAGTATTTCACAGGGCAACCCTTTGGAGGTTTGAACCAACGACCTTTGGGACTGGGGCTTCTGAGAACATATGCACAAAAGGAAACGATATTTAGAATCCTAAATAATATAATATAATCTTAATATATATATATATATATATATATATATATATATATATATATATATATATATATATATATATATATATATATAGGTGTTTTACGCCGTACTCAGGAATATTTCCCTTATACGACGGCGGCCAGCATTATGGTGGGAGGAAACCGGGCACAGCCCGGGGGAAACCCACGACCATCCGCAGGTTGCTGGCAGACCTTCCAACTTGCAACCGGAGCGGAAGCCAGCATGAGCCGGACTTGAACTCACAGCATCCGCATTGGTCGCCCATATATTACTTACGTAGGCCTATACACAGGTATGCAGCGGTGGGCAATGCTTGTACCACGAGGACAACGAGCGCAGACCAATACATAATATATAGTAGGCCTTATGTCTTTATTTACAGCGAACACGGTTATGTATACAAAGCTGCTAGCTGTTTATGTATACATGTAGTTAGATTTATAGGCATACGTTTGTTATATACATGAAAACATGCATTTCATCACCACATGCTGGTCGTGGGTTTCCTCAGGCCCTACCCGGTTTTCTCCCACAATAATGCTGGTCGCAGTCGTATAAGTGATATTAACTCGGGTACTTCGTAAAACACCATTAAAATAGATAGATATATAGATAGATAGATAAATAAATAATTTGGCAAAGTCCACTGTGATGCCAGTCAGATGGGCCCACACATGGTAAGATGTATAGCCCCAATATATAATTTCTAATGTTCATTTCACAAAACAAAAATTACAAGGCTTTCTTGTTGTTGGGGATGTGATCAAAATACTGTTATTATTATGTGATACCATTTCAAAACTAGCAGGCCTACGTGGGAAAGTCATCCAGCAACCTGCGGATGGTCGTGAGTTTTCCCCTGGCTCTGTCCGGTTCCCTCTCTCCCCCCCACCCCCACTACAATGCTGGCCACCGTCGTATAAGTGAAATATTATTGAATATGGCATAAAACACCAATCAGATAAAAAAAATAAATAAGTGTCTTATTCTGGGTTCGAACCGCTCGTTTAATTTTAGCTTCGCCCATTCATGCTGCTGTGGATTACAGAGGCTCCAAAGGGCTCAGTAAAATCTGTATTTATCACTCACTACTGTTTTGTCTTCAGTTGTATTTACTTCATTTCAGGTTGTTTAATATGACAATGAAAAAAAATAGCTTTAATGTAGAATAATGTTTGTGAATATTTGTTGAACGATGAACTTTTCGAGTGTCGAATTTGTATTCTAGACCCTCCACAGAAAGAAATCCGGGCACTTTGTGTGTAAGTCTTATACTCTCTTTACCAAAAGCTTAGGACGTGTTCAAAACAGAAAAGGTTACCAAAGGCACTTTTTAGCACTGTTTTTGCGATCATTTTATTGTTTATGTACACGTAGCTCATCTTTATGTATTCCAGAGGTTCGTTGCTATATTTTTCGATGCGTGTTGGCCTATCCATAGCCTCGTGATTGTTTTACCGCCATTTTGCTGACTGACAATTGGAGGGTGAATCACTCCGAACACGGCGCAAACATTTCATCTCATATTCACGCAGTTATGGACGGGTAAGTAATGCGGTCATCGTTTTTTATATACCACGAGGTATTTTCATACGTAGATCGATTGTACATAACGGGATAATTGTGACAGTTAGAGGGAAACTGGAGGCATGTCACTAGCTCCGAGTCAAATAACACAGAGCACTCGCTTTGTTCACATGGCGTAGCGTAGTGGCAACGAAAGTAATGTTTTTCTACCCGGATATCGAAGCGCTCAGCTGTGTTCAGTATAGTAGTAGGACTCCATCTAGCAGCTTGAACGTGCTAACGTGTGATGCAAAGACAACTGTTGTCAGTTGACATGATCGGTGTCACTAAAATTATGAATCTTACTCATTTCGTGTACATGTGCGTGGAATCAATGCAAAAGTTACTCAAGTACTTAGTTGGTAACCAACGGGGATAACATCCTTAACAGGCATTAACTCATGTCCACCTTTTGTACACGTGCTAAGAAGAGCAAACTTCCTGTATTATTTGATGTGGTAATAATGAAGGAGCAGCAGAACAGCCTCAGGCTGTCAAATATCAACTGTAAAACCAATGACATGTAAACGCCTATCATAAATAAGGAGACGTTTTAAGGGATACAGAATGGACACTGATTGGCTGACAGTAGAGATAGGGTTTCCAGGGTTAAACCAGGCCTTGGTCATGCTTGAATGAATACGATATCAGAAATTTAGCCTGGACTCGCCTATCTCTCACACCAGCCAATCAAAATTGATTTATGGATCTCTTTAAGTGCACCTCCTCATGTTGTTCATTCTCAATTTTAATCAGACAGTATGTATTATCAGTGGACATCTGTATGTAGTACAGGATGTCCACTGTCTTGAACTTTAGTGCTTACCATGTCTTTAAAACTAGGCATAAACTCATGTCTACATGATGTCAAACAGGTGTTATGTGCCATCAGTGGACATTAAGACTCAAGCTCATGCCCATAGGATATATACTTTATTAAACCAATATGCTTACCATCTAATGAGAAGATAAGAAGACACAGAATCTGATCCAGATGTTGTCCACCTACAGTGATAGACAGATGTTCCATGCTGTCAGTGGACATTATAAATTTACTGTCTAAAATGAACAGCTTTGACATATTAGCAGAAGTCATTATTGCTTATCCATGCAACCACATTCCATAATGAGCAGACCTGACATATCCGTTGGCATTAAGTTGTACTCATATCCACTCATCCAAATAGTGTATCGTAATTGATACACAAACAAAGAGTAGTCATTGTGGCACTGTTCAGGTGATAACTTTTACCAATAAGACGTGGGCAGAAGTTTAAATCTAGGCATGTCACTCTTGCATAGTTTCTTGTTTGCAAATTAAACTTTTCAGGTCTTGTTAATGTTCAATATTTACAATGTTTTTTCTGCGGAATATTGCCTTTATGTTGTCCATCGGTATGCAGATGTAACTATGAAAGACTGTATTAGGTATTATTGTATCTACATGACATATACTCTTGTTTAACAAACCATATTAAACAACATTGAATCCAGTCAGGACTGCCAGTGAGATACTCCAGGCAAAAGTATAAGTTGTGCATACATGTAGCATTCTCAGAGCCGGACCATTATTGTCATGGGTTTACAGGTCTATGTTTTGGTCATTTTTTACCAGAATTTGCCTTGCAGGAATGCACCAGAATCTTGTCCAGGTTCCATGATTTTTGTGGAAAGTGAAGTACTGTTTTATATTGAAGGCATATATAAAATAAGAAATACATGTACATGTACGGTATCAACAAAAATACTCAGTTTTTGTTTTTTCTGTTTGGCTATTTTCTTAATCATAAATTCAGTGATCCCCAAGAAAGGCATTAAGACTGTGTCTGAATTTATTTGATGCTGAATTTAAAAAATCAAGGGCTAAAAAAATCTCTAAAAAAATTCTTGATTAAGCACATATTTGTTGTTTGCTTTATTTTTTGAAAATGGAAACATTACATCTGATTAAAAGCAAAGAAAAATCTCTTATGTCTGTTATACTGGATATAAAAGTCCATTGCCTAGCCTAGTCTCTATAGTACCAAGCTTTAACATTTCATTTTTTGCCAAAAAAACTTCAAGACTCCAAGGATTGAAACACAATACATGTGTAAATTAGATCTGTGATAGGTCAGCTAATGAGAAAGAACACACATCTTGCATGTTCAGAGCACCTGTTTTTAAAAGCCGATGTAATAGACACAGAATGCTGAAGATGAAATCAGGCCGTACTATTTTACCTCAAAGCCTTAAAAGAGCTGAGAGCCCAACTGCATGACTATAAGTAGTTTGTGTTTTTTAGCTGAACATGCCGGCACCCAATGTACATGTAGTTGGACCAGTATTTACACTGTGTTAAGTAAACCTAATTTACTCGCCTACAAAAAAAACACCCAAAAAATCATGGATGCCACCAGCAGAAACCTCATAATTTCCCCTTTTTTTAGTCGGTATCGTTCAGGAGATTTCTTTTCGTTCAGAGTGCATTTAGCACAAGTAGAAAAATAATCAGCAATCTTAATGTGTTGGCTATGAGAAATGGGTAAACATACTGAAGTGTGTCTGGAAATTGGCTCTTGAAATAAAAGCTACTCTGAGTGGACTAGTGAAGTGAAGCTGAATTTCAAAAGTTGCACTGACATCATAGACAACAACAGAAAAAAAAAATTGTCAGATGACGAAAAAAAAGTAAGGAAAGAAGTGTCCATACAAAGTGGACAGGTTTTGCCATTAAGGTGCCCACAACAACACATCCGTAAGATTAAAACATTCACAGCAGTCCATATGGGAAGTTTAAATCATGTTGTCATGAGGAGCATGTTTGCCCAAATGATTTTGTCTGATACATGTAAAAAGAATCTCTTTTGTTTTTCGATCTTTGCCCATGGTACTTTGATGTTAAGTCTTAGCTGATGTGTACACAAATGTTAAATGTGGCCCCTCCCACCATAATGCTGGTTGCCATTCAGTGTATATGTGAAATATTCTTGAATATGGTGAATAATATCTATGAGGTAAATAAATAAACAAATGTTAATTGTTTTTCATCCGTGACAATGTTGTCTTGGAGTCTTAACACATGAGAGTAAACTCAGAAACAGAAAGTCATTGGAGCTGAAGAAATTCTGTATCTTACAACATGAAAATTGTAGTTTATTTTACTTTGACGCGCTTTTCCTATCAGTATGATAGGACCAGGTCTTGTTTTAGGTTGTTGTGGTTACAGCTTAACAATTTAAGTTACAGCGAATGAAGGGAACAGTTTGCTACAGTAAGAGCATTGTCATGGTATTAAAGTTTGGACATCACAATTTTTTTAGCTTCCATGATTGAGGTGGGATGAATGTTCAACACTCCTACCAAGATTGTCTGTTTTGGAATGCAAAAATACATAAAACCTTGTTTGGAGCAGGACTTGATCTAGTGGTTAAGTGTGTTGCTGTTCCGTAGCTAGGTCATATTGTGTGGATTCAAACCTGGCGTTTAATACGGAATTTTAATTCCTTCTACATTGGGCCTCCATGGCTCAGTTGGTTAGCGCGTTAGCGCAGCGTAATGACTGTGAGTTCATGTCCAGCTCATGCTGGCTTCCTCTCCAGCCGTACCTAGTAAGGTCTGTCAGCAACCTGCGGATGGTCGTGGGTTTCCACCCACCTTAATGCTGTTCGCTGTCATAGAAAGGAAGTATTTTTGAGTACTGCGTCAAATACCAATCAAATAAATAAATAAATTATTCCTTATACCATCACTCTTTGTGGGACCTTGGAGAAAATAAGTGGTCAACAACGCTGCTATAGGCGTTTTCATTGAAAACCACTTGTCTTCCACCAGTGTGGTTGTGCAGATATCTGGATGCCACACAGGAGAAATATTGTAAGCATCTGGCTAAAGATTAGTGGTTTACCTCAAGCACTCTGAAAAATAACCACTGAAATAATTCTTGAGTGTGGCGTAGTATTTTTCAACAATCAAATAAATAACATACATCCTCACCCCTGGCCATCAGCTAAAGGTATTCCCCCTCTTCTGTTGCATTGTTGCAAAACCACCATCTTCCTGGTTGACATTTGTATAAACCTTTCCTCATTGTACCTGCATCGATGATTTTTTTTTTCACACATACAGGGATGACGCACTCAAAGTGGTCTGCTTGTTTACAGCTGTGTCTATAACATGGTCGAGTAAAGTTCATTTAAAAGATAATTTCTGATGGAAGACAAACTGATAAGCAACTATGGGATCAAAAGAAAGACCAAGCATTTTTAATAAGTTTAATTTTTTTTTTTTTTTTTTTTGTGATCTAAAAGGGTAAGGCTTCAACATGGATAAGCAAGCAAACAAGGAAAATCTGCACTCAGAATTGCCATATTCTGAGACTATCTGTCAGCCAATGAGGCATCAGGCTTCCCTCTATACTTTACATCACTGGTGTTGAATGAACCGTTGCTGGTTATAATGAGCAGGGAGCAAAACATTTTGTGATGAAAGGCTTCCATTAAACCGTGGAAAAGTTGAGTAATAGATGCATTATTCATCATTATCTAGCAAATCTTTCTGATGTAGCAAAACATTAGAACTGATATTTCTGTCAACTTAAATGTTCTACTTCCACTCCCATGATACATGTAGCAAAAATTATTGGTTGAAGATTATGCTTAAATGGGTAGTAATCTACTATTATTGGGTGGTGCAGATGTCCTTCTGACAGGCAGGTTTTATAGGAGCGTTATAAAGTAAGTTGTGCTAAGGACTCCATGGCTCTCAGTGCATGAGAGGCAAATTTATGGCCATCAGCTAAATGTATTCCCCCTCTTCAGTTGTCCTCGTCAGCTAGCTTTTATTGGTAATGTAGTTATAAGGAGTGGTGCATAGGCCAGTCTATTGGATACTTTATTGGCACTGGGATAGACAGGGCTTCATCCTAGAGAGCTTAAAAATTTCTCTGTAAAGAATGATTTTTTGAGGCCATGAGTGAAAATCCATGTTCAGTTCTTCCCAAATTGACATGTATTCAACCCTTCCATTTGTGCAAAGCAGATAACTTGTAAAATGAGATTATATGGAGACTACATTGTTAGTCTAAAAAGTTGTCCAAGTGTTAAACTAAGCTCTAAATTGCCTGTCGTTAAAGCCCCACAGAGAAACTAAAGAACCTATAATTATGAGGCCATCAGGGAATTCCTAATGTGGCGAAAACTTCCATTGAAAGTTATATTTATGTAAAATTATTGTTCTTTTGCAACAAAATTACATAACAGGAAATACAATCACAACTTTGTATTATTGTAATAGTTATTTTAATACATTTCAATACAGCACAAATTTTTGATGGAGGGGGGTGGGGGTGGGGGGTGCCATGATCAGAGGTGTTAAGAGCAACAATGTCACAACCCAGGTGAAATCAATAGGCATATTCATGTACATGTGTATGTTGATAAATCTGATACACCTCTGCATGGTAAAAGACCACAGTATGGCTGTAATGATGCGGAGTTGGAATACATAATAATAGCCATATGCCATAATCATTCGGAATGTTAAGCTGCAGGTCTGGGTGGAGAAAGAGACATAGAGTTTAAGAGAGTAACTTCAGGGTGTTGAGAGAGTAACTAGTCAGAAAACTTTTACACAGTTCCTTGAAAGTTACTGTTAGTGTTAAACCTTTTCGACCTAATAAGCACTTTTTTCAGTGGAATGTATGCATATAATCATTATGAATACGACAGCAGTTTTGTTTGATTTGTTTGTGTCGCTATAGATTCATTCTTCGTAAAACCTTTTCTCTACACCCCATAGTTCTGTGAGAACTTTTCAAAATATTGGTCACTGTAGTGGTTGAAAATGTCAAAGTATTAGGGTATTAAGCTCGAAAAAAGTCAAGACCCTTGAAAAGTCTACAAAATTGATTAAGAAAAAATTGGGTTAATGCCTACTGTTCATCTTAAGTAGTAACACTGAAAGTCAAACATCAAACACATGAAAGCAACAACGTCACCAGAAAATATACAAGTCTGAACATTTCTGAAAGGTTGATGTCAAGATGTATATGTAATAAAGTTAGTTCCAGGTTCTTGAATAGTCTTAGTGGGTGCTTTAATGTTCATGAAAAGTACATTGATCAGTTCTCATTTGGGTATTTAAAACTTTGTAAGCATCTGAGAGTGTAATACATTAGCATACTTTGTTTGATTGTTTACATCATTGTGAACATTATTTCATGCTTGTTATGGGCGACAAAGCTGGTTGTGTATTAAAATGGAAGTAACAATGTGTAATCAGACAGTGGCAGTGTAAAACAAGCTCCATTCATCACGTACCTTATATAACTTCTTATGGTGTATCACCAAGATAGGGACAAGGGAAGATCTGGCAGCAGCCTGTGGATGGTTGTGGGTGTAGCCAGGACTCTGTCCCATTTCCTCCCACTGTAAGGCTTTTTTTCTTATTGGTGAAATATTCTTAAACTCCTATCAAATCACCAGGATACAATGTGATGTTGCATAATCCAGTGGGGAATCTCAATTCGATTCTCAATGTCAGTCATTGGCTTTTGTTTATTTCTTGTTTCCTGGAGATTTGGCCTGAAAGAAATAATCACATTTCCATTTTCATGTTAAATCAATGCTAGGTTTGCTGCTTCCCAGTATACGGGTTACGGCTCTCTCGTCAACCATCCGTTACTAAACCTGGCTGACACCATCAAGTCGGCTGAGTCACAAGGATCATGCGATAGTCATGTGTTTTATGCCAAAACCAAAATGTCAGTGTGACTTGTCAGAGATTTGACAAGGAATACACTTAAATGTTGCTGTAAGGATTTCCTTGATGGACAATCAGGAAACTGGAAAGACAAACAAAAAAAAAATAGAACTATTAATAGTTTTGTGCCTCTAGCTGCCTACTATGCATTTCAAATGCCTTGCCCACTGTAATAAACCATTAGTGAAAAATTACATTTCTC
This sequence comes from Liolophura sinensis, assembly GCF_032854445.1. Taxonomy (NCBI): domain Eukaryota; kingdom Metazoa; phylum Mollusca; class Polyplacophora; order Chitonida; family Chitonidae; genus Liolophura; species Liolophura sinensis. Next base: position 25,277,105 of record NC_088301.1, on the reverse strand, counting down.
TTCAATTACGCTCTCTACTTCGAAGTATCGACAAACCTTGTATAAGTCTTAATGATTCGTTAGCATCGAGGGATTGGTGTGTTTTTCATGGATCATTCAGGTCAAGGGTTGATTTTTGTTTTTATGGTGGCTATTATGTCGTAGCGGTGAAGTACCCAAGTGGTTTTTGGTGCCAGCAGCTACCTTAGACTCTCTATCCAAGTAAACATAATGCATTTGCTGAGGTATATGGTAATAAAGATTTGGGATGATACATGTATGTAGTAATTTATTTATTTATTTATTTGATTGGTGTTTTATGGCGTACTCAAGAATATTTCACTTATACGACGGCGGCCAGCATTATGGTGGGTGGAAACCGGGCACAGCCCGGGGGAAACCCACGACCGTCCGCAGGTTGCTGGAAGACCTTCCCACTTACGGCCGGAGAGGAAGCCAGCATGAGCTGGACTTGAACTCACAGCGACCGTGTATGTAGTAATTCAACTTAATACATCTTGTGTAATCGTACAATATATTATGATATGTACATAATAATCCAATAATGAATCAACATAAATAAGTAATAAAATGTGAGGGCTAGTGGAATAATAAAATTGGGCGTTATGGATTAGTAATGGTCTTACTAGATTGTAAGTAAAGGATTTGCAGGTCTTTAGCGAAATGGATGTTTCATAATATGACAATTTCTGGTCAGTTATAACAGAGATATTCTGGGTCAGAGATTGTAAGTAAAGGATGAAATGAGACCTCCAAAAATGCACTGAACTGTGGATATGAAATTGAACATTCCAGTTCATTAATAGATGGATATTGACACTATTGTTGTAAATGTGCACTATGATAAATGTGTATCAAGAGATAATCTCGTCATGGTTACGTGTATGTGGTTTAGAACGTGATTAAAAGCTTGTGACGTCTTATACACTGTGAAGTATTTGGTGGTGTCCGTTAAACATTAAATATCAAACGAATGTGCAAGAATGTTCTTGAGTGGTTTGTGTGATGAATGTATCTTCATTCGTTTCTCTGTTTTTAAGTTTTGTGTGATCTGAAGATTGGCAGTGTTATTAAAAACTACCATAACATTAATTTTATATTACCTGAATTCATTCAGCAGTGGAAAGAAAATTTGTGTAAATGTACTTACGAATGTATATAATGTGTACACAATCCATGCGTAACCCAAGCTTGTAATACAGTTTACTGTGCTATTTTTAGGTAGCACCAAAAGCCTTAATTGAAGACATACAGTTTGTTATCTTTATGGTGATGTAAACTGCTCCCAAGAACGGGAGCATGCATGTCTTTATGTGTTGAATATAGAGAACTGTTTATCTTTCTCTGCTGGTAACATCTGTGAATAGACCATTTTCAATTACAGTTTAATGATCATTGCTCCTTGTGAAGCAGCAAAGAGCAGAGCATTTTATTGTACATCTGTCAGGTTGTCCTCTTTAAAGTGATCCCAGATAAAGGACATTGATTTCCCATAAAGCATTTATGGCATGGCGATATGTGCAAAGGATGTATTTAGCATAGAAACCGCCTCGGCATCTTCACAAATGAAATACCCTTGTTTCTATGGTGATGAATATGATTAGCAGTATATCTAGGACTTGGGTTCGTGTGATCAATCTCTAACCGCCAACATCAAAGAAAGGTTGTATGGTGAGCACAGGGTTGGAGGGGAAACTATGGAAATGTGCAAGTTTGTTTTATCTTCAGTTCCAGTCCACCTGTGGCTAGGTTCTTCAGTGTGTCACTTTGCTAAGCAGAGCAGTCTAAAGATGTGTTCACAATAATAAGGCCTCTTCCTTCTTTGTATACAGTACGTGTAGGTTGCTTGAAATATGTTTTCACCAGTTCACAGTTAGAAAAGGCAGAATGGAATTCAAATGATAATGATTTACCCTAAATCCTCAACAGATTCAACTGGTACAAAAGTATTTATAACTTCAGGTGGAGTTTGAAAGCACAGGCTTTGAAGAGTTTAGTTTAAATATTTCTTGATCAGATAGTGACAAATATGAACATCACAGAATTATTATTTAATAACCTGATCAGATAACATTTTGAATGCCGAAACATGCACTATTTTTGGGGTTGAAATTGTTGAGGGTTAAGGGTAGTTGCCTTGCTGCAGGCCTAGGGACAAGGGTTTGTCTTGGTGCGCAGTTGAACTGGAGTGCTCATTCCATTAGAAATTCTACATTGTATACTGTTCACATCTACCTTTCATAGTCTTTATCATGTTCAAGCCTAGATTATAGATAGGATGTGACTGTAGGATATGCTGTGTTTATTGTATTCTAGAAATAAAGTTCACCACATACATATATGCTATATTGTGAATTTATTGGTATCTTTGATTGGTATTTTATATTTTTCCAAAAAAAAAAAAAGATCTTTGCTTTAAATATGCAAAAGTAAGTTGTATGACAGGAAGAAAACAGAGAGGCTGGAGTAAGCCACTGGTCTTCATTAGGCAATAGTCATACCGGTACTGTAAACCTTTGCAGCCACTAAAGCACTTTTTTCAGGGGAATTAATGCACACAATAATTATGAAAATGACTTTAAAAATTATTTGTTTGTGTTGTTAAAGATGCAAGCTTTATAAAACTGTGCAAATTAATTCTCTTCACCGTATAGTTTTCTCTGAATGTTTTAAAGTATTGGTTGCCGAGGCGGTTGAAAAGGTTGAAGAATTAGGGTACATGACCTACAGAAATTAGAGGGAAATAATGGTCATAAAACTTATACTTTAGGCTCTGGAACTCACATAGTTCAAGTATATGTATGTATGTATATTTGGGGTTTACCATCGTACTTAACAAGTTTTCAGTGACATGAAAACGAGTCATTAGGCATATGTACATACACTGTGTCTTCTTGTGGCCCGGAGAGACCATACCGTCAAAGTGGTGCCGCCAATGAAATATCATGTCGAAGACACGAGACATAACTCTTCACCCATTTACATTATGTTAACACCGGGCCAACCAGTCCTATTTACTCGCTCTAATCTCTCAGTCCTGAATGCCAAGCGAGGCAACAGCATGTACTGCTTTTTAAGTCAATGTTTTGACCTGACCTGGCTTTGATTCCTGGTCTCCCGACTTCAAGGCAGTGGCTCTAATTATTAGGCCACTTGAAGCAGTCACACATGGTTCAAGTAGATGTCATCTCGGTATCCAACCAAACCATCACCCAAATATGGGTAAACCGTTAAAATAGTGGCGATGAGCCGTAGTCATTCATTTAAAACAAACCTTAAAATATCTTTCTAAGATGAGCACACCTCTCAGAATCTGGAAAAATTGTTAGCTTTGACAAAATTTTACGTTAAATACAACACCTTCTAATGTAAAGCAACAGGTGAACGACAAGCAGCAAGAGATGGATTTGACTCTTTGACCTCGTTGTTCAACACAGACATTGGATTGGCTAAATTGATCATGTTGCTGATCTGGTACACCTCATGTTATGATGTGCCATTTTCTATGCATAAACTACCAATAACGCTGAAATTACTGTCATTTTGTTGGCATGATTGACTGTGTCAGCTAAAAGTTAGTTAACAAAATTCATGAACAATATTCATTTATAAAGATCTCACTGTAGATCGTTTGTCTTTCAACGTTGAAGTGCACAGTGCCACTTTAATGGGAGACTCAAGGACGAGCTACACCTCGAATTACCAAATGACAGTAGAATATCATTTTCTTCTGTGATGTTGCAATGCATGTGTACTTCATATATGTTTTATTAGCACATATATGCCAATAATTGTAATGTAATAAAGGAAAAAAAATTAATGAGTTCACAGCTATGGACTGTCTTGATGCAGGCGGGAAGGAGTTTTCATGAGTTCCCTATTGTTATTATGCAGCTTTTCTTGTACTTGTTTGCAATGTTTGCCTTGCCTCGTTGTGTAGACATCAGTATGCTATATGGTGTATATTGTTTACCTTATCTGCAAGGCTGCATGATCGAAACCAGTGTGTCTTAACATGTGGAGCAGGCCTGGGTTACGTATGTACAAGACATGCCTTTCAGTTGCTAGGTGAAACAAAATGTGGAGTCGGTTCCATTCTAGTCAGTGGTGGGATCTTGCATGATGGTAAAGTATGTTGGAAACGGGTAGCCTTCCACCAATATGGCGGTCACACCTGGGAAAGTCAGTCGAGAATATGCCAAAGACTGGTGACTTCACTATTAATTGATCATAAAATATTGAGGAACATTAGCTTGCTGCATTGTAGTGCATGCTCAGGTGAAAATGCGTTATTTGAGGAACTCGTAAAGTAACTTGGTACGCACATACACGTAGAATATTGCATCCACACAGGTGCTTTGTAAAGTTTATATACAAGTACATGTATATGGTGGTGTAACTGAATTTTTTTTAGTGCCTGCCATCAGGGCAGGTAAAAGTCTTAATCTACCTGCCCACAGCCAATGTTAGCCAAATATTACCAATTAAAATGCCTTCGATGGAATGGATGACACTGTGAAGCACAAGCATAACATATATTATATAAATTGATCATTCTCCTGTCTTGGTTGTACTAGTTAAATTAAATTAAACCCTGAGGTCTGTAATTTTCAACAATATTTACCTGCATCAAAGTTTAATCGTTGAATTAAAAAGCCTGGTATATTCATTCCGCAAGGCACTTTGGGGAACGAAGTGGGCATTTAAATCCGCTTGAAACGGCTGCACACGCCAATTTCTGGTGTACATTAAAGAGAATAGGACCTTGATTACCACTCTTACGAGTGTAAATTCATTCCCAGGTCGAGATGTTGTTAAAATCCACAGAAATATTTCCTTCTCCCTCGTCAAAATAACTCTGCCATGGCAAGTGGGTTGTACTTAAATCTCAGAAGTGTGTGTAAAAACAAACAAAAATCAACCTGACAAGACAAGACCTCAAAAACAGTCTTAAATGACAACTAGCGATGATTTTATCGGTCATCATGGATGTGGAATAGAAAGAACAATTTGCCGAGTCAGTCGATTCTAAAGGTTCGAGTCGAGGCTTGCGGATATCATGTGCACATCTGCTTTGTTGACCATGTTTTCTGCCTGTGGCCTTAGAAACCGAATGTATCCGGATTTCGATGCACCCAATGCGTCGCGAGAGCACACCGCGATATTGAAAAGAAAAAAGTCAACACTTTATCAGGTTTTCTGCAAATAACCAGTCTGTAATTGATTGAAACTTACAGGAGTGATGGAAAAGACCCATCTCTTCTCAGTCCACACCAGAAATTGGCATGTGCCTCTGTTTTGTAGTGGATTTAATGGCCAACTTCGTTCTGCAAGGTGCCTACATCAGGAAATGTACATTTGAAAACGTTTTATTTAATTGAATTATGGTCAGACAACTTATTGCGATCAGGTGATACAGAACCGGTAGCTTTACCTTTGTTTAGATTTTTTGAAGCAATGTTCGTTAGAAAAAGTTGCACGCCACAAAATTGCAACTTCTTGTTAGCAACGGATTTGACATTAAAAATACAAACACCCCTCTACCTGGCTTCTCATTCTGGATGTATGCATCGTGGTTATCGTACCACAAGGGACTGCGTCACGGAGAACTAAGAAAACTTCTTTACCTATTGGCAGAACTCTTGTGTGGCGGAGGCACATTTGTCGAGCTAACAACAAAAAAAAAACAGTGAAAGGGTGACATCCATTGGCTTTGAAAGGAGACAATGGGTATCGCAAAATAGTGGCTGCGCGATTGGGCAGGCTACGCGAGCCTGTGATGCCCTCAGCGATTGTTGCCTGCATTTGGCGTGCGGGCAGGTGTTAATTAACACCACTTTGTACATGTATACATATGTACACGTATTACTTTGGTTGCGTCTGTACATGTATTACTTTGGTTGCATCTGTACATGTATTACTTTGGTTGCATCTGTACATGTATTACTTTGGTTGCATCTGTACATGTATTACTTTGGTTACATACTATACATGTATTACTTTGGTTGCATCTGTACATGTATTACTTCAGAGCTAATTTGCAGGTGAATCAATATTTGTCAGACAATATTGTGCCTTGAAGTTGAGGTATATTGCACTAATGTGCAATATCTCAATATCTGAAAGACGTACATGAAAGATCTATGGTAATATATTTTGGCTGATAATTGAACCTCTCAGTTTTAATGTAACATGCTAACTGTAAATATTCGTGTGTGTATATGTTATGCATTGTACTGATTACACAATGCTCTGGAATTTACCCACTTTTACATGGCATATTTTGACATTTCCTTATAAAACTGTCATGTTTTACACTTCTATATTTTGTAAAGACACACGGTTGACATGTGACTCAGAAACTACATCTTTTTTTAAACTCAGTACAAAGCTTATTTCAATAAAAAAATCTTTATTTTGAGTTGCCTTTTATCTTGCGTAAAGATTTAGAAAGTAGGGGTCACCTGAAACAGTCATGCAGTACTCAAGACCATCTGGAACTTTGAATTTATAGCCATTTTGTTAACTGAAATGTTTACAAAACATAAATTCATCTGTCATCTGCTATCTTAACTGCTGCAAATCACATTCTACATTGGGGATTTCCCAGTCAACAAATGCCAGTACTTCATAAAATTGATTGCTTACTAAATGTAGAACCACTGGAGCTGAACAATGTTAATGTGTCCAGGCTGTGCTCTGTACACAGCTGTTTGCTCAGGGGTTTTATACAGCGCTTATGAGATTGGTAGTATGTACAACAAGCAAGAATGTGTAGTAAATCAAAAGTGAAAAAAGAACTGGACTTAAGTGATACTTTTTAAAGACTTCTTTATTCCGCTCAGATACTGAAGAAATTTAAGGTGTTTTTTTTTAATGAAATGTATATGTGAGCGTATCATGAATTATCTGCCTTGCTAAAAAGTTTACACTCTGGTACTTGTATGTTAGGCTATCTCTGAGGTGATCTTTGTATGGCATGACAGAGCCCTGTTTGGGGATTTTTCTCTCAAAATATTTGGTAAATCTTTGTATTTCATTGAAAAATAGAACGATGGAGGTTTTGAACAGTTCGAAGACCAAATGTACTGAGCGATGAAGTACTCTTGAGCCAATTAACCAATATGAAGGCCAACTTAAAACTTCCTCACATTTCCAAGCCTTTCTTTAAACTGTTAGCATTTGTAGTGTGACTCCCTCCCATAGAAGCATAAGGGTTACAGGTACATGAGCACATTAATTTTGATTTAATATTTATGTTAAAAATGAGTTGGGTTTAACCACAGAAATATGTATCACCAAACCTCCTCAGAATGCTATGGTGTACCACGACTTGCAGCTTGAACTTTTCTCTACCTAGCCTGACTTTGCTGGAACTGGAAGTAAATTGGGGAAACAGAGTTCAGTTGTATCCAAAATCAGACAAAACTACCGTATGTGTGTTAATAACTTCATTTAGGTGCAGTGCAGAAGTTCATAGTGTATCAACAAAGTACCCTAATTCCTCAACCTTTTTCGCATATAAAAGAGCAACTTTTAGTGCCATTTATGCACATTTTAAAGTTGATTTTGGAGACAAAACTACATTGGTTAGGTTGGCCAATTTCAGGGCTTCACAAAAAGTATACTTTTATGAGTCTGAGAAAAATGCCCTCAGAATATGCTTAAATAAACATGCAAACATGTGAAATGGTTAAAGAATCACAGTATTATGACTGAAGGGAGTATCATCCAGTCAGGGCCCCAGCTTTGACCATTCAATCATTCTTCCGTTAGCTTATGACAAACAGCCTTTTCTGTCACAAGTTTTATGAGCACAAGTAGAAATCCTATATCTTTGTGTGACAGGTCAAGTCAGTATTGTTTTTGTTCCTATTTGTATCTTCTCAATCTGTTCCAAGTAAAAACAGTCGTAAGTTCATATGTGAATTTGAGTTCCATTGCCGTCAGAGACACAGGAGAAATTTATTTTTAAATATTTATTTGATTGTTGGTTTATGTCGTACAGAAGACTACTTCACATATACGCTGGCGCCCAGCATTATCACGGGAGGAAGAAGGGAAGGGCCTCAAGTTTTCAAGTTACCACTTTCAGAATTTATGATTTTTTGAAACTTTGCCACATTGTCACAGATACATGAGAAAAGTTTGTTTGTAAAGTAAGGTCCTTTTCAATGCAAATCTACATAAGTACTTCGATAATTAATCAGAAGCAGACATGTAACTTTGTTAAGTTTGGGAGTACATGTAGTCCTTCAGTCTCCCTAAAGCACACTGTAGCTTCGGCGATCACCCTATTTAAAGCATTCCAGGAAGCAGGTTACCATGTTCATAATGCAAGTGGTGCGTCTCTTTTCCATTTTTCGAGAGGCCAGTTGAACTGTTTCATTCCTGGCAAGCTGTCGGAAGAGGGTGTATGCTTCTTGTTTAATAATACACCGTTTCCTTGTGTTGCTGTTGGTTTAAAAAAAAAAAAAATCACTGTGTTATGCTTAGTCAATATTAACCATAGGATAATGGATGTCTTTCCCCCCCCTCCCCCCTCATCTTCTTGTTCTCCCTTGGTTGTCTTGTGTTTTCGCACGCTTGATTTTGAATGGTTTACCCATGCTGTCTATGTACGTGGTATCTGGTTGCAGAAAGAACTGGTTGATGTATGATGAGATCCTTTTAGAGGCCTCATCTCTCCTTCAGGGGCCATTATTTATTATTAATGCAGATGAGAGAAACATCTTTAGCTGCTTCTTTACTCTCCCATGTTGATCATTCCGCTCCTCCCCTGCCCATGGGGATCGTTGGCGTCCAGGTTTAAGCCGAGACACCCTGGTGTCCCCGGGGAGCTTGTAGTGGTGGGCCTGATAGTTCTTGGACACTGATAGACTCGATTATCTCATTACTTCATCTTCATGACCCCTTGGGCCTGGAGGAGCCCGGTATATAAAGGCCGAGTGGCTGGGTGAGACGATATTGAGCACTGCTGATCTGATCGGACTATCATATGGCTTTCCTCTTACTGCCGTCTGTGTCCGTGTGATAGTCACTTAAGGTCACCACCTGACAAGGCGTAACAACAGGAACTTGGCTGAGGTTATACACATTCTAGGATATAACCATAACGGGACTCTGCAGTACATACTTGACTAAAGTAAGAGCGTTTGTCTTTTTTTGCAGCTTTTGAAAGCTTGTTTATATACATGTACCTTGCACAAGATGATGTCTTGGCCACTATACATCTCATTAGAGGGAGAGAATGTGGTAAAGTATCATGATGCGTACACTATGGATGCTTTTGGGTAAGATTCAAATGCATACATGTAACAGTCAATATTAAATACATTTTTCTTTTAATACGTAATTTCTAGTTCATTATTATGGATTCATCACACTTGTACATGTATGTTCTGTGCTTACTTGAAACTAAGTTTTAGTTTGTTTTATTCACAAATTATATCTGTGTACATATATTACATGTATGCAAACATCATACTCAGAGTTACATCTGCATAAATAGAAATAGCAATTTTATCTTTGCTTGATTGTTCAAATTTAATGAACAGTTATTTTGCATGTAGGTATAAGTTGTTCAAGTTCACTTTGGTGGTCTGTTGTCTGTCAGCTTGAACATCTCTGTGCTGTTTAAGACTTGTTATGAATGTTTTAGTCTTTGTCTGACTGTTATACAATTACAATTAATTATTAAAATATGTGGCTTATGTGGCCACATTTTTAATATGGCTTATCCCTGTACACCACTATCCCTTGACATAACAGGGCCATATCTAGAAAAAAATTAATGTTCTGATCCGAACTTTAAAGGTGATATTGTGACCGTGCATTCAGAAATTGTATAAAGTGCAACTCAAAAATAACAGTACTGATCTTTAACATTCCTGTATATAGATTCCTGTCTGTCAGCTACATCTGTGTACATGTATAACAGTTTTATGGCTGATCCTGTTGAATGATTATTTGATGCATGTCCCGTTTCCACAGTTTCTCTGTGAGTTGCAGTCACACGATCATATTCATACATGTATACCTGTTTGTAATGCTGTTCTCTTGTAATAGAGACCGGCCCCAATCGCACAGTTGGTAAAGCGTCCTCTTCGGGAGTGGTAGATCCAGGGTCAATCCGTGGTCGAGTCACGCTTTAGACCTTAAAATTTTGTAAAAGTTGTAATTTCCTCACTTGGCGTTCAGCATGAAGGGAGCAGTGTAACCACTGGTTGACACTGTTGGTATAATGGCTCGGGCAGGGCGTCTTACTTGCCTTTGGAAAGGCGTCTCAGTGAAGCAGCACTAGATAAAAGAACGGTGGAAATCCGTCTTGCATCAAGGAAGCACATTAATTGCACTCCAAGGATTCCTTCGTCGTCATATGAACGAAAAAATGTTAAGTCCGACGTTTAACCCCAAGCACTTACTCACTGTTGTAATAGATCATTATTACCAGTTCAAGAATTCTAAGTTACATTTACTTCAGATGTAGGTCATCAAATTTGACTGTCGCCAGCCTTATCAAAACCTTTTCCCTTGTGTTGCTTACATACATACATACATGTATGTGTGCTTGCTTTCAGGTTTGGAAATAATGTAAAGCTTTAATATAATGTGAAAATTTAATTCCAGGATTTCATGTTGTCCTGACTGATCTGCTCATTGATACATGTATTTGACTTCAGAGTTGAAAGAAAAGTCAATAATTTATATATAACCAGGGTTATTTTGGAAGAAGGTTGGAAACAGACCTAAATGGCATCATCCATTTTGTTCTGATGTGTTTGGTAAATCTATAAATCAACTTACTAGAATCTTTACAAGGCCAAGTTAAAGAGACGAGAAACATGATAACTAAAAGGCAAAATACTTTTCCCACTTGGAGTGATGTCATCGGAAACAGTTGCACTCTTGGGTTATGGAAATAACTCGCATTCGATTTTTTAATGTTGATAACTTGACAGCACTCATAATTTTTGCAATTTGTGCGATTAGAACTGTGATATTCTTGGTTATATAATTATTGATGCATGTGTATATTTGGTCTTTCTTGTTTTAAGGTCCCTTATAAATATACAGTGTATAGACTCTCAACAGCATTAGTGCCATTTAAGCCGATATACCATATGTGAATTCCAAACAACTTTGAGCTGATACTTCTTGGCAAACAGGACTGTTCTCTATGCAACTGTGTCTGGACGGACCCTAAAAAGGCATAGTGGTGTTGCATTTGGAGCTGGTGCATGTACCTCATGTCAAAGTTAAACTTAACATAAAGCTTAAAGAGCTAATCTAGTGTCAAGAGCTGTATGTCTATGTTCAGGAAAGCAGGTGTTGGCTGAATTCCAGTCTTGAAGAGGGACTCCTGGATATTGTGGACGTCTGCTGTCCTTGGGCCTTCGTGGCAGTAAGCGGACATAAGTGTATCTTTGTTAGCAGGTTTTTCATTTGCTTCCTGAAGGGATATGAGATCTATTGCTCCATTGTGCTAGTAACCCAAGCATGTGATGGTGTTATCATTTCCTGAACAGGGTATGTGTGCATTTCCTAATCTTTGCTGTTCGTGGGGCTGTGGTGATAGTAAATGGGTGAGAAAATCTGTTTAGTTGTATGTGCAGTCTAACGTTCATTGTAGACCACCTCAGTCAATACAATGTACATATCTGTACATCACACGTCGGACAATTTGTCAGGAACTTTGTGCAGGTCGGTGGTTTATCCTGGACAGTCTTTTTTTCCCTCCAGCCATAAAACTGACTCAAATCATATACAGTAAATGAAAAATTCAGGAATGTGGCATTAAAGAACAAGCAACTGGATATGGTTACATTATTTTGAAATTATACACCCTATGGGTATACATGTAGCTCTGCCATGTTGGTGGCCGACTTCTTACGGTGTCCACGTTGAAATCAGAAGACCCTGGATCAAACCTGGATTGGGTCATACCAAAGACTTTAAAAACGGCACTTGTTGCTGCCTCGCTTGGTGCTCAGCACAAAGAGGTTGGAGCAAGGAAACAGGACTTGCTGACCGGCTTTCAGTATAATGTGATTTGCTGAGGTGTCTTGCCTGGTGTCTTTAGCATGATACTTTATTGGCAGCAGCACATTGGACTTGCTCAGCCACAAGTAGTATATATATATATATGTACATGTACTTACATAATCTTGGTATATGTACACACACCTAGTGACTCCTCTTCGATGTATGACTGAAAAGTTGTTGTGTATTGTGTAAAACCCCAAGCATACATATGTACATACATTTCTGAAGGTCAGCATCAGTCCCTTTTAATAAGAACGTTGTGATGATGTGTAATGAACAGTTTTTCTTTTATTCATATGTGTATTGTAGATAACCCAAAAATTTGGCCTATTACTTAGTTGCACATTTTCTTAAAAAGCTTTTTCGAGGTTTGTTTATAAACTAGGATGATATCCTGTTGAAAAAAGGTACCAAGAGTGGCTTTATATGACCTCCAGTGCTGAAATTTTAAGGGTATAAAATTTTAGCTCATTTACAGTATCTAACACGTCAGTAAGTCTGTGTGAGAGACCTTATTATCAAGTTTAATGAATATCCCTTGGAGGCGCATGGTGTTTAATGAAGTTTTGGAGTGCATTTAAGGCTTTATGTCTGATGAGGATATCCCAATTATCTGCTTTTTGACTGAGTTAGGTGTTCATGTACATTGCGGTTATTTGCCAAGGGACAGCACAAAAACAGAATCTCATTCCATGTGATTAAAGTTCTTTCCGGGTTGGTTAGCGCGCTAGCGCAGCATAATGACCCAGGAGTCTCTCACCAATGCGGTCGCTGTGAGTTCAAGTCCAGCTCATGCTGGCTTTCTCTCCGGCCGTATGTGGGAAGGTCTGTCAGCTACCTGCGGATGGTCGTGGGTTTCCCCCGGGCTGTGCCCGGTTTCCACCCACCATAATGCTGGCCGCCGTCGTATAAGTGAAATATTCTTGAGTATGGCGTTAACCCCCCCCCCTCCCCCCCCCCCAAAAATAAAGCTCTTTCTTTCGTGTATGCGGTACAATGCGTTGCTTGGTTGTGTGCCTTCCCAATACTGCAGATTAGTTAGGGGTAGCTTCTGGTCGCTGTTGCCAGTCTGTGTCAAGATGAAACAGCCTCATTTGCTGAAGTAACTTCAGCAACGCAACAAGCACAGACGGTCAACACACTCATTAGGCGTGCTCTCCGAGCTTTTTTTTTTTTTTTGTGATACCCCCTGCCAAGTTGGAGCCTGTTTATTGCCTTTTTGGGCCACTAATCAAGAAATATGGGAAGTGTCATTGTCTCTGGAGAATTCAATTTTAAGAAAGGATTTGTGCTGGATACAAATGAATGATTATGAATTCATTAGGCTGGCAGGCCTGTCAAGACCACAGCTGCCTTCTGCCCATTATTACACAGCATTGGAAGGTCGAAATGTTATGATACTGCTTCCTCTAAAACGACAGCAAGACAGGTTGCCAAGCTCAGATTGAATTCATCCTTCCTGATTGGATGCGAAAGAAATGAAAAGATATTGTTAAATGTCCGTTTAACGACTTGCGTAACATGATATTTTTTCTTCACTCTGTTATGACTTGAATTTGTGGCCTGTATGCTGCTCCAGTTGCGTGTTTGCACCAAGTTATTCAATCATGTCAAAATTGAGTTTCCGGCAATACAGCATGTATCAAGGCTTGATTTGCACACATAGCTTTGAAGGCTGCTTGCAAAAGGGAGGTAAGCATGTTTGTCCATGTTTGTGTGATGTCCTGTTCTACATTGAAAAAACAAACTGGACCATCCATCGAAATGAACTCTTACACAAACAGCCTTCGGGCTGAAGGAAGTAGAATAGCTGTTCATTGATAAAAACAGGACATTGACAGTATCAGAAGTGAACATTTGATATGTTTGAAGACTTCAGACATGGATAATGAGAACATGCTGGAGGCAAAATGAAGACAGCTGAATGCGAACTTGATGTAGAATCCCTTTCCTGTTTGCACAGAAGAGTACACTTGTTGGCCAGCCTTTTTTACTGTTTGTTTGAGTGTCGGTAGCCATCACGAACTATTTCGGACATTAAAGCCGCAGACAATCTTTGAACTGATATTATGAACATCAGAAAAAATGTCATTTTGGGCAAGAAACAATATTGCTGGTTTGGCTAATTTATGAGCTTCAGAAAAACCATACATTTGATGAAAATTGCAGGATATTGCTTCTAAAAAGCACAGAGAAAAACTTTTAATACGAGAAAAATGTTAATTAAACTGTTGGGTTCATTTTATGTCATTGAATTTACAAATGACAGTTTAGGAATATATTGATGTTGATACATGTATTTAATGAACATATTATTTATATTATTGACATGTCAAGATTGTAATCTACATGTATATCAAGATTATGTAAGTACATGTACATATATATATATATATATATATATATATATATATATATATATATATCATACTTGTGGTAAAAATTTAATTGGTACCCAATAGTTTAAAAAGCAGAATTAATTTAGAAGTTAAGGATCACACTGACTCAGACAGTTAAAAGCTCTTTGTGATTGTCAGGCTCTTGATCAATGAGGTCTAATCAAATGAATAATGTTAAAGTTTATGGGTAATGTAGCAGAGGTAATCTTTTATTAATCTGTAATAAAATTTAGAATTCAGCCCAAAATGCGGTAGCAGAAGTAAAATTTTAATGTACAAAAAAATGTGTATACTGTTTGTACGTTTCATGTTGACTCGGAAATGTAGCAAAAAATCAACCTGTAATTGGTACATATATGCACAACACAGTCATCTCCCCTGGTACATGATTGACAAGAATGCTGGCCTGACAGTTGTTTTCTGCCTTTAGTACACTGCCAATTAATTAATGTGATCATGTCAGGTAGCAGAGTTATATGGCAGGTATTCATGTGTTAAGTCGCAGACTAAGCCGTGAACTGGTAGTGTTTGTTCAGCCAGGGATGGAGGGAGATGTGTAAGTGATTACTTCGGCCGGTGGTTTACGCTGACTAGAGCAATTAGAGTGAGCTTACAATAGAGCACCTGCGTCAGAACGCCGCCGATAAGCTAATGACCACTGTATCTAGCTCACCAGTTAGCCTCCTTGTTTGAGCAGCATTGTTATTGGGCCGCTAAATCAACATGACGAGGGAGATTTGGAGATTGAAGAAGTCACCTGAGCCAATGGGGGCGATGTTATTGTGCTGAGCTTACAGGGTCTTCTATATTGTGTTGATCAACAGAGGCTGGGCTTCTACTTACTCTCCAGTCAAATCCCGATTAATGTCATGAGGTGGAATTTAATAACCAAGTGCGGCAACGTGTGTTATTCAGACCTGAGGAAATTAATAAAGCTTGACAGATACATGATGTTTTGATAATTTTGTTGAAAATTGTTATCTGTCCGAGGAACCTTCTGGGTTCTGGTACCGTACTAATGTCAAATTTCAGTACATTTATCAGGATATAAAATATTGGATTGTGTAAGGAGTCACCAAAGTCCATGACTTGCATCCTATTATATGGTGTTCAAGTTTCACTTCACGTGCACGTTTAACAATTCATTTTCTTTTTATTATCAGAAAAACACATGTTCATTGAGTAAAGTGCTGTTTCAGAGTTGTGTCCCTTTCCCCTTTATAGGTGTGACTGAAATAAGTAATTTAGATCCAAACATCGCATAAAGTCAAGTTAGTAATGACAGGTATAGGTACATGTAAACAGTTCTTTGGCAGATCACGATCATTATTTATGTGGCCATTACTTCTGTGGCACACAAATTTAAGTGATATATGTTTAGTTCATGTAGCTTATCTGCGTAATTGGTCTCGCAGTTGTCACCAGTGAGGTTGCTGTGAGTTCAAATCCATCTGGCGATGATTTCCTCTCTGGTTGTACATGGGAAGCTCCGCCATTAACGTTTGAATAGTCAAGGATTTCCCCCATCATAATGCTGGCCGCTGTTGTATATGTGATACAAACTTGAGTATGACATAAAAACACCAGTCAAAAGTTTGAAACTCTATATACCTTACAAGACCTAAAATTTTGCCCATTCGTTTAACCATACGTTGAATAATTTTTCACTTACATTACGTCAGTCAGATTTATGGGTGAGGGTGAATTTACAGTAAACCACTGCTTACAGATACTTGAGGAAATGTAGCTACCTGTGAAAGTAGGTAGACGAACACAGCTAAACAAACCTACATGTAAGCTGAATTCAAATCCGTGAATGACTGATTTGTTTATTTGATTGTTGTTTTGCATCATACTTATGCATATTTCACCTATACAATAATGACCAGCATTATGGCGGCAGGAAACCGGGTTGTGCCGCAGGGAAAGCCACAACTATCTGCAGATTGGTCACATTCGACTGGAGAAGAAGCCAGCATGAAATGAATAAAATAGTGAGTGATTATGACTTAACATTACATTGGCAGAGTCTAAGCCCTATTCTGGAGAGAGCTGGGGTTGAGACTGTGATCATCATGTTCAGAGCAGAACAGCCCTTTACAGAAATGAGCTGATAAAGCCAACCATAAAGAACAAAAAAAATAATAATAATGAAAACAAACACAACAAATTTGGTAACTGGATCTGGTATGGAAGAGCTGGCGTTGACAAATGCCATCAATATAACCATTAAGGAAGGCTAGATGTCAGTTTACCCTTGGGGTTTCTCTGAAACAATTGCCGATTCCCTTTGGATTGTGATTACTACTCGACATTAGTGAATGCCAAATTTCAATGTATCAGTTGACTGAAACATATTTATACTCCATAATTTAACCTTTCATATCGATAGCTCAAATTCATGACCTATAACTGCTCAAAGTGTCCTGTGACAGAGCTCAGAGGGCCATTTGCAGTCATACTTGTCAGCTACCAGCCACAGTGGCATTAATTCTGTAAAAGACAATTCTGTATATAGCAAAGCTTGCCAGTAAAAGTTCAGTAGTGTACCACATACGTTATGGTTTTCTCCACTCAATAAAAATCTTAGAATATGGCGTTAGACAATCAGAAAATCTATTTAAAATATACATACACTGTACATGTACAGATGTATGTAAGTAACACGTAAATTTATACAGATGTTCTAGGGGAATGTACATGTAATGGCCACAGTACTGGTTGCTGTGGTACATCTGGTTTTGTGTACTTAATGCTGCAAACAGTGCCTGGCAGTCGTTCTGCATACATGTATGTCTGAACATGGTCAGATTTGTCATGTTTGAATTGTCAGTTTTCTGCCTAGACTGGGCGTTTCCAGGACAGTGGGTATTGGAGGGAATTAAAAATAGTATAGTTTGTATGGCTTATTTACCCCCTTTTGATTTATGCATATTTTCAGTGATGGGAAATGTTTGGATACAACTTTGTCAGTGAACTTTCCTGGGTGCACGATTGCCTTTGTGGGGTTCAGTGTAATGGTTCATACTGTGTAGATGCTGTACGTTGTGTTCGGGTAAAACTGTTTTCTCTGTCCTACCATATTCTGCATGTTCCTGTATTCTGCGCAGTGGCTTTAACAGTAATATTGTTATTTAAGATTTTCGCTTTCTGGATGTAGTCTGATTCTGTAACTTAAAATTGGCTTAAGACCACACTTGGTTTTGAACCCAGTACCTCAATGTAATGCACCTACATGAAATACCTGTCAACCATCTGGTGTATTCGGGCAATAGGCCTCTCAAAGAAATAAGAGGTACATGTAGATGTATTTGACTGGTCGACCTTACGACTTACATGCATTACCCCTCTTATGATCGGTATAAACAACAAAGCTCTCGTAATTGAACATATTAGATTGGCCGTTGCATCCGCATTAAGTTCGATGGCTTAGAGATGATGTGTTCTTTGTGGTATTTCAGTAAAACTACATGTATTTTCAGTGTGGTGTTTAAATGAAATCCTGTTGTTAAGTATTGCATTACATTTTGATCACGACAGATTCATTGAACAGCTTGACTCTCCTCTGTATAAAAACTGCATTGTTGAAAATAAAAGCATTGACTTGACTAAGAGCGTGACAAGCGCGGAGCAAGTGCTTGTGACTTCCAGGAAGATGAAAATTGAATTTTTGATGTTTTTGTGGGGTAAAATAAAATCTTGCGAGCATGTCTCCGTGAAGAAGTGGTTGTGGTAAACACTTGAAACTACATGATTTTAAAGAGTAGTTGGCCTTAATGTAGCATTTAATTACATCCGCTAAAATTATGAAAGCGCTAAGCGTGTAGTAGTTTGTCATAAATTGAGTCTGAAAAGCTGACCTTGTGTTCGAGACACTTGGTCTAAACATAGCTGCCCAAGGCGTATGTTTGTTGGAGATGAAATGGCCGCATGGTGCGTAAGGTGCCTAACTTATTGTTCACCGAGCAGCCCATTAGGCCGCTTGCACTCGAGTTGACAGCCTTGGCCGGACAGGGAGGACCCTTGAAAGTTGGGCAACAGCGCTACATAATGAGTTTAGATGATAAGTTTGAAAACACTGCCATTTGCGGGTAGACAGAGACCTGAAATGTGCCTCTGGCAGTGGACTATAAGGAGGTAAACTCTGGGTTTGAATAGGGTCTGTTGGCCAGAAGGCAGGGGGTAAGCCGAGTATCGGCGACTGATGGCCTGATGTACTGTAGCGTAGCGGCTGGTGTCTGTGGGAACTCTGCTGTCATAACTCTGTGAGACTGTTCACACTTGTCACAGTAATTGCCAGTTTGCCTGGACAACATTCTCAGACCGTTCCATGAATGCTTTGAGGCCCAAAGACTCTCAGAATCGTCCAATATTTCCTGTTCCAGCTCACAAATTGTGTTGTTTTTGTCATGTAAATGTAGCACCGGTGGTTGCTCTCATCAGATTTCAATATGCCTGCAGCCTTGAGAACTACATGTAATTGTTTTTGGTTGTCGGGTGGCTTTTTTTTCATTGTTGTGTGTTAGGGAGTTTTTTTTTATGTGTGGAACTTTTTTGGGGGGGATTATGGTTTGCTTGTGTGAGTTATGATCAGATTTTACAGAAAAAACAACAGCCAAAGTAATTGAATTCTGCATTCTGCGTACCTTTCAGCAATGCGTAGAAAGGCTGTTTTGTTTATTTTTGTTTGATCTTCTCAGAAAATGGCTTCTGGCATTAGCTGTTAATGAAGGCAGCAATGCATTCGTCGATTGATTCGGATCACTCTACCATATTGCTCTACCTTGGACTTGCAAAGAGCTTTAACTAATTACGCTGTATTAATTGTTGCCAAACCTTTCAATCATAGTCTCCTTTTTCTCTTCTTGCAGGGAGTATTTGGTGTCGGGCCTAAAGGTAAGTTCCAAATGACTAACATTTTCTTGTTCCTGTCTGGACTTTCCCGTCGTTAATGTCTCTTAAGATATTTCCTATATCTCCCATTTGTACCGTTTCTTATCTTAGTCTTCAGTTCTCATATTAAGCCTTCAATTACTTCTTGACTGTCCGGTGGAGCTCAGGCTCTTAACTTATGACTGGTCATTGATTGATAGAGACAATGGATGTGTTAAGTGTCTTGGTGTGTTCTAGGAATGGTCTGCCCACAGTTTTATGAGGGGTTGTGGTGGGCTTGGAAGACATGCACATGTGTGATGACAACTTCTCCACTTTGTTATTGAATAATTTGTCAGCACATGTTATGTTTCATCTATACGTAAGTGTACATTAACGTATCACCAAGAGATTTCAAAAACATTGTACCGGAACACCTTCCCCTATGTCTCGCCCCTAATTTGAGCAATGTTAAAAGGGTGTTATTCAAAGGGGAAATAAAACAGGGTTATATCCAATATTTGAATGTGTCTGGCTTGCCTAAGCTGTGTTCAGACCTAAACTGGGAGATGCCGTGCCGACACAGCTAGGCTTTATGCTGCCTTGTCTGAAAGGCTTTATTATAAATGTGGGTAAATAGTTGTCAATTATTCATCACTTTCATCCATTAGTATCTGTCCTCGTCTGAAATATTTATTTGGTAGCTGCTGTTTCCTTCCACAGTGGATGGCCATCTCTCTTGTTCACAGTAAACTTGATCTAAGCCTTATTGATTGGAGAGTGAAAAAGGTGGAACAAACTAATGAGGAAAAATTTACACTGCAACAAAAAAATCTCATTAATTTAAATGATGTGATTTTCTTTATGTGTGTAAATTTGGGAATCCTATTGATTCTTTTATCATATGTGACAAAAAGGCCTGAATTTCAGTATGGTGCATTCTGTTCATTTATATTCATTAATATACCTGGATGTTGCTACCTGTTGTGTACCTGTACAGGTGAGATTTTGTAATACAATATTATGTGTTTCCCTTCACCCGTTGAAAGTTCATAGCCATAGCTAAAGTTTCACGCCGAGGATCAGGTAAAAGAGGCAATGTGTTGGATGAATGCTTCTCATCATTTTCACACTTTGCAGTTGCTCATTTCACTGATGTAGTCATACTTGTAGTTTGGGTTATCAATAAATAAATGAAGCGCGGCTGTTTGGCATAAACCTCATGTTTGTGGAGTCTGAAAGAATGGTTTATGCGGCGAGCTCTTCTCTGGCGGGCTCTCTGAAATTGGAGTTTGATCCAGTAATTTGGCTTTATTGGGGATGTGATTGTGTTTTAGACAGCTGCCATCCGTTTCCCCTGGGGTGGCTTTATGGCCGTCTGGGTAGCTGGAGTGTACCCACACTTAGCCGGCCCAACAGTTTATTGACCGAGCCCCATTGGTTTTCAATCAAATTAATGGCTCCATTCTCTCTGCTGATTTCATTTGATCTAATCGGGAAGAATACATAGCCGTTTTACACCCCTTAACACAGCGGCTGGAATTGCGATGGGACAACTATCAGCTGTAGTAATACTCACCCCGGTGTGTTTCTGCAATCCCAAAGTAATGTTTGGGAACAATGGGCAGAGATTAGAAAATCGACTAACATAAAACAGATGTAGCGGAGGAGCCATGAGTAATTTCGGCTTGTTTACTTTGGCCAGCGGAGTGGAACCTGGGTGGAATTCTGCTACTGTAACACGATTCCCCGTCATGAGCCATGAATAATTAACCAGCTTTATCCATTGCGACTCATTGTCTTCTTTCGTTCCCGCTCATGGCGATATTTCTGATGAACATGGTCCCCTCGAAAAGCTCCTGTCTGGGGTTACAAGCCACTAGACTGCAGAGCCCTGACATTTAATATCAACCCGGAGATACCAGACAGGGGTGTGGACTATGCTGGCATGCCATCAATGAGCCATAGTCACCACTATATATATTAACCATTACAGTCCACATGCAAATTAGAAGTTCCTAGGTTTCATGTCAATGAATGCCTCGACAGGCCCATTGTACAAGGCACTGGAACAAACACATTGGCATCCTGGAACAATTCACTGAGTAATTGTTTGGCTTTTTTTTGCAGAAGCCCATTCAGATAAAAGCTTTTACCTGCCGGAAATGTTTTATAATCTGTGACAGACACAGAGTTATCCAGGAGTACAATGGGACATTTCACGGACATGATGTGTTTAATATACAGTACAGCTCAGGCTAAAAGTCAATTGTTTACCGCATGTATCGCACTTCGAGATATGGAATAATGCCCCACTGGCGCACAACTAATTCTCTACTGGACTGTGTCTGAGACCTGCAGAAGCGCGCAGGATTATTGTCGAAAGGTGTGAATTTAATTCTGTCTACAGACATAAGTCTATCCTAGTTTGCAATTAAGGGAGCAAATATGCGATCAAAGTCTCCGATTGTGGTCGTCGGCCGGTACTCTAATTTTGATATACATTTATAAAATGCCATATAGAACCATACGACAGATATTTCATGGTAAACTGGTCAAATCTTCGTATAAATTTCACAAACCAACACGACTTTCTTGTGAATAAAGCATGTGCAATTACGCGCGCTTCTCACGTAGAACCTCGCCTCAACACAGGTGGACAGCAGTCTCGTGTGGCCGTGCCTCTGCGTGATCCTTCATACTCATGTTTTACCGTTTGTCCCATTTGTAGAAAGGTGACGTCTGAATAACATCATGTATTCTTATCACTGCAAGGGTCGTTTAAGGTTCATGTGTATCGAACTAAAAAAATAAAGATAACCCAAAACATGTATATTCATGTCAGAATCTGGCATCGCCAGGCTGTAGACCTTTCAGTGTATCCTGCTTTCCGGTCAGTGGACCTATAGACTGAGATGCAGCCACCAGTGTTTTCAACCAGTAGCCCCAAATGGCGGGTGTATTTTTTAAACTCTGACTGGTGTGTTTACGAAGTTTTCAAGATTAGCCTACATCACTGATTGTCAATTCAAACTTGCTCAGTTGCTGACCCAATTGCCACCTGGGGAGTTGTACAGAAGAGTGATTTACACAGAAACAGTGAATTTAGCCCTAGCAGCCAGTTTTTAGAGATCAGTTTGTTCCTACGGTTTACAATTTTCAAAACTGTACACTTGTGGGTATTATTTACCTACTCCACTACAACATGCCTGTTCTTCGTCAATTTGGTGAAAGTGTCACTGCTGGACACTAAGCCTGCATGGGTTCTTCAGCATGACACTTTCGAATATTTTGTTTAATCCTTGGATTGAGATAGACATCTTAATCCCAGATTAATCCTGCAGTATTCTGCTCGGCTGTTGCTGCCTATGATATTTTTTCACACAAGAATATTGAACACCAAAACATTACTGTCCAAACTGAAATAAGCAACAAAGAAAAAAAAAACAACAACAATCATCATATAATTACTAAATCATGCATAAGCTGTTTCACATACATTTTGCCTCAACTTTTATTCAAGTTCACCAGTGAAATTTGACAGGCCTATCCGGAATTTATCCGGGTGTTGGTTCAAATTATGTATTGTTAAGCATAAATTAACAGAGTGGAATAAATTCCATGATGGCATTTTGTAGTCACAAAGTCGGAAAAGAAAACGTACACTGTGTCTAGTAAGCCCAAAATTCGAATGAAGTGTATT
Source organism: Liolophura sinensis (assembly GCF_032854445.1). Taxonomy (NCBI): domain Eukaryota; kingdom Metazoa; phylum Mollusca; class Polyplacophora; order Chitonida; family Chitonidae; genus Liolophura; species Liolophura sinensis. The sequence continues at coordinate 25,254,086 of NC_088301.1, read as the reverse complement.
GGTGCAAATGGAAAATTACTACCGGATTACTTTTTCTGTAAGAACCTTTGGAACCTTTTTTCCTTCATGCGTTTGCTATATGGGTGCTTTTCTTACATGGTTTCGTACAAACTACAAATTCTTCACAGTCATATAGTCAAAATCTAACTTGTCCTGTTTTGTAGTCACAGAGTCATAAAAGAAAAGGTACACTGTGCCTGGTAAGCCCAAAATTTGAATAAAGTGTATTGGTGCAAATCGGAAATTAATACCAGATTGCTTTTTCTGTGAGAAGAACCTTTGAAACGAATCTTTTTTTTTCCTTCATGCGTTTGCTATATGGGTGCTTTTCTTACATGGTTTCGTACAAACTACAAATTCTTCACAGTCATATAGTCAAAATCTAACTTGTCCTGTTTTGTAGTCACAAAGTCATAAAAGAAAAGGTACACTGTGTCTGGTAAGCCCAAAATTCAAATGAAGTGTATTGGTGCAAATGGAAAATTACTACCGGATTGCTTTTTCTGTGAGAAAAACCTTTGAAACGAGTCTTTTTTTTTTTCCTTCGTGCGTTTGCTATGTGGAGGCTTTTCTTACACGGTTCCGTACAAACTACAAATTCTCCACAGTCATTTGGTCAAAATCTTACTTGTACTGTTTCATGCTTTTGATTTTTACCGCTTCTGTACATGAAATTCATACACTGTGTTGTAGTTGTTGCAGGGCGTGTCAGCGTCAAAGAGTCAGTTTGGTTTTCTAAATCACTCAGTGGCAGATAATTTTTCACTGGCAAATGACTCCCACAACAAGGAAAACCTTCAAAGGAAGAAACGAAAGATATTTGTCCATCTTTTAACTTGTTATGGGAGATGAAGAATAAGTGAGTTCTAGAAGTCATGATACATTACAAATCTTTCCAGGACTCACTCGTGAATCACTACCTAAAAAAAGACTGCCACTTTGCAATCAAGAACACACATCAGGTGTTTAACTTCAGTTTCATGTATTGTGTTGGTCTTTCAAAAATCTTTAAATCATTTAAACAAAGAATTATATTTTTGTTGTCTTAACAATGTATGTGTGATCAGTCACAGTGCACAGACTCTGCAGGTGACTGTCTACTAGCACTCTCTACAAGACTTTCAGGATTGCGCTAATCTCCTGCCCGGTATTGACTTTTAGCCTGAACTGTACTGTAGTCTAGCGGATGTTTGAAGAACTGGCTCACTATATTAAATATCTGTTCTTTACCAATGAGGTACATCCAATATTCCTGACCCTAGCTTCTGGGACAGATTCCACAGAGCCATATCTGACTTCAGTCAAAAATGTGAATTATGACTTTAAACCTCATTTTTAGGACTTAAAAATGTAATATATATTTTTATTTATTTTGATTTATATATATATATATATATATATATATATATATATATATATATATATATATTACATATGATTAAAAGCTTGACCATCTCATAAACATTGTCTTAAGATAAACATGTCAAAATTTTCACTTCCAGTAACAAAAGCTAATCATTGTGAGCAGGTTTTCAATTTTGGCTCAAGTCAGAAATGGCTTTGTGGAATGAGGCTGAGGCTTTAGGTTTGCTCCTGGCACCTCATAAGATTCAGCCGCAGCCAAACTACCAAGAGCTTGATTTGAACCGTGGACTTCATTGGTCAGGATCCAATTGACACTGCCTACTAGAACAGTGCTTGAACTGAATAAGCTAACGAGGGCCAAGGAACCTTTTGAGGAATTCTTATTTACATATGCCATGACATGTATTGTAGCAATTCTTGAAAAACTTAATAACTGTAAAAAAATAAGTAAGTATCATGTTATTTCATCACATGCTTAAGCATGAAGAATTATGTATTTGTATTTTCTTGACAGGGTAGAGTAACCTTGCAACGTATTTTCTGGTCTACATGTAATTCATATGGCAAGAAAAAAAATATAAATATATATTCTAGCTTAGTGAATAATGAAGATAACGCCTCGGGACTGATATTGTATGGATATATTGTAGGTTGTCTCGGCATGTGGTATTTAGTAACCATGGTAACCCCGCATGATTCACTTTCAGTCGGTTTCATGGCGTAAATAATGCTACATATACATGTATGTAAACCTGCATATGTCATAGAAGTTCCTGTTTCTGGTCCATGCAAAATTGAACAGATTCATATCATTTCGTGGATATAACAACAGTCATATAAGACTGGAGAGAAGGCTTGACAGCTATACTGATACTTTGCCAGTTCGTAAATATACAAGTGGCTATTCTTAAGTAAAGAGCTGTCTTATCGTATTGATAATCTCTCTGCCTGAAATCAAATGGCGTTGTTTGTGAACGATATACATTGTAGATGTTGCCTGATGGTTGCTAAGCAACAGTAAACATCTAAGCGTTCAAACCTTCCTGAATGTTTCATCATCAAATCGAATGCGAACAAAAACCAACACATATCGGTAAAGTCTTAATAATTTATTGCCTTCCTCCAAGGTGGCATAGCTGGACAAATTCTAGTGCCCGCTGGTAAATTGCGGTATGTGTAAGTTGAGCAGACTCTTAGATGATAGTGGCACTGCTGCTGCTAGTGCAGTTGGCTTAAGGTCTGGCATTGTCATAGCCGACATGCTCCAGACTGCTAGCCCAAATCCAGCTGTCTCTCTACACTGGCTATAGCTTTAAGTCCAGAGGTTTGTGAGGCGTCTGTCCTGTGCGCTCCTGTTTACTTAATCCTCACTCACTCACCTGATGGCCAGTTTATTTGATTATGGCATTAAACTTCATCTCGAGGAATAAATAAATGTTTGTGACAAGCCCTCCTGAAGTGCATGATATATAAACTTTTAAATCCTAAACTGGGGACACTTTTGGCCTAGTGGTTAATGTACCAGTGCAGCACAGTGACTCAGGAGCCTCTCACCAATGCAGTCGCTGTGAGTTCATGTCCCGTTTATTCAGTTTTCGCTTCCTCTGGTTGTTCGTCGGAAGGTCTGCCAGCAACCTGCAGATGGTCCTGGATTTCCCCCAAGCTCTACCTGGTTTCCTACCACCAAAGTGCTGGCGACCATTGTATTTGGGAAACAGTCTTGATTATGGTGTGAAATAAATAAATCCTAGATTGAATAAACGATTGCAAAGTTTAGGATTTCTTAATTACTCACTTGCGTAATATTCACTTCTCCCTCATGATAACATCCCTTGTAAACAACAAGCAATTCATTACGACACAGTCACAAATGTGTCGCAAAACAACAAGTTGTTGTAAACCTCTGAAGTTTAACTTCAGTGAAGGAAACCTTGAGATTATGCATCTTTGCACCGACACTGACAGGCTTGGTCATCTTGTTAATATTCAAAGGAAGTCATGATATTTACACTGATTTAACTTGGTTAACAAGATCCTTTATAACAGTGGGGTATTTACAGTATTATTTACTTACATGAATATGTCCTGTGCCACTGTTAGGCTAACGGCTTATGCAAAGCAGTTTATTTACAACATGGTGAGCAGATTTTGTCTCCCTACAGCAACATTTTAGTGAGAGAAAATTTGATTCTGAAGAAAAAAGACAATATAAGGTGTCTTTTACAGTAGAATGTTGTTTTTTGAATACATGTAAATTTGTAAAAAAAAAAAAAAAAAAATCGTTGTACTCAATTGTTTAATGCAAGCAAGTAAAACGTATTTCCAACAGGGTAATGATGCCTTGATTATTACATATTGATAATAACGCCATTTACGTAGACAAACGTTATAATATATAGTGCGATGAAAGCTGATTGTTCTCACTAGTAGATGTAAAACCCAGTCAGAATTTATAGGGTTATTAGTTGCCAGAATACATCTGTGTTTACTATCCTAAATAACAAACAATTACGTTTGGTGATAACACAGCCATGCCAGTCACAAAATCTTTTGTGGGTTTATTAAATATTTGTCCAGTGAGTTTCATAACAGACAGGATGTGGCCACTGTGAGTGTGTTTTTCGGTTTCATTTAATTACACAGCTTCATTTGTATATAACATGAATCATTACCATTGCAGTTACAAGGAAGTTTGTCTAATTTTGAGTCTGCTGTTTGGTAGAAGCTTGTGGAATATGCTACTTAGGTTACAATCCTAAATGAAAAGATCTGGTTCCAACAACAGCTTCAAAGCTATTGATTTTCATATACTTAACTTGTTAAATTATTTGCCAAACTGCTGATGCATTAAAATTTTTTTTGCTTGTCTAATGATAGCATAATTACCTCCAAGGCTCTTGTTTTAAGCCTTACTCCTAATTGTCCATTTTTTGAGAAGAGGCAAAATAAAGAAGCCAGGCGGTATCCAAAATAGCCTTTGCAGTGTAAGTTTTTTTTTCTTCTTTGGTTTTGAGATTTGTTTTTCTTAGACTTACCTTCTGTAAATAAAAAATTTTGTTAAGAAGAAAAAAAGATTTACTTGGAAACGAAATAAGAGGCTTATGAAAACCTGGATGTTTGCTTGTGTCTTTGCGCTCTCAATACAAACTTATATACTTTTCACGAATGCTTGCTTTGTACTGTGAATGTAAGTGATGATAAAATCTTTTGCGAGCTATAATGTTGATTACTTTCTAATATTGAAACACTCGAGCAAGAATGATCCAGTGTCATCTTCCCTCAGGGCAAATTTCATTAAAACCATTGCCCATAGTGATCATCTGCATATTTGAGCTATCTCAGTATGAAAAGCTACCTCTTAAAATGTGAGAAATCCAATGGCTTTTTGTACGTTATTACAAAGATGTCTCTTGTTTTTATGAAAGGATTTATCAGCTAATTCTGCTGTGAATGATTGTCCATTTTATCTTGTCCTCGTTTTTCATCAATGCCTGCTCAGTATCCGGAGTTGAAGGAAACTTGTCAGTTCAACGGAGTGAAGGGACATGTAATCTCTGGAGATCAAAGAAATTCTGTGACGGCCGAATTTCGGTTTTGAGCTGAGACATTTTGAAAATGAAAACTTGTGTGTGAGTGGTTGATGTCAATCAGCTGGGGGAACAACTGACTGTCAGTTTATTACATGCAGTATGATATAACGGATTTGTTTTCATCAGACTTTGCTGTAATATTTTTTGTTTTACAGGATTTGTCAACAGAAAGGTGTTTGGGGATACTGCATGTGTGTTAACAAAATTTTGCCTTTTTTGTTATTGTTTGAAAAACATTGGTTCATCAAACTGAAATTTGAATGTTGAAAAGAGGTAAATGTGTTTTTAATATAACTACATGTAAGTATAAACGCGTAAAATTTAAATGGTAAGAATCATTGTATAGATTCCTATTTTAAATAGGCGGACAATGTTTTATGCCAAAACTGTTATGGCAACTTTTTCTAGAAAAAAAAATTGTATTTTGTTGCTATGTATGGTTAGTTGTGGAGAGCTCTTCTGCATTTATATGTATATAGCAACTTTTTCTATTGAAAATTTAATGCTGTATTTTGTCGTTGCACGTTTTAACTTGTTTTACTTTTAAGCTCTTTTATCTGTAATATATTGTAGAAGAGTTTTGTTGGTATTGGTAGTCATGTTGATGTATATGAACTGAAATGTGTTTTCGTTTTCAGCGGGTGAAGTCAGAGTTGGCTAGCCTGAGTGGCAGAGTGATGGACCAGTGGCAGCGACTGTTGCCCAGCAGGCCTAAGTCAGTGTCCAGAAGCTCTACAGCAGCCCCTTTGTAAAGTTGATAGCGAGAAGGTAAAGAGAGGAGTTCCGTGGTGTTCAAATCTTCTATGTGCTTCTGACCATTTCCATTCCATATCATGAACTCTTGAGTTTTTGAACTTGGTTCAGTCTTCTGCCATTTTTCTCACCTCTGCCTTCTCTTGCCACTCGCCATCATCCTGGCACTTCATTGTTAACTGTTTTAATTTTACGGACGGACCTGTTCACAGTTCGCTTTTACACGTTGGCTCACTGTAAATATTTGGTCGGTTTTATTTGTAAATGTTAAGACAAAGAAAAAAGTAACTAAATAAAAATGTCTCCTATGGATCACCTGCACTTGCAGCTATGTTGGACCTCTAACAAAAGAATTTTATGGTCTCTCATAGAGTGTACCTTTCACTGTGTGTACCAGACCTTGAAATTTAGGTGTAAGAGATCCAACATGGCTGCCAGTGCAATTTATTTATATATCTTTACCTGTACATGCAAATCGTAAATCAATTTATCAATTTAGATCAGATAAGAGGAAAAAAAAAGAAAAAACAGTTAAGCAGATCACATTCATGGCTTTGTGGCTGTTACCTGTTAACTCGTGGAAACCGACCAAATGTTAAAACGCACTGTAAGCGATGCAAGCTTATTGGAACTATGGTCTTGTGTTAGAGTTCACACGTTATGTTCATCTACCCTGTTGATGCTGTGTTATGTACAATGTCCACACTTGTTTTTTCACCTAATCATCCTTCTTGTATACCTGCATGCTGATTGGCCCCTGTCTCTGGACTGCTCACTGGTAAGGTGCCAGGAACGCTCTGACACTTTAGGGCTGGGGCTAGTGAATGCCTTCTTTTCGACTCCTGTCTACATATTTACGGTAAAGGCTCTCATTCAGTGTTCTTTGTTGCCTTGGTGATTGTTCTGAACTGATGTTGTGCCTGCTGATTTTTAGCCTGTAAGTTTTACCTGTTGACATGTATGGTTTGGGTTAAAGCTATTTGAATAATTATAACGAACGCAAGCAGATCAATCAATGCTTGCCAGTGTTGATGTAATCAGCCACTGAACTGATCAGGCAGTTGACACGATGCGTGTCTCAGTTGAGAAATTAAGTGTTTTTTGGTTTAATGAATCATTTTATGGCCTTTGTCTGATTTGAATTACATTTCGTTTTCATGTCTGTATCGTTTCAGTTGCTCATGTTTTACTAGTACTACCAGTCAATTTCACATACTACATGTGCACTGTATACATTCCTGTGAGGATAAAGCCGAAATTTATGGTTTAGTGACAACTGAGGAGAATTTAAAAAGAAATGGATCTCAGTTTTCCCTTGACGTGAGTTGATAACAATTTGTGTTGACGTCTCCAGTCAGATGGACAACATTGTTAAGACAGGGGAATACCTTCAGTGGCTTCTTTCAGCATTTTTAACCTCTAGGCGTTTCCGTATTTTGACATTTTCTGAGAAATTGCTGTCTTATAACTGTATGGGATATGTCTAGGAATTTCTAGTGTTGGATAACCTAGAGGCAGTTCTATATACGGAATATGTGAAGGCAGCATTTGAAATGTTTTCGTGACGCTGTAGTGAATTTCTCACAGCCAGTTGTTTTTTTTTATCACTAATTGAAGTTAAAATTGGAAACATATAACAAATGTAATGTTAAGGAGGACTTGACACAGTGTGAATTTGTTGAACCTTAAACTTCGTATTATTTTGGAAATCTTTAAGCTATTACCATATAGAACAGTTGTATACATGATGATTTGTGGGCTCTTACATTACAAGAACTATAAATATATAATAAAGTTATCACTTGATAATTGATAATTTTATTATATATTTCCACTTAAAATTAAGACTTTTGTAGAACCTTTTTTTTGTTGTCCTTCAAAATTTATGTGTAAATTGTTTTCAGGTTTGTCGTGCCAATTGTAACTTTAGGCTTCTAAAAATCAGCATTGAAGTCATGCTTCAAAGATTTTTAAAGATTTTGGCATCAAAACTTGGTCTGTGGGATGGATGGTACACCTTGATAAGGAAATATAGTGAATCTTAACAAAACAACAAAATGAACAGCATTTTTCAAATTGTGTTTAGGCCACACCAGTTTAATTTTTTGTTTATTGGGCAGAATATATCTTTTTTCAGTGTTAGAGGAGAGTGTAAAAATTTGTTTAATTTACGGAAAATGCCACACTGCTTTTTTCCTGTTGATATGTACATGAACAGAAAGGTTTGAAAAGGGGAAACATCAAAAAAACAAAAGTCATGGTGGAACAAAATAAATAAGTGGATTTTCAGTTTTTCAATTTTTCAGAGGCAGTTCGCCAACGAACACAAAGTAAAATGATGTCAACTTAGTAACAGGAATTGACACTTGATGTTAGTTTCTACATCAAAAGATCAAGGCCATCCTCGAATAATTGGTGGTCCCTAAGTATCTCTTCCATATTGTGCCATAATCCAAATGTCATGGGAAGTGCTTTGTTGCTGTTAATAGTATAGTCACTCAATATGAGTTGTACTCTTATTATGGGAGCTGTTTTAGCTCTTTAGCAATTGAAATGTAGACTATATTTCTTTGCATTAGTAAAGAAGTCAACCTAGGACGCTAACAAAAAAAAAAAGTTAAGAATTCTAAATCTGAAAAAGTATTACAATTGATCAGTGTGACATTACATGTGCATTACTATGCCATGGTTTCTTTGTTAAAGAAAAAGACCTTAAAATTGAAGTAGGCATCACTAAAGGGACTATTTAGAACTATGCATAAATATGTTTTCATTTATTTTTTAGATTTTCAGGAAAAAAGGCGCTCAAACATTTGAATTCTGAGGTGGGCTTTATGGACCATACTATCAGAGGTTAGGAACTGACGTCGCAGGAAGTTTGTCCAACTCTAATCATGACACTGAATGTTGGAATAACTCTTTTTACTTATGAGTAAAAGATTACTGAAATAACATTTACAAAAAGTAATTTCTTCTGGTGATCATCAGGAAAAAAAAGGTGATGTGATGTCAGATTTCCTTAATACTGTCAGTATGGCTTATAAAGCCTACAATAGGTATCCAAATATTTGAATGCCTTTCAACACTCCTTAAAAAAAAATCTTAAAAATTAAATGAAAGTATTTTTACGTATAGTTTTCAGTTGTCTGTATGATGAACCTTACTTCATATTTTAGCTCTCTTTTACTTGAAGCAGGCAAACTCCTTTGCTAACATAGTGCGTCCCCGTTGTAATGTCCTGTCATAACACTGCCTCATTTAGTCAAGGTATGCAAACACTGGTTTGGCCTATTCTTGGCCAGCTCAAGGAATGTGGAGAGTCAAGCTACATGTAATTAAGTACATGTATCAACATTGCCAATTATAAAATGTTAGGTTTGACTTGATTTGACCATCAATCTTAGTTTCTAGCTTATGGTTTGAGTATTGGTATCCCCTTTATGGGGAAGATGCTGACATCTGTCAGACATTATTGTCCACCGTGAGATCTCACGGTCCTTGTTTGTCTGGTAACTACATGTAGCTGAGCTCTGTTTTACACTAGGTTTGCTGCTTTTATCCAAGGTTTCTTTAAATTGTTAATGTCAGAACAAGGCGGCTCTAAAGAACTGAAGGCGATTTCAGGAGTTTCAATTTTGTGAAAAGTTGTGGCAAATTTTTTAATACATACATTTGACTCTGCTCCCGTTCTTTGCATGCATCACGCTACATGTACTTCCAACAGAAGAATGTGACCTCGGACTGACATTGCTCTGTCGTGCCCTTTACTATTGTTGACGTTTCGTGTCCCAGTGCTGATCATATGGAAGTGATTTTTGGTGGCTAACACAGAGCCTGTTAAACTTGGTGCTCCTAATGGTGACAAGGCTTGTGTTTCAGAACCATCTGGTAACTGTCCACACTCAGCTATAGACCAGGCCCTTTTTGCAACCTCTTGAACACTTCTCAAGTTCTTCAAAAACTGTTTCCATCGGAAATCAATGCTTGCTTTTTAGCCAGTACCCGAGTTCAGGGTTTGTAAGAGGCTGTTCACATCACAGACTCTCGTCTCTTCTCCCCCCCCCCCCCATCCCCCAACCCCCTCACCCTTCGCCCCACACACATCTTCAGGAAGCTGTGAAATGGCCGTCAACTATAATGTGTTAAGATGTGTGATGTGTTTATCTTGTTCACATGACTGCAGTAAACAATGATTTTTCTGCTGAGGTACTTAATTAAGCACCATTAGTTCACTGCAAAATATATACTTGGTAGATTGAGGAGGCTGATGTTGAGGTTTGCTGATTAAAAAAGAAAATCCTAAACTGTTACTCTCCACAACTTTTTATCAAGCAAGTGTAGAATACAAACAACTTTAAATTCAGAATTTTATCTACAGGGCTCAAGTTTTCTCACTTTTCTCTGATGCAACTGGGAAGTTTTCTAAAATGTTTGACTGACATACATGTACGAGGAATCTGTGTCATCCCAGTCAGTGTTCAAACTTTTCTTGTGTGGAATAGACCAGTTTGAGAGGCCTTTGTGGCTCAGTTGGTTAGCGTGCTAGTGCAGTGTAAGGACCCAGAAGCCTCTCACCAATGCGGTGGCTGTGAGTTAAAGTCCTGCTCAAGCTGGCTTCGTCTCTGTGTGAATGTCTGTTAGCAATCTGAGAATGGTCATGGGTTTCCCTGTGAGCTCCACGTGGTTTCCTCTCACCATAATGTGGCGGTCGTGGTATAAGTGAAAAATTCTTGAGTGTGGTGTAAAACACCAGTCAGATAAATAAATAGACCAGTTTGCATGATGACTCCATTATTAACTGTTGATTACAAGACAGACGTTTTTTATACAGAGAGGAAGATTTGATTTTGTATTTTTTCCATTGAACCTTTTTGCTGAGAATTAAATTCTAACATGACATTTTGTCAGCTTTATGGGAAAATTATTGATTTCAGTTCTTTATGTATGCAAATTATTCAAACACCAATAGTTTTCTTTGCATAATGATTGCTTCAAACCCAGGAAACATAGAACGAGGAACAAACGTTTTCAGAGAATTTATATCTCATGTAAATTATGCAAAATTTAAGATTCAAGAAACTGGCTTTTGAACTTTTGGAGGGCCGCAATGAATCTGCAGTTTATCAAAATGTGGCAAAATCAGCACAGAAATCATGAAAATAATAACATATGCAAAACTTATGCCTGATCCTTCTTGTTTTTGAATTTGACCAGATATTCCACAAAATAATCCTACACCTAAAGTTTTTAAAATATTTGCCACAGTTACATGCATAAGATCATAAATTGTAGACAGGAAAATTGCATTCATCATTTACAGCCTAACAGAGATAATCACTTATCATATTTATGCACATGTATGTTGACAGTTTAGCCCACATCATATCCCACAGTGCAGTGCTTAATTAAGCAGGAGAATATAATTAGACATACAGGTTTACTCAAAAGTCTGTTTTAGGGTAGTCATTTTATATAATATACATGTACTTATCTCAGTGAACAGGCCTAAAGTATCGTATTTAACGTACATCAGGAAATCAAAACTTGTGTTGGTAGCAATTGACTGAACAATCAGGCCTTCTGGCTGTAGCTTGTTGGGGCATGTTGTTGACGTTGAAGACTTCACCTGTTGTATTGTCAAGCCTGTATATTAAACCATAACAACACTATGTTATGCTAATGGGGTGTGTAATAATGCTAATGTTAGCAGCCATTTACTGAATTGCTTCCGCGATATGCTGGGAAATTTGTTCTGTTGTCCTGGTCAAATTTGCAATTAACATCGTTACTTAATTGCTTGGATGAAAATTTCATATTGATGATGGTACAATTTGTTTGGCAGTTGGGAATATAGTGGGCTGAATGTTAAAATTAAGCTTGCAATATGGGGATTATCCTGCATTGTCAAGTGGTTTATTGTTTAGAGGTACATGGATGATATCCTGACTGTACAGAGTAAATGAAAGGAAAACCAAGGTCTTTCTAAATTTTACAATAGAAATTGTGAATTGAATAAAACAGTACCCATCCAGATTCTACCTCCACCAATGAGGTAGTATATTTGCTAGAGTTTTTTGTGTCTGTCTCACTGTTTCTCTGTAATGGATCGGTAAATAGATATGCACATATTTAAATGAAATTCATCCATTATATTTTAGTGGTGATCTGGAGGTGTATCAGAATCTAGGTATTTTTAGAATGATTTTGCACAGTGGGACACATGCATTTTTTTTTTTTTTTTGTCTGCCATAGTACTTTTCCTTTGTCAGAACTTGTCATGCGCTCGAGGATAGTCTTTGCTGTAGCGGTGGAATTCATACATTTTTAGCCGAGGTGGAGATTTGCATTCTCTGAGTGCGCTTATTTTTTTATTTTTTTTTTTTTTTCAGCTTAAAAATGAAAGGATTTAAGGTTCTGTAAGTCATCTTGTATAGTCTCTAGGTATTAATTAGTGCGTGGCCTTCTCTGCTTGATTTCCTCCTAACTGTGCTTCAGTACAATGGTTTAATCTCTGAATGTTTAAGTACTTCTTTACCATTGGGAGGAAAATAGAAGCTTCCTGGATTGCCATGGATTCATGAGAAGTAGTTAGAAAATACAGAATTTGGGTTGAGCAAAAATGCTTATGTAGCTTTTTTTTTTAAGGGCTACACCTCCATTTGAGGACAAGAAATGTTATTATGTTTTGTGTGCTGTGCCTGTTACACAACGTTATGTTGAGTTGTATAACGTTGACACAGGATCACCTGACATTTGCTGATGAACCTCACCTGAAAGGTGGTGACGAACAGCCCCTGACTTACCTGAGCTGCATTCTGTGTAGATTAGACTCCCAAGCACACCATCCAGTGGCTTTGACGCAGTATGCAAACAGACTTCATACAAAGTTGAACCCATCAGTACATGTACGTAATATTGATTTAAAATCTCAAAGAGGAGTTATATTCCCGACGTTTTCTTTTGTGGAGTCTGGAGGATGTCAAAGAAGATGTTCCGATCAAACGCTGCGTAATTAGGCGTTTTCATGTGAGGGCTTTAGTCAGGTTATTTTACTGCATGGGAGGTGAGAGATAAATAAAAGATGCACATGAGCAAGACGAAAATGTAAAATGAGGCTTGCTGTGTATCGTTTACAGTCATGCATCTGTTTGTAGTCAGATTTCCATTTCCAGAACATCAATGGTTTAGTGGGCTGTTCAGATACATTTATTGTTGGATAAATCATTTACCTGTGTTCTCTTCTTTATAATTTGTTTCCATATTTCTTGTGGTATCCATGGGAAATTCTGAGTATTTCATAGTATCCATGAGAAACCACAATGTTGAGTGGCTTTGGAACACTTCAAGCAGTTTTGTAAGCAATATGTAATTTTTTGCAGGAATTGCCGTGCAGGATACTGTCTTTTAGGGAAAGTTGTTGACAAGGGTTGCATGTGATCCCCATTTTCCATTGTTGAATCATCAGATCTAGATCGAACTTGTTTCCGTGTTTAATTACTCTTATTCCATATCATGATATTGTGTAGTGAAATCTCCAGCTCAAATTACATGCGGCTTTGGTATAGTTATACATGTATTTGAAGAGCTATATCATTTTGATTTGAAAGAGAATCAATACTTGTACTTCCCATGCATGGGCAGTTAACATTATGCGGTATGCTTTATCATGAAGGGCTGTTTGTCACACGAAGTGTTAGGACATATGTTACATTGTGTGTATCCAGTGTGGCCTGACATATTGTCTCTCTCTGGAAATAGCCTTTTGCGCAGTCATGTACAGGAAATGACCTGTAATTTCACATATAAAAGTGCATTTTTTAAGTCGAATACGTAATATTTATTTTTGTTGCTGAAGCTTATATTTTTTATTTATGATATCCCAAACTTCCAAACAAACAAACCTCAGAAACACCTGTCTTAAGATCAATACAACTCTTAGAATCAGGGTAAATGTACATCAAAGTGATGCAAAATTTTAGGCCTTTTAAAGCATGACTGCTAATGGTAAGGCCTTTTTAAAGCTGACCTATTGTTGCTCATCCACACTGAACTGCCCAGTTTGAATTATCTGTGAACAATTGGTCACAGTTGGTTGCTGCTTTTGTTACGTTGAAAACAGCCCAGTTTGTTACACAACCCAAGAAATTTTTTTGGACAGTGTTGCTAAGTAGTCATTGCTTTGAATAGATTCCGAAATACATGAACTGGTTGGTAAACCCGTCAGTCAAGGATCTAGGATCTCTAGTAACTGTTTATGACAATTTAGTAAATAGTTGATAATTTAGTCAGTAGCCCAACATTTAGCCAATAGTTTAATATTGGACGAAAAAAACATGATCATTGTGAAGTCAGAAGCTGCGACTCATGACTCGTGCACATTTCAGAAGCATACCCCAATATGCTATCTCTGACTACAACAACAACAATGTCGTCCACCACAGAGCTGCTCATTACAGAGAAAAAAAATCATTTACCCTGCCCAAAATGAAATTTACCTGAGTGTACAGTTTAATGTTGGGCAATGTGACTCATTCATATTTTGATCTGTACGGTTGGTGTTTGTAAAATAAAAACGCTGAACAAGTCTACAGGAAGCATTTCTCTGCTCATACAACGTGTACTTCATAAATGAAGGTTTTACTCTCCGATAGATTAGGATTAATGGTTGAGGTATTAATGGCTGTATTTGCATTAAAAATCATCAACATTGAAAGATGAATTTTAGTTGACAGTTTATGGCATTGACATGGGGTTGTCATTGAGTGGCCATGCTGTCAGACTTTTGGGCACCAAAACTGATACAAGGTTAATTCTGTTAATAGAGATTCGATTTTTACCTGTTCTGCAAGTTTACCTCTGATTGGGAACCTTTCAGCTGAGGATGTATACTTGGGCTGAAATAGCTTGAAAATCTTGGAAAATTTTGTTAGTATTGAATCTTTAAAGTTTGTCTTTGGGGAAACGAAAGAGAAGTAAGGACAATTATAGTTCTTTAATTTGTGTGACAATGGGGAGCGTTGGTGATGGGTTAGTTGACACTTTTTGTGAAGACTCAACATACATGATTTCTTTTTTTTTCTTTTTTGGAACCGGCCCTGATAGCACAGTTGGTAGAGCGTCCGCATTGGGGGCGGTAGATCCAGGGTCAGTACTGGGTCGAGTCACACCTAAGACTTCAAAAGAGAAAGTAACTTCCTTGCTTGGTGTTCAGCATGAAGGGGATAGTGCAACAACTGGTTGACCCGTATCAGTATAATGGCTTGGGCGGGGTGTCTTACTTGCCTTCAGTAAGGTGTCTCAGTGAAGCAGCACTAGATAAAAGGACGGTGGAAATCTGTCTTGCAACAAGGAGCCACACTGCATGTACTCTAAGGATTCCTTCGTCGTTTTTCTTTCTGCATAAAGATATGTAGTCTGTCTGATATAATGGGAAATGAAAAGCTGCATGCAAACTTTTTTGAAATTGTCTTTTCAGTTTAGTGTAGATCAGTTACAGTGAAATTATACGTATTTTTTTTTTTCGTTTTTGAAGAGAAACCCTATTATGACTGAGTACCAGTTGGTGACACTATTGTCAGTCATGAAATGAATAATCTGTGTTGAATGATAGGATTTAAAAATTTGGACCGACAGACAGTGTGACTGGTCCATGGGTTTGCCACCATGGGTTTGCCAGAAATGTGAAGAAAGGGGCGCCCAAAATCCCATTCTTAGGCCATTTTGTTATAGCAGAGCGTCCAGATTTCATTTTGTCCTATCTCAGACATGTGAAAAGTGGTGAAAATAGGGTGTCCAGATAGCACCGGTTTTCTGTTTCACTAAGTGGTCGGGTGGACAGGTAGATGGATAACACTATGGACTGGTCGCAACTGAAGTATGGCATCTGTGGATAATATAGTAAGTGCCGAAGAGGATTATGATGTGGATGGTAGGCTAGACTAGCAGTCATGCTGCACCTGCCCAAGGTGACTTCGATCCGTGTTGAGTCTGCTGTGAAGATAAAGCTGGTGTTCATCTAAGTGACATTGAGTTAAATCAACTCCTGACATGTTAGATTGATTGTTTGTCCACATCTACATACGCATCCACATTTACATGTTATATTGTATATCGCTCTGCTATTGTTGCGCTGCAACACAACAGGTTTTTGTGGTACTTGCATACAACAGGTGCTTGAAGGTCTGAAAGCTGCCCTTCAGTTCATCAGACAATACCATGCATGTTGATGTCAACCAGAGATTGGCCGTGTACATGTATAGATTTTTCGTCCCTTGTTTTTTTGTTGTTTTTTTTTTCAAATATTCCCACCCCGATCCAGAGCATTCTGATTTCTATGGCCACTACGAGCTCTGTAAAAACACTTAGTGCTATTGCATTTGGGTTTTCTGCTAATTGATCGGTATTGTGTATACATCGGCATAGGCAGACAGTGGTAGTGCTGGTTTTAGCTGCCCTGGGCCGGAATCAATGGGCTCGTATGCGTGTGTCAACATGCGCGCGTACAAACTGGTGCTGCAGATCATCCTGCATGGCCCATCCCTTTATGCTGCAGTATTAAACATTCATGGTAATGGCCTTCCCCCTCTGTCCCTGGGGCTCTGCCAAAGTTGTCGGATAGATAAGAACAAAGTAACACTTTCCCCGCTCACCCCACCCTCTCTAGTGTGTATGTATGTACACCTTTTAAATTATTGGTAAGTTGATGACGTGGTCTTGTGTGCTGACAAGTGTGTCACATTACCTGTGCTGCTACAGTAAGGCAGTCAATCTAATCTACCTTGAATTTCAGGTGTAAGAGTATATAGAGTTGACCAAGTCCCAGCAAGGCAGCCTAACTTCAAAGGTATGTGACGGAGGCATTCGTCTCTGGTTACCCTGCTGTGGTGGCTGTCAGCTGAGGCCTGGCCCTGTAGTAGAGAAGCCTGTCCCTGTCCCACAGACCTCACCCCTCCCCCATTCACTTTTGAGAGCTGCTCAGCAAGGTGTGGTCTGGACAGACTGGCCCTCCACTTTAGCCCATGTGGGGACAAAAAGCTGTGTTGGCTGCTGAGTGTTACCCCCCTGCTGGCAGTGTGTGAGTGTAAGAGGATCCCACAGTCAAGCTTATAGGTGACATTCCTGACCAAGTCACCCTATCAGAGAGAACTGTCTGGCCCAGGACAGGTACTTTTCTCTCCCAGCCGCTCGTCTGCCTCGCCGCAACTTCGACTGATAATTTTGAAAGCCCTGTTGGTTTAGAGAAATTATCTGCATCAATTATCCCTTGTCATATATGCGATTTGGACAGATTAATTGGTGCCAAGGGGGGTGACAGTGCTGGATGGAACAGCCCATCAGTAAATAGAGCCAGGCTGGTTGAAGGGTTAGCCAGTTCAGTTCAAATAGAAATTAGAATAACACTAACCGGCTAAGTAAAAAGCTGATGTTTTGAGTTAGCCAGGGCCATATACAGTATGTATGTGTGCTGGTATTCCTACCCTTCCAATCCAGCTCTACCAGAAGTTCTGCCGATCAACCCAGTGGATACCCTCGTACCAGTCTGTAGAAAGGTGGGCTATTTTCTCTTTTTCTCGTATTTACCCCTTTCTGCTTTATTTTATTTTTTTTTGGTCATAAAACACTTTTTCTGTCACACCTGTTTTGTGCCTGCCCTATATATACAGTATGTAATTGATTATCTCTTCGACATGGCCTGTGTTTACTTACACTTTCATATTGTGACGGTGAATGATAGAGTGGTTCATGGTTGAAAGTTTTCCATAGGCTCAGTTCGATGACAACTTGCCACAACCAACCTACATGTACAGGAAGTGAAAGGAGAACTCTTAATCCTCCAGGCAGCTTTACTCTGCGTGCTATCTTGCAAACCAACCAGCATGAAAAATAATGAAATATTGAATAGTAGGGGATTATTCGAGCTTTCACTTCTACATGCTTCCTCCCCCATTCCCTCCTGTTTTCTCACCCGTCCTGCCAAAAAGGCTCAAGGGAATTGGCTTGGGAGATGAGACTGGGTTAAGAAAAGGTGATAATGATTTCTGTAAGGCTTGTACCTGGAGAAAGACTGAACTGAGTGACTGGACAGACTTGGAAGGATTTATTTGCCAGATTCCAGAATAGTGGAGGAGAGAAAAGGTCAGCTGGGCCGTCTATGCAGTGATCACCTGGTCCCTAACCATTCACACACCTGACTGAAATGCCATATGTGATGTGTGTGTGTGAATATGGATGCAGACAGACAGCATCTTGTAATGCTTTTAAACGGCTATTCCCTTAATATAAAAAAAAAAAAAAAAAAAATGCCAGGCAGTTAAGTTGTGTATTAAGGCTACTATAATAGCTAGACGTGCTGGAGAACATTAGTTGTAGCGAACAGCGTACGATAGACTTTTGCATTGTAAAATAGTCATGGGGTAACCATAGACTTCTGGTATATAGGTTTACAACAGCTTCATGAACAAAGAGGAGTAGAGCGATGTTAGCTATTACTTTTTATGGTAGGGTGTGTGTCTATAATACCATTTAGTAGCCATCCTCAAGGTTACATAACATGTGGTTGTATTGTAATAGTGGGCCTGGGGTGCATGGGAAGAGGGGGTGGGGGCTACAGGTTAAGGTGTTAGAACAGGTGTTGGCAGGGTTGGGCCGGGGCTGTGGCTAGTGGTTTATATGTGTGTCCATGCCAGTCACAATGCTGCACTGGCACATTTTCGAATGCCTCCACAGATGGGATGCATTCAGCATAATGGACTTTCTCTACACAGCACAACAACAACCATGTGTAAACCCACCACACCAGGCCCAGGCCGCCTTACCCCTACATCCTCCTAGTGTAAATTTCTCCAACTCAGAAAACCTTAACTCCTCCTTGCTATTTCTCTTCACACAGTTTTTCTGTGGTCTCCACCCATTTTCTTAACCTGTTTAAACCATAAGACCAGCATGACTTTACCCGCTTTTGTTACCTTACTTCGTAAATCTATATGTCAGACTTCTTACGGTTTATATGCATATACGCAACATCAGTATTACTGTGTAGTAACTAATCAGTATGATACGCACGTTACTTTCATTTATAAATAACGAAGACTGTGCGGTGTTGTTGTTGCTACCTGATTGTATATACGATCAATCAGAACCTGATTGGGGACGAGCCACAAATGTGAAAAAGAGTGTCCAAACATCCCTTCTTGAGGTCATTTTGTTATAGAATGGTGTCCAGATTTCATTTTCTCTTATCTCTCCCATGTTAAGTATTAAAAACAGGGTTTTCTCTGTTTCGCTTGCCCACTTGGAGATGTGGACGGGTAGCTGGCTAATCGTATGGATGTGATATCAGCAGGGGTACTTTGTGTATAGACCAGTAGACTGGCCCTTCAGTATTATATAACTTCTCAATTTAAGATGGTCATGAAATGCTGGAAACATACATGTTAGTGTGGTGTGTCCCTCATACAAAACTACTTGAATTGGTTGCAAGGAAAAGAATCCATTATGTTGTGTGGATTAATTTTCTGGGATATAGACCATATGCTCTTCCACTGTCAGAAGTGTTGAGCATTTGTTTGCGTTTACCCTGATAATTACTTTTTGTTTGATATGTTTGTGAACGCTAGTGCTCACAGTGTCATATAACCTCTAGAGAAACATTCCTTATGTTTTAGAAATGCAGTTGTATTATGTACATGCTGTTTAGTGTTTCTACATGTTTTAATTCATGTGCTGTTATAGAGGATTGTATAATTCGACAGTTCTCCTCTTTAAATTAAGATATCATCATTCATTCACAGTAAGTATTCTAGGTTGAATTGGGTATTTATAAAAAATATAAAAAAAATCATCAGTTTAATTTTTTTTTTACAGAGAGAATACCCGATATTTCAACATTTCAAATGTCTTATGGTAAATGTTATAGAAAAGAAAGAAGTTATCTAGTAAAAGACTTTTTGAAAATGGAGCTGTAGTACTTTTAAGAGGTACATGTATATACTCTGATATGAAAAGAGAAGTACAGCGCAGACAATAGTTGCCTAATGCGGTAAACATGATAGTTCCTGGATGAGTAAAAGCCGTTTCACATCTCGTTTCAGAAGCACATCTGAATTCATTACTTTCTTGAGCACATGTTTGTTTAATGGTTATTATTAGTACAATATTAAATATGTTTAAAACTGTTTTTTGTTGAGATCCTTCTGTCCACTGTAGCTGACCACATGTTCCATCCTTTCTACAGAGACCACCAAATTTCCAGATCATGGCAGACCAGGTATTGTTTTAAACCCAATCTGTCATGCTGCTATTCTGTCCTCTCAGTTTGTGTACTATTATTATTATTATTATTTTGACATTTTTTCCTCACATGTAACTTTTTTTCTTACATGTACGTATTCTTTATTCAGTTCCGTACTTTTTAATAACGATTTAAGCAATGCTGACACAGCACGGGATTGTGTGCTCCTTTGCCATGGCTTGGAACTTACACACCTAGTGAATTTCAACATATTTGTTCTTTGACATGGTAGAACATTTATTTACTTTGATTCCTTAGATTGCATTGTTGGCTGTCTTCTTGTATGATTTGTCTTCTTCTCTGTTAGAGTAATGTCTTACAGCTGTATTACATCTGCACACCTTTATTGTTTTTTTTTATACCTTTGTATAAGTGATTGTTGTCTATAGACTGTCTTATAGTAACTCCTCTCTGATCATTGCCAAGCACTTTTTCCAGTTGGAAACCCTCTGTTATGTCGACTCTTGTGTTTTATTTGGATGCACCTTTATAATAACTGTTGTGGTAACAGGCATACTTACTAATAGCATTTTTTGGGGGATGTATTTTGAGCATCCTGGCATTATTGTTATGCTTTTCTTAATTCTTGCTTAAGTTAAGTTTGGCTCTGCTACTGTGGCAGAAACTAATTATGAATTCAAAGGAGAGGTTAATACAGGTTGGTGCATTTATACTTATTATCAATCATGGCATAAATTGCCATCAGAATTGTGTCTGTAGCCAATAAAGGATAACGTAAAGATACAATTAACACCTGCACAGTCATTATTGTAATGTTCCTTTGCAAGTTGGAGATATAAAAAATGATTTTTTTTCTTAAGATTTAATGAACATTTCCACCTGGTTTGAAACACTTTTGTTGTCCTTGTGCACACCTGGCATTGTTGTAACATTTGTTAGAGAAACACTTGGGGCTGTGAACTCATTTATCCAAAAAGATATGGTGTACACAAATTAGTGTGTAAATGCTGTTTCACCGGGATTACTTTCAATGTTGCAAGCATGATGATATTCCTGAAGAGAAGTCATTGCAGGCATTACGGCGAAGAATATTATTGCACTTAGTTGACTTTTTATGGGTTTAGGTGAAGTGGTCAGATTACCAATAAACTGAGAAAGAGTTCTTAATGATATTCTATGCTCTTCTTTCAATGAAAAAGCATCTACTTGAAACTTCACTCCTCAACTGATTACAAAATTAATGCTCTTGGGTGGCCAGAGAAATGTATCATGGTGCAGGTTCTGTGAAAGCCTTGAATCTGATTCATCTGTTTTGTACGTGTTTGAACTTGAAGGAAGTGTTTGTTTTGTACATTGACATGTCAGTTTATCTGCGTCTAGTGTGACCGATCAGTTCACTTCTCGACTGAATAGGCTTTTGGAGAGTTTATTAAAGTCTACGAAGCAGGGAGAAAGCCTTTGTGCTCATTGGGTATTGTGGACAGATGTGTTTCTCATTAGCTTAGTTGACCTGGTGTGATCAGAGAAAGTGGCCAGGACCATGTTTTGAGATTGTGTCGCAGAGCTCTGTCAAAATGTCAAAATTTCCGTTAGCCATTGTTTATTGTCGATAGCAAGCCTTTTTTTAGTGTCCAACATCTAGTCCAATGCATGTAATCCAAACAATTCTCAGTTTTTGACGTCTTTGAGTCCTTTTTTTTTTTCCTCTCCTACTTTTATACCGTATGTGTGGGTAGTGAGTTGACACGAACGAAGTCTGCTACGAACATGTGAACAGGCTTGTCCTGGGGATAGTTTTCAACTCGTCAGTCAGCTGTATATCTCCATTTATGTGGGTCTGACTGTTCAAATATACCATCCAATACTGTCTGTACACATTGCTTCTGTGGAGCAAAAGCATTGATAATTCACTGGTGTTTGTGTGTACCACCTGTTGCCATGGTTACTAACACACATTTTTGTTTGCCCGGCTAAAAACCATTTGAGTGGAGTAGAAAGGCAGACAGGCCCTAACTGTCCTGGGCACTGTCCGACCATGTGTGTGGGGTGGTAAGATTGGCTTTAGCACCAATGTTGAACAGGCTAAATATCATAGCAGTGCGTTTTGTCACTCCAAAGGGAATGCACTCATGCCCCACTCCCTAACTGAAATAAAAACCATTTCGTGACACATGGGTAATTTATACAGCTTTGTAAAGTCTGATTCTGTTATCTGTGTCTCGAGTTGAAATGGTTCCTAACCGTTGATATATTGACACAGGCTCTCTGGTTTAGAAAATGGTGTTGGTTTTCATTAAGGCTGTCTTCACACCTATCCCGCCGTATATATATATACATTTATGTGCAAGGCTGGAATGAGAAAAAATCTCTGACCTGTTATTTTCCTTAGTTGTACAAATTTTTGCAGTTGAATGGAAGAATGACTTGCTAATGTGATAAATGACTTGCTAATTTGATAAGACCTGTTACATGAGAAATGCACTGTAGTAGTTTCAAATGCAATCCGCAAAAAAACGAGTCAGTTTCATCAGAAAATACTCTCCAATTTACAATATTCCATTTTAAAATTAGGAGTTCATTTAGGAGATGCCTGCTACTGTTTAGTTTTGTTCTCCTTGTGGTGCTCTTCGACATTAGCAAGTCGCCATTTCCAGCCGTGACGTGAAAGTGAATAGGGAACGATTTGATGTCTGGGATGTCAGAATCTTGTATAAACTGGCTCTCCTGTAGTAGTCTTACCATTGCCCTCAGTAATACCTCGCACTACTTCTTGCATGTATTTTCCTGTGAATCTCTAGAAGCCCATGTGCAGGTTTTCTGAAAGGGGATTTCACACACACACACAGAAAAAAAAAACAATGAAAACCTAGGAAAAAGGTGAAGACCAAAAACCATGAGAGCTTGGGTAAGGTGTGAGGGTATGGATGGGTGGGTGTGGGTGTGGGTATATTTTTATTCGTCACAGTTGAATTCTAGACTACCAGTGCTGAGCCATTGTCAAGGAAAAGAATGCGTTCTGTGGCTTGAATACACTGAAGTCGGCAGGTATTCACAGGGGGCCCGAATTGAGCCCCCATGTAACACTTGGTGACATTGGTATTTTTGGGTTTTACACGTATGTATAGTTAGAGTAAATGTGAGCAGCAACAGGTAGAAAAAATATAGACAGGCGTGGATTAGCGGGCAACCAGTGTTAACTTGTAGCTTATGCCGTGTCTTGTTTTAGTATTGACTTATCTGGCTGTTCACCTGACAAGCGAGACATACCTGACCATTTAAGGCCAGATTCACCTGTACAGGTGTAGCAACAGAGTCCAGTTAAAAGGTGACATCATTGTTATGCACCTCTGTGGTTGGCCGCGTCAGAGAGAGACACAACCGAAAGGTCAAGTTACCATAGCTGTAAGATAAAACAGAATGCTGAAGGTACGTTCGTGTTCTTGATCTGTCTTCTCGGCCCGTGTTTGTCTTCGTGTCCCTGTGAATAAAATCCTGGAATTAGGTCATTTAGCTTGCATTATCCTGGACCTACATATATGTATGGGATCAGGGTCTGTGGGCTGTATGGAGAATCATGTGGGCATACACTTACACCCCAGCCAGCCCGCCCATTAAACCTCATCTGTTTTCCAACATATTAGTAGCTATTCATTACTGGAAAGACAAGATGAAGCATTTATAACCATTTTGTCATAATTACCCAACACAATGGGACATTGATCTGCGTGGTTGAAAGGAAGAGATGAAAAGCTATGTATCCTAATGCCTCAACCTTTTCGCATATGAAACTACAGTAGGATATGGTAGGATTGGCCAATTTCAGGGCTTCATAAAAACTGCAATTTTATCAGTTTACACAGAATAACGCCTTTAGAAAATGATTGGATAAACACTTTGTAAACATGCAAAACGATTGAAAAATTATAGTAACAACATTCATGTAGTGTTGATGTACAAGAGTTTGTCATGCTACAATAGTGCCTGTAGATGTAGAGTTCGTTTATTCAAAGTGCATGTATTCCGTTTATAATGACTGGCCATTATAGGTTCCAAGCCATTGTCTTTTTATGTGCAACATAATTTTTGTAAAGCTTCGTTTCAAAGTTAGGATGATACCGTACTAAAAAAAATAGTGCCAAAGTACTAAAACAATGTTTCATCAAAGAAAAAAAACATTTTTTTTTTTGGCATGGGGACAAAGCATTTAGCACATTGTAGATTTTCAGAACTCTCAACTTGCTTTATGTACCATATTGATTTGATATTGGGACTATTCATGCAAACAGAAACATTGACAGCAGCTGTTCAGTTGAAATTGTATTTCAATTTCTAAACAGTTTTCTGCATCATGCATTGCAGAGGAAAGGTTTAATTCATTTTAAACAAAGCTGTGTATATGACGCTAAACAATATGTATACTGTATGTGAAATATATGTAGTATGAGTTTAAAGATGTCTTCTAGGCGCACCCGATTGCGCATTCACTCACACTACAGCTGATTCATCCACACTTCAGTATTCTACATGCAGTCACATTGCCTCTGCCACCCACTCAATGATATGTCACTGTGTGTGGTTTTGTTTCCCCATCATTTGGGCTGAAGGGGGGGGGGAGTCAGGCATGTTACAAAGGAGCTTTTATAGGGCTGCGACAAATTTGTCATTGTATGTTCTGGTGTAAATTTCCATAAACACATGAGGTTGATTTGTGAATAGTCTTCCAAACAAAATGCCTGATAACTTTTTAGTAGATGTAAGCATTCGTAACCCGAAAAACTACTGGCCTTTATCTTTTATGATTATAAGAAAGAAACAAACTTATACATGTAGGGCTTTTTATATAGTAAAAGTATTTTGTGATCTAATTTAAACAGTAAACATATGTAAATCTAAATTTTGTTTTCAAGGTTATTGCAGACAAAATTGACTTTGATTGGATATTGTTAGAGTATTAGTGGGGAAAATTGATGTCATTAACACAGTAGAAATGTGTAAATCAGACGTATTTTGTTCCCCAAGTTATCTGTGAGTAAATTACATAGAATTTGCACCTAGATTGCTCTTTGAAGAGGTACTATGAAAGTATTAAGAGATTAAGGGGCAGCACACCTGTGGGTATACATGTATATGTATGTTTTGCAGTCTTAAGTTGTTCTTTGAAAAGAAGCTCAGCAAGAGTTCATTCCCCTTCATCTCAGGATTGACTGTGAATCCAGAGTACATGTAGACCAGGCCCCGGGAACGCAAAGCGATCTTAGACTTTAGTCAAAATTTTAATCATTAAATTTGGTATGTTGCTTTCCATTATTTTAGCTGAAATTTGTTGTACAAAAATTTCCCCAGGATTTACACTATAAAACAATATTTTAACCTTGTTACACCAGAAATAACAATTTTGAAGTGATTTGAAGTTTTGAGATCGCTTAGACCTGAGCCTGGGCGCAGTTTCACAAAGCTCTCTTAACGTTACGAGCTCGCAACTACCCTGACGACGTAATGCCTTCAGTACTGGTTGCCGTGGTAGTTGAGTAAACGTAACGTTATGATTGCTTCATGAAACCGGGCCCAGGAGTCTATTTGTGAGGCTATCTTGTCAGTTAAACAAGGAAACAACCGTTAAATGTGTCTTTGTGAACAAAGCTGTGTGGTCTCCCCAAGAGTTATAATCAGAACAGTAAATCTGTCTCGATCAGTGCTTGTGCAAACACACGGCTCACCCACCGGGAACTACCTTGAGTTGAAGGGGAGTGCTCACCTTTTTTTAACAGTTAATGCATTTGACCTAATATTTTGCACATGCCCAGGTTACTCATTTGGCCTGATTCTGATATATGTATTGTTCTTGGAAAGGTGTTTTGAGGTTGTATGAAAGGTTAAATAATGTCTTACAGGAAAAAAAATGGAAGGTAGGGCAGTAGACATAATATTTTGTATGCTTGTTTGCTGCTCAAAATGCATTTTTCATGGATGAAAATTTACATGTGATACAGTATTAACTAGTTTTGTTCAAGTGTGTGGGATGTACATGTATGTAAGCTGTGTTGAGTCATGGGTGAATGGTAGGGGAGGGGGGGCACGCTGTACGCATGCACACATGTATGCTGCAGCACTTGGGATGGAGAGAAGTGTGGGTAATCTGTATACTGTATACCCCCCCCCCCCCCCCCTTCCCATTCAGCCTCCTGTGATCATGATTCATCCTGGTTTGCTACACCCCAGCTGAGCAGGAAGTCATATCCTGAGCCTTTCCCGGTGTACACTTACTATCTGTTAGGCTGCATTGGTAATGCGTTAAATTCATATCATGACCAGCATGGAAAATTTGTTATGGATGTGAAACTATATGCATATGGCTTTATAACATGTCCATGTGGGAAAAAGAAAAAAAAAAAAGGAAAAGGGGAAAATACAAGCTTTTATCATTTGTCAGTTGCGTGTGAGGGGAGAAACTGTAGAGCATTGTTTATGGTGCCTTGGGGCTAATATTGATAATCAGATCAAAGCAAGCATAGGCTTATGTAGGCTGTATATAAATACACCACAACTGATTTATGATGATATGTATTTTTATAATGTCTTCTAACTGTTTTATTCAGAGGTATCATCCCCCCCCCTCCACACACACACACACACACACACACACACACACACACACACACACACACACACTGTCATCGTTACATTCTGCACACTACTACAGGTAATTCCCTTGTATTCACTGACCTCACGTATTGAGAATAATGGCCCAGTTACCTGCGACAATCTGTGGTTAAATTTGAAAAATCAGGGGGAAACATTTGTGAAAAATTTATCTGTGCTTCCCCCCCTCCCCCCCTCCCCCTCCTATAAGATGGAGCTGCATGTACATCACATAAGCCTGAGGTCACAGGTTTGTAATCCTGAGACTTGCAGTAAGACATGGAGAGGATTGACAGCTGTTGCATGTTAATGTACAGGTGGTATTATATGTGTGGCTGGTGAAATAAATATTAAGCTGTGACTGTTAAGTAGGGTATCTACGGCAGGCATCTCCCTCTTACTTGACTATTAGTGTGTGTGACATTGTATGGCCAGGCAGGATAATAAGGTTGGAGAGGTACAAGTGAGACAGGTGAACTGTTCATCAGTCTCTTCCTAGCTCGGACTAGTAACACCAGTGGAGATCTATATACCCTCAGAGTCCAGCTTTGATGGAGCCCGACACTGACATGGCTGTGGTGGACTCACCCCCCAGCTCACCTGTAAGTTATCTCATTAAGGTTATCTCCTCTTCATCTGTGAGTTCGGGTACATCAGTAACAAGTATGGGGTGCTTCTACTGTATAATATTAAGGAATAACACATGATGTGTATATAGTATGTTTGATGCATATTATTTATAAGAGTGTAATATTCACTATCTGGTTATAGGGTAGGTAGGATTGTTTGTCCTTTCTGTATCGTATTTGATGTTAGTGCTGGTCCACCTAAGTGAAGGGTGTGAGAGTTTAAGTGGGGTCCAAATCAGTGATGTGCAGGCATCTCAAGAAACCTGTTTAAACTACCTGGCTCACTTTAAACACACTAAATTTTCATTTTTTTTTTAGGCTAGCAGAAATATGATTAAAAAGTTAGCAAAAGTTAAGCAACCCTATTTTAATACTAAAAGCAGTGTGAAAAGGGGGAATGTACATCAATGTATTCATGTGTTGCATAATGGACATGGTAGGATATTATATGTGAAGTTCCACAATGTAAAGTTGGTGAACAGCACCTGTAGAGGCTTTAGAGAGTTATCAGAATATTACTAAATGAACTCATGTGGGCGTGATTGACAAGTAGCGGATCTTGACATGTGTGGGTATTTTTATGCCAGTAACAGTTCTGCCTTTTGACGAGGATAATTTAGGTCCAGTATTACACATGCTGAAAACATCCAGCTAAAGATCAGTCATCCGTGCTGAAGACTTTTATTGTTAAATATGGAGTTGATTTGTGTTCCATTATTCTGCAGTTCACCTAAGCTCCCAGAGGAAAAAAAAATTGTTAATGTATATGTTACATCTGTTTACAACACAATAAAAGTTAATCTTAGTACTGCTTCGTCTGTATTTAAAATTTACCTGATAAGATGAAATGTTTGCCTGGATCCAGTTGATTATATGAACAGGTGACTGGTCTAACAGCTTCTGTTAAAAAAAAAAAAAAGAAGTTTTTTTGTAAGAAGATATGACTGGCTATTGTGGTTGTAACAGTCAGCCCAGAACCAGTTGGAGTGGTCACAAAAGGCTCAGATGTAGAATTGGTTTACAGTTAATACTAAAATAAGGAGTGTGTCTTGTTTAAAGTTGTACACTTTTATGCGAAGACATTGATAAGATTTGGTGTCTTAGCAAGTTTTGTAAAATTGCAGTACTGTTTATTTTGTCATGCAGAAGACTTGTAACAAATGTTTCATGAATTTTTGTTTTTCATTCTAAAATGGTAGGTAGAGAGGAGGGTAAATTATTTGTAGCTGGGATAGCAGTAGTATAGTATGTGATGTTTGAAAGGGAGTGATAAAGTGATTGATTGGTGACCGACACCTAAGGAATGTTTTTTTCTCTGTTCATTCACAATGGCTGTAACGTCTCTCAAAAGTCCATGTCATCTTACACTTAGACCCCTTGTTAAGTGAGTGGCCTATGTCAGATGGTAGGATTTCAGAATGTTTACCGACCCACAGACATACCAAGTGACTTAAATATATTTAACCTAGCCCAACCATGTAATGTACTTATTATTATTTTGGATAAGCACTGCAGTAGAGGTAGGAGAATGGGATTTTTAGATGTGTGAGATAGCTTTAGTGTCTTCACTGTGGTAGGGTCAGGAGAGAGTACTGAGGTGACGGGATGAGGGACTTGAGGTCACCAGGTAAAACTGGGATGGAGAGAGAGAGGTGATGTACTCAGTCCCCACACTAAACTGTTTAAAGAAGGATTGAAGACCACATGAGAAATCACAGAGTGATACCAAATGGGGGTAGGGGAGTTTGCTGCAGCTAGGGCCTAATCCCCTCCCCCTGCCTAAATACCTCAGTCAAGGTTTGAATGGTATCGGTGCATCTCATCCCGTTCTCCACTAAACCCTCCATAAGAAAAGTCTTACTGTTGAGTTTGCTGAACAAGAGAGTTTGGGTATATTACTCGTCCATTCTGCATGTACATGAGCGGAAAAAGATGGCTGCATCAGAAGTTACATGTAGAAGTTAGTCTTTCAAGGGATGGGGCAGTAGGTGAAATGTTGGGGACAAAATCATTAGCTTTCTCCCCCGCAGGAAGCATCCATTTGATGGAGAAATTCTGACACATTTATGTGCTGGGTGGACAAATACCACCTTATGTAAATAGATGTCAGTCAGCTGTCGATCCCTAATAAAATTAGCCAATAATGAATTTATATGGATATTTTACCCCACGAATGGGGCTATGTGTACAAAATCCCGAGCCGAAGTGGAACTCAAAATAATATGATTCTGATAGATACAGGTGAAGTTTTGTTTTCATTGTTATTCTATCTACATGTAGCTCCTTTTGTTTTAGGAAATTGCATAGGTTGCATTGTGATAGCCGTTTTGTCTACAGTGTCTTCTCTTTACCACCGCCCCCCCCCATGTCATTGTCAAGTTTTATCATTATTCTATCAGGTATGAATAGTAAATGGTAGTTTATTGTTGGAGTTTGATGGGCCTAGTGTCCACTGAATGCCGAGAGCCTGTCTGGTGTTTATTGAGCGAGAAGTCGGCCTGACAGAAATGGTAATAACAATAAAAGACTTCAGCTCCCCCGGCCCATTTTGGTAATAGCTTCGGCATTCCATTAAATATATGCCTGTTGACAATGTAGATTTTTAACTCAGTCTCAATGAGGGTAGAGAAGGCCGTCAATTGTTCAGCAGTTGTGATATCGGTCGGCCCTTTGTCCTTTTACCGCTGCAACTTTCCCTCCACAGCAGCCATGTCGGCAGGCTAAGCTGTTGCTATGACAACTCGGGGTTACTATGATACATGCTGTGAGGTTGGTGTGGGGTCACGTGTTGGAGAATGATTGGGCGTTGACATGATTGTCTTGGGTATAGGTCTCTCCCCGTAGGTTTGTGAGCTCTGTCCTACTCAGGCGCGTTTGTGGACTTAGCACTTAAGGCCATACCAATCTCTTATGCGTGGACATATTTGAACCTGTTATACCAGATTGACAAAGTGTCCCTAACGATGTGGGGATTATGTTATCCTTGCGACAAAATGGCCTCTCCAAATCCCGATTTCAGACTTTGATGTGATCAAAGAATTCGGTACCAAATTAATTTTATTTTATCCTGTAGCTCTACGGAATGGAATTAAAGAAAGAAAATCGTACCGTGATAAAGACGTAAAATCCCTCTTTGTATCACACATGAAACTAGCTCTATAATTCATCGTAATATTCTTTTTTTTAAAGGCATAATGGACATTGTGTTCTGAGGCTGGCTATTGAAAGTCAGACTAAGATCGTAATACTACATTTATACTAATACTCAACAGAACTAGACTAAAATTAATACTGAGCTTCTAAGTAAATGTTAAGTACATGCACAATTTTGAACAACTGGGCCAAGCCATTATACCTGTTGGCATTCACATGGCTTTAATCTTCCAAATGATTTGTGAACTGTATACACATGTACTTGTATGGTCACATTGACTCAATAGTAAGTTTATTAAAGTTGTATGAATTATTATAATTCTTCTGCTTGATAGAAATCCAGTTCTCAGAGATGTGAATACATCATGAAGCTGTTTTGAAATAGCTCTGTTTTCTCAACCATTTGCACTTAAAAGAGAACGGATAGGTTGAGCTTTGGGATTAGGGTTTTGCATTTTTGTATTCCTGTACTGTAAATAATTAATCTTCCTAAAATTCGTTAGTTTTATTAATCTATCTACATGTAAACTAAAGGTGTAGAAAGCAGTGTGAATTTTTTCTTCCAATATGCAAATTAACAGAATCTCTTCCAAAACCTAGCCAAGAAAGCTGAAAGAAATGTGTCAGCTTGGAAACCCCTAGTTTCTGGTCTAAATTCAGGTTGATGAGAAAAGAAATGGGGTGCGCAATTCTGGTGATGACATGGCATATTGTATTTGTGAGAATCTGCCAGCCAATAGGTCTCCCATATTGATGGCTTGTGATACAGAAGAACCAAAAGGTTCATATCCTGTTCGGGATCTAACTAAGGCTGGCTGTTATGTGATCTGTTACTTTCTTGTCACTGGACAGGAACTGAGTTCCCAGTGCACGAGCATGATCTCGTAGAAAGGCAATAAAGTGTTATACAACTGATAGAATTTCCGTCAGCCGATATTTCATAAGTCAGGAGGACAGATGATATTAGTGCTGCTTTGTCTGTTATCATGATATAAGGGTAACCCGAACCTGAGGGGATACCACTCTTAACGGTGTGGAAACTAAAATCATTACACTATAGGTGGCATTGTCATTGGCTTGTCTCCTGGAAAGGCAAATCTGGACGCATTGCCAAGTAATTGGTGATTACTGGTGCAAGTGTGAAGTAAATAGTGTGTGTCTAATTCTCAGCTGGTGTCAAGTCACGCTACCTTCTGTATGGCCATGGAATTGGTTAGAAGGAGAGAGAGGAGAGAAAGCAAAAAGGTTGTGTGTTAGAAGCAGAGGGGGCGCGTTGCGGGGGGGGGTATAACCTGGCAGTAGAAGAATTGTATGTTTGATCACCACTTGTGACTGCTACTTTGCACTATCCGTCTTAACCAATCAGTGCCCTAACAATTGGGATCAGGTGCTGTGGCTTCAGGGTTCAAGAGTCTTGGGGGACAAGTCCAGTGACTGTTTGGTTGTTATTAATATGGATGATTGCTTGTCTTTAGCTTCATGCCTCTTAGCCAGCCTTCTTCAGCAAGATTTCAGTTAATGACCAAGCTATAGTGGTAAGGGCATGAAAAGCAAGGTGGATTGCTCTACCTAATTAAGCCATATTGGTATTCTTGTGCTGTTTAGGGATTGGTGGGGGGGGGGGGGGGGGGGAGGGAGGATGAGGGACTGGGGAGTTTTTCTGCCTAGGCACAAAATTTAAATGCATCTACTGTTACTCCTTGGTTAAAATTGTCCACCTGTCCTCCATTTTCTATGTATGGAATGTTTACAAAACTTACATCACACGTACACAAGTGTGTTCGGAAGAACCTTGTTCATTTTGTGTTACCTTCAGCGTCATGATGTCATGTTTGTCACAGGCTTTAAGGTAATGTCTCTTGAGCTTAATCAAACAGGCAATACATGTGCGAATACTCTGGTAAAAGAACCCTGTTTTTCATTCACCTTGACTTTTGTACTTTTTCAAGGTCGTTGGGCCTGTGCCTCCATTAACTTGTCAACGGACCATTTCTTGCAGCTGTGGTTTTATATGGCTGAAGGGTATTATTTAGCGCATTTTAAGTTTTTTTTTTCAATTAAAAAATTACATGCATCTAAAGTTGTCACCTAATCTTCTTCACTATGTTTACTTTCATGCCAGATTAGGAGAAATATGTACATGTTTAACTTTATTAACATAATACAGGTGTTGACAATTTTTGCTGACTTCAGCACTTGAGTCTGAGTAGCAGCAGAGTTTTTTTTAAGTATGACAGTCCCTCTAATGGATTCTAAGCTATCCTGTTAACTCGGGTTCTCTGTTAGATTTGTGGAACGTGAGCAGGGATGTCACACGGCTGGGACTGCCGGCAAAACTTGGAGCAGAGTGATGAGATGTAACAGGATAGTGATGTCAGATGTTACTCAGGGTAAAATCTGAAGGAAAGAAAAAAAAGAACGAAAAATGCGAAATTGCAATCTGTGGAGAGTGGTAATGTACATGTTTGTGCAGTGTGGTAAAGGGTCTAGAGGATGAAATGGGACATGAAGCTAGTAACAGCCCGTCATCCATGCTGAAAGAGTGGAGAGATTATTGACTGCTGTGCAGGATGTCTGCGTGCCCGGTTACAAAAGCTTCATTTCTCTGCCATTGATAGCTGCGCATAGTGGAATGACGATGGCGTATGCTTGAAAACAGAGCTTGGTGACAGGTGCTTCGCTATTCAGCCAGCTAATTTCTGCCTCGAACGGCATCTGTTTTCAGCCCTCCTGATATTGGATGGAGAAATTTTTTTTTTCCCGCCCTGGTGATGCGAGCTTAGCTAGTCCAACCCGAACAGTTTCATTATCTCTAGTTACATCTCTAATACGATGAACAGGTTGGACAGGGATTGTCTCTATGAGACACTTGTTCCTGTGTTTCAGTTTATGTCGGAGAGGGGACCACCGGTATTTCCAATATAAATCTCTCAAGTGACCAGGATTGTAGCGTTATCGTTCGTTCAGAAATGCCAATAAGAGCATGCTTTGAACCATAGGCCAACCAGAGATAAATCAGGAGTGTTGTGTTCTTCCTGTTTGTGCAGGTAGCTGTTATACTTGCCGTAGCCCTCAAAGTTGCTTTCAGATTTTCAACAAATCATTGCTGTTGACTTTGGTCTTATTTGTTTGCAAAAAGCATTATCTGCATCTTTTACACTTGCTTAACACAAGTACCAACAGAATTAACTCCCTTGAAGATTATTCTCCAGGTGTTGGGTTCTGCACCAGGCTTTCACATTTCAGCATAATCATGTGATAGTTTGGATTTATGGACTAACTTGTAGATAAATAAACACACTTACTGACACATATATCTACACAGGTAACATATTTATCTCAATTTCTCAACATTTCCAACTATTGCCCAAAAGTAATATCAACCCAGTATATGGGAATAAACACAGCAATTTTTAGCAAAATTTATTTAAATATATGAAAAATTGACCTTGTGTTTAAGCTGTGTGAATATGTAGATGATTAGAAAAGTTTTCATATTTCAAAGGATTTAGAAGTCTGGGTATTTGCTCTTCCACAAAGTCTGTTCCCTCAGCCTAACTAATTTATGGTGGCTTTCCATGAGAAATTTCCACTTACCTTGGGCTGCCAACTGAGAAAGAGACTCTTTTGTATGGAAACAGATTTAGTCATATATGTATTTGATTTAATTAACTGCACTATTATGAAATGCTTTCTTAAAGCATTCTTGCTGTAGCCAGCCAGCCTTTGACTAACAAGGTTTTAGGATGAAATTGAGCGCTTACTGATTTTTTCTGTAGCTTAGGATTGTTCCTGAGCTAGGGAAAGAAAATACGATTTAAACCAAGTCTAGATTCTTTCATATACATGTATGTACACACGTGGCAAAGTGAATTGTTTAATCCACGCTATCCAGTTTTCTACTTTATTTAAACCATACAGTGAGATTTTTTTTTCTTGTTTAAAAAAGATTGTTGAAAGCAATTTAGGCAATAAAAAATTTGATTTGGGCCCTTCTTTCTTGTTTTTGACGTTTTTTTAGCAAGCTTAGCACGTCAGGTTGATAGTTTAATCTGATCAAAATTGAAAGTTATCTTGAAAAACAAAAAGGAAAGATCCTTATTGATTGTTTACAGTGTAATTTTGCAATTTAAACTGATTTTGGAAATTTCTAAACTGTCAGTCAAGAACACACATCCGAACAGTAATAATCATTTGGTGCAAGTAGGTGAACAGAATGTCCCACACTTTGGTTACGTATGTTCGGTAACATCGTGACTTCACAATTGCTTTTACTGAGAATGGAATGGAAAGTAACGTTGTCGCGGGAAAGGGTAATTGGAGGTTGGGCATGTAGGATCCTTCCATTCAGGGCTGTCTGTCCCGTGCGACAACAAGTGGATCATGATAGGGACTAAGTCAAGCCATGCTGAGCTAATAGCTGTTACTGTTGGGTAAGGGTTAATCTACTGCAGTCATATTTAACTCTTGAAATGCTCCATGCAGAGTTACTGATCTTTAGGCTTATTACAAAGGCGAATTGTTTCCGTCATGTTTCCCCCCAAGCCACATGTGTTAAATGGAAATAATTAAACAATCAATACTTTATCCCAGAAAGATGAAGGGTAATTGAAATACAAGCAGTCTGATGGGCTCGTGCTGACCAGAACTGACCAGCTCAATGTAATGACTGGACACTCTCCACTCCCTGACATGTGTTATCTGGGGTAAATGAAATAAAAACCTGGTCCATTAAAAGATTACACGTGGCACCGTTCTGTATCTGTATTGTCTGGGGACCGGGTGAAAAAAGCCTCTGGATGATGGTTCCCTATTAAGCTGTATAATGAGGCATTTCAGACTGATTGTAAGATAATTGTCATAACTGATATGATAGAAAATATAGCTGGAATGAGCGATACGCTGAAAACCGCAGAGGATGGCAATATCAGGATTTTGTTAGAAGGGCAGAGATATCGGGACATAAGCGCTGTAACATTAGATAAAAGTGGACCCTCCGTTTCTAATTGCCACTTTTGTAAATTATGTCCTGCTGGTAAATGAGGGCTGTTTTATGCATGCTGGTATAAGGGCAAAGGAGTTCATAGGGATATTACTTGTAGGCATGACACGTACATATGTGCTAGTTTCGTCCAGTCGGTGATGGAGTAGAATTTATGACCTATTCTAGCTAGGTGCTAATATGCTGTGGAAGTATTTTTAAGATTATGTTGTATATGATTTAGAATTCCATCCGTAACTGGGATACTCATTTTGCCCAATGTTGAAAGCTCTATTGATCTTGGCTCATTGGAAAAGGTTGTAAAGGGAAAAAGTTTCAGCACTTTTTCAGGACTGGAAAAATGCGCTTTTTAGATCAAATACTGCATTTAAATACTGCACTCTGTGGCACAGTTGATTAGCGCACTAGAGCCTTTCACCAATGCGGTCGCTGAGAGTTCAAGTCCAGCTCATGCTGGTTTCCTCTCCGGCCATAAGTGGGAGGGCTGACAACAACCCGCGGATGGTCGTGTGTTTCCCCCGGGCTCTGCCTGGTTTCCTCCCACCATAATGCTGGCCGTCGTAATATAAGTGAAATATTCTTGAGTTCGGCGAAAACCACCAATCAAATAAATAAATAAATAAATAATTTAGGTTGCTACAACATAAATTATGTACAGAGTATTTCTGACGTACCATTTGGAAAATTGTCTCATGTTAATTTTCTATAGCATATGTAGTTTTCATTTTCAGGCAGTTGTTTGTCGTCATTATTGCTGAAGTTAAATTTAGAGAGCAAGAAAACAACATGAAATCGTGTAAGCAGAATGTGATCTTTCTGTCTTCTGTTTCTGCTTTTGTTCAATTATGTTATGTCAACTATAACATAACATTAAAATCAGAGTTTCACTTGTAGCAGATAAATGAACCAAATCCACCGTGGGACATTTTCTGATAGTTCATTTATTAAATTTGGTGAGAAGAGTGTTGTGGGAATACAAAAATAAAACTGAGGTGTTGATTGGCCTTAACCAATGTAATCCCAAAGGTCAGTGAATGAATTTAACTGCCTTAAGGGTGGTTTTATCAATGGTTCAGACTGACAACTTTTAAGGTCTGCTTCAGACCTAGATGAATGATCAGCTTTTACGACTGTGCAAGTGCAGGAAAATGTTAATGCTGGTTAGCTAGGTGTGGTGGGCATTCGGTCTTTCAAGCGCCAGCTTTGTGATTGATGCTTCTTTACATGTATACGTGTAAGCGATTTTCATTGGCTTATAACATGGACATAGGCAGTAGACTGAGCCAGGCATGGAAGAGTGAGCAGAAACATGGATGGCTTTGCCATTTGTGTGTGGAGAAAAAGATTGGTGATTTATAATGTAGCAACAGGTGCTCTGGAGGCAAATAATATGAAATGAAATTGCAGTTTGTCATATGATGCTGCAATGTGCCCATGTAATATGCATTTGGCGAGATCCCGGGGCACATCTGTGTTTGTATCTATTTATATTGAAATCTGTCGAAGTACCAGTACTTAACTTTTGTTAAAAGGTTTTCAAGACTTTGAAAGTCTTTGAAAAAAGAGTTGTTTTTGGATATTATCCTTGAATGGACTTGATTTGTCAATGTTAAATATCATATTGCATTCTGTTCAAAATGAACTGATAAATAAACTATCAAAATAGTATTCCTGGATCTCCACATATAGGCCTGTACGTAAAGCAGTGGTCCTCAGAAGTACTGGAAAACTTTGTATAGATGCTTGAAAATCCTTGGAAAAATTGTTTTGTTCATGAGTAGAAACCCTGTTTTAGATAAACTGGGTATTTTTAGAGCACAGGTTAGCGTCCTTGAACTGATTTGTTCTGTGACCTGATGGTGTCTATAACACTATCCTTATCTTGTACCATATCTATCGGCAATATGTACCCAGAAATCACTCTGGTATATATATAATATGGATCTCAGACAGGTATAGCCGTAAAATTTCCGTCTCACGGGGTAGGGGATTGAACAGAAGTGACAGTTTAGTCTGTGCCTTAAACAACAGTTAATGGGTTAGTGCCGTAGAGAATGGTATCTTCACCAATCTGACTAGAGCCCTACATTGTAGCATAGCAACCTAACCAGAGCTGCACTCATGGAAACCCTTATGGGAGCTTTTCTCTAGCACGTTTTACTTCTTAATAATGACAAACATTCAGTAAAGTCTGGTTCCGCCTGCTTAGCTTAGCTTTGCACTGTAGATGGATTGCTGTGGGGGGGACTAACGTTTTGACAGCTTAAGGGTATAGTTGCTTGTTATGAAGGTATAGTTATAGTGAGCAAGACTCGATGACATGTTCTACTTGTAAGTGATAATAACAGTCCGCGGGCACCAGCATTTCCTTTGCTAACGTAATACTGTTAAGGATCGTGTTTTTTTTTTCAGTACCTCAGGCATGCCCCATTTACATATACCTGTCACTGAAAAGAGTGCACTGTTAGTGTAATGCACAACATCCATCAGTTGCATTAGTTTTAGCACGCACGGTTAACTTCAAGCTCTTATGATGGCCAAACAGCTCATGCGTGCACGCATGGACATGTGCACTAATTGTCCAGCCCCCCTCTTGCACAAAGGGATAGTTATGCTCGCCTTGTTCTACTTCGCAAGATTAATGTTCCATTGTTCTGCTGTTTGCACAGTTCTGATACAGCAGTCTATGAATCTACTGCACATGGTTCATGTACGTTTTATGAGAATATGATGTTTCATGCGCCATAGTTAAAATGTTGTGTGCAAATCAGTAAATGTGTGGCCGTCGTGTGCACAGCCGTGTAGTGTGTAAAATATTAATGTGTGACAGCTACATGTATTTGGGTAATTTGAGTACAACACTTGCATGTTTTTATGGTCAGTTTATGAAGTAGCTAAACACTAAGTTGTGAGGAGCTATTGTCGGTACTTTTTTATATACACTGATGCAATCTAGATTCACTGTTGTTCTCTGGCAATGAACGAGTATTTTGACCATATATATTGCAAAGGCAGGAATGAACAATAAAGTACAAAGCTTAGGCCTGAAATACTATACTCAGGAAAGACTCCACATTTCCATATAATTTTAATCCTGATGAGACAAAATGTAATGAGACAGAATGTAATTTTGATTTTCTTCCATACAATTCAAGCTTTTAACAAAAAATCTAAAACAAGAAGGAAAAAGGTAAAGGCCGTTCATGTGCACATGTTTTTTTATTGGTCTTTCCACCTATTTATTTATTTATTTATTTTTTTCACTTAAACATTTTCTTCTCTGTCTGTAGAATACCTCGTGATCCACAATTATGTTGAAAGTAGTTCCGTTACACTCACTAATTGTTATCCAAATTGGTATAAGGAAGCCTTAGGCTATTTCTATTTGGCTAAAGACACTTGTATACCTCTGGCAGAGTTCCTATGAATTAATAATAGCCCCGTGATACGGTAACACTATTGACAAGTCCCGGCGCTTACGTTCAGTGACAACTACGGTTGTGCACAGCAAGTGTACCAGGGCACAAGTAAACCACTCGGCAAAGAAATGCGTCACCAGATAATTATCTTAATTTGTCAATCAGAAATGTGCCTCTTGCCGGCCGGAAAGCGAAGTACTTTGTGCTCAGATATTTGTGCGGTAAATTTGCTATAAATTACCTTCGCCATAAATTGTATGATCTGTTTACACGTGGGCTATTTACTTGGCTATAGTTGACACTTGTTGTGTGCGCATATCTTCACAGACTATCAATTGCTGCTTTGTGTTCAAAGATCTGCGGGCTGACTGGTCCATTTTTGTTTGTTTTTTTCTTTTTGTGTTTCTTTTTTTTTTTTTGTTGGCTTTTGTCAGGTAAAGTGAGGTATTTGTGTCATAAATTGTGCTGGGTGCATCATAGCATGTCCATTGAGGTCTGGAGATTCTGATATCATCCAGAACAATAGTTGAGGTAATTACAGCATCAAATTGCTTTTTGAGTAGAAGATTTCGATGAAAACCACCAGTAATAGTTGTGGTAATAGGTACGATCACCATATAACTCATAAATCTCGTCCTGTTAGAGAAAAGAGACAGAAAAAAAAAATTTCACTGTAAAATGTATTACTGTTAAGAGCCATCCAACTAGTTTTTCTTTGCTGTGTAACAATTTTTGTGGCAGTTTTTTATTTTGTTTGTTTTGTTTTCTTCTGTCCTTGATTTTCTCTGTTAATTATGCAAGGTCAAGTCTTGTATGAAGCTGAAAGACTGATATGGCCAATCATATTTTACCTGCACATACGTGGGTGCATACACACATAACCCGCATCCGCTCAGGTGTAACTGCGCAGTCCATGGATGTTACATCAGTTCCCTCCCCGGGGTGCTCCTCAAGGGAACCTTTGGAGAGAGGGGAGGAAACAGCGGCTGTGTCAAGCGGGCAGGTTGATTGGTTGCGTTGAGGACTAAAGCACAGTCCATTGAATAATTTACTCACTAGTCCCTCGTAGCATTAAACTTTCTTTTTGATCTGTCGTATATGCTTGTCAATAAGCCTCGGCAAGATGACCAGGCACTCTGGGTATTGCTGTGCCAATCAATATCTGGTCCAAACAGATTCCCAATCCCCTCTCCTGTTTATTGTACACTACTAGTTTTGTTAGTTCAGTAGCCCTCTATCGTTCTCGCCTGCTATTGTTACGTTTTCTGCACATGCAGAGTTATTGATGGAAACCTGGAAAGGCTGGCATAGTGGAAGGGCAAGCAGTGAAGTTTTTGTTGAATAGCCAATGACATTATTACTGATAATTGTTCTGCGAGAGTTGTATTTCGCCCTTGAATATTCAAATGAGGATGCAACATATGTTAGCTGTGTGTTAAGGCGAGTGAGTGTGTGGCTGGTGCTGGGGCTGGGCTATATACATAGCTGCGAGGACATGGGTAGACAGGCAGTCAAGTGGAACACCCCAGCCTTTCTGTCATACATAAAGTGGTAGTGTAGCAGTACAGTAGGTCTAGCGGCTGACTGGTTGATCTATATACAGGTTTAGCAGTCACTAGAGTAGGCCTATCCCAGTCGACTTTCTTACTGTCCACACCAACATTCCTTCACTCCTCGGTCTTCTCCCTCCCCTCGGGATCTCTACCCTCCAGAGCACCTCTCCCCCCAGCAGGGATCTAACCTGGCACCAGAAGCAGCATGGAGGTGGGTACCACAGAAGCACAACAGGTACACCTTTTACTCACTTGTTTTCTCTCTCGTTCTCTTTCTTCTTGACTTGTCAATATAGGTACCGTGACCGCACAATGCCTCAGTGACTGGCTGCGTTGTTGTATGGGCCGTTATACTCCTCATATTCACTGGGTATAGATACATGTACGTGTAGCAGAGTGTGCATAAACCAGCCGTGCGCCGTGCTGTTATGTTATTATTTATGTATATTATATGGATAAAGACAGGCCAGTGGCTGTTTAAGCTGAAACCAAGATAGGTTGCATGCAACAAGTAGAAGCTTGTCTTAATGGTACGTGAGTGGTGGGGTTTCTATAGCTCATTGCATTTTAGCTCTTTTACCCATGCATGTGTGTCAGTGAAGCAAAAGCCTGAAGTTTTGGCATGCTGTCAAGCAGGTAACACTATCTTAAACTGGGCCAACTCGTCTGCATTAAAATTGCTGAAAATCATGAACCCGCATTCTTATTGCTGGAGATCCATCATGTAACGGTGTGAAGGATTCTGTGCGTGAAGGAAACTGAGGGCATTCTTTTGTGAAATTACATGTGTAGGTGTACCATGTAGGTGATTGAAGTTTGCCTGCCTGGCAGTTGTGAGGTACTTGGTGATATGGGCTAGGGGAGAATAACAGAGTGAGGTGTGGCCCTACAGTTCAGGCCCCTTAGCTCTTCTCACATGCTTGTAGGTGGATGTCACTTCCTAGAGCTGAACCCAGAGAATAAAGTCTACCAGATGCCATCAATGTAAGCAACTCTGTTCTTAGGCTGGATGGTCCACACCCCTGTTTGTTGGTTTTATTTATTTCCCTGGCCTATATTTCTCAGTCACTGATTTACAGCATATTTCCTGGCCCTAGTGAATAGCAGTGGAATCTGAAGTAAACCAGATGTTACTATGAGGACGGGCCATTGTGTCTGTGGGCCATTGTGTCTCAACTTGGTTTTTCATGTCCCGTTTCTTCTTAAACTTGTTTAATATACCTTGTCCACGCTCAACGCCCAACTTACACTTCTTTAGTATGCCTTGTCCAGTCTCAAAGCCCCATTCCAGACTCAAAGCGTGGTCCATAAGCTAACCTTACACTTGTTTTGTGTACCTTAATTGTCCAGCCTCAAAGCATCATAAGCGAAGCCTATGGTACACTTCTTTAGTCCCATTTACCCTTGTTAAGTATGCTTTGTCCAGTCCCAAAGCCCTGCTTACACTTGTTAAGTTTGCCTTGTCCAGCCTCAAAGTCCCATTACACTTGTTTAGTGTACCTTGTTCAGCCTCAAAGCCCTACTTACACTTGTTTAGTGTACCTTGTCCAGCCTAAAAGCCCTACTTACACTTGTTTGGTGTACCTTGTCCATCCTCAAAGCCCCGCTTACACTTGTTTGGTGTACCATGTCCAACCTCAGCCCTGCTTACACTTGTTTAGTGTACCTTGTCCATTCTCAACACTGTAGCACAAACCAACTTTACACTTGCAAACTCCAGCTGAAAAAAGTTAGTTACTTTAGTGGCAGTGGAAGAAGTAACACATGCAGGCTAAATGACATTAATATTTCCTTATCAGTTTTAAATTTCATACATAAAAAAGATAGACTCAACAAAATTCTTGAACTTCCACTGATTTTGTCACTTCTGTTGAAATGTCTCATTTATTTTTTTATTATTATTTTTTAAGCTAAGAATGATGTAGTTTCACTATTATTGTAGAGGTGTATGTGGTTTTCTCTGGAATTATGTGTATTTTCAGCCACAAACTCTGTGACCCTGTATAATTATGAGTATGTGTAAAACTCTGAGGAACTTGATGAAAAGCAGACTTGGTTTATTCAAAGACTGTGGGGGTTTTTTTGTGTGCCCCTTTTCCTGTGTGTGGAAAAAGACACAAAAAAAAAAGCTTGTAAGGCAGCCTTATATTTTTTCATTTATGGTCTTAGCAGGGAGCACCAGAGGCATGTGTATAGTCTGTTGTCTTTGCCATATTGCAAATGGTAGGATGGAAACGGAAGAGCAAGTTTTGTCGACCAGTTAAATAACCTATACGAACTGAAACATCCAATTACAACATTGTATGAAGAAGTGCTGCGGCGTGTTACAAGGCTCTCGATTGACTTCTCTTATGAAAGGAGATCGCTCAATGAGTA
Organism: Liolophura sinensis; assembly: GCF_032854445.1. Lineage (NCBI taxonomy): Eukaryota > Metazoa > Mollusca > Polyplacophora > Chitonida > Chitonidae > Liolophura > Liolophura sinensis. The sequence continues at coordinate 25,211,356 of NC_088301.1, read as the reverse complement.
ATAACTGCTCCCTTGTGTTAGCCAGTAAAACCTGTGATACATATTACTCTGCTGCCATATTTTTATTACCAAGCCCTCCCAAAGCACGGATGATAGTTTATGCTGTTCTTTGTTAATTAGCTACTTGGTGGAGCCCAAATTGATTTGAAAAAAGGCGGGCTAACTGTTGATAAATCCGAGCAACTTTTTCTACCTCTCGCTGAGCCTTGGGAATTCCGTAAACTTACATGTTGGTTCTGTTTTTCATGTATGGTCTCTGGCAGTGGGCCGCTGGAATTCTATAAAAGCTCAACTCTCTGCTAAGGTTACATGTCTACCAGATATGTTGACTGCGCGAAGCATGTCTGTCTTCCTGTCCATCTCTTTGTCAGTCAGTTGGTCAGTTTGTGCTTTTGTCACTTTTGTCCTCGAGTGTCTGGTGCCACTGTTCGGGTTGTTGTGTCAGTAAAATTTTCCATAATTGTCTTTGGTAGTAGGAAACGTTCATCTATTTAAACTTATGGACAGTTGAATGGTTCAAATGCATAAAAACCTTGTTTTGAGATTGCTGCAGAGGATTGCAATTTCTTTATGAAAATTAGTCATGTCCCCTGTCTCCTTGGATATACTACCTTTACATTGTAATCTACAAATCAAATCTAGGATATTGTAAATTGACTATGAAAGTACTGGACTTTCAGGCTGCATCAGATGTGGGGGCTAAATATTTGGAGAAATCAGATGATGTAAAATGTTGGTACCACAGTCTGAATAAAGGCAGAAGGGATGAGCTCTTTCTATAGTACTTAATTTTAATTTCAAACTTCTGTCAGTGGTAGAGCTTTATCATGGGATAAATCACTAGACTTTACAAACCTTTATCTATTACATGTAAGTTACACTTACTTGGATTCTCATGACACTGATACTTCTGTTAATCCTGTTTCTTGAGGTAACTTTCATTTTGTGGTAAGTTAAATTTGATCAGGTGACCACTAGACTGATTGTTACAACTTAGCCACACAGAGAATGGCTAAGTCAATTTTGTGTCCCTGATACAGGATGAAAAGATAAGATGTAATGAAATCAGTGCTCTTCCAAAAGGAAAGCATTATCCGGTATTATTCCAACAGTGGTAGGAATATTGCCTTGGTGCCAGTACCGTCCCAAAGCTCTCTTAAGAGAATAAAACAAGATGATGTTAGTGTTTTCTGAGACTCTTGCACCCTCCAGAGACTCTTGATGTCAGCTTATGGAGCGGAATAGGCAAGGGTGTTGAGTGGTCCAGCCGTGGATACCCAAATAGAAAAGGGACAAAAAAGGGGAGGGTAAAGGCAGCCATGTGACCTGATTTAGCTGAAATCAAGACATGCTTTTAAGCAATCTCATCTGCAAAAATTGCAAAAGACATGACATATTTGTGATCTGGGAGCAATGCATCAAATCAAGTACCTGTTTGTTACTCCGTCACATAAATAATTCATGTTTTGTATCCCTTAGCAGAAGGCTGTTCTGGACATAATCCCTTATGGGTATACAACCCTCAGTGGCCAAAAACTTAACGTGTTGAATTAGCGAGCACCTTGAAACAACAAACTGCATATTTTTTGGTGGGAAGTACATGTAATTCTTCTTGGAAGGCAGCCAGACTGGAATGTATTGTGTGTAGATAGGACTCATTTCATTTGAGTTAAGTAACACAAGTTATGGAGTAGGATTCTATACCAGTTACTCAGTGATGGGTGAACCCGCAGATGGTTGTGGGTTTCCTATGGCTCTGCTTGGTTTCTTCCCACCGTAATGCCGACTGCCGTCGTATAAGTGAAATATTCTTGAGTACGGCGCAAATAATGATACCAATCAAATGAAATAAATAAATGATGATGGGTGTTACCTTCATGCAGACAATGTGGTACAAATTCTTCAAATGTGATACTACCGGCCCGGATAGCACAGTTGGTAGAGCGTCCGCTTCGGGACCGGTAGATCCAGGATCAATCCTTGGTCGAGTCACACCTAAGACTTTAAAAGAGGAAGTTGTAACTTCCTCGCTTGGCGTTCAGCATGAAGGGGATAGTGCAACGACTGGTTGACCCGTATCAGTATAATGGCTCGGGCGGGGCGGCTTACTTGCCTTCAGTAAGTCGTCTCAGTGATGCAGCACTAAATAAAAGAGCGGTGGAAATCCGTCCTGCAACAAGGAGGCACAATTACACGTGCATGCACCCTAATGATACCTTCGTCGTCATATGACTGAAAAATTGTTGAGTACGACGTTAAACCCCAAGCACTCACTCACTCACTCAAATGTGATACTGACCTTTGTGACATGTATGATCAGAATTTTTGATGTTGGATTTAGGGGAAGAGTTAGCATGACTGCTTAAAAAGCATACGCCACTTGTTCTCTTACTCCAAATGCTGTGAGAGACGAGACAAAAATAATTGGCACACCTTAAATTTGAAAATGTCAGGTGCATTGGCTGTTCGGTTCAGTTCTTACTTGTTGGGAATCACTTCATCATCCAAATCACCAGTCGCCTTTAGCAGGACTATCGGAGTATCTGTGTGAGTAACGTAGCAGACATGGATACAAGTTTGACCACCTGTCTAGTATTATGCCAGAGACTCATTTTATGTTCTCATTTTAAACTGATAAAATTGAACTGGTAAGTGTTCGAGTATACATCTGTTAATATGATGACAATTGGCGATAAGATGTGTTGACAGTGTGGTATAAGCACTAGGGTTCAGCTGGGTAGGTAGCCACAAGTGGCCTCTGGGCTGGCAGTTGTACTGGGCATTGACAAGCCTGCAAGATTTGATGGAGTAGACTGAGAACATGTGTAGTAGGAGATTTTGATAATGAATTGGCGGAACTCTACACCAGGGATGAGACCCAAAACCACAGTATAGCTGCAGGGTAATATCAACACCACAGTTTTTGTTTTGGTGGAATATTTTGTGTCAGGCTGATTCTTTTTTTTTTTCTTTTGGTCCGCTGTGTCTCCTAGGCCATTACATGTCCATAAGACTATCAGATTCTGAAGTGCTGTATGACATTGCTATCCTGCCAACACAGAGACACTGGAGCCGAGGCATTGGATCTATGGAAGAAATCATTAATGATTAATCCCCTTCCCATAAAACATCAGCAACTGGGATTTGATGCCTGTCCAATGTGTGCTTTTGTTGTGGAGAAATTCTGGAAAGGCCGCAGTGACCGTGGTACATGGTACTGGTGATATGCGGATGAGGGATTTCCCTTTATAATGGCTGTGAGTGACTGGATTGCCTATGTCGGTGACTGTAGCCCCATCTGTTAGAAGTTTAAGGGGAGGGGGGATGTATATTGACTTGTGCAATTTCCACTATTGCCCAGGGGTGATCTGCTGGGAAACCGGAAATAAGTAATTGTTCTGTGGGGGTAGATTTAGAAAAGCGAGTTGTTGTGGTACATGTGTTCTGGTGTATAGAGCTGTCTGTTGCTGTGATGTAGGTGTACATGTACATAAAAGCTTTATAGTATAGCTTTGTGGGGTGGTGTGTGGCTTAGGGAAGAGAGAGATAGAGGCTGGTAGGGAGGGAGTAGGTCTTGACTTGCATATGGTTTCAATATGTACAGTAGGTGAGTCAGTCTATGGAAAATGAGTCATTTAAGCTTGTCAATTCACCTTGCTCCATGGGCACACAAACAGACAGCCTCATTTCCACATAATAATAAATCACTAGGAGTCTCTGGCACAGCCTGTGGAAGATGAGGGTCGGTCTATCTGACATCCATCCACTGGGAGGAGGCAATGGGAAGCACCCTGGGGCCCTTCCTGCACTCTCCCTCTCTGATTTCAGCCAATTTCAAGGATGTTGGGGCCTCAGGTCTTATTTGTTTGAACATCAAAATGTATATAGTGCTACTGAAGCAGTGTTTATATAAATCTTCATCCTATATATGTACAAACATGAATATGGATTATAAATGGGTGCATTTCAGGGGTAATGGCTATCCCAACCACCGATTGTAATGACTTATTCATGACTGGTTATTCCTAATCTTTCTTCCCGGAGCTTACATGCCTTTAGTTATCAGGCAGTTCTGTTAAATCACATGTGATACAATGATACAGCTAAGCAAGCGGGAGGTCATGGCCCAAATAAAAGTGGCTCATGGTCCTCTTCTGAGTTTAACCAGATTCCTGCGAAATTGGAACAACAACCTGTTTTCTGGAGGGGCAGACTAGGGGTGGTGTGTATTTAAGATAGGCCTGGTAAGGTTTGGAGAAGAGGGTTTCAGCTGTAGATGAGGGATGCCTCAAGAGGTACCCCGGTCAAGAGGATACATAAGTAGATAGGTAGATGGACGGATACATCCCTAGCCTAAAGCTGGTCATGCAAGCCCTGGCAACTTGATCTCTATCTGGCAGTGAAGAAGGAAATTACAGTGATACCCCTATTGAACGCTGATTGCTATTGGCCGATAACAAGGCAATGCACAGTCCAGTCGTTTAACACTGCCCAATATCTGCTTCTGCTGTGACTGCTCTAATAGTCCCTAGAAACCTGGTCATATTCCTGCTGCCCCCTGCCTGACTTGGTAATGGGGGTCCCTGATAGTAATGACCAGTTAGAAGAGAGGGGAAGGGGCAGGCAAGCTCAGGCAAGGCAGTGAATGGCCAGGAGCTGCCCACTTCAGGGCTAATACTAGAGGGACAAGCCAGTAACATATCGGCCCACACCAGTCAAGCCGAGGACCCGAGCAGGCATATGTCCCTAGCTTGTGGAACTGTCGTGTGGAGCGCTGCCTTAATTCATATTGTCAAAGCCTCCTGCTTCGCTGCATGACAAAAGGGAGACTGGTCAATTACCCGATCTGGATCTCTGAAAGGCAGAACTCTGATCTGACCCTTGCCCACGACAACACCAGCGTACCGGTGAGTGTATGTATAGTTCGCAGGAGGTGGGGGTCTTTGGTCTTGAACTCTGCATACTTGACAGCATTAAGTCGGGGAACATGTTGAAAGTTTTTCATACCTCTCCTACTTGAGTGTTGCTCAGTGAAGTAGAAGTGATCTAGGATAATATATGACCCGATTGTAGGAGTGTAGAGTCTCCAGAAATTATTGCAGTCGTTCAAATATTTGCTGACCTATTTATCCTTAGTGTGAGACTGAGAGGTAATTAAGCTGGTTTCTCCTCTTGTCTCTAAATATAGTGGTTAGATCACTCACATATATATATATATATATATACGTAGATATGTATGTTAGATCATGTTGTACAGATTCTTACCTCGCTATCTGTCACTGATGGTTTATTGATTGAGGGCTGGAGACATTTAATCTATCGGTGAGACTGACATTAGTTATAGATGTGTAGGTGGGGGTTGAGCTGTATAGGTAAAGGAGAGAGTACAGGTCTTAGATCCGGTGCACAACACTTCATTTGATCTCCTGTTTACTAGCCCATTTTATACATTGAGGTGCTGGCCGGCCCACTCGGTGTATACACGTTTTTCCAGTTTTCCTGTTGTGTGATGATAGCAACTTGACAACCGTTAGACAGCCATGAATACAGTACAATAGGCACAGCAAGGTGTGACACAGCAAGCGTGTGTAGACTTTATCACAGGTAACACAGCGGGGAACAGTGCCTGAGCAGCAAGTGCAGTCGTAAGGACCGACCAGATACAGACACATGCTGACCCTAAAGGTAACCCTAAAGGCGAGAGGAAAGGGAGGGGGGTGGGTGTAGGTGGACGTATTGTGTATATGATCATATATATCTACATGGAAGTATAGTAAAGGTGCAGGATATAGTGCTCTTGACAACTGCGTATGTACAGCCATAGTCTGAGGTGATAGGTAACAGATTTTTAGAGATCAATATGGCTAACCCTAACTGAAATGGATAAAGAGAGAGAAGGGGTAAAGTATGGGTGTTTTATGTCGATATCTAGGTGCTGTAGGGATGCAGGGTGTGGCACTCTTGAGAACAGCATGTGTAGAACCATAGTCTGAACTAAGGGACAAATAATCCAGGTGTGCTAATACATTATGGCTGAAGGCAAAAGGGTGTGGATATCCGAGTGCTGTAGGGATACAGGGAGGGGGGCTCTTGAGAACTGCATGTGTAAAACCATAGTCTGACCTATGTGAATGATAAATTATGTCTGACCCTAAAGGTAACTAATGGTGAAAGGCAGGGAGTGGGAAACCAGTGGTCTTTTGTACCATAGAGGTACAGGGTGCGGTGTTCTTGAGAACTGCATCAGTGCAGCCATAGTCTGAGCTGAGGGACAGGCTATGAAGGTGTGGTGATCAATATGACTGATCTCCTCACAAGGTTGACAGGTTACAATGTTGTAGCTATTGATCAGGTGTGTGTTCTCAGGTAGAAACACAGCCATATTCTACATCTCTTGAGACCTCGTCAGTCCCTTCAGCCTCACTACCGGTCTCCGCTCTGTCTGCCTCTAACTCGCGCACAACACGAACATGCAAGTCTTGCTCGTTCACATTCTACTCAGGTAGGCTCGTTAGCGGAAGAAAAGTCGGCTTACATGGTCATCATGTTAATGCAGCGCCTGTGTGGATGAGTGTTTCACTGCGATAAGTAGAAAAGTATTGTGTTTGGAAACAATGAGTCCTTGTTTGAGTTTCGATTCTGGCTTTCACGAACATGTGCATGCTTATTAGGACACATACACAATTCTTTATAGTTTTTTAAGGAAACTGACTACATGTATCTACATGTTTGCTACAAACTCTGATTGACTGGCCTGTATTGGTGGAGGGTTGTATGTTTACGACAGGTAGGCGGTACATATAATGTGTATAAATGTATCGCTTGTTACAGTTTTATGAGCCATGGTGGTTGTTAGGTAGAATTAACTACTAGCAAACACTTTTCCCCCCTTTGTAGAAAGTTAGTAGAGATGCAAAATTGAGTCATTAGTACAATTTCAGTCGCAGGACACTGACAACACTGTTTCCGATGTTTCTTGTTGGTTAGAACAGGTGATTAGGTGAGCTTGTTTTGAAGCATTGAGGTATTTTTTTTAGTGTCCTTACCAGTTTTTCTGTCACTACATGTACATTTCAAGTATGCATTTGGTAGCTCATAAGTGTATGTTATTGAGTGTGTCAGTACGGCCTCTACAGGCTTGCCTTTGAGTGCGTATGGTTTAATTGTATTATCAGTCGTGTTGGCTTCAGGCAGCTGTTTCATGTATAGTACAGGTAAAACACTTTGATACTATGATATACAGAGCTACAGGCTACCTGTTTTCCAAGACTTGTCATATATGCATGTGTACAGGTAGACAAACCTGATCAAAGTAGCCAGTCTCACTGGTCAAACAGCCTTACCTGGGCCTTTGATATATGTAGATGAGTTTTATATTGATTCTCCAACAGCTCATCTGTTAGTATAACCCTGTTGGTATATCTCACCCCACCCCACTTCATGGTGTGAACATGGTTGAATGATGTAGGTAACATTTATCAGCACATTGGGGATGTTGGTAGATAAGAGCAAACACCTTTATGGTTCTATGATATAGTGAATTCACCACCCTACCCATCACCACCTTATTAGAATGATTGAATGTTGAGGGTAACATTTATTCCTGTCTACAGGAGAGGTGTTTAGCAGTGATGAGAAAAGCAAAATCCATCCATGCCATGGTTACAGTATATAGCCTAACCACACTCCCTAACCTTGGGAACATGAGTGAATGATGAAGGTAACATTTATTCATGCCTACCGGAGAGGTGTTTAGCAGTGATGAGAAAAGCAAAATCCAGCCATGTCATGGTTACAGTATATAGCCTAACCACACTCCCTAACCTTGTGAACATGATTGAATGTTGAAGGTAACATTTAGTACAGCATGGGGCATGTGTTTAGCAACGATAAAAGCAAAAACTCCCTGATGGTTTTATTATAGCTTTTCCACAGAAGAATTGTCGGATGCAATCAGCAACACAGTTGCAACGTTGTGTACTTTAGCACAAAATGTTTGAAAACAGTAGTGGTGATGTTAGCCAAAAGCATAAGTTTTCTTAGAGCTTCTTGCTAGAAGAAGTGCCAGATGCAATCAAGAACACAGTTGCCAGTTTGTGTACTGTACCTACATGTACATGTAACCTACTAGAAAGGGGTAGTCCATATACGCATGGTTGAGCAGTGATTGTGCTGGTTAAACTGTCTCTCTGTGTGTAGAGAGAGAAAGTTAAGCAGTTGTTACAAGGGCTCCCCTGTTGTGGGTACCACTCCCCCTGGCCTGGCAGGGTAGGGGTAGCATGTGGTGTTGATTAGGCTTTTGCTGGAGATGGGCCTGTCACCAGCTCCCCCATCAGGGCTTTGCTTGTTCCCAGCACACTCAGAATTCTCTTCTTTTTTCTGCTTCCTTGCCTTCCCTCTGAAGTGTTTCATTTGAACCATATGCTCAAGCTGACATACCCTTGCTCAGCTACACATGCATGTTTGTGTTTTTGTGTTATCTTATGTTTTTAACTTAATTATGTGTTTGGCCAAGTTATTACGGAAGTCTCAGCAGGGAAGCCCCATAACCCTGAGCCTGGCATCCCGTGCACTTGATTTCATAAGCAAACCATTTAAATGATAGTTTGAGGCAGAGAAATGATCCAAGAATCTCCATACGTTACTTCTAGGTGAGGTTTTACAGCCTTCCACTGATAGGAAGGTTTGTGTTTCAAGAGGGGTGGGCTGATGTTTATTGAAACATTTTTCTGTACTGGCACTTAAAAGTCTTATATCTCTACGTGTCATTTTTTTTTTCCTTTTTGTTTTAAAGTATGATTAACTGATTTCTCCTGGACTTGACACAAAGAATGTTTGAATTTATGTCAAGACTTAAGTGTAAAATAAGATGTATGTAGATGGAAGTTATTGCCACTGCAGTGGTGGCCTCTGGACTTGTATATATGGACTTGTTTTTTTGTGCCGAAACCAAGAGCTTTACAACTATAAAGGTGACATCCTATCTTTTGACATTAAATGAACTAAACACAAGAGATCAGTATAGGTTACAGGTGTAAAACATTTTTTTTCTTTCAAAAACCTTTGCTATGCATAAATCTGTGTAACTGAGCAAGTTGGTCTTGCTGGACAAAGCGACTAAAGGTTTAAGTTGTAAGTTGCAAATGCTTAAAAAGCCCATGCTAAGTTCAGGAAAGAACTCAAAATGTTGTTCGTCTTTGTTAATGATGTTCCCCTTTGTTTGACTGATTGACAAAACGGAAACGTTTTCTTGGTATGTAAAGCTGGTTGCCTTCTCATGTGAGCTAAATACTCGTTAAGAATGATGTGAAGCGTGAGTCTATTTGTAGGTTAACAATTGTTCTGCTTAAATGTGAATATATACCACCCTAAGGAGGCTATATGACACGCGCAGACCTGTAGATGACATCTGAGTGGACAACTATTTTAACTGTGAGATTCAAGGAAGGTCACATTTGCTACAGACAACAATATGTTCCAGAATTGCATAATGCTAAGTTAAACATAATGGTCTTAAACATGGGAGTGTTTTATTGATAGCCAGCCAATTTATCCATGGCACATTTGTCAATGGTAAATGGATTTGGGTGAAGATGAGCTCCTGGGCTGGAACATCTCTGCTGATCAAACTGACTGGTGTAAATACCAGGCTGTTATTACTCGGTTAAATACTACTGTTTGTGTAAAGCCTACAGATTTAACACCAGCCCATCCACGCTGATCTGATGATAATGGCTTTCTCTCAACCCTTTTTTTCTTCAAACATTTTTTTTTTTTTTTTGAGGCTGTTGTAGTTGGCAAGCAAGAGGAAAACCTTGATGTTCACGATTCCGAATCCCTTCTCAGCTCTACTTCAAGCACTGGCTTGATTGGTCATTGCTCACTGCTGAAGACCTGTCACCTCCTATTAAATTGTCCCCACGTCTTTTGGGTGCATGTGTTTTTCTGCCCGCCACTTGCGCCTTGACTCTGTCGGTCTCTCCAGCTTACTGTTGAAAGCGAGAAAGCTGGCCTCTGCCGCTTGGAAGAGGGGGAGATCCTGTTGGGAGTTGATGGCTTGGCCAAATTGAATTGTGTCTAGGGAAGACCCTATGTTTCTGCCCTGAAGCAGGATCTGCCTATTTGACGGTGGGAAAAGGACTTCTTACTGCGGGGACAAATCTGATGCGAGTAACCACAGGCTCTCCCTCTCTCCCGAATGCTCTGACAACGCCAGCCTCTGTTTAGGTCTGAGGAGATAATTTGTTCCTATCACATCAGCTGATTGTGCCAGAAATGAAATTACAGGCTTATAGTGGACAAGGCTATGTTTAAAAAAATTGCGAGTTGTTGACTCAGTAATGGGTGGCTGTGAACTCGGGCCTGATGTCTGATAAGAAGAGAGGAAATTGATTAGGAGTAAGTTAGGAAGCTCTTGTTATTGGGGTCTTTCTGGTCAGCGTGAGAGTCTGTCCACCCATCTATCCTGGACGCGTTCTCTGACCAGCGAGGACCAGTGATAGGTTTATACGGAACCTGGCTGTGGTAATTGCTGACCAGTTTACAACAGATTGCTCAGCCATACATCTGAGATAAAAACCAACCACTGACGCTTTAATCTGAATCACCTAAAGTCACAGGTTGACTTGGCCTATTAAGCCATGTTAGTGTTAGAATTGCTGACTAAATGTTGCTCCGTTTCAGATATTTATTAGTCTGATACGGCAATTTGCCTAGCCTATACCATATGATAAGACAACTGTTTTACCAGGAATCTGGTCTTCCCTAAATCCTCAACAAATCTGACGACTTGTATGCCACATGTTTTGGCATATTAGAGGATTATTCTTTTTGTTTGGCAACTATTCTAGGATTGTTATCAGGCATTCAAAGTCCCCCTACTTTACTCTGTGGATTTTAACCTTGAAAATGTTATCAATTTTCCTGCTTTACTGGTCAAATTTCTTGAGGATTTAGAGTAATTTTGAGAGACCATAATTCGACATTCTGTCCAGATTGGTATTAAACCACCCCTGCTATTTTTCCTTGATACTAAATCATTGGATTATCTGGAGTTACGGGGCACAGAGGTGCTCAATTATCGTGGTCTTGTTCAGGTGACATTTTGATGTAGCGTGGACAAAGAATGGATACCTAGCTCTCAGCAGGAACACCATTACAGTTCGCCAGTGTTTATAGAAACTCCTACCAGGCTGAAAAATTCCTGGCTAGCACCACCTGGTCTTACCTGTCATTGCTGGGATTGTCTCTTGTTTATTGACTGTCTACCTCAGTATAATACCTGTTTATGTTCTTTGTGAATTTTGTCACAGCGAGACAGGCCAGGCAAAAATTTATGTGTTATTGCTGTTGTCCCCTTAACTCAAAAGAGACCGTTTTTCTGTTTTCGTTTGTAGCGTGGATCAGAGGAACTACTTTCACACAGTCCAATGGTGACCAACGGCACCACCATGAGCCCTCAGCACATTAACCCAGACATGAACAATGATGCTAAAAAGGTAAGAATTGGCAGCAATGCTCTGTGTGAATTTGTTACCAATGGTACTGTTTTACACATGATGAAATTATACATTTTAGCTGATTCTGTGAGTTCCATTGATGTTAAAAAGGTGTTTGGATATTTGTTTCTAAGCAGGATGATATTCTTCTGGAAAAGTTAAAGTTCAGCACCAAAAAGAATATTTATGACATTTATTTGCCTCTAAATCTAACGCTTTTTGGCACAAAATGTTATGGCCATTTGCCTTATGCGGCTGAGATAATGTGGCATGTTCAGCTATAATCATTCAATCATTCATGAGGTGAGCTATGAAGTCATTATCTCTGTCATTACCATTTTTGATTGGAATATGGCACTGTGACAGTATTGCAGCCATATCATGGTGATAGCATATTTTAACGAGGTGTCAGTAAATGGTTTTCACCATGACGAAGAGAACATCCAGAAGGAACATTTAAAGATGCATGTATGAAAAAAAGAAAGAAAAAAAAATGTCCAAGCTTAGCAACTTCTAATGTTCCAGACATCAAAAACATACATTTATGATATTTTAGGGTGTTTGTTGGAGTCTGCCTTTCTCACAATCATGGAAATTTGAAATGCTAAATGAATGAAATAAATAAAATGTGGGGATTTTTTATTGGGAGGTACATGTATTTCTTTGTAAACATATATATATATGCAGGAATTCACCTTGTGAGGTGTAAGTTTTTCTTTCAGTGTGCATTGTGTCTGAAAACTATAACATGGTAGGTGTTGTCTTGAAGCTACTAATTAGATTAGCCCCTTAATTGGATTTCTTAGAGGGTCCTTTTTTTGTATTTTTTGCTGTCATTTTGGTTTTGGCTGGAAGATTGAATTTGCACTTGAAAGTGCATTCAGGAACTGAAAGAGGGAAATTCAATAGTAAATCTGACAGCGAGAGATTTCTGTAAATTAGATAATAACCCAGGCTGTCAGGTGATCGTGCCACTAAGGCAATGGCGCCAAATAACTCATGTCTTTGGAAAATCAAATGCAAGATGATGAGGGGAAAAAAATTAGAAATCTCCAAAGTCAAGATGCGTAGTGTTTTTTTTTATTTTTATTCCTTTGTTGTTTTTTTTTTTCATTCTGGGTTTAGAGCAGTCGTTTGGTTGCTGTCATCATCAGGATGTAGTTAATGTTTCACTGGCTGGTTCGACTCTTGTCTTCTTGTCTCCCAGGTTTAATTGTATGCCTGTAATTCATGCTTAAATCCCCTCTTTAAATTAGAACATGCGGTCTTGTTCTCTCGAGCACTCGCCCCATTGATTTTCCCAGCTGTCGATTTACTCCCCTCCCCATTCCACCAACTGCTCCACCATCCTGATGTCTGAGGAGTGGAGCAAAGAGTAGAGAGCTAGTTCCTAGTTAACGCATTCCTGTTAATCAGATGATTAGAGGTTTGGATGTGGTCACTATTACAGGTGATGGATGTCTACTGTAAACATTGATATCTCGGGCCAATAGCTTCACAGTTTTGTGAAATTGCTCATATCGGGCCTTGGAACTTGGCATCAAGGGTCTCTCGTTGTCCAAACAAAACACTCGCTGTGTTACTCTGCTTAATTTGTTGTTGTTGCTATGCAGTGTGACACTAAAACGCTTCTGGAAGTATTGCGTGAATGCGCTCCCGAACTAATCAATGGCAAGGAGACCGGCATTATTTGTTCCCCCTGACAAAAATGTTTGCAAAACACTTTTGAAAGTTAAGAATTAATTTGATCCTATTACATCGCTTGTTGTGTCTCTGCCGTTTCATGTTTTCCACTCGGAACTGCCTTCGGTAATTCTTGTCCTGAAGTATTGTTGTAAATGGACTGGCGTAAATGGATATGTTGGTAAACATGCTATACAGGCCATTTCTGCTGCCAGACTGCTGTTTGGCACGTTTATGTTGTCATCTCCTGAATGTGAATTTTTTTCTTAAATAAGTGGCATGCCTGTCCTGCGTGTTCTGCTTTGTAGTTCTTGGACTGGAAAGCACAGAGACTGTTAATTATCAAACCATATGAGTTGGGTTGAATGCTTATCTGCACATGGACATGTAAATCTTTGTATGAGCAAAACATTCATGAGAATAGCCTTGCTCATAAATAAGAAAGTATTACATTATAGCAGTAAGTCATCCAAAAAATATACATTGATGCCCTGCATCTAGAAGTACACCTTACAAAATGATACATGAAAAAACACAGGTATCAGTATGTATTAAATTTGAATGTGGTATTCAGGAAAAAATGGTACATGGTCAATGACCTTAAATTTTGTCCAATACACGAGTGGTTTATTTTGCCTGATTCTGGGAGTTCTGTATTCATCTTTTGAAATGCGCTTGGAGGTTAGGAAGGTATGATGATATCCCCAGAGGGGAAGTGTGATATGTTACAATACCAAATGTAATATTTTGCAACATTAATTTACCTTCAATAATGCATTCTTTTTGTTAATGTATTGTACAGCCGCCCATATATGCCAGGTGCTCTGTGTGAATGCATGCACCAGTATCCTGTACTCCATGGTAAATGTCACCATAAATTATCATCTCCATGCAGTTACATAATTGAACTTATCTGATGTGATTATTGAAAGGTTACCTCTGTAACATCCTCCCTCTCCCTGGGGTATTGCCTTGTACACAGACTCGTTGACATTTTTGTTGCTGGGAAGAGATATTTGTATGTATTGGTAATTTCAGATTGCCCCAAAAATTAACATTAGCAGAATTTGCGTGAAGCGGGATGGGTAGGGGGTGAGGGAGAGAGATTTATTTGTTTTTGATCCGACTGAGAAAAAGAACCAGCTATAAGGTTTTGATGACCTAGATCCTGAAAGTAACTTTTCATGTGGAAAGCCATCATTGTTTTAACATGTTCTCGCCACAATATGGCCGAAATACTGCCAGTGTGGCATTAAACCTTAGTCATTAATTCACTCATTCGAAAAAGTAACAGTAAAGATTTTGTTGTTGTCATTTGTGGTATAAAAGATGTACCAACTGTAAATATATACATGTGTCACCGTAATTAAATGAATTTTTTTTTTTTTTTTTTTGATTTTTATTTTCCTTCTGTAGGTTTCCAAATTCAGCTGGACCATAATCAGACAGGTGGTTTTGTCATTTCTGTACAACATGCCTGACAACTGTATATATAAATGTATCGTTAGTAACAGATTTGGTCAGTGTTATTTTCTGTGTCTTTCAGGTTAAGCTGGACCATAATCAGACGGGTGGATCTCGGGTAGTACACATCAGAGGCCTGCCCAGTGATGCTAACGAGCTAGAGGTCATCAGTCTGGGAGCACCCTTTGGAAAAGTTACAAATATTTTACTTCTCAAACAAAAGAGTCAGGTGAGTGCTGATTTGAATATGGTGTTTCGTTAATGATGTTGATTGAATGGACATTATATGTTGCTGAGGGTGGGGGAGCGGAGTAGGCCTGAATGGACAAAGTGGGTAAAGATATTAGCGATTCGCGAAACTCTCCTTAAGATAGAAGATGTGTTTTTTTAGGTAAACTCTGTTAGTGAGGTGCAGTGGATTTAAATTCGCATTTGATTACATTTTGCCATTATGTCTGAAGAGCTTATCACATAAATGTTAGGGATACTAGAAATACAGTGTGAATTACTAGTGCAGCGTAATTACCTAGGAGTCTCACCAATGCGGTCGCTGTGAGTTCAAGTCCAGCATATGCTGGCTTCCTCTGCGGCCGTACGTGGGAAGGTTTGCCAGCAACCTGCGGATGGTCGTGGGTTTCCCGCTTGCTGTGCCCGGTTTCCACCCACCATAATGCTGGGCCGCCGTGGTACAAGTGAAATATTCTCGAGTACGGCGTAAAACACCAATCAAATAAATAAATAAATAAATTACTAGTGAAATGAAGAAGTGTTGTATGAAAGGTCCAAAGTCATTCGTGGTGTTTTCTTAAGTCTGTGTTTTGGTTCGTGTCATTGGTCCGACCAATAACCACACACCCAGTGTTCATCATAAGAAGAAACCCCAGAAATTTGTGATGAGAACGTATCTTCCTCGATCAGTCAGCAGCCTGTTGGTGTTTGTGATGCGGATAAGCCTACTTGTAAGCATACTCGCAGAACTCAACAAAACTGGCAAAAACAGTGGTAGGTGGGGTATTCTGCTGGTGTGGTGCTTGGATGTTTATCACCTGTTCTAACAGTAGAACATTGGAAGGAAGCAAAATAGTTTCAGGTTACTGAGTGTGTAATGCAGTAAACTAGGATATCTGGTATGTTTCTTAACACAGTAGCTATTGTTACAATGAGTTGGTAGAATTACTTTCATGCTATTCTTAGGACAGTCTGAAAGTTCCAGTGCACCATGTGCATAGCATTATTTATGAACTCCCACTTTCTTCTGAGTACTTAGTCACTATTCTGTTTTTCATCAGTCAAGTCCAGGAAATGTCTTGAAATTTTTTATTTTTTTTTAATCTCTCTCTTCGATGGATGTCCATGTAGTATTTCTGTGCCAAAATGTTATCCCGGTCACGGGCTGATGTTTTTCAGCAGCGCCCACTTGAGAGAATCACTCAAGATGTCCGTAAATAAGGCTATGCACATGCATGGACATAACTCTCTGACTTTGATAAGAATAGCATAAAAATAATTTTTATAACTTATATAAGAGTATAGCTACAGTGTTTTTATCATGGTCCCATCTCTTGTCTTTCATTTCGATATCTTGTATCTTTCAATGAAATGACTGATGGCATGGTATTACCATTTTGTAACTAGAGTGTGAAGCATCTTTGTCTTGTTACCAGCCTTGTCAGTAAAGTTTTTTTCATCCGTTGTCAAAGATGGTATCTATGATCCTGTGTAGCTCTGGATTTTCCCTGTTATATATCAAAAAAGGGTTGTAATCAATTTTGGATTGGCTACTTTGATGAAGAGTGTAGCTTTTCAGGGTTTGATTTCTCCATTGTTACGAGTACAATAGGTGTCTGTAGTCTGGCCAGTTATTCCTGTGATATTGAAAATTGACTGAAAGCTCACAGTCTTGGGGCTTCAGCCATTTTCTGTGCCCTTCTCACGACAGTGTCCTCAAACAGAGGGAGCGGAAATTTGATGCTTAAACCCACAGAACTGAAATCCAGCGATTGTGGAGCGAGCTAGTTAAATAAGAGTTGAAAAGCACAGACTAATAGATTTGGCCCTCAGCATTGTTGATGCTCATGTGACAGTAGGGGGTTTCACAGAGGAAATGAGATGTTTTCTAAAGGTGTGTCCTGGGTTGGCCCAGTTTTGGGCACTCACAGCTGGCTATACTCACCTCCCCCTTAGCCTCTTTGGTCATTGTTCAGGGTGTGAGAGCCTGCAGGAAATTTGAGATATGATTGAGGTCAGGCCTTAGGAGCCTGTGGCAGAATTGGCCCAGAAGCAAATGGCAAACAAGCCCAGTAAGGTCATCGTCATAAAACCACTGATCATTACTGGTAAGATGAAAACTTGGATCATCCCTGGTAAGATGAAAACTAGGAGGAGAAGTCCAGTATGTTTAGTGTTGTGTTGTCTCTGCACTAAATGTCCACAGCACATGTGTTTACCAGATGTGCTGGATAGCATTTGACTGTCTGTCATGACTTATGTGATTAAAATTGAACAAGTGGAGAGTTTGTGTCCTGCAGATGTTGAATTCACCCTGCTAAGATTATCTGCTTTCAGCTAGGATGGTTCTGTGGCTTCACTTTCAGCCAGGACCTATCTCCACACAGTGAAGAAACCAGATAGAAAAGTGTTCTGTGGCATGCTACTGGTGCACTACTAGCATTCCCCATCCATTCACCTAGTCTTTCATGTGCTGAGGGCATAGAGTGGAGTGACTGATAGTAATTTGGATTTGTCTGTCTATTGCTTGATTTTAATAAAATGTTGTAGCCTCTAAGCTCAAAAACGAGCAGGATCAGTTTTCCATCATTAATGATTTCCTTGATGATGTTAAGATTATAATAATCTTAACAACATAATTACGGTATTTGCAGAAGCAACCTCAAACTTTTGAAAACTAGCAGTTTTGCATACATTTGATGTGTGATGTAATTCTCTGAATTTGCTTGTCTTACCATGTTTCATGAACACCTATGGCAAATGAGCTAGTGGCTGGCTTTGGGGCTGCCTTAAATGAACCTTCAGTCTGGCATACATAGACTGTCTGCTTAATGCTGGGTTCTCATGAAGAGCCAAAGTCAGGGTTCACCTAACTACATGTACAGTACGGGCATGTTGACTACCGCTCAGTTGTCTTTATGAGAAAGTGATTGTTATGGTTGGAAAGGCGCTTCCTTCTGAGTGGTCTGTACTACTAATAAACAGGGTGTCCCTATCCTTGCTCTGACATCTGAGAACACTACCTATGGCCGTAAGGCCTATATTAGAAAGGAACTAATCACATTTTATATAGCTATGTCCGAATTTATGACCGTGTGATCATCGGCTGAGGGGGCTGTCAGATAGTCAATATATCCCCCGTTGCTGGAGGCGCTAATTTGTACTGCCTATTCTTGTAGTGTTCCTTTAGATTGGGCATGGAGACTTGCCTTGACCTCTGCCAGTAAACAAGAAGTTAAGCATTGATCATAAGGGGAGCTCTTCTTGCTTGTGCATTTGTGTGATTGGACAGGTTGATAAAATGTCTAATGATGCTTAATGCCACATTCGTGCTTGAATTCGCTTTCACAAATTATACTGGAATTGACATATTGGATAAGTAGAATGAAAGAATATAGTGACTTCAGAAGAGGGTGTCGTATATATGTATGTATTGATTCCAGGTGGTTTACACCTAGTCTATTTAAGTATTAGCTCAGCTAACCAATGGAAATTGAGCAGGAGTATACATGTAAACCGTTCAGGAACTACTTTCTGTTGGAACTGGATGAATTTTTCATTGGGCAGTTTAGGGCATCATTGATGGACCAGACCTTACATTTAGACGTGCTGTCTAGCAGATGGGCGTATATCACCGAGACAATGGTAGAGGTTTGTTCTCCATGCATTTGTGGAGGGTGATGCACAACCGTGTCGGTCACATTTACAAGCAGAGGTTATTATTCAATAATACCACGGATTGCTCAGCAGCTGTGGGCAAACCATCGGAGGGCAGTGAGATTTTTCCATTGTAAATTGCTGGTGTCACGTGTGATGGACAGCCATTGTAATTTTCTCCGGAAATGTCAGACTCTCCAGCATTTGAGCAGCGAAATGCAGCAATTACCTGGGAGACTTCGTCACCAATTTGGCCCCATTTTCCCTCAAATTTTGGCAGCTTCATTGCTGGCCTTTAGCCATGATTTTCAAATGTCAGGCATGGACTTGACATTTTTGCTCTATGCTATGCAGCACAAAGCCCAATCATAAATATGACACCCAGGTCATTCAGTAGTTTTCAGTAAATTATTAATCTACTGGTGTGCAAAGCTGACTTGATCCGTCTGAGCAGGCTTATCAATACACCAGGTTTTTTTGCTTGGGGGGAAAGCGCGGCTGACTGAACAGCTAAACCCCACTGTCTCCTTGAGGCACGTCTGCTGACTGCCGACGTCAGATGGAAGCCGGTGCCAGCAAATCACTACCTGCTTGATAGAACACGAATATTGCAAAATTACATCAGCCATTAAGTATTTGATCGGGCAATTAGATTTTAGGTGCCATTCCCTGGCTATCTTTGAGGAACGGACTAGAATCGGTGAATTGCATGAATTTGCGAGTAATTGGGAGTTTAGTAGGTACATTTGGCGCGGTGATAGGGGACTACAAGGGCTGGCGTCAAAGTCACTTGTGTACACTGGACAAAGTTTATGGAATTTTGAGCAGGATATTGAAGCGAGTCACAAGCGATGAAAAAGCCACAGAGATACTCGGCAACAGCTGCGAATCTATCCTGGATAGCAGAAAGCTTGATCGTCCCATATACATTAGCCCGTGGGGATTTAGTGCAATATATCGAGGCCTGTTATTACATGTAATTATGTATACACAATGATTAACAGCCATTCGCCAGTTCTGTATCAGATGTGACATTTTGTATACCAGTCGCCGCAGAGTGCCAAATGCCACCATATATCCTTTTGGAAAATTGCCCCATTTTGTATGAGAATTAGGAAAATCAAGCTGGCTGTACAAGTCAATAAATAATGTAATTTTTTTTTTTCAAGGGAAGAGACTGGTATTTAAGGAATTGAGCTGCGTAATTATTAATGTCATTCCACAATGTTCCCCTGAATCATTGATCGGAGAGAACAAACACACACGCCTGAAAAGTAGTTAGAAGTAAATGGACAAATCCTGGAGCTATAAAAATGCATCCATGGACAGGATCTTCTGTGTCATCACTTATCAAAATATCATCGCATTAATTTCTGTGGCCTGTTTTGATAGCTCTGCACATTTCGACCTTGGATTTTTTCTTTTTAGAGTCTTTTCTTCTAACTTGTCTGTGGCTATTTTCGTTAACCTTCTCAGATCTTTACCAAAAATTTCGCTTGGCAGAATGAAATTCCTAACTGTCTCGTGGCCTCTAAACCTGATTATCTGGCTATCACCGAAACACCGTTAAACTGGAAGATGTGCACAAAAAAAACAAAAAAAAACGTATACGTATGAATATGTATGATATTGAAATCGGTAGATTAGTTTAGATTGAGCAAAGCTAATTTAATCGAGATACATTTTGCAAAAGCTGTCAGACAAGTTACTGAAGCATCCGATGAATTTCTTTGTGATGATGGTTATTTATGATATTTGGCTATGAGATTCTTTATTTTGCATATTTTCCTGCTTGAAATACTGCCAATATTCGTGACTAGCGAACATGCGAAAGAAACATATATTGCGCAGAAATTTTCTTTTACGATTGGCTTGGCCAGATGTACATGGGTGCCCTAGGTCATGTACCAAGAATCCTGTGGTTTCGTTTTCAAATAATTAGAGTTTTTTTCTTATAAACAGGATATTATTTGTGGAGAGTATTTATGAGCGCGCTCCAAGAGCTAGAAAGTGCCTAGGTTGAACGACACAGGAGGTATATATGTCTTTATTGGCAGAAGACGACGAGAAATGGATGTAGATATCAGTGACTAAGAGCAGTTCAGAGCATTTATTGATTACTACAAGGATTATAATACATGTACATGTCGGCAAACCAACTGTTAATGAAAAGTTGGCCATCTTGTTTTTTTTTTTTTTCCCTTGCAAGCGCTTGAGAACATCCCTTTCTTTCATACCAATGTTTGAAGTCAGGCTACGGAGCAATCCTATAATACTCATGGATTTATCAATTGATTTTTTTTTCTCCCTCCTGTACTAACCAAGTAGGCAATTATGAGACAAAATGCGCAGCACCGTTTCATCTGTTGCTAAGGTTTTGATCGCTGTCGGCCGAGGGTCTAGAGCAGGGGTTTCAGGAATCCAAATCAGAAAGTAGTGTCGTTAAGTTATGATTTTCATTAGGAAATAGGAGTTGAAACCTCTGGTTGAATCACTCTTCTCCATTCCCTTCGCCTCTATTCCCCTCTCCTCCCCTGCCCAGCTGTCTCTTGTTACTGTTATACCTGTAGCCTGTGTTGGACAGTGAGCAGGTGGCAA
Organism: Liolophura sinensis; assembly: GCF_032854445.1. Lineage (NCBI taxonomy): Eukaryota > Metazoa > Mollusca > Polyplacophora > Chitonida > Chitonidae > Liolophura > Liolophura sinensis. The sequence goes on along the minus strand of NC_088301.1, from coordinate 25,190,228 downwards.
GGACTGAAAGTGATTAGATTCATGTATCATGTTCAGGAGATGATTATACAAGCTGTTTATAAAACAAAGAAAGTTGTCTGAAGTTGAAATGCCCTGGCATCTTCTTAAAGCTCCATCCATCTCTGGCGTATGCTGAGCTAATTAGGGTGGCTAGTCGGTCATTAGAAGAGAGGCGAAAGACTTCAGTTTAATAGTTGTGGCGTGTGATGGATTTCTACCAAAAGGGTTTGCGTGTTGAGTGTAACATGGCATAACCATTTAATGATGTGACAGTAGCTATTCTAGTCTATATGCAAGTTAAAGAGGCTGCAAATGTATGATATGAGGTATTAACAGCTCTCGAGGTTATTTACTGGCCTTGTCTGAAAATAATTAGTCAGAAACTGAGAAAGGAAGTCATTATAAATATATCTGACCAGAAAATAATACAGGCTTAGCCTGCAGGCTAAAATAAGTAATTTTTCTGTAATTTAGCTGCACAGTGACTACTTGTGTTAGCATTGGAAAAACATGGCTGACAATCAGTTTTGAAAGGCTTCGTCAACCATATAAAATAGCATAGTAAAATTGACACTAAAGATGACCGCAATTGAAATTGGTCCTAACTTTTTAGTTTGAAAGAAAGATCCTTGGATAGCAAGTTTGTTTTTTTCTTGAAGGCTAAAAAGAAAGTATTGTTTTTTCATTTCATATTTGATGTTTACTGGATAAATTATGCGTAATCGTTTTCTGCCATCAGCCAGTTCTTGCATCTGTATCTGTCTTGAATCCAGGTTTACTAAGCATACATCACACATTTCAGGGAAATAAATGTAGTTCAATTGGTATTAAATTTCAATAAGCTTGACCTTTTTTCTGCTTATTTAAGTTAAATTAAGCGAAGGGCTTGTTCGTGGGCTATCTTGCAGTGACTAGTTTTGGCAAGGTTACAGAAATCTGTCACATTGGCTCTCTTGTAAAAAGATGAATCCTAATAAACAATTTGACCTTGACATAAGCGTTCCAATGTCACTATGTTTCATTGCTCCAAGGTTGTTTTTTTTTGAGCGCTCTACCTCTTGGTTTCAAAACATGCATCAGAAATGGGGAGGAACCCTGTTATATCTTGACCATCTTTTTTCAAGATCATTTAAATCTTAGCTATGTTCCCACTTCCTATATAGATGTAAAGTGATTATTTCTGCTGTGGGTATTTATGGTGAATTTCAGTTGGAAGGGTTAATTCTGTTTTTGATTGGATTACAGTGTTACATACAATATGAGGCCTTGTGGTCAGTTTTGGGTGGGAAAATAATGGAATGTAATATTGAAATATATTAATTTTCAGGCATTGCTAGAGTTTGGGGACGAAGATGCAGCAGCTAATATGGTGGATTATCACGAAAGAACTCCAGCCCAGATCAGACTCAAACCTGTGTTTGCGCAGCTGTCCAACCACAAGGAGTTAAAGACTGACTACGCTCATTCATTCCAGGTTTGTTACACCTTCTTGCTAATTTGTCATTGCTTAGCTACTGGCATGTGGGCTGTTTGGTCAGTTTGTCAGTGGCTCTGCCATCAGGCATAGGCAGTGTTACACGTGAGCTTCTCACCTCTTGTCCGTGACTCCGGCTGGGGCTGACCGGTGACAGTGATGGAGCGGAAATCTTAGCGCTGAAGCCAGCCAGTGTTTCCACAGATGCTACTTTAGTGTTTTACAGACTGGTCTAATGACGAGAGTTTTGTCCTGGAAGCTTGATGAGGGCTGAATTATTGATGAGCGCTCAGCACATCACACCTGTGACTTGGACAGCCTTCGGCATGGCCTTCGTCCAAACTTGTGTCCACGTCTGCTGCTCAAGTGGCCTGATAAATGACTTTGATCCACTGTCAAGGTGGAAAGACCTGGGCACGAGAGAGTGGGGTGCGTTGTCCGCTTATAAGATGGCTTCTCTCAGAGGGCCGATATGTTCAGTCATGGACAAAAGTCCCCCGTCGTGGTGGTAGCAATCTGTGAGAAACCAAGCTGATGTGGCCATATCGGGAAGCTGTCCCCTGCACTCAATAATGCATGCTCAAGCAGGGCTGGGGGGTCCACTTTAGCCCAGAGCTCTAGACTGCGCTAATGGATGGTCACCTATTGCAACCAACCCCACATCAGGTCTTCTCGATGGGGTCACTTATTTATTGGAGCAAAGCTCTGAATGTGCCTGCTCCTTCTTTGAACATGCCATGAAATATTCAGGAGAAATATATATTAACAGCTGCCATGGTATTGTGGAAAAGCATCATCCACAAACAATGATCATTTTCAGCCTCTGAGGTTTCCTTTTGATGCCTTGTTATTTCTAAAATAATGGCTGTTGTCACATTGATGTTATCTTATATTGTGCCAGGGGAAAGAAAACTCAGCGTGATATTCTGTTTTAGTGCATGTGAAAACTTTATACAGCCTTTCCACATGAAAGAATACCTTGAAAATGTATTTGTTTGATGTTAGTGTGCCTCTTTGTAATCAAACCTGAGATTGATATTTTTCACCGTATGTGTGTGAGGTTTTGAACGTTTTGTAAGAATCTTGAAGTATGTAAACACAACCTGAAATTGGTAAAATTACTGGTACAAAAAGACTTGTTAAGGGGTTTCTGGATATTTGCTAATATGTGGTGTTCATTATTGACAAAAACGTGTGGTTCATCATTGACAGAAATATGTGGTGTTCATTATTAACAGAAATGTGTGGTGTTCATTATTGAGAGAAATATGTGGTGTTCATTATTGACAGAATGCCTCTGCCCAGGCAGCTATCCAGGCCTTGGAGGCTGTGAGGTCAGGTCACCCTGAGGACCAGTCTAAAACCATCCTGAGGGTGATAGTAGAACAGTGTGTATACCCCATACAGATTGAGGTTCTTCATTGGGTAAGTCAGTGATGCATCCTTGGCTGTGAACCAATTACAGTGTCTTTTCTAGCACTGAGCACCAATCATATTGTTCAAATCCTTCATCTGGTTATGCTTTTTTGTTATTAACCAATCAAATGGCTTAAATCCCATGACCAATTGAACTCTGCTCTTGTCTGCCAGATTTTGGTGTAAACAAAGTAAGTTTGCACCAGTTGTTTTCGCTCTGTGATCTTACCAAAGAACTTGCTGCTCTTTTCCATATTTAGGAAATCCAGACTTTTCCTCTGTCCTTCTGAGGTGTTAAGTAGTCCTGCAGTGGAAATTTTGAAATGCAAATGATGGTATCTAACGATCTAAGTCTGACTCTTGTCTGATGTTAGCTTTACTCGTTCTGATGCATTCCATTTGGAGAACTAAACTGCTTTAATATCCTACATGTATTTACTTCATTCTCATGGGGGCCTCTGTGGCTCAGTTACTTAGTGCACTAGCGCAGGGTAATGACCAAGAAGCCTCTCACCATTGCGGTCGTTGTGAGTTCAAGTCTAGCTCATGCTGGCTTCCTCTCCGGCTGTACGTGGAAAGGTCTGGCAGCCACCTGCAGATGGTCGTGGGTTTCCCCCAGGCTCTGCCTGGTTTCCTCCCACCATATTGGAGGGATCCCATATGATTATATTTTGTATAAGTGAAATATTCTTGAGTACGGCATAAAACACCAATCAAATAAATAAATAAATCATTCTCTTGAGGATTACCATATTTTTATCATTACAGGTTTTTTCAAAGTATGGCAAAGTACTGAAGATCATAACATTCACAAAAAATAGTAAGTGTAGAATCGTGATTTGTATTCAGCGTGAATCTACAGAAATCAATATTGGGAGAATATTCTATTTCTCTTCCACTAATTGACTTCAACATACATATATATCTAGCTACATGTAGAACTTAAAGCTCTAATTTAGCCACGGAAAATGATTTGCTTTCTTCACAATAACCAGCTGAAAGGGAAATTACAGAAAGAAATGATGAGGCAAAAGGGGGGGAATTTTTTAAATTGAATGTTTTTTTCTTTTCCTTGAAATCATTAATTTGTGCAGTCTTCGTGCTAAAGATGAGAAATCTGCCATAATTTTAGTCCTCAATGAGTCGATGGAATTGATTTGAACCAGTTGAATAATTCAGCGAGTGAGCTGGTGCTGGAGATAAGGGCTCGGCTATGTGTGGTTTGAGATGAGTCAACTGTTTTGGGGCTTGGGGGGTGGGGGAGGGGAAGTTTTGCCATGGTTAAGAAATGGTCTGATTGATTTGTTTACAGATATGTACCAGGCTTTGATACAGTTTGTGGACACGATGAGCGCCAATGCTGCCAAGCTGGTAATACATGCTCTTCTCTTCTCTGTCCTCTTCGTTTATCATGCTTGATGCTTTTATTCGGCAAGCCACATATATTGATCGTCCTCATAAATGTTACGATTGGGGCGTAATCTGGGCTAACTCTGTTAGATATGGATGAGAAAGTATTAGGATCTTCATCCGGCTCAAGACCTTGCAATCCCCCAGCCCCCCTGTAAAGGGAAGTTTGATCACGGACAATGTGTCCATTATCCCCACCCAGCATCCCTCCCCCTTCGTTTTATATGAACTATAAATGTCAGGCAGATGAGCGAAGAGCACAGGTAATTAGCCTCTCTTTGAGCACCGTCGTAGTAGGATATCCGCAACGGTCGACCTTGTCTAACGAGAAGTACTCGGGTGTCTTTTGGCTAATGAGTCAGGGTCAGCCCTCTTGATGCGCGCGTATTGTCAGCGCAACTGACTCGTTCACCAGTTTCATACTCTCATACAAAATCCCTGCCACCACTTAAAGGGATACGGAATCATCCCTGATTGGCAGTCAAATACCATTCTAAAACTGGTGTGTGGATTTTATTGCAGTATTAATAGTTTCAGTATTATGCAAGGCAAATACGAGGCAAAGATTTGAATGACAGCATAATCAGGCCTTTGACCTAGTTGTCACCTTTGCTGTTTTATATTTTCTGGATAAACCCAGCGACCCATTTTGCACCAAACTTATGAAACATCTGATGATAGAATTAAGAGAAGGTAAATAATTTTAGATGAATGCTTTGTTTTGTGTAACTGTATTTTTAAGTGCTTATTGTTTTATTAGTTATTGTTTTTGCCAGAGGATGAGTTTACTAAACCTTTTAGGTAGTGTGATTGTAATTCACCAATCCACCAAGCCAACAATAAGAGCATACACATATTTTTCTCGAGTGCCTCAAACTTGACTTTGACCGTGATCACGCAACTGTTAAGGTCTTACATATATGGTCAGAAATGATAGATGATTTGTTTGATTGATGGAGCTCAGATGTTTTCACGTTGACAACAGGCAATTTGTATTACATCTGCTTAACTCGGATTTACTTTAAAGATATAGATGAAGGAAATGAATTACGCTGCCACAGTTCCAGATTGACAAATTAATCCTTTGTGATGTTATTTATTTGTGTAACACGGGTTACTCATAGTCCACTACATTGTATGCGATGTGTTGCCACCTGAGAGCTGAAATATGAAGAGTCAGAGTTTGTTATGTTCTGTGAGGATTAAATGACTGCAGATGAATTTGAACTTGGTACAAAAATGTACCAGTACCTAATATTTCCCATAGCGCAACACAAATGGTAAATGTAATAGAAATTGTAGAATTTTGTTTGGACGGATTTTTCAGCAGGTATTTTGGATCAACCAACTGTACTTAAGTGGTGAAAAGCGTTGTGAAATTTTATGTATTCAAGAGTAAATCAATTTCTCCACTTAACAACCTTTCCGTACAACAGTTAGTACAGCAGGTAGGGGGTGAAATATTAGAGACAAACTTTGAAATTATAGATGATTTGCTGTAATTTATGTTACATAATTACGACATTAATGCATTAAAGAAAAGAAAAAAATGAGGAAAAAATTTGCTTGCAGATTTTGCAAACGTGTGTGTCACTGGAAAGTAAAAAATATGTGAATTTTTTTTTGTGTGTCAAGGAATGAAAATGTCTAACTATCTGTGCGTGTTTCGTTTCAGTCCCTGGATGGTCAGTGTATTTATAATGGTTGCTGTATCTTGAAGATTGATTACTCGAAGCTGACAAATCTCAATGTGAAATACAACAATTCAAAGAGCAGAGATTACACCAACCCCAACCTGCCGACGGGAGACGCTGCCGTGGACCAGGCTGTGCTGCCCTATCCCCACCAAGGTATTGTTAAGCTCTCCCTCCCACACACTGACATGTTGACACACGACTCGGCTACATAAGGAATGCCTGTCAACTGAAGGAGAAGTTTCGCTCGCAGACTGTGTCATTTTGACTGGTTTGTGAGAACCACTGGAAAAAAAGGCACATACGTGTTGCTGGAGCAGTTGTTACATGTTGACTTTTCCACTGCTGGCAGGTGGTAAAAAGATATAGATGAAGTGAGTTTGAAGAGAGATACCAGTGTGTTAGTTGGTGTCACATTACAGATTGTCATTGACATTTTGACTTCAGGAAGGCGATTTAAGCTATGTATTAATGACAGTGCTTTAAGTTTACCATTGAATCACTGCCATAAGCTCCATTGCTTTGTACAGAAATGAAGTCAGTAGTAATCATCAAAGTGACCTTTTTATTTAACATTAGACTAACATGAAGACAAAAAAGACCCTTGTGTTACCTGCAAGTTCTAAAGACTTTCTCCAAAGAGGACTGCTTTTTCTAGTCCTGAAGCATTCATTGGTAGGCGTTTAATTAAAAAAAGTCCCTTTGAATATGCCAGACGATCTAGTGACATTTACAAGGATTTACCCGTAATACTGCTTTACTGATTCATTCCTGTTCATTTCAACAATCTTAAAGTAGTTCTGTTCACCTTTTGTTCACTTCCTGATTACGTTCAGGTTCTGTACACAGGTGATACATACTGTGCATTGTGAGCTACAGCTAGCTCAATATCAATGTTGGCTTTCAGTGATAAAATGGAAAATGAGAGCTGGGTCCCTTTCTTTAAGAACGAGATTATTAGACTTACATTATAGATGTGGAGAATTGATTAACATGTTTGGGTGATCAGGTGTTGCTTAATGCGTGCACATTATAGCATATACCACTTTTTAGCACTTTATCCCAGACTACATGTATAAAGCTATAAAAGGGTAGACTTGCTTGTTGCTTTTGCCACTGTTATAGTCAGCTACTTTTTTTTTTTTTTTTTTTTGGCTTTTTAACTTCCAGTTAAATGCTTCACCTAATATTTGCTATTTCGAATTACATATTTTTTGAAATTTGTGTTGGTTAATTATGACAAATATTATCTTTCACAAAAAAAAAACAAGAAAAGTTCTTTTTTTTCTTTTCTTTTTGGTGATTTTTATAATTCTGGCGATAAAGGTCAACTTTATGAAGTGTTGACTTCGGGAACCGTTCTTTTTCCAGTGGTTTCAGGGGTGACGTCACTAATCCGTGTTCTTTGCGTACATCTCCCATCTGGGATGTTATTCGTGTAAAACAGACATTAAGCACACAATTTAGTGACGTCATGTCTGAGTCTATGGGAGAAAAGCGGCTGGCTCCTCTTTTAACCTGCCTCACTGGATCACAAAATACTGCATTTTTTTGGGTTGTGAAAGTAATCGCATGCTCCTCGTTTGTAACTGTGTTCACGAAGGTCCCCCGGGTGTGTTGGCGGCGCCGTTCGCAGTGCCTGGGATGGGAGCTACTCAACTAACTACATACGGTGCAGCTGCAGCAGGAGGTATGCCGCTAAGATGTTGTTGTTGTTGTTGTTGTGGTGCAAATTGGCCTCGTCCATTGGCACTGCCATTCATTCCTGTTAGCTGATCTCCCAGGGTTAAGGTTCTACTCTGGCTGTAAACGTTTGAACCACCATCTTGAATGAAAACATCTGCTTGTTCTGTTTGCCTTCAAAACTTTTTGAGCACCAGAGGCCTGTGTGTGGCCTGCACAGCAAAATCCATGATAAACTAATCAGTGACTGTCAAAGTCAAAAAAGGTTTACATCAAAGTAAAGTTTTAATTTTAAGAATTTAAAGGTCATTTGTCATCTTCTTTTTTCTCTTTTGTTCTGTTGGATTCAAAAAGGTTGAAGATTAAGGGCCTTCATGTACTGGTAGTGTTAGTGGCATTTCGGCTTTCTTTTAATGATGTGACAGTCGGGTTGTAAATTAATTATTTAAAGTTAATAAACAGAACTGAAATGATAGTATAAGGATGCTGGAAACCGCTACAGGAATGAATGGAAAAGCTACACTAGAGGCTCAGTTTTGTAGACAGTTGTACACATGTCCATATATCATATATAAATATTTTAATATTTATATATCTGTATATATTGGATTGCATGGCGCGAGTCAATTTACATGCATTTGTGTTCACTAACCACTTGCTTCAATTTTATAAGGGTTTAGAAAGGCACGTCATCTTACACAGAAGTCAAATGCTTGCAAAGTTTTTGTGGAATTTTTGGAACTGGAAATGCCTTTCTAAATTCCTGTATGTGTACTTCTAGGCTAACAGGTATTTGGTGTTAACCTATGGGGTGTGATATGTTTGGGTCTAATTATAGTGTTTTGATGGCAATAGTACAAGCTAAGTTTACATGGTTCAGTGTACACAGGTATTTTCTCACAGTATATTTGACCGTGACTAGACAACGATAATCAGATAAATGTTCTTCCTTGATCTTGAGAATTTATGGTAGATTATATAAGTTCCGTCAACTGCATAGCCCATCCTCTTAACACAAACCTGTCATAAATTTCTAAGCATGAGAGCGTAGCACAGAATATAGACATGTCTGGAAATAACAAATAAGTGTTCAGGACATCTGAAGACAGGAGTGATATTTGAATGCCACCCATGTAGGTGAAAATTAACTTAGAATTAGTATTCAGCAAAGAAAAAAGAGCTTAGGTGCTAGAAAATCTGAGAGAAATAGAAAAAAGGTACTTGCCTAGCCGTGATGAACCAAATTTGTGCAGTTTAAACCTCCACCCTGCTTGCATGCCAACAGTTCACTATTAGCACACTTGTAGCAAGCTTATAGCATACCATTGCTATAATAGGCATCATCAGCTGAGTATGAAAAGCTGTTTCTGTAGTATGTGAATATGATGTTAAGATATGTAAATGAAACATCTGTAATCGTTCTGTTGCCATTCCACAGGTGCACTCCTGGTGCACCACTGGCAGGCCAGTGAATGTTTATTGAGGTACAAGTACAAAAGTTATAGCCTGATCTGTACTGTAAGCACATCTACTTGGGGTAGATAGCATATTTTTTCACATTTTCCAAAATACGACGCAGCTTATTTAGGAGGCATTCTCAGAAGAAAAAAAATCATCAATACATTTTAGATTTCCAAGAAGCATTTCTGTGAAGAAAATTTTATGAGTGTGAAATTACATCAGAATTTACATGGTTATGCACAGCTGAATGAACTTACGATTTGGCGCCAAAATTATCTTTCAGCAATACAAACAAATATTCTAAGCTTACTCCTTGAGCTAAAAACATAGAGTACCCATTAAAAAAGAAAAGAGGTTTATAATGACATAATAAACGGCAACTGTACAAGTACATGTACTTTTAGGGAATCTGAAATAAATTTTGAAATGACAGCATTGTGCCCAAAGGGGTGTAATTCTCTGTGTCACTAGTGGTGTGGTATACCTAGATGAGCAGCTATTGAAGTCTCTTTTATGTTAAATAACTCCCAAATGAACTGTTCAAAGCGCTGAATGTTGCAACTATGCCAGATATATTAAAACATTTGGAAAGCTATTTGGGTTGGGGAGGAGTAATGTTGTTGATAATGTTGATAATGGTTGGCTTGGCATTGAGACTTAAAATTTCTTAAGCTGTGGTGCTGGTCCCAGCATTATCTGCAGGAAGCCTAAGCAATTTTCCCCTACCCCCCGCTCTCGCTCTTTCCCCTCCCCAGTATCCCAAGGTGCCCTCTATCCAATTTGCTCAAATTAAAGAGCCTGATATACTCCTGGAAGGAAGATAACGGGTTATGATGACAAGTAGTTTTGTGCTGTAGTTGAATGCTTTATCTTTGTTTTCTTTTTTTCCTGATTTTCTCCCGAATTATGCAGCCTTTGGTGGCTTGCCTAGTGGTAAGTTTTGTGCTTCTTTTTGCCTGTCTCTACTCTGTAGATCTCACGGTTGTGTCCTTTCTATCTCATTTCTTCTCTTGTGCCCCTCGGTAGAATTCTGTACACATTTTGCATTGTATCTCACATATTTATGCCTTTTCTACTTTTTTTTTTTGTTCTCCTTACCTAGGCATGCTGTTAATGTGTTCCATTTTGTAGACCAATAGTTATCTGTATTGTTAAGTTTCCTGTGTTTTTACTGGACACAGAAAGGTATGGGGTACTCCGATCACGAATGGTTTTACGTTTTCTTCATTTCAATACCACAGGGAATATATCATCAGATTAATGCAATACGTACAGGTTGTCATGATTAGAAGGAGGTTTGCTGTTGAAACATTCCAGTAGGCTTCTGTTAAGAAGCCATCATTTTGACATGGTTCCATTGGATTGTCATGATTTTAACAGGGTTCTATCAGAATGTCCTCATTTGGACATGGTTCAATAAGAATGTCATTGCTTGGTTATGGTTCAATGAGAATGTGATCATTTGGACATGGTTCCATCAGAATGTCTTCTCGCCATGGTTCCACTAGAATGTCATCGTTTGGACGTGGTTCCATCATAATGTCATCACTTGGACAAGGTTCCATTAAAATGTGATCATTTGGACATGGTAACATTAGAATGTCATCATTTTAACAGGCCTCCATCTCAAAGTAATCGTTTCAGCAGGTTTCACAATTTTATTTCAACACGATTTTCACATTTGATCGGGTGTTTTCACGCTCATGTCAGTTTTGTAAGATGGCTTTAAATGAAGGAGCCTAGTATGGATAGATCTAAATGCTTATGAGCAGCATTGCAATGTTTAATATTTTGTTGTAAGAAGTTGATCTTCAATTCTATACTTAACCAGGAAAAATAATTTTATGATTGAAAAATTATGGAACACTGATAAAAATAGATAAATTTCTACAGAGTTACATGTAATTTCTATTCTTCAGTCATATGATTCTATGATTCTATTCATCCCCCCAAAAAATAATAAATAAATAAAACGGACATGTTAAAGCAAGATTTGTAATTTTGTAAATTTGGCATCTGCTCTGCTCATTCTGCAACACTTAATTGAATGCATGTTGTGATATGGCACTCGATATTGTGATAAGGCTGCGTTCACTTTGACTAATTTCTCTCAGTGCACCTCACATACTGTAAACCATGGTATTGTCTGGGACATGTGATTGTTACTCCTGCACGGACACACTTCTTTGTGTGTCCACTTTCCTAACAAACATGTATCTTTAGAATAATTGTCATATGCTAGTATCACAATGAACTTTTCTACAATCGGTAGTGTCTTTTTCTTTTCTTTTTTTTTTTTTGGCTTCGGTTAAACATTTATAATATCTGTAATATTTCGCGGACATGAATTTCTCTAAGTAAGAATTTAATTTGATTTTTATGTGGGGTGCTATGTACATGTATTTGTGATAAAATTAACTGTGTAAGTCTGCTGTGTAAAGCATGCATTAATACTTTGTGACGGAATAGCTATCTTTTAATACCTAACCTCTATTCCTTTGTTAGTATTCACTGATAAATACTGTGATTTGATGTATCATTAAGGTATTCTGTGAAGTTTTTGATTGAAACTATGCCATGTTGAATGCATGTACTGATGAAGATGCTGTTAATATCTTGGTGACAACCACAAACGATCTTGTGTGTACATATTAGATGTAAGTAAAGGTGCTGAAAAGATGTGTACATCGTTTCGAAAAAGTTATTGTTGGTAACGGTAACAAAACATTTCCAAACGGTCTTTAGTTTCTACGTTATAAAACCTCGAAGGTGAGAAAGCTAGATGCAGACGCATATTGTATGAATTGCTGTATTTTTCGTCATAAGTTTGTCAGAAGGACTGTTTTTTTCTTCATAAACACTTAGATGTTTTTAGTGGGCACTTTGTCTCACAAGGACAGAAGTGACTACATATTGATTTGCTGTGATGAAACTTGACGGTGCAACTTTTTTTTTTGCATAATCTAATGGTTGGTCATTCCTGTTTTCAGGTCTCAATCCCCCGTTAGCCCCGGGAGGGTTTGGCATGCAGCAGGCGATTGGTGCGGCCGCCCAGATGGGTTTAGCGGTACCCACAGCTGGGAGCAGTGTTGTCCATGTATCTAATCTGGATGAAGAGGTATGCCCCCTTCGCGGAGTTGTCTCCCTCTGATTAACAGAGAACTGTATTCTTTACAGGCCCCGCCCACCTGCTGTCTTCTGTTCTTCCCCCACATGTCTGACTGACACCTGTGTCTCAGATGTTAACGATCTTCCCTGTTATATCATGCTATCTGTCACTCTAGCCATATCCCCGCCCAACTACTTCAATCACTACCCCCTCAACACCCCCGCCCCTCCATAAACCGTGCCCTACCCTCATTAAACTACGTGCTGAAAAAATGAAACCATGCTCCACTCCAAATTAAAATGTTCACAATCCTGATGTCCATTTATGATCACTCTTGAGTTCCATATATTTCTGTCACATCAAAATATGAAGAAGATAATATTATATAAGATTTGTTTTCCGTGTACAGAAATAAGAAAACCAGAAAAAAAAACAACAGAAATAAAACTCATTACTGATGTCAGTTTTCAGCCAAATCACTGATTGACTGACAGTGGGAATGGGATTTCCTGGGTCAAATCCTGTAGCCTTGATCACATTGGAATAAAAATGCTCAGTACCTATAATTCTTTTTAGCCTATGTGTAGCTTCTGCCAGTCAGTGATGATTCTGTTTTCCTTTTAAGCCTGTTGGCTCTCATCCTTGGCTAACATAAAGGTGCTTATAGAAATGTTGGTGGTGCACATGTTCTGGTGACGTGATCATGTCATCTAATCCTTTTGGCTGGCCCACTGATTGACGGCTTGTTTGCCTAGCTAGCTATTTTACCTTTCGCTAACAAGTTCTGTTATTGTGTGCATACTTGTCTAACCAGCATTCGACACTCTAATAGAGGTTCATTCATGCAAAACACTTTTCAGCAAGGTGTACATACAGACGATCACACAGCCAAATCCCAGCCCCCAGCCCATCCACCCCTTCCCATCCCACACTGTATACATGTACACGCAGAAGTGGGCAGGGAAAGCAAACAGAAGTCACCTTATGGTTATTCTCAACTTTGTATATGATAACAATATGATAACAGTATGATGTGGCCTTTGCTTTGTGTCTGCATAGCTTACTAGGAGCAGAAAATTGCAGATTTTCAGAAAAGTGTTAATAAATAATACATATTTACTTATTTATTTATTTGTTTATTGTAACTTGTATTTTGGGATTCTCTTATTTGGCCATACTGTGAGAACAGCTATAGCCTCCTAGTAAGCTATGACTGCCGTGTGTCAGTACATTGCTAATACTCGTATAAGTACATGGGCTGCATGCTTATTTTAGAACATCATTGTACAGCGCTCATTAACCATCACAATTATAGCAATTATAGCAAATCACCTATAATTTCATGGAAGTTTTCTCCAACTAATCGTCCTGCTGTACTTAGTGCGTGAATAGCGATGGGAATTATTATGTGATTAAGGGTAATTAATGCATAACTTAACACGATTTTTCACCAGCAAATCACCCTTCGGCGCTACAGTTCGTAATGCAGGGAAACTACATCGTGAAAACTTCCATGCAGTTATAGGTGTTTTGTGGTACTGTACACAGCTTGCTTTGTTTCAATGTTGTGATGGAAAAGTTAAATGTTCTTGAAAGAATTTGCGTAATAGAAATATGGTAACTGCTTTTTTTTTATATGGATTTTCTTAATGCTTTGTACTTTGAGAAATGGCCTGCTTAAAATGCTCCTGGCATATTTTCATGATGATATTCTCCTGTTGTTGTGTTGTCGTTGGCATATCATCGTTAAAATCAGATGTTGCTGCTAATTATACTGGTTAATTATGTTGAACTGTCTCAAATTTAATGCTTATTGCATATACAAAGTATGATTGGGCGTATAAGCACGAGTGTACCGCAAACTTCTCAAATATATTTTGGATATGTGTGAAGGAACCATAATAGTGTTGGGTGTTGGAAGGACTGTAGCTAAGCTTGGGGTGGGGGGGTGGGGGGTTAGAAGGTCTGTTAGAAAGTATACAGTGCTGTTATGGATGCAAAAGTTTGAAAATTAGGCACCTATAGCATGATATTTTAGACTTTTTAATATTTCTGGAAACAGCACGTTATTTCAAGAATGATTGAGAAGTTGGAGGTATATAGCGGAAATGGAAAACAATATTATTTCTTACTTTAATGTGATTGAAATCTTTTTGGAGTGGTATTGAATTGGTGTGAAAAGTGAAGTTGAAATTAAATGAGGATATATTAAAATGGCGAGCGAAAGGGTATGTATCCGTTGAGTGCGATGTTGACAATGCCCTAACTGTCTGGGCATGCTTACAAAGCTTTAACTGACTTTCTGTGTGACTTCACTCGTGCCGCAGGGGGTTAGTCTGTAACCCTCAGTGGCAACATTGCTGTGTGGCCAAGCCTGGGACAGGCATGCCAAGGGAGACTACTGTTGCGTAGCATGGTGGAGTTTTTCTGTCATAATACATGTATTTGATTGTGCTCCTCATCACATTAACCAAATCACTGAGATTTCTCCACTAATCCCGCTGTTCTATGTGAAGTAACATGAGTGGTTTGGCATTGTGTATATAAGAGGAGGCTGCAGTAGGTGGGGGGTGGGGTGGGGGGAGGACATGGAGGGCACGGATACTGAAATAAAAGCCTGTCTTGAACACTCCACGTAGGCCACTCCCTGTCATGTGACAACTGTCTGTGCCTCACCCAGTAGAGATAAATGGCCTTTCTACGGTGGCTCGTTTGTGCCACTGTCAACTTGTAGATCTGTCTGCAGTGTTTAATAAAGAAGATGACAACCACTGATTTTCCCATGTTTTTCTTTTTTTCCCATCCCACAATTTCTGCTGGTGTACTCCACGTGGACTCTCTGTTCGCTCACTCGGACTTTCCTCGCTCTGCTCTTCCCTGTTGCTCTGATTCTAGATGGTCACGCCCGATGCTCTTTTTACCCTCTTTGGTATGTTTTTATGCACTGTTTATTTCGACATGTTTTTTTTTCCCTTAGTCTCATTCAAAGTAGAGAAAAATTAACCACATATTAATACCGTAAGAAAAAAAAAGTTTTTTTTTTTCTGGATTCATATACCTATTATCTAATGCCTTTGGTGTTTGGAAGCTGAACATTTCTGTATTGACTGGCCAGACTTCCTGTGTATCTGTAGTAACAAAACTCTTTGTCTGCCAACCAACATGGCTACAAGGTGACTTCCTGTTTTGCATAACATAATGTTGCCAAACTGCTTCCATGCTGTCTACACGCTCTGGTCAGTTTGTTGTCAAATTATCACATACTGCATGGATATGTAAGTGTATATACATGTATGTATATCTGTTAACAGAAAACTTTGGCATGAACACAATTTAACTTACGGATAAATCGGTGAGAGGGATAGGGAAAGGAGACTTGTCACTTGGACTGATGTTGCTCTCTGCTGGATGAGATAGCTCTAGAACAAAACAGCTTTGTAAACGCACCATTATGTGTTTTGTTAGCAGTTTCAACACGTACATGCCTTCTAGAATTTGAAGCATGGTCATCCTGTAAGCAGTAGCAAACTGTAATCTTTCCTTGGACATTTTCACTATGTTCTGATTTCCCGCTTGTGTAGGTGTCTACGGCGATGTTCATCGGGTGAAGATTTTGTTCAACAAAAAAGATAACGCGCTTATTCAAATGGCGGAGCCACATCAAGCACAACTTGGTAAGCTTTTATGTCATTTTGGTTTTATACTCAGTCAGAGACCCATGTTCGAAATAATTCTGATGATAATCGATGGTTTATTAAGTTAGTTTGTGAAAATGTACATAAAAAAAATCTTTGATGTATTAAAACTTCTTTGTATCAGTGGCTCTCACTTTTCAAGGGTTCATGGTACTTGTGCTTATTGAAGCATGTCTTCCTTCAGTAAGGTTTGCAGGCCTGGAAAAGTCTGTCATTAACTTGCCAAAGGTTGGTGGTTTACCAAAAGCATTCCCAGTTCTAGAAATTGAAAAATTCTTGAATATGATGTTAAACAGTAATCAATCTGCCATCACCTCGGGAACAGTGAAAATAACCTCGCCTGGGCGTGGCATGTAGAGTGAAATTCTTTGACCCTGGTTTTGACTGTGTATTTACATATGTTAATTTCACATGTTGTTTGTCGGCAGCCATTGCCCATTTATCTGGGGCTCGTGTATGGGGTAAAGCCATCCGGGTGATACAGTCCAAACATTCTGTGGTACAGATGCCTAAGGAAGGACAGCCAGTAAGTCCTGTGAAGAAACGAAATAAAGACTGTCTGGAATACTTATATTTCTCATCATTTTCCAATTCTCCTAGTTAGATTTAAATATTTATGGTTTGGAACAGGAAAACATAAATTCCACACGGCACTTCATTTCAACACTTTTACGGAAATATAAAGTGCTTCTGTGTAGCATAATTGTCATGGGATGTGCCAAAACGAAGTTACAACATACGAAAATGATGGAGGGGAAATAGTACAAATTATTGTTGGATCAGAGTCTGCTGTTTTATAAGGATAGCCTGTCAAACCAAGATGGTAGAGTTTGCTCCTGTTTTTGTAGTATTGACAAAGTTATCTCCCCTTCTCAAGATATCGTGTGATGGCAGAGGAAGATCATAGATGTCTCTGAATGATGATAATTATAACTGATTTTCACTTCAGACAAATCTGAAGGTATACAGGAATGAATTTTCATGTAAATCTTTAGTCAACCAACCTTGATTATTTTTGTCAACCTGTGATCAATATGTTTTTGTTTTTTATATTTACAGCAAGATGCAGGACTAACCAAAGACTTCAGTAACTCACCTCTTCACAGGTTTAAGAGGCCGGGGTCAAAAAATTGTCAGAACATCTACCCTCCCTCAGCTGTCCTTCATCTGTCCAACATTCCGTAAGTGGGTAGGCTAATAACTGTGTGTATGGGTTAAGCAGCTGGGAAGCAGGCAGATTCTAAGTGAAAGTACTCTTAGTTGCCTTAAAATTCGCATGATAGGGGATAGTAAAGGTCATAATATATTTTTTCACTGGTGGTTAAAATTTGGAATTTTAGGTCAGATACATTACTTTCCAACCCTAATTCCTCAACTTTTCCAACCCTAACTCTTCAACTTTTCCAACCCTAATTGCTCAGCTTGTTCAGCCATTTCTGCCACATATATTTTGAAACATTCTGAGAGAACTATGGAGGCGTCGAGAAATAATCGGCACAGGTTTGTGAAGCGTGCATCTTTTAGTTTTTCATAATAATTATATGAATAAATTCCACTGAAAACAGTGCTGTAGAGGTCAAAAAGGCCGAAGATATACAGTGTATCTCTAAACAGTAAGATTTCGTCGGGATAAATGTGTATACCTTCATTTGTTGCTGAAGGTATAGTTCATAAACCACTTAAATGATTTTGGTTAAAATGGATGTACCTTGATATGAGATTGTGCCTCTAAAAAGCAAGATTATTTAGTATAGGGAACGGGGAAACTGTCTCTTGATCTGTTTCTTGGTGAGGACTTCTCCCAGCTTTAAAGAAAGTTCATGAATTTGGTGAGGTTTTAATAAATATCTTTTGATGTTCTCTTTCTGCAGAGCTTCAGTCACAGAAGAACAAATTCAGGAGGCCTTCGCTAAACATGGCACTGTTAAAGGTTTCAAATTTTTCCCGTAAGTTTCAGGTTCTTTTCTCTAAAAAAAAAGTGTTGGTTTCTATGTGAAAAATCATGGATTTACCATTTGTAATCATGGATTTACCATTTGTTATCATGGATTTACCATTTGTAATCATGGGCATTTTGTAAGAGGAATGTTGATATCACCAGAGTACTAGATGCAGCCAAATATCTGCACATATATCTATATATGTAGACATTTTAAGGTGTTTGGTTTGTTAATTTATGAAGGTTGTGATTTATAATTTATAATAATTATAATAAGTGCTGCCAAAAAAAAGGGAAAGAAAACAATTCTGGTCAAATGGCTTAAATAGCGGCAGCTCAGGTGACTAAAAAGACGCATTGTAGATTTGGCTGCTTCTAGATACGTCACAACTTCACAGAAGACAAATTCCATATACATGTACATCAGGGAGAGGCAGTAAATGTCTTTCCCAGTCTCATCCAGCTTTGTTTTTTTGTTTCTTTAAAACTTGAGTAGTATCATACAAGTGAAATACCCTATAAGCTGGCATAAAACTTAAATTAAGTAATCTAGAATATTTTATGCTGTTTAAGGCTGATAGTTGTACATGAGTTTAATAATAATAATGAAGTCAAGGCATCACCATGGAAATGTAACAAAGGTTTCACAAGCTTTTGATCCACATGCTAGGATGTCAGATCAAAAGCTTGTGAAACCTTTGTTTTTCGTTTACGTGGTGATGCCTTGATTTAATATATATAAGTGTTTCAGAATTCAAGTGATAATACAATGACAATGTTTATAATGTCTTTTTACAGGAAAGACAGACGAATGGCTCTGATCCAGATGGCTACAGTTGATGAAGCAGTTATGGCTTTAATAGTGAGTATAATCCCACTATTGCACATAAGTTTTCTTCAGTTTTACAACCTCTCTGGCTGTACGTGGGAAGGTCTGTCAGCAACTGGCGGATGGTCATGGGTATCTCTCGAGCTCTGCCCCGTTTCCTCCCACCATAATGCTGGCCACCATCGTATGAGTGAAATGTTCATGGGTATGGCGTAAAACACAAATCAAATAAATAAATAAATTGTGTACACAGAAATTTTTCATTCTAAATTAAATTCTGTTTCACATGCTTCTCTTGTTTTGCGATGTTTCCATCACTACCATTATGTTATGTTATGTTATATGTACGTATATACATATGTGTGTATATATATATATGTATATGCGGCTATGTTGGAAAAGTTTGTGACATACTCGCATGTATTATTCTGACAGCTCTAACCATAAAGTGGACAAGCAATGCGAAAGCGATACTTCCATTTTTTTCTTCTTTTTTTTTGTTTGAAGTATATAAATAATAAATGTAAATCCCATTTTGATTTGTAGGCTATGCACAATTACCAGCTGATGGATAACCAGCATTTGAGGGTGTCCTTCTCCAAATCCACATTGTGAGCTCCCTGCCTTACCCACCATCATGTGACGCCAGCTGTGACAGCACAGACGTTAGGGAGGAAATCAACAGTCATGATACTGATCGACCAGATTTCTCCCTTGTGTTACTACTGCTGTGGCATCTTCAGGGGAATGTAATATTGGGGGGAGGGGGGAGGGGAGGGGTTGATTTCATATGTTTTTTTTTTTTCCCTCGGTTTTTCTATGTTTATCTTTTATATCGAAATATGATAGTTCTGGGTGAGAAGTGGACCTCGTTAGCAGCTGGTGAAAAGAGTCTTATAATCCTACCTAATTAAAGGCAGCTGGACTGGAGGGTGCGCGTTTGACAAATTAACAAAAAAAACAAAACAACAAAAAGCTAGCCAACCCCAGTTCCAGAGAGAAATATTTATGTGCAAGTGTACCGGTTCAGAGTTCCTCTTTTTCTGGTTGGGGTCCAATATTATATATATTATATAAAAAGAGATTTGCAGTAGTTGGCCGTTAGCTTATCATTCAAGTGCCTTTATCAGCATAAAGGACAAGGAGTGGGTTTGATTTGGGTTAATGCTCAGATCAGCGAGATCAGAGAAGCTGTTGTGATTATCTGTCTTTGTTATGCAGGATATGTATCATCAGACGTTAGCTTTGTTTTTGTTTTTTCCAATTTTTTAATTTTCTTTTTTATTAAATGAAAACGATTGACCTCAAATCTTGGCTGAGAAGCAATTTTGTTCCATGTGTTCATGTATATACAAAAAGCTTACATGTTTGTGAACAAATAATTGAAAAATAAAAAGTTTTAACTGTTCAAATGAGTTTAAAAGAGAAGAAAATGATGTTTTTTGAATCTAAAGTTTATCAGGTGTATTTTTTTGTTAATTTCCCATAAAAATGTTATCTAAAAAAATGTCATTTTTGAAAATCATAATTTAAATGTGTGAGTATTTTAATGAGTAGGGACAGAAAAGGTTTTGAGACGTGAGGAACTTGAGGTGTGGTTAGATTTGTACTCCCTGGACAGATTTCTTAATAGGGTTGGCAGAGAAGGTGAATAGGGGAATGTCAATAGGGAGAGCATGCAGGCGTGCTTTTAAAACAATATAGAACTGAGAGATGGAAGGAAAAGCTGGCTAATCCAAAGCTAACGCCAGATTTAGGAGCTGAGGCAAACTCTGCAGGTATTGTGACGGGATACCCCTCTAGATTTAAAAAGGGGAACTCTGAAATTAAATATTTTAATAGCTTTTATACAGAGAGGTCCAGACCTGGTCTTATGTTGCAGATAATATAGGATGAAGTTAATTTTTTTAAAGTCCTATTTTTGCAATTTTTGGGTGTATGAGGTCTATGAGAACAATTGTATAACTATGAGGTGTGGAAATATATTTTTGCATTTTGAAGATACAGTGGCCGAAAAAATAAATCGTTATTATAAATATGCATCAGAGCGACTCGTTTAAAAAAGAAATTAATTTTTACACATGGTAAATTAGTTTTTCGGCTTTCCATACCTCTGAAATTAATCCTATAAACTGCATTTTGCACACTTTGGTTTTTTTTTTTTTTTTTTTAAAGTGGCAGTATGGAGATAACTTTGTCACGGCTTTGCATGTTGTAAATGATTTCGCTGCCCCTATACCATGACATTGTTTCTTCATGAAATCCGCATGTGTTTTTTTTTTTTTTTTTTTAAAGGTGATGTTAATTACTTTTAGTTATCAGGGTGTGGAGGGAATCCAGAAAAAAGCAGCATTCCATAATAGGTTCTGCTGTCTTTGTTCCGTGAAGTTAGATCTGCTTGTTTTTCTACCTTTTTTCCATATAATATTACACATTCAGGCGTGGTTACATTTTTTTCAAGATTTTGTGCCGAATTTGTTGTAAATTTTAATACTATATTACTAATAGCCATATTTATCTTACTGAACATACTTGTTTTTCCATTGCTGAACCTTGTTTTTTACTCTGCTTACTATGATGATGTTGCCTTGTAGATGTGAGCTGTGGACTTCGATGTTCAGAGATACCTTTACAAAATCATACTTGAACCCAATATCCACATTTGCTGAGCAGTAGTTCTAGATAAGTTTTTGTACAAGCTTTTTATTTCCTGTATTTCTGGCCAACCAAAGATTACTTTTTTTTATTTAGTTTTTTTTTTTTTTTTTTTTTTTTTTTCTTCTTGTTCCATCACTAGTTGAACATCTTGAACGATAGTGGCAAGCTGTCTTTTAAGCTACCTTTATTGTACTATGGCTGATAAAGTTTCTTTCCAAGTGAACAGCTGATACGCAAATTGACTTTTAAATGGACCAGAAATCATTCAATCTCTATGGTGTTTTTGTTGGTTCTAGGCAGTCACTGTATTGTTTACTTCATGTTAAATTTTGTGGGTGTTTTTTCTCTTTCCATGTTCAATGTTTCACCACCTCGTTTTGTGGTATGTTATTATTATCTGTATTGAAAAATGTGACTGAAACCACCCCTTTGGTCTAGTCCACTATGTGAGGACTTCTCGGCCTTTCAAGGGAAATGATTGGTCAAATGTTAATCCAATCAGAGAAACCTCCCACCCACCAGGGTCATGCTCCACCACTTTTGACCTGTCACAGGCTTTGATTGGCATGTTAGTGGAGACATTGTGTGTTTTGGTCAGAAAGTCCAGTGTAGAGGTGTAAACAGTAGATCGCACCCTGATGCCGCCATGCTCAATACATTCAGGGTCTTCACTGGTTGTTGTTGTTGTTGTTGTCAATGGTGGGGAAAGTCAGCAAAGATCAACTGGTGGGTAGAGTATGTTCTTATGTGCCTATGTGGAAAGGGAACAAAACCAACTAATGATGGTTTTTTGTAGCTTTTTTATCAACATTTACATGTTTAAAAATTTTATTTATTGGTGAAAACTACCCAGAAGGCCTTGTGTTTTGGAGGCCCTTCTGCCAGTGTTGACATATTAAAATTTAACTAAAGCAAGTTTGTTAAGAGAACATATTGGTTTATAATTGATATTCTGTAATTATAAGTCAAAAAAAAAAAAGTAATTAAACATTTTGTAACAAAACTGTGAAGTCTTGCTGCCATTTCCATGATTTTTATTTTTGTATCTGACTGCTTGTCATAGTACAGACAGAGGCATCTTAAAGTCTTAGATGCAGCCATCTTGAAAATAATGTCTGTAATAATTGAGCTTTAAAACAGTCAACAACATTCTATCACTTCTGCAGTCTTGGTTCAATCTTCTGTTATACACTGGTGTAACATGCTTTCATTACTTACTGATTCTGTTTTCTGTCTTTTCTCGTCTCTGGGCAGTGAGTGTGTGTGTGTGTGTACTGGCTCGGTGCACCATCATGTTGTTTATCTGTACTGATTCAGCTGCTCTTGTATAGGTACTGCACATTAAATAGTCTTGGTGTATTATTAATAAAACTGTTCCTCTCTCATCTGTCTGCCTTCAACTCTCACTTCTCTACAACCTTAGTTTTGTCTTTTGTTCTCCTCTCTCCTTGTGTTACTCCTTTACTTGTGAAGTTCTCTCATGACACATTTCTCAGTAAAGTGCTAATTAACACAAGTCCCTACTGCTGACTGTTTTGCCAGCTCCTCACTTTGCCCTGATCCCAGTGTAACCCATAGACTGTGTAATGCCCATTAAACCTCGTATTTCCTATACTAGCCTATATTTTGCCAGCTCACACTATGGCCCGAAAAGTGTGTAATGCACATTAAAATGATGTCTTACTCTACATGGTGTCAGCTTGCAGCATTTCCTGTGAGATGTGTAAATATAGGGTCTCCTACACAACATTTTGATAGCTCTCCATATTTCCTGTAAAGTGTGTAATGCTCATTAAACCTTGCATTTCCTACACAAGCCCATATTTTGCCAGCTCACTATTTTCCGAAAAGTGTGCAATACACAGACGGTCTACCCTACTCTCCTAATATTTTGCGAGCTTGCAGAATTGCCTGTTAAATGTGTAAATTTACTCCAACCCTATATTTGGATAGCTCACCATGTTTCGTGTGTAATACTTGTTCAAACAATTTCTTCATCACTTATATTTTGATAGCTGACCATGTAGCTCTGTTCACAACGTTGCCCTTAAAGTCTCTCTATATACATGCCCTTGCCCCATCAGCAGTGTTACCCAGGTGTAATAAATTCCCCGCAGGCTCCCACTCACTGTATGATGCCTGCTCATACATATAGAATTACATAATAATCTATAACACTCTCAGTCACAGGAATATTTATACTGCTCACTGAATGTTTTCAATGATATATGTAATATTTAAATTTAAATGTGATGTTAGATGGGCTATACTAGGCAGAGTCAAAGAGACATCTACCTAAACCAAGTGTAGGCGTTTACATGTACATACTTATAGTTTGGACTGCTTTGTTGTAGGCGGGAAGGAGTTCTACTTGACAAGTTCCCAAGCGCCCTTAGATCGTGTAATAGCATTCTCAGAAACAGGTTTTCATAGACTAGGTAATGGCCTGTTCATAACCACTGTTGCTCATATAATTTATATGTACTGGCTCACATATCACATAATTTATACAATAGCTCATATTGCTTTTGTTACACTCCGTAATAGCCTACTCTTATGTATGCAGTGTGCCCGTCAAACCCTCTGTTTTTCCACACAGTCCCCCCCCCCCCCGCCAAGTATGGATTCTTTCACCATATTATCTTTGTGTACATTTAATGTAGCTCTTGCCACCAGTGTGTACTTTTAGCCATACATGTACATTGTGTACATTTACTCTAACACAGTTCTTCTACTCCACACTTACTCAAAATGTTACTTTTACAACTTTTATGACATTACTTCCACAACTGGGAAAAGTTGTTGGAAACTTTAAAACGCCCCTGTCTTTGACTTCTAACTACAATGAAGACAAGGTGCGAAATCAATCTTTGCCTTGGACAGGGAGTTTGCAGATTCCCCACTCTGCTTGTTCATCCCTCCAGTTTCCTCTGCCCACAAAAATTTCCCAAAAGTTTAAAACGTCTTGAGAATGAGAACGACATTAAATGAGTAACAAAAAAATATATATATATCTATATATATATATATATATATATATATATATATATATATACATGTATATAAACAACATAGCAAGCTTGACTGCACAGTGTTTACAACATTGGGTGTCAAGGTCACTATGCTGAAGAAAATCTATGGTTTGTACAATTCCACAACCATCTACAAATGACTGGCATTGTACACATTTTGGCTGATGCACGAGTATGGCCAGAACGGAGTGGTTTGGTTTACTTGATTGGTTGGGAAGGTGGCCAGATTTATGAGATTCGTGCTAAGTTTATTCAGATGCATTCAGAAAACTCCTTCATGGAAGGAGACACACCACTTACCACAAGCCCTTGATGAAGAACGGGGCCTCCGTGGCTCAGTTGGTTAGCGCGCTAGCGCAGCGCACTGACCCAGGAGTCTCTCACCAATGCGGTCACTGTAAGTTCAAATCCAGCTCATGCTGGCTTCCTCTCCGGCCGTACGTGGGAAGGTTTTCCAGCAACCTGCGGATGATTGTGGGTTTCCACCCACCATAATTCTGGTCGCCGTCGTATAAGTGAAATATTCTTGAGTACGGCGTAAAACACCAATCAAATAAATAAACCCTTGATGAAGAATATACTAAGATTGATTGATTGATTGATTGTGGCCCGGGGATCTTGGGTGCAGGAAACCCGAGTACACGTAGTAAACCACGAACCACTGGCAAGCTGTACTGGAACAGTTTGTCATCTGTGACAGATTTCATCAGTGATGTAAGGCAAGTGGTTTCCATGGAACTTCATGTAAAACTACACGCAAGAGCGTGGTCCACTACTTGTCGCCCTGAAAGCAGGGGAATCATGAAAAGTCCTTGTCTGAAAACAGTACAGAACCTCTGCCTAGTGTGACTGAGGGCAAGCACTTTGCCTCAACCCATTCCTAATAATGTACTGTTTCAGTTATTTATTTGATTGGTGTTTTATGCTGTACTCAAGAATATTTCACTTATACGACGACAGCCAACATTATGGTGGGAGGAAAAAGAATGCACTTAGACGGCTAATTTATAACTATCACTCACTGTGTTTGGGTAGGAATGAGTTTTATTTAAAGAAACAAAAAATACATAATAAACAAACTGAACATCACAGATGTGTGTTCTGGAATAAAGAAGAAATCACACAATGAAATGTCTGACAATGAATTACTCTCATGACTAAATCTTCCCTGAATGTTGAGTAGAAGTGTGGTCTCTGTCTTCAGCCCCATTACAGCTGGTCTCAGATGAACATGTAGAAACATCGTAAAACTTAAGGTGCTGATGGCGCAAAACCTGCAGGTAGATGAAACATCACAAATTTCAGTATGAGTGCTTTTACAAAAACTGAACTTGCCAAACAACATCACTGACTATATTCTGCATCCCAATGATGACTGCTTTAAAAGAAAATGGTCAAGCCATTACTAGTGCTTAGCATAATACACAGGTGACACAAAGTCTTGACTTTTCATTTCATATTCCCAGCTGAGCAATCAAAATATACTCATAACCAAAGATCTGTCTAAAAATAATTAGCTTAGTTAAAAGACAGTGTTTCACACAGATAATTTCTTATTTTGATTTATATTGGTAAAAAAAAATATGAAGACTTTGCTGCTTTTGATCCAGTTTTCATCAGAAATATGACATACCTCATTACCCCAGCTGATCCAGCCAGGACGGAGATTTCTGGCAAACAGTTCCAAACAATGAGGCTTTTCATTACAGTAATCAGTCAATAGAGCTGAAACCAAGCACAGAGTAGCCACAATAGTTGTATCTAGTACTTCATAGCAGGCGAATAACAGATAAAAATTGTTTTCAACCCCATATTTCAGAATATTTTTTACTTGTGATGGTGTTCAGTTTTATGGGTAGAAGTCACCAAAGAGCCCAAGGCACACCACAAACATGAGGTGAAGCTATTGACTACCTTACCCATGTGTGGCATAAAAATATGCACACCATATCTGTGGATGACAAGTTGTCTTAATGACTCCACAAACAGGCCTTATATGTGCCTCTGACAGCTTATTGTCACCCAGGTCCCACAAACAGTGAGAAACAGAGAGAGCAGAGGAAGCTCACAATTTCCATGTCCAAGGCTGGGATTGAACCCACACCTAGTCAGTCTTAGCAACTGAAAGACAAGCACCTATTCCACCACTTACATCAAGGCTACCAAGTTACTGTATTTTTCTTACCCATCCAACAAAACAATAGATATATTTTCAGTTTTCACATGAAAAATCATGGATGGGTCAAAATGTAACACTGCATGTGATATACATGTGCATACTAACACACTTCTCATCTCTCATAGGTTATCTAAGACTTTAAAAGAGGAAGTTGTAACTTCTTCACTTGGCATTCAGCATGAAGGGGATAAAGCAACAACTGGTTGACCAGTATCAGTATAATTGCTCGGGCGGGGCGACTTTCTTGCCCCTCGGTAAGTCGTCTCATTGAAGCAGCACTATATAAAAGAGTGGTGGAAATCCGTCTGCAACAAGGAGGCACATTACACACACTCTAACGACTCCTTCGTCGTTGTATGACTGAAAAGTTGTTAAGTACAATGTTAAAGCCCAAGCACTCACTCACTCTCATATGTTACAATAATTCAAAAGCAGGTGGTTACCATCTATTGGGGGCTTCTTTGAATGAAGAATGCAAGGTACACTCATAACAACTTTATCCTCAGGAGGACTGCCCAGTGGATTGTCTGTCCGCTCAATGCCATGGTGATTTGGTTGATACCGCCCTAATATAAGACTTTCATAGGGTTTTTTACAATGTGATGCAAGACCAGTGATTGGTTCCCCAGCCACAGTAACCTGTAAAAAATTTGAAATGCCTAATATCAGACTTTCACAGGGTTTTTTTACAGTGTGATGCAAGACCAGTGATTGGTTCCCCAGCCACAGTAACCTGTAAAAAATTTAAAATGCCTAATATCAGACTTTCACAGGGTTTCTTACAGTGTGATGTAAGACCAGTGATAGGTTCGCCAGCCACAGTAACCTGTAAATAATTTCAAAAAAACATTTCATAAGTCGATGACATGGCATAATGCAAACAAAGCACTAACAGTCTGACACATCGCTTGACTACAGTACAGCAAACATACACATTACACTGGTGATTTTCAGCATGAACTGAATCACTAAGAAGCCTATATAAAATTTAACTGAAGTGAGAAAGCTGATCATAGTGCATAAGCACTTGTGACTTCAATGATTAATGTACTATGTAAGTACAAAATTATTTATACATTTGGCCACTGAATAATGAAAATTTAGCTGTGTCACTCAGAGTGATCAAATGGTTAAAAGTTCCAAACATTTAACAACAAAGTATTTTGCTTGTTTTTTTTTTTTCTTTTTTTTTTGTGGCTTGTTGTTTTGATTATCCCAATTATCTAAAGGCACTGTAAAAATAAACTCTGTTGGAAGGAAGAATCACAAACCTAAGCGTCCCAAAAGTAGTATAAAACAGGATAATAGCATGTGGAATGGCCACGAAGGGAGACCACTCTCAAGCTAATGGGGATCAAGGGCGGCAACTCTTGCAAGGCAACCTAAAACATTGCACCGACTTACACGAGCAAAATTTCGTATCCTCTCATGAAGGCCTTCAACTAAACAGCATACAATAGCTTTTCAATTGCCTGACAAAATGTTTAGTGTGTCTTTATAACACTTTACACTTACTTGATCACAATTACCAACTCATAAGGCAAGTATGAAATTCAGTGGCAGAATTTCCATTTTATTGATTTATTTATTTGATTGGTGTTTTACGCCATACTCAGGAATATTTCACTTATATGATTGTGGCCAGCATTATGGCGGGAGGAAACCGGGGAGAGCCCAGGGGAAATCCACAACGATCTGCAGGTTGCTGGCAGACCTTCCCACGTACGGCCAGAAAGGAAACCAGCATGAGCTGGACTTGAATTTCTATTTTAAAGTCGATAGTTGGAGGCTATATTCTTACCTTCAACCAGTACCAGTCAGCCAGGTGTTTAACTGACCAACGAGGAAACAAAACATGTCTAACATAGTCCTGGTGTTTGTGCTTATTTGTTACCCAGACAGCAAGCAGACACCTGTCACGGGCCAGATCTGGGATGGGGAGATCTTGCAAGTCCCAGTTAGGTAAGGTGTAATACCTGCAGGAAAAATTCAAAGTAGTTAATTTCTTAATTATTTTGTCATTTATTTATTTATTCATTTTATTTATGTATATAAATTTTTCTTTAACAGACAAATATACGTATTTTAATTATATACTAGTACTTCTACAAAAAGGCAGCCAAATAACAGCTTCTTGACCTGAAGCCTTATAAAAATGTTTTCAAGAAACCCACAAATCTTTAACACATGCAGCATACCACAAAAAGTCTATATCATGTACATATACTGTGTTTTCTTGGGGCAGGGTTAGTCCATGCTGCCAATGAAGTATCATGCCGAAGGCACAAGGTCTGACACCCTACCCAACCACAGTACATTGACGCAAGCTTGTATGGCCGCAAGAACATTGAGTACAATAAAAAATTCCCTGACAAATGCTGGGGTTGAACTCCCTCCTACTCGCTCGCGTATCTTGCCACTGTGCCTCCTTTACTACACGTTTTGCTTGTGGAAGACAAGTATCAACCTGACCTGCAAAGCAGGCAGCAACAGGTACCATTTTGTAAATCTTCGGGTTGACCCAACCCAGGTCTGATCAGACATTCTAACCATTAGACCACCAAAGCGATCACTGACAAACCGAAAGAGTGACTTCTAGAAACGTTTATCACAGCTAAAAAACAGCCCTCTCCTAAAGCTTACCACAGACAATAGCTAACAGCTGAGGAAAAATACTCTCAGGGCTGTCAGCTTAGCTGTTTGCTCTTCGTTTTTGGTGAGATTTCTTCCTCTCAAAGTCATGCCACAAATATTTAGCATGTTTGATATTTTATGGACTTGCCAGGGGCAAATTTCACCTTGTGGGGTGACACTGATCTAATTGCTGAGCTGAATTTTTCAGGGGACCAATGAAAAGTCTTGAAAATGTCATATGGGTTCAAGATGGCAGAGGCGCAAGATATGCTTTTATTGATTTTACTGTTCAGACTGCCGTCGATGGCTATTATCAGATCTGGATCCTGAGGCGCATTACAGCGGCGCGTATGCAAGGCTAATTCCATTGGGAACTACTGATCTGACATCATGCAAGTCAGGATAATCTAGCCAAATATCAACAAACTTCTAAAATTATCTAAATGTCTAAAAGTATATCCGTCGTCAATTCACTAGGGCTCAACATTCTGATATCATATGACAAATCAGATCCTTTTTATTGGCTAATACCATTCTTCCTCTCACTTAATAGTTCAACTTCACTTGCACACAGTGAGATTTGCCGATTGCGAATCCATAAAATATCAAACATGCTAGACATTTGTGGCATGGCTGTTAGAGGAAGAAATCACACCAAAAACAACCCACATACGAAGAGCAAACAGCTGGGCAAACAGCTTCGAGAGTATTTTTTCTCAGCTGTTAGTTCTTGTTTGTGGTAAGCTTTAGCTTTCCAGTTACAAACTTACAACAACTGAATGATATCCCTTTGTAGTAATGAAAACTTACATGTATGTCTACCCCTGCATCTAAACTCACATTTTTTTCCTCTTCACTGATTTGTTCTCCCATGGAGGATCCATGACAATTAGATCAAACTTTTCACCATCTGAAAATAAGGATTGAAATAGTATATCACGAAGTAATGCCTTGCTGAAATCACGGGTCAAATTCAATGTGTGCTGCTCTAGAAAGTAAGCATTTTTAATTACTCTCCAACACAAAGTTGACTTTTTTACGATACTCTCCAACACAAAGTTGACTTTTTTACGATACTCTCCAACACCAAGTTGATTTTAGTTGTTACACTCCAACAGCAATATGACCTTTATATTGTGTTTTTTTTTCCACTGAATTCCATGAAATCAGAAACATTTATAACTTTAAGGCCTGTAACGGAGATAGGGTTTCCTGGGTTAAACCGTGCAGCTTTTTACCGTGCAGTCATGTGACGAGGATGAGTCATGAGGTGGGAGGGAGAGTGCATCATGCTGCCAAAGTGCTGCTGCCACTGAAGCATCATGTCGAAAATACCAGACATGATAACCCACCCTTGCTCTAACCTCTCAGTGCTGAGTACCGACCGAGGCAATAACAAGTACCCGTTTTAAGGTTTTTTGATAAGACCTGACCCAGGTTTGATCCTGGATCTTCCGACTTCAAGGCCTGCCACAAGAAGATATATTATATGAATACACACCTACTGATTCCTTGCTGCCATATTCCTTGCTGCCATAACTGTTAAGTACGACGTTAAACCTCAAGCATACATACATACATATACATTCATTCCAATTCATTGACTTTCACCTACAGCCAAAACATAGCCCGTACCTAGTGCACTGATGAAGGATCGGATACCAGCAGCCTGTGACAGACAAAAGCCAGAGTAAGGAGGCACAACATACTGGTGACCATCACACCTGATCACCATAGGGGTAGGTCCCTCGTGTTTGTACAGTGTGTGGCACAGCTCAGGGTAGCTGTAACATTGGCCCGCTGAGAGAACAACTGTTCACAAACACAGGCAAAAAACAATTATAAGTCTTCATGAATATACAAAGTCCCAAATAAATGGATTCCATGCAAAGTCTTTCAATGGTGCATTTTGAAAGTTTGTTTTCTAGCCACCTCGCATCTAGCTCTACTAGAAGCCTGGGATGGAATGTAACTAGAGTTATTCCCCTTGATCCTGTGGTCTGAGTCTCTAATTACTTATTTATTTATTTGATTGGTGTTTTACGCCGAACTCAAGAATATTTCACTTACAGGATGGCGACCAGCATTATGGTGGGAGGAAACCGGACAGAGCCTGGTGAAAACCCATGACCATCTGCAGGTTGCCAGAGGACCTTCCCATGTATGGCTGAAGAGGAAGCCAGCCTGAGCTACGCTAGCACGCTAACCAACTGAGCAATATATTTTATATAGTATCATAATGTATCAGATAACGTATGCCTGATGATTGAATATATTGCATTTTTTTATCGGTTCCATTGAGGTCCCTATGAGGTCCCAATGACTCTATTGGTGAGAGGCTCCTGGGTCATTACGCTAGTGCGCTAACCAACTGAGTCACAGAGGCCTCCTCCGAGACTCTATAACTTACATTTCGTTGTAACATAGTCGACTCTTGTTTAACGCCATACTCATCATGGGTGGAGAAAACCTTGTGTCTGGGGTAATCTTTGGCACATTACTTCCTAAGTGTGACACAGGCCTACGTGTACAGATATGTACATCATACTGTTGGAGAAGTGGTCTTCATTGATTTAATACACTAAGCCAACTGACACATAAATATTGCCTAACACTCACTGTCGTCAATTAAGGTTTCATGAACAGTTATAAAGAACGAGAGAAAATACAAATTCCCTGTCCCAGGCCGGCATTGAGTGAGTGAGTGAGTGAATGCTTGGGGTTTAATGTCGTGCTCAACAATTTTTCAGTCATATGATGACGAAGGAATTCTTAGTGTGTATGTAATGTACCTCTTTGTTGCAGGACGGATTTCCACCGCTCTTATCTAGTGCTGCTTCAATGAGTCGACTTACCAAGGGCAAGTAAGTCGCCCAGCCTGAGTCATTATACTGATACGAGTCAACTGTCCCTTTCATGCTGAATGCCAAGCAAGGAAGTTACTTCCTCTGTTAAAGTTTTAGGTGTGACTAGGCCCAGGATTGATGCTGGATCTACCGCTCCAGAAGCGGACGGCTGGCATTGAACCCCTACTTCATGTGTCCTAGCAATTAGGCAAATATGACATTACAACATAGCAATGAGCTCTCTTTGTGCCATGACATCGATGGTATTTTGCAGTTGAGGGATTATCATGGCATTTTAACAAGGGCAGGTTTATACAATATTGACAAATATATAAATATACTGATATTGACAAAATATCCACAAAAGAGCACTTTAATTTATTAAATTACCTTAAAAATCCACTAAACTAAAATGTATTTTACGAAATGAAAGTCATCGCCTCCCCATGTTAATACACACTTATTAGCCCTCAAGTGAAAAAAAGTGTCAACCACATGGCAGAAAAGGATGTGACTACGAGGTCAGATTTGAAATGTTAAACCACTAACCCAAGCCCCGCTTCCATGGATTAACTGATTCATTACCTGTGGCTAACCCCTCACACACAGGTTCCAGAACATTTCCTACAGACACTGCCATGTCAGACGAGTCTTGTTTAGCGAGCTGTCTGGCCTCTGTGTTGTTGTTGATAGGTAGAGTTGATAACTCTCTGAAATGACCAGTTAGCAGTCCCAGCTTAACCAGAGACTTCATGGCCTGTGAGATGCACTCGGTCATCTGTGCAAAATACACAAGTTTTTTATTTTTTAAGCTATGAATGCAACAGATTTTTTAATTGTAGGACTGCAAAAAAAAATTTTAGAGCATGACTTCAACAACTGTTTTCCTAATATGAACAAATTTTGTACAGCATGAATACAACAAACTTTTTACAGCATGAATACAACAAACTTTTTACAGCATGAATAAAACAAACTTTTTACATCATGAAGACAACAAACTTTTTACAGCATGAATGCAGCAAATTTTTTACATCACGAATACAACAAACTTTTTACAGCATGAGTACAACAAACTTTTTCTACAGTATGAATGCAAATGCATAAAGGTGCATAATAAGAAGATATAAAAAATTTTATGCTTTGTAATAAATTATAACTCATTGCATTCACAAGACTATTCATAGGAAAAAAAGTTTTGATTATCATTTGTCTTCTCATTTCTCCAGAACTTTACATCATGTATAAGGTGTTACAAATTTAAAAACTGGAAAGTTTGAAATGACTAAATTGAATGTCAGTCACATGGACAGATCTGTTTGAACAGAACTTCAAATGTCACACAGAGAGCATCGTTTTTAATCCACCATGTCACGCACAAACTGTTGTTCAATAGTGTATTAGCAGTTAAGCCTGGTATTAACTTTGGTCCAGACTGAAGTCTCATTATCTTTGTATTAGCTGTTAAGCCCGGTATTAACTTTGGTCCAGACTGAAGTCTCATTACCTTTGTATTAGCAGTTAAGCCTTGTTTTAACTTTGGTCCAGACTGAAGTCTCATTACCTTTGTATTAGCAGTTAAGCCTTGTTTTAACTTTGGTCCAGACTGAAGTCTCATTACCTTTGTATTAGCAGTTAAGCCTTGTATTAACTTTGGTCCAGACTGAAGTCTCATTACCTTTGTATTAGCTGTTAAGCCCGGTATTAACTTTGGTCCAGACTGAAGTTTCATTACCTTTGTATTAGCAGTTAAGCCTGGTATTAACTTTGGTCCAGACTGAAGTCTCATTACCTTTGTATTAGCAGTTAAGCCTTGTATTAACTTTGGTCCAGACTGAAGTCTCATTACCTTTGTATTAGCAGTTAAGCCTTGTTTTAACTTTGGTCCAGACTGAAGTCTCATTACCTTTGTATTAGCAGTTAAGCCTTGTATTAACTTTGGTCCAGACTGAAGTCTCATTACCTTTGTATTAGCAGTAAAGCCTGGTATTAACTTTGGTCCAGATTGAAGTCTCATTACCTTTGTATTAGGATGAGACTGGTATTTAGATTTAAGCCTGGCTTAACTGTAATAGCTTACACTTTTGAACAGCTGGTTCCAGGAATTTATGCTGTCACCCACTTGAAATAAACAGCATTTTGACAGGAGCCAAGTGTTTGGTACAGGATGAATCTACCAGATACCAAACAGCAGTGTGACTTTTGTCATGAAGTGAATGCATGTTAAAAAATTTGTCATTCTTGTCCTGCACCCATTATAAAAATTATTTCCAGTCCTGTACCATCCTATACATTCAACCTGACAAGATCCATGGATTAATAACGTGCAATTCCAAAGTGAGAACAGTCAACAGTCACAGAATGTCCTAAATATCACTTTTGTAATGGTTCTAGTAGACCTACCCCTCTAGTGGCAATAATAACCTACACATCGTTATTTCTCAAAATTGGATTTTGTCAAAAAAAAGGCATATTGTCACAAAAATTCAAACTTAAGCATTAAATTCCCTAGCACATATTCGGATATGTTGAGAAAAATCTATTTCTACTGACTTAATTTCCTCACCTTATCATCCTGTAACAAATACTCGTCATCTTTGTGCTTTCGTTTTCGTTTTCTTTTCTGAAACAAAGGACAGATTACCTAATGTTAAACCTGGGATGGGGGGGGTGGTGTTAACTACATTGTAATGAGTATGTCTTCCATATAGTCTTCATAAATCTTCTGTCTAAAGTCGTGAGTGGTCACATTTTGTCGATCTACATGTACATGTATGAACCTGTTCTACTTTCTACGACCGGGCCCTCCGTGGCTCAGTTGATTAGCATGCTAACGCAGCGTAATGACCCTGGAGCCTCTCACCAATGCAGTCACCCTGATTTTAAGTCCAGCTCATGGTGGCTTCCTCTCTGACCGTACGTCTGCCAGCAGGTCCTCCACATGGTTTCACCCATGCTCTGCCCGGTTTCCTCCCACCATAATGCTGGCCGTCTTCCTATAAGAGTACGGCGTGAAACACCAATCAAATAAATAAATAAAGTCTACAACCCAAAATATCCAGTTGTCTCCAGTTGCATTGAACTGTGCATGCGTGCGCCCCACCTGAGTGCAGTTTGGCCACAGTGGGTCATTACGATGCATTCCATATAAAACAGGACAGGTGACAGTCAAGCTACATCAGGTGTGACAGCTGCAACCAGTAGTATTCAACTTTAGTATTCACTGTAGTATTCACTGAGTAATATCACAATGTTACAATGTTTCTGGATAATTCAACTTGTGTTGTGTTACATTTTCTGACAAATGAATGAATTTATTTATTTATTTATTTATTTGATTGGACTATTATGTCATACTCAAGAATATAATTAACTTATACTAATGCAGCCAACATTATGGTGGGCGGAAACCTGTCAGACCCCAGGAGAAACACACGACTGTCCGCAAATTGCTGGAAGACCTTTGCACATACAACCATAAAGGACAAATGAATAAAAGACGGCAACTGCAACATTGTGACGTTTTTAAAACAAAAAGGATACAAATGATATACAATTTATATATTTCGTTAAAAAAAATTTCATAAAAAAAAAGATTCATATAGCGATAACATGAAAAAATAACTGATTACTTATTTTCAGAATAAAAGGAGAAACCTGTTGCAACAGCTCTGCAATCATTGAAGGCTTTGCATTTCACTAGTAACTGAAAGCTTCAAGTAGCGTATGTGTATATTCATATGAGGTACATGCATACTGTACCTTGCAATGGCCGGTGCCTTACTCCGAGAACTACTGCAGTTTCTTCCACCCACACAAACTCCTCACAGCGCATATGCTGCTGTCTATGATCACTTTACGTCACTGCCACCCACAGACGAGCTTGACCTTTGGAGCCTATGTGACGTGCTTGTTTATGCTTAGCCTCATCAGCGGTGTTCTCATGTGGAACTATTTAATCAGCATTCATGCATAAAAATGTTTCAGAAGTTGGTCTGAATCAAGTTGTACACACTGTGGATAATTGAGGATGTATATGAATGAAGAGTGAAGGGATTATATATTGTATTATTATAATCAAAGGCTGAGATAGAGTTCTTATGTTTTCTGACATCACTTCCTGCCTCATCACCATGACCCCAGTGACCTTGACCTTGTTCAAGATTTCTGTACAAAATTTGCTAATGGTGGCAGTGATGTAAAATGAATGCAGAGAGCAACGCATGTGCTGTAAGGAGCATACCATAAACCTTACCACCATCACATAACTGAAGAATTCTCCAGCACTGGGCCTTAAACATCAATGAATCAAATGAAATAAAATCAAATCAATCCAGAATATTTCCACAAACCTTTCCTGCCTCTATTTTCTCTGGGTCAGCAGTTGTGACAGCAGATGGCCTAAGCCTAGCGGCATAATTCTCAAACTCACTGTCCATGAGGTATGGATGGAATATTGAGAAAAGTTCCTGCTTCGGAATATACTTGTACTGGTTTTGAACCGTCAGATTGGATAAAATGCTGTTGCCTCCAGCAAGTTGTGAAATGTCACAGGTACCATGAACAGCTGTGTTAATGTCATCTGGCAGTTTATCTCCAGTCTGTGTGAAGTTTCTCTGTATCACTGGCTCACATGTTTCAGGAAGACTATAAGATCTCCTCCACCATGACATGTGGTCTAATAGCCAACCTTCTTCACACCAAGCAATAACGGCCATTGTTCCAAAGTTCTTCCACCTTGGTCTGGAAAATATAGGAAAAGATTTAACCATTGTTAAATTACTGCGTTCAGTATGAAAACAAATCCAAGTCAATTTCTTCCTGGACAAGGAGGTTGTAGATTCACCCACTCTCACTGCGTAACTGTGTGGTCTTTGTGACAATTGATAAAAAGGTCGACAAAACTATAGTGTGGCTGTTTGCACAGTCTAATGTTTGTTGAAGACCACTTGTCTTCCCCCAGTATAACTTTACAGCAATGGTATAACAAAAAATGCTGAACTGGTAAAACTCCTTCCAGTCTGTATCAAAAAAAAATTTGGACCGTTTGTGCAGCCCGTCCTCGAGTTTCCCATTAAGTATGCAATATATCTGTAAATCACATATCAGGAAATTTTTGTTCAGTAACTTGCCAAAGGTCGGTGGTTTAATACTCCCCGGCACTACAGTTTCCTCCACCTGTGAAAATGCCTGCCATCATACATGGTATTGTACGTTTTACCTTTCACAGTACCCATCATGTATAACTTGATCTGTCAGCAACCTGCAGATGGTCGTGAGTTTCCCCTGCGCTCTGCCTGGTTTCCTCCCACCATAATACTGGTTGCCATCATACAAGTGAAATATTCTGGAGTACAGTGTAAAACACCAATCAAAAAAACATAAGTAGGACCTAAGCATAATTTTAATTATGAATCATTAAAACATTAGCCATGAAGAAAGTAATTATCATACCGTAATAAGAATTATTGCCGGTATCTTGAGGCTATTTAGGTCAGCACCGTAGTAAGCCTAAATATCGTACATGAGTTATTCACCATTTCAAACCAAAACAGCTTCGACAGCCGATCTTTATAGATGGATGTTGTACTGAGCTTTTATCAGTGATGAAACGCCCCTCTAAAATGCGTTTAACAGAACGCTGGAAAAAGTTCCACTGGCTTTGTTGCGGTGATATTTTTTTTTTATCTCTAACAATTAAAAAGTATTAGAAGTACTTCGGTCTTGTATCAAATATTTCTCTTAAATTCTGCATATTTAAGTAGTGGTACAATTCCTCTCTTAAAAAGTTATAAATCTGGAACTACTAATCATTAGATTAAGGTTGCCTATTCTTTCGCTGTTAAATACGGCAGCACTTAAGCACTCGCACTCTTTCGCTGTTAGAAGCAAGCTACTATCATTATGTTATCCACATATTACTAGCTCGCGTGCCTCTCCAGTCTAGACAATACGCGAGCGTCATGCATGTATAGAAACGTACCGCGGACAATTTTGACCTCAGCGATTGGTCAAAGGGAAGCTTTTATACCTGTCGTTGTTGTCGTTATAAAAGTGTACGAAGCCTCGATCTGGATCATTTATCATGAACTGCGCGTTACATTGGAGCTTACGTTCTAGGCTAAGTCCAGTTCCTGAAAATGGCGGTGGGGATGTGATGTTTTGTCGTCGGTCATCTTTACGTTGCGTTTTTTTTCGACAGCTGTTTAATGTGTAGTGACGCATAGGTAACTAATACGTGCTCACAAAGTCCGTCTACGCGTCTATATTGATTTCTTATTCCTAGAATTTATCAATTTGTAACGATGGTCGTTTGCAATAGGTTCTTCGGAAACCTAAATCTGTTACAAAATCCCCTTCAGCGATTCGATAAGTAACGTCAGACCACGATCTGTTGAAGTACACTTGTGTAAGTGTTAAATTGTTGCATGTGGAAATATAGGTGAAGAGTTTGTTGAAGGGCTCAGGGCTGTTTTGTGCCATCTACAT
Source organism: Liolophura sinensis (assembly GCF_032854445.1). Lineage (NCBI taxonomy): Eukaryota > Metazoa > Mollusca > Polyplacophora > Chitonida > Chitonidae > Liolophura > Liolophura sinensis. Next base: position 25,151,680 of record NC_088301.1, on the reverse strand, counting down.
TTAGTATTTTTACACTACACTCTCGAGATCTAAAGGTCAGTGTGTAAATTGTATTGTACAAACAGTGCTAGCTTTAGCAGTCTGTATGACGAAGTACATGATACAGGGAGCCGTCAGCGCATTCCTGCCTTATTTAAGGGTTAAATGTGGAGCTAGCCAATGGTAAGCCATACACAATTTCATTCCAAGCCTGACAAACCCTTTCTCAGCAATGTAAACAGTGCCAAACAGGTGTCAAATGTGACTCTTGCCGCTCAGCTATTGCTGAATGACAATGCTTCCCTGGGACCAGCATACTCATGGATTGCTGCCATTCACCACAAAAGGATGGATTGTAAACTTTCAGAAAACAGTTGATTACTAACCTCCCATACCTGCCCAGTCACTCCTTACAATGCTTAGGGTCCTAGGGCACCTGACTTGATGTCCTGAGATGTCGATTATCCCAAAGGTAAATATTCATCCATATTTATTAAATTCCAACCTCTCCGGTCACTTCTCACTTACGAAATGGCCACCATCTACGTGGCGCACATGCACGGCCAGGCACTGGGTACGGAATTATCTCTCCCTTCATTTATGCTGGTTATGATGTCCTTTTGTTGTTATATGATGACTGGCTGGTTTTAGTCCCCTTGACTTTAGATGGTACAAATCACGTTAAGGTTGGTGCGTCAGCAAACCAAACTAGAGTGCGTGCTGTTGTTTTGATGTGTGTGACCTCCAGAAATGAGGCCAGTATGGGTCAGCCGTTTCGTATCCAGCTGTTTCGTATCCATGCTTGAGGTGTACATGGTGGTCAGTTTGTAAATGAGAAGTGACCAGAGAGGTTGGACTTTAATAAATAGGGATGGATATTTACTTTTGGGATGATTGATATCTTGGGATTTTAAGAGTCAGGTGTCGTAGGACAATAAGCATTGTAAAGGAATGACAGGAAAGGCGTGGGAGGTTAGTAATCAACTGTTTTCCGACACGTGCATTAAAACTGAAAAAGTGCCCATGCCCATTTTGTTGTGCAGTGTAATTCTTCAACCTTTTTACATGTTTTCAAGGTGTTTATTGAAGCATATTTTGAAGACATTATTGTGTGTTGACCGGCATAAAAGTTACACTCTGTGTGAAGTCCTAAAATTGGCCAATCCAACCAATGTAGAATGTGTTCCAAAATCAAATTAAAAATGTTAACAAATTACACTGAAAATTGCTCTTTCATATTTTATTTATAGTTTAACTAAAAATTATAGTACATATGTGTTTATTGTTAGAAAGCAGGTCAATTGGCACAGTATGTACATAAATTATGAGTCCGCAAAGCCTAGTTTTTGACATGTCGTCATGAAACAGAGGTTTGTATTAATAACTTGCGTCGCATGTGTAGGCAGTGTTTCTCCTCCTGGGCCTACTTGCAAAAGACCCACTTAACGTTAAGAGCACGTCACTACCATGACAACCAGCACTGTAGGCATTATGTCGCCATTATAGTTATGTGCTCTTAACGTTACGAGGGCTTCATGCAAGTGGGCCCATGTCTGCATCAGAAAAGATGATAGGCGTGAGTAAAATATCAAGTCAAGCATCTGGAGATCTGCATTCTCGAATAGTCTTATTGTCTGAGAACGTCAGGTGTCACATGTCATATTTCATATTTACACATAATTAGTCATAAAACAGACTCTCTTTGCACTACTTGTCCAAATTTCTTACTTAGAACTCTCTTTCATAATTTATTTTTAATTCACTTGATCTGACATATTTCACATAGACCATGACAAGTTAGTACTGCACCTTGCCGGGTACGTGATGAAATACTGCACTTAAATGAAACCAACGGGGGATTGAGTTAAGCTGCATATCAACCACTTTCAAGGGCTGTAAAACTGTTACTTAACGTAACTTTGATGAAGGAAAATCAATTTTCTTCATTTTCTAGACAAAATGTACATGTTGGAAGATTTGGATCATGTCTCATCAACTTTCCATTTCTACTGTAGCTGAACCAGTTTGACTTCAAGACCTTATATACTTTTTTTTGTTAGTAACCTATGGGCAATCTTTTTTCTGTGGAAATAAACATTTGGCAGCATAAAAAGAGGAAGTAGAGGCAGATAATTTTAAATTACAGCTACATGTATGTTTATGGCTGTTAGCAGAGCCCTACTGAAGATTACAAGGTCATGTTGAAAATTTGTAATCAAAAGGCAACATGTATGTACTCAACAGTGACTGATTTTAAATTGTTATGTTGCAGGACAAAATCCCAAGATGACATAAAACTGAGGTGGTTGTTGTTCCATGATGCCTGTGATTATGAATGCACAAGAAAACAACAACAATCAGGCGGGGAACAATATCCCAGGCCGTGCTGCTCCTAACCCCCTCCTCAATGTACGAGACAGGCTGTTCCATGCCCTGTTCTACAGAATCGCATTGGCTTATGCCAGGGCCTTCCCAAAATCTGTCAGAAGGATTCTAGAATTCACTATATTGGTCAAGGTATGGTTTTTAGTTCTTCTTTTTTTACTGCTGTCATCAAATTATAGACAATTAATTGTGATAATGTTATCATTTTAGTAATTTTCGTGCCAAAAGCCAATGGTTTATTTTCTACATTCTGGTTTTCCTAAACATATGTAATTCCAGCAGGAAAATTGAGTTTTTTTTTTATTATGTGGTTAGACCATGTAATGAACCATATACTCATATCTTTACTTTTCCAAAAGGCTGGTAAAGAAATGTAATATTCTACTTTCAGCACTACTAATATCTGTCCCAAATTTTAGAAGAATTAGGTTACGTGTATTTATGCCATATCACTGCCATAGCAATATAATTCCCAACATTATTGGTCACTATGGCAGCAGTGTTTACACATAAACATTGTGAAAAGGTCCTAACATTCAGTTATTGTCATGCCAAGTTTCAGCCTCCGCAAAGGATCTTAATCTCAGCATAAGTCAAGCATGGGAGCATGGGATGTGAAAATGACATGCTTGGATTTAATGCTCTGCAATCTGTAATGACATTTTTTCTCTCTCATTTAACAGGCTTTGGTTGTTTTGGGAATTTTGGCCTACATCCATTATGTATTTGCCCGCTCCCCAATCAACTGTCTTCAGCATGTACAGAAGGAGTGGCCACGACAAGGCATCTTGAGGGTGGAGATCGTGAAGAACGCCTCAGAAAATTACACCATTGCCAACTCCTACGAGAAAGAGTACACAGATCTGGAAATAAGCTTTCTAGACAGTGATATATCAGCAGTAACCAAGGAAAATAACTCTGACGATGTTTCAGAAGAGACATCAGGAGATGCTGAGAATACTGAGAATACTGAGAAAAGTTTGTTGTCGGATGTGGAAGATGTGCTAGTGAATGTGAGTCATGGTGACTACCCCCCAGTAGAGGAGACTAACATGTCACTGCCATACCACGAGGAGGATGTGTCCCGGAGAATGGCCATGCAGCCTTTGAGGGAGACGTTGTCAGAACTTGAGATGCTCGCCAAAGCAGGTGAATCTTGAATTAATAATCATTAGTATTGTTTCAGGCACAGAACAAGAATTTAAAAAGGGTGTAAATTATTTTTTATCTCCGCTGTACAAAGCAGGCTGAGCCAGAGCTTATATATGTATGCCACACCTCAGATATCAGCGTCCATTAACTTAAGGCAATGTACATGTAAAAGTTGTTAAGGGCGTTATCTTTAAAAAATACTGCATGTATTGAGTTGAATTTTTGCCTTTCTCCATTCACGGTGACCTCTTTGGTAGCCGGGACACCAAATCTATTTTTTTGTTAAAGTTAAAGTTATGAATAACATTATCCTGTGTGACTGGGTATTAAAGAGTTACCCGCTCCACGTGGCATCTATTCACACTTACTCAAGGCTTGAGATGAAGACATTTATGACTCAAGTACTCCTAAAGTTCTCTGTTCAAATTTATGTGTCACCTAATACTGCATGTTTGAAGGAGCCAGATTTGGTTTCATTGGTCCCTCAGTCTGAAAATATTTCTCCCCTAGCTTCAGGTCGCTACTTGAGAAACAAGAGCCAAAGTTGACACCACTTTTGGTCGACAGCCATTGTTTGGAAAGTACTTATCGAACATGGCGTGAATCGGTGTATGGTTTACCACTGGTTACCCCAGTGGCTACAATACTCAGTCAGCCCACTATAAAGAGAGGAGTTGAACTAGCCACCTGGGGCTATTTTTCTCCCAGTTTAATGTTCAGTTCTGTTATGGTATGGCGTTGTTCAATCCACTTGTCTAAACGCTTTGGCATTATCAATGTTTCCAACAACTGTTTCACTTATAAAACTTAAATTCATCAGAAATCCATTGAAAACAAGTCACATGGGTTTAAAGTTTGCTGTTCTGTGATATTTTGGTTTTGCATGTCAGAACTGTATTTGAACTGCTCACAGAGTGATACATCTCTACTCCAATTCCTCAACCTTTTTACATATGAAAGAGGAACTTTCAGTGCAATTTATGTATATCTTTAATGTGGTTTTGGAATCAAAACTACATTCGTTAAATTGGTCAGTTTCAGGGCATCACAAAAAGTATAATTTTATCAGTCAAAACAGAATAATACCATCAGAATATCCTTGAATAAACACTCTGCAAACATGCAGAAAGGTTGAATAATTGCAGTAAGTATTTTGCACGAGTCTGCTTCAGTTTCAGTATTAAAAATATTTTTACCAAGATTAGCATGTACAATATTCATATATACATGTATGCCTTGTTTGTGTGTTTGTACAGTGTGGCCTGAGGAGAAGTACATAGTGGAGTTTTCGCTTGAGTATGGATTTCTCCGTCTGTCTCCCAAGACCAGAGAAAGATTAAACATAACAGTGATGCTGGTAACATTGGGTAAGACTTATAAACTCTCTGGGAAATCGTTTTTCTTAGGAAAGGCTCTCATAACCTTGGGTTTTTCAATTAAGACAAGTTTTCATTACCCATCAGTGTTTAATAAAGAGGCCGCAACAGAGAATGTTGGTAACATGCCCTGGAAATAAGTTTGTGAAATTCCATTATTTTGCTATTCATGTGACCAAGTTGCTGCAGTTGAGACTTTGGTTCATTCAAAAAAGTTGGTTGGCTTATTTTTTTTGATAACCAGTAAACTAAAGATACTTCCAAACAAAGAATAAAAATCAACATGTATCCTGGGCTCCATAAAGTCATGTTAACCAGAGCTCAGTCTAGAAGTTTATTAGTTAGAATATTGTGTAAGAAAGAAAAATCATTAATTTTATGTGCATGTATGGCAGAGCTCATTAACTTCTAATGATTAATTATAAAGGGACATGCATTATACGTTTTTACAAACTGTGTTCAATTTTTGTTACTATACATTGACCAGTGGTCAGCTTATTATTGTCTGTTAGGTCGCAAATTTAAATGTAATTGTCACTTGTCCATTGTTTCTTGACAGTGTCAGGTATGGCCTCTTAAGGTTTCCTCCATATTTTCAGTCAGTTTAAACCACATTTGCATTTTTTTTTTCTTTGAATGATGACATTTACATTTGTTGTCAACTAGTTTTCATTTTCATGCATTTTTTCGATTTTTATGCCTTTCTTGAAACATGTGTATTTCTATGTGTATTTGCACAGACCCTCTAACAGACACCTGTTTTGGTGATAGCTTCAGTCGTTTTTTGCTGGATGAATTCCTGGGTTATGATGATATCCTCATGTCTAGTGTAAAACAACTAGCCGAGCAGGAGGACAGTAAAGGTAAGGAGAGTATGTTGTCTTCAGGGGAGACTGAGTTGTCTTCAGGGGAGACTGAGTTGTCTTCAGGGGAGACTGAGTTGTCTTCAGGGGAGACTAAGACAGAGTCAAAGATTCAGATGATCAATGCCTTGTTGGCAGTATTGCAGCTATATCAAAGTGATAACATATTCCAAATGTCAACTAGATAGTAAAAGTAAGAGAGACGAAAAAATAAATGAAAACAAACAAATGTAAACTATCTGGCTTTGTGATGGGCCTATGTCTTTGTTCTTCCATTGTTGATTTGGCTTGGTTTGGTTTCAAGGTGTGTTTGTTTTCTTTCTCGTTAACGTCTTTAAAGGTTATTAGAGCACGTTTGTGGTTTACTTTATCTTTGGAGGAAGTTAGAGAATAGGTGGAACAGCCACCCGTACTGTCTAATTCGGGAACAGTTGTTGTTTTCTAGATACTGTGGAATCATTTTTACTATTAAAGGCCGTTTGCTGGTTAGAGCACCGATCACATAAATAATTGAATTGAGACAGTAATTTGGAAATCAGTACCCTGATTCCTCAACCTATTCGTATGTGAAGAAATCAAATGTAAATGCAGCCTTGTAATTTGATTTTTGAGGTAAAACTACATTATTGTGGTGGGACTCTTTCAGCATTTTACAAATACATGTCATGTTATTTTATCACTCTACAGTGAATAATGCCCTCAGAATATGCTTTAATAAACATACAGCAAAAAGGTTGATATATTACATTATCAAAATTCGCTCTCACTAAGTGGTATAACTTATTGCACAAGAGTAAATTACTGTAAAATTATGTCAGATATTGTAATTGTTTCATGTTGAAGTATTTTAGTACAGTATTTTCTATACAAGTTACATGGTGTCTTAGTAGAACTCTCGGGTTCTCTGCCTAGTTTTCTCCACAAGTAAAACTGGCCACTGAATACGGGACCTCTTCGGTGGCCTAATGGTTAGAGCGTCTGCCTCGAAGTCTGGAAACCTTGGGATAAAACCTGGGTCGGGTCATACCTCAAAGACTTCAAGAATGGTACTTGTCTCGCTTTTTGCTCAGCACTAAGAGGTTAAAGCAAGGAAACAAGACTGGTTGCCCCGGTGTCAGGATAATGTGACTCGGTGGGATGTCATGTCTGGTGTCTTCGGCATGATACTTCAGTGGCAGCAGCATGGACACGCCCTGCCACAAGAAGACACAATATGTGTACACACACCTCATGACTCCTTGTGGTTATATGACTGAAAAATTGTAAACTATGACATAAAACCTCAGTGATACATACATGTACATACATACTGGATGGCATCAGTATAACTGCACACATGTAATCAAGATGGTATAGACATAGAGCATAATTAAGACCTGTTTATTGTACAGGTTATGTGAGGAATGTGGTGACAGGAGAACACTACAGGTTTGTCAGTATGTGGATGGCAAGGAGTTCTTACCTGGCAGCTGCCTTCATCATGTTGGTGTTTGTAAGTAGTCAAAGTACAAGTCAACAGCAGTTTCTGTATGTTACCTTTGCAATGCACATCTCCCACATTATAACGTGATCAAATATAACATGACAACAGCAGTGTGTGTCATAAATTTCCACCAAGTGGTTGTTGCACACATCTTTACACGCTTTCAGAAGTTTTAGTGGACAAAACCTTTTTGGTACTCAGAGCCATGGTTATCATGGTAATATTCTATGATAGCCATGGTATTATGCTGATTTGGTTTTTCATTGATGTCCAGCATTACACTCTGTCATTCATATATAACATTCATGTGTGTCAGAGACAGTGCACCACTTACAGCATTGGTAGGCAGATTTGGCTCCCAACAATACTGCTTGTAATGAGAGAGAAGTGTTTAGACTCAGTATTATCGATTTGGACCTGTACGATTTCGCCTAAGTTGTGGTTAAAGTGGCCAATAGAGAATGCCTATAAGAACATCAAGAATTCATTTAATACTTCTTTTATATCTCCTGTATCGGTGACAAGCCTGGTTTACAGTTAAAATTCATTATAATATTGTGTAAATTATTTTGTTTTGTAGACAGTCTCGGTGTCCACCTTGTTGCGCTACTCCCATCATCAAATATTTATCTTCATTGGTAAGCAGCAATGTATAATATATCTGAAAAATTGAGCTTTCTCACATTTGTTACATATGCCAGTATAAACTGTGTTCCTTGACCTTCTTACCGTCTTGTCATAAGAGTATTGGGATCAGTATCACAAATCATAAAATAATGCCGGTGTATTTCAAAACTGCACCACCTGATCAAGAACAAGATGTACATATGTAGACACTGCAAAGGTTGAGTGCTCAGATCACGGTTTGGCTGCAGTGTTGAGTTGGGAGACCTCGTATATATGGTTTAATATGGCTGTTTGTGTTTTCAGTGGAATTACTGCAGATGTTAGAGATGAACGCCACAGCTGCCTTTCCAGCGGCACCACTCCTCACGGTCATCCTGGCACTTGTGGGTAAGTTTTACTAGACCTTGTAAGGTTTGCAGTATGCAGTGCATACATCCAACAGTTCACGCATTTATTTGGGTGTGCAGTACAGTCAGATCCTAAACATGAATCCCTCTGACATCATGGCTGGAGAGTCGGCGTATAATAAGCTTACCATGAGCGGAGGTTGGGTCGACAGTGATCAGATCTGTGGTCACCATCGGCATATCATCCGGCCAATCATATGATATATCGCGTCACCCTGTGCAAAGATTGGGGTGACTGTCAGCGGTCTGTCGACAGACAGTCAGTGGTCACCTATCATATGCTAACTGTCTGCGTATTGTTGGGCCACGATTGTTGTAGGATTTATGGTTAGTGTTAGTACTGTACATCTAGATAATACAGAGCAGAGCACATACATTCACCGCTCTTGCAATTATCTTTTTCTGTCACCTGCTGTGAAAATCGTAAAGTATGGTGTTATTAAGAATCAGTGAAAAGAAAATAAAATAGCATAATACATGTACAGGTGAGCATCTTGTGATGAGGCCCATCAAGTCCTACAGTTCCTATTCTGGAGTAAAGTGTTGAACTCCAGCCAGATTAATGCAAGGTAATCCTATAATTACAAAAATGTTGCTATGTGATACATATGTAAATCTTTAGATCCATCACAAGCAATATACTGAATTTTATATCGAAATGAGATGGAAAGGCAGGCCTGGTTAGACAGTCATTGGTGTGTTTTGCCAGACTAAGGATTTTGTTTTTTTTTATTCCATTGCCATTTTAATGTTTCTCTGTTTAACAGGAATGGAAGCAATCATGTCTGAGTTCTTTCATGACACAACAACAGCATTCTACATCATCCTGATAGTTTGGCTGGCAGACCAGTATGATGCCATCTGCTGTCACACCAGTATCAGTAAACGACACTGGCTCAGGTAATCATCAAACGTTCTCAGTATGAGTAAACAACACTGGCTTAGGAACATGTAAGCATCAAACTTCAGCAGTTAATACTGGTTTAGGTAAAGATCAAACTCCATCAGTATCCACAGACATCACTGGCTTAGGTAAACATTAAACTCCATCAGTATCCACAGACATCACTGGTTTAGGTAAAGATCAAACTCCATCAGTATCCACAGACAACACTGGCTCAGGTAAACATCAAACTCCATCAGTATCCACAGACAACACTGGTTTAGGTAAAGATCAAACTCCATCAGTATCCACAGACATCACTGGTTTAGGTAAACATCAAACTCCATCAGTATCCACAGACATCACTGGCTCAGGTGAACATCAAACTCCGTTAGTATCCACAGACAACACTGGTTTAGGTAAACATCAAACTCCATCAGTATCCACAGACAACACTGGTTTAGGTAACCTCAAACTCCATCAGTATCCACAGACATCACTGGTTTAGGTAAACATCAAACTCCATCAATATCCCCAGACATCACTGGCTCAGGTAAACATCAAACTCCATCAGTATCCACAGACAACACTGGCTTAGGTAAAGATCAAACTCCATCAGTATCCACAGACATCACTGGTTTAGGTAAACATCAAACTCCATCAGTATCCACAGACATCACTGGCTTAGGTAAAGATCAAACTCCATCAGTATCCACAGACATCACTGGCTCAGGTAAACATCAAACTCCATCAGTATCCACAGACAACACTGGTTCAGGTAAACATCAAACTCCATCAGTATCCACAGACAACACTGGTTTAGGTAAACATCAAACTTCCCCAGTATCCACAATATTTAGGTTACCATCAAACTTCACCATATCAGCAAACTCTGACTTTGATGTTAAAGAATCAAATTTCACCAGCATCAGCAAACATCACTGGCTTAGGTAAGAATCAAACTTCACCTTATTGAATTGTATCTGCCTTTTTTATGGAATACAACAATAAACAAGCCCTGCAACTGGTTAGGTTTACTTGTGATTGTTCTGCCTCATATTTTCTAACCATTACATCTGTTTTTATCATGACATTGTCATGATTTTCCCAGGTTTGCTCCACCCATACATTTAACTGTGGTCTTGCATGTGTAAGTGCAATATTCTTGAGTACAGCATTGTAAAGTATTTTTGCTTTTTTTCTTGCAATTTAAATTTGAAAAGCGCTGTGAGAATATTTTATTTCTTTTCTTTTCTTCTCTCTCTTTTCAGATTCTTTTACATGTACCACTTTGCATTTTATGCATACCACTATCGGTTTAATGGTCAGTACAGTAATCTGGCTCTTTTTGTGTCCTGGCTCTTCATACAGGTAAGCAGACATGGTCATTGCTGGCAGAGTGGTAAGAGTGCTTCATTAGAGATATATAACCCTGAAGCAAGATCGTCCTCATATGACTGAAAAATTGTTGAGTACGACGTTAAACCCAAAGCACTCACTCAAGCACTGAAGCAAGACTTCAGTTCCCTATTCTTTAGATGACTGGTACCCCATTGAGATGTAGTAGTGGTGAAATGTGGTCGTTCCTCTTGGTTACCTCCACCTGTAATGTGATGTCCAGAAGATAAGGGAAATATTCTTGAGTAAAACACAGATGAATTATTATATGGATAAATTATCACTTCTTCTAAAACATTCCTCTGTTTTTTTGTTTTTTTTTCACGCTGTGTTCTCGCTCCCATCTAGAAGACATTTTTCCTTGCAGTGAAAGTTCCTTAAATATGGGCTGTCCCATTTGCATGTCCCCTTAATATAGATCTTACAAGCAACACTCATTCAGAAATTAGTAATGAGAGATTAAGAAATCAATAAATATAATGCTATAAGACAAATACTGAAGGTAACTTTACTTAATTTTCTGTTGAAATATATTTCAGATAAACTTCATGCAACTGTGGGTGTTTTTTGTTTTTCAACACTTCTAGAAATTACTTACTTATATTGCTGACTAGTAGGTGTTGTAACATAATTATCAAAGGCAATGTAATTTTTTTTTCTTTGTAATTGAATAATTGAATTAAAAGTTTTAAGGCATATTTAAAATATTTTTATTTTACATTATTTTTCTTTTGTAGCATTCTATGCTGTTCTTCTTTCATCATTATGAACTGCCGGCTATTTTACAACAAGCTCGCATACAGAGAATCCTGGTGGAGTCACAGCGTGGTAACCATGGTAACGCTGAAGGTCAAGGAGTGGGAGAGGATGGTGGGGAGGGCGTGGGTGATGTAGATGGAGAGGACCCAGAAGAGAACGAGGAAACGATCCAGGGGGCCCCAACAGGGGAGGTAACACCAAATCCCCGATTTAACAGAGGAGCTGCTAACCTGCCTCACGATGACACTAACCGCCCTGCGGAGGCGGGGCTGTCAAACTTACGAAGGGTGAATCTGAGATTTACAGGTCCTAGTCAGATGATTCGAAATGTTGTACTGCACTTTCGTGGGAACAGAAACAATGCGGTGGCTCAGGAGAGCGCTAGGTCAATATCGGACAGTCCGACAGGTGGTGCTAATGGGCTGTCAAATACAGCTGAGATAAGGGTTGAGGAGAGATCTCAGTTCAACCCAAGTAACACAGGTGAGAACAGGGGTGGAAGGGTTCAGGCTTCTGAGGACACATCTGCTGCTGCACCTCAGATATTAGAGGAGGAGGTTAGACCACAGATGGCCGAGGATACCGATGCAAAACCTGAGTCATCACAGGACCCAGGTGTAGCACCTGTGTCATCTGAGGCCTCCATTGCAAGACCGGAGATGCTAGAGGACCTTGCCGTAGGACCTCAAGTGTCAAAGAATACCAGAGGAAGACCTGAGTCATGCAAGGACCCTGGTGTAGGACCTCAGATGCCTGCAGACCCTAATGCAAAACCGGAGACATCTGAGGACTCTCGTGCGAAACCTCATGTGTTTGAGGATTCTGGTGCAAGAGCACAAACAGACGCTGTTCCTCCAGACATCAGTTCATTGAACGATCTGGTAGATAGTCAGTCCAATAATTTAATAGATAACCAAGCTACAGATTTGAAAGACAATCAACAAGATGGTACGCCGCACACAGAGGGTCAACAACAAAGGGAGATAACTGGTGCAATCCAAACAGGAGAGCCAAATCCAGGGACCCCTGTGTGAAAGGAAAGCTGTATGTTCAGGAGTGTATGTATATACATATATGTGTGTATATTACAAGCATCACAAGAGCAACTATGGGTGATACTGACAGCCTTTCCCCCAAATTTCCTATTCCCTGGAATGTGAACTGTGATGATGTTAATGATTTACCATACATGGAATAGGTTTTATTATTATTAGGGATCCCGTTCTTCCGAACGGGATCCCTATTGTAATCGTTCTGTTTTTTCTTATTATTATTAGGGATCCCGTTCTCCCGAACGGGATCCCTATTGTAATCGTTCTGTTTTTTCTTATTATTATTATTATTATTTTTTTTTCACCGACTTTGTTCGCATGGAAACTTTTTCACCGTTCAACATACAGGTCTGAAATTTTGCACACATAATTTGGCGGTGAATATCTCGGGACAAATTCTCCACTTTTTTGCTATGTCACGTGGTTCGGCCGCCATATTGGATTTTGTGTAAAATCTTTAAAAATCTTCTTCTCAAGAACCACTGAACCGATCGGTTTCAAACTTGACATGCAGCTAGTAAGTTACGAGTTCTTTAAAGTTTGCGAAAATGGTTGACTTCCGATCAAAATTCTGGAAGCTCGCCATTGGTCGAATTTATGACGTCACAAAAAGTTCTCAAAGTTCAATTGTTCTGAACGTATTCTGGTGTATCTTGAGCTGCTGATTCTGAATCTGCTTGCATTTCTTGCATAGCTGTGTAAATTTTTGAGATATAAGCCAAAAACTCAAAAAAGTGACGTAAATTCAATGACCTGTAACTCGAGAACTATGACAGCTAGAAATGTGCAACCTGCACGAAATTGTAGCCCAAGACATGCTCTTTCGAGCATTCGTCAACAGATTTGAGCTCCAATCAATAGTTTTTTCGCTAGAAGCGTTTAAATGACAACACCGTTTTTTGTTTAGAAAAAGACGGGAATCCCATTGCTTTAACATGGAGTTAGATGGGGACTAGACTGGGTTTGTAGTATTTGACCTGATGTTTCGGCCACACTGTCCGTGATCTCCCGAAACGGTTGTAGGATGACATTGATTCCAGTTCCCATCTATTTTCAGTACTCAGTTAGATGGCGTAGAGATCTAACTTCAACAGCAAACGACGTGGACCTGTAAAAGTTAGCTTTGTTTTGCGCAGACCTCGTCCTCTTTACTATACGTTAAACAGACCGGGGTGATTGACAGATATGGACATGTGCCCTGGTATAACTGCTGACTTTCTAACGGTGGCCGAGCTATCAGTGGAGCTGTGAGTCTGTGCATGGCAGGTCGTAGATTGAGATGTGAATGTACAAACTTGCTGTTACACTGGTCGTGTTTTTGCCTTATTTCTTACAAATAGCGGGCTAAGTCTGCCAAGGGACGACCGTTTTTCACTGGGCATAGCGTAGAATCATCAAGGTCGCTGATCTATTCGAGGGAATACATATGACCGGCCGACTGCCTCAGTGACAAACGGTGTAAGGTCGCATGAAAACTTTGAAAGCCGTGTATATAGAACATGTGTCCTTCGAACACAGAACATGGAGGGGAAAACGTCATCGATCAGATCCGGGATCCCGGCCTAGGATCTGCTATTCGCAGATCCATTCTAGTTATTATTATTATTATTATTTTTTTTTCACCGACTTTGTTCGCATGGAAACTTTTTTACCGTTCAACATACAGGTCTGATATTTTGCACACATATTCTGGCGGTGAATATCTCGGGACAAATTCTCCACTTTTTTGCTATGTCACGTGGTTCGGACGCCATATTGGATTTTGTGTAAAATCTTTAAAAATCTTCTTCTCAAGAACCACAGAACCGATCGGTTTCAAATTTGACATGCGGCTAGTAAGTCACGAGTTCTTTAAAGTTTGCGAAAATGGTTCACTTCCGGTCAAAATTCTGGGAGTTCGCCATTGGTCGAATTTGTGACGTCACAAAAAGTTCTCAAAGTTCAATTGTTCTCAACGTATTCTGATGTATCTTGAGCTACTGATTCTGAATCTGGTTGTATTTTTTGCATATCTGTGTAACTTTTTGAGATATTAGCAAAAAACTCAAAAAAGTTACGTAACTTCAATGACCTGTAACTTGAGATCTGTGGGAGCTAAAAATGTGCAACCTGCACGAAATTGTAGCCCAAGACATGCTCTTTCGAGCATTCGTCAACGGATTTGAGCTCCGATCAACAGTTTTTTTCGCTAGAAGCGTTTATATGACAACACCGTTTTTTGTTTAGAAAAAGATGGGAATCCTATTGTTTTAACATGGAGTTAGATGGGGACTGGACTGGGTTTGTAGTATTTGACCTGATGCTTTCGGCTACACTGTCCGTGATCTCCCGAAACGGTTGTACGATGACATTGATTCCAGTTTCCATCTAACTCCAGTACTCTATTAGATGGCGTAGAGATCTAACTACAACAGCAAACGACGTGGACCTGTAAAAGTTAGCTTTGTTTTGGGCAGACCTTGTCTTTTTTACTATACGCTAACCAGGTCAGGGTATGGACATGTGTTCTAAGTGTTGACTTTCTGACAACAGCCGAGCTATCAGTAGAGCTTTGAGTCTGTGCATGGCAGGTCGTGGATTGAGACGTGGAAGTTCAAATTTGCTCTTACACGGGGTTTGTTTTTGCATTATTTCTTACACAAAGCGAGCCAAGTATGCCAAGGAAGGGAATAGGGAATGACCGGCCGACTGCCTCAGTGACAAACGGTGTAAGGTCGCATCGAAACTTTGAAAACCGTGTAGCTAGTTATGTGTTGATTTTCGACCAATAACTTATACTCTCATATAAAAGATGAAAGCATAAAGAAAATTTGTACGCAGACTTGAAATGAGAATTGCGACTGCCTTGGGGACTACGCCAGATATACAATAGTGTGGGTGGTAGGGGAAATGCTGGCGAAATTTTCTAAGACTTTACCTAATTACACAAGGATTTAAACGCTAACCGTCTCCCGGCTGCGTGGTGTGACACCAGTCAGTCATGTCAGAGTTCGATCCCAGCTTAGCCAATCTGTCAGGCGATGAAAATGTTGTGAATTTCAAGGTTTCAAGTAGGCTGCTAGGCGTAGTTCGATGTTCTGATGACGAATTTGGTGGTTTTTCCTTTCTCCGACGCATAGTTTTGTCGCGAATTGCTATGAAGATGCGAAAAAGTGCAATTTTCGCCGATGTTTGGAGGTCACGTGACACACAACCGCTGCAGCTGTGGAGCTGAAAATGACTGAGTACAAAGGGCTATATGAGTACTGTAGGCGTGCGTAAAATCATGATAGTGTGCCAATAAATGTGGGAGTTGCAATGCTTCAAATATTGTGCAAAGGCCGATTTGCTATATTTGGCACTTTGACTGGGATGAAGGCACGAACAATGTAAACATGCTACCCGACGTAGTTTGACGTCCTGATCATGAATGTGGACTCATTTCTTTCCGGCGACGCATAGTTCTGCTGCAAATGGCGATGAAAACGTTAAAAAGCGCAATTTGTCACCATATTTGGAGATCTATTGCGAGAAAACCGTAACAGCCGTAAAGTTGAAAATTACTGAGTGTAAAGCGCTACACATGTACTCTATGTGTGCTGAAAATCTGTGATCTGTTTCAACAAACACAGGACATATACGTTTTCAAGTAATGTCCAAAGGCATATTTACCACATTTACAAACTATGTAGTGTAATACAATGTATCGATGGCTGCGAAGAGTATGTCTCATATATAGGCCTATGTTCTCCTGTCTGGTTTGCACTATAATAGCGATTGCCTCAACCAGTGTATCTTGTATATGTATTTCCAAAAGTTATCTTTGTTTCGCCCACACCCACTCCTCTTTACTGTGGCCACGTTATGTTAACCTGATCATGTTATACGGTCCGTGTATTATTGGATCGGCAGGGCGAATGCCGTCAAAGTGCTGCCGCCACTGAAACACCATACCGAAGACACAAGACACCTCAGCCAATCATTTTATAAACTGACATCGGGCTGACGAGTCCGGTCTCTTTGCTCGAAGCCCTTAGCGCTGGGCGCCAATCGAGCCAACAAGTACCATTTTAATGCCTTTGGTATATTTCGACCTCGAGGTGTACACTCTAACCAATAGGCCACCGAGGCGGTCGATATATATTTGATAATGTGGGCACAAATTGAAAGTACATGTATTGTTTGTACACACTTTAATTAACCTAACTGCACAAGCCTCTGTCACTGTGCTGTATAGAAATCAAAATATTTTCCATTATATATGTATGTTAATGCCCGTGAAGAAAGTAAACTGTTTAATTGGTGGGGATTGTTGAAAATATACAGCAAATGAATAACACCAAAGTGAAAAGTACATTTTCTTTATTCAGGTAAAGTGACATATATATATCAGAAGTAGTGTCGAAAAGGGGGGACCCGTAAACGGTTAGAAAATTGGCCGAATTGGAATAGATAAATGACCATTCGAAAATTTGAGACGACCCCGTAAGTGAAGCCGCATTTGAGCGACCGCGTGACTCGCTCAGCGGGAAAGCCAGGCATGCACATCCGCAAAACTGCAGTCTTTCCATGGTCGAACTTTCCTTGGGAGAAACAATCACTGATCAAGAGTTCTGCCCTTTGGAACTACTTTGCCAAAACACAATGTAACATGTACCAAGCGAAAATTTCAGATTCCGATTCAGAGTTAATCATCGTTTAGCCGTTCAAACTCCCATCGACCTTGTCGGCCAGCTAGTTGTACCAATCGTACATAAACAAGCTAAATGATATTGACGCTTACTGAGGCTCGACGGAAAAGAACTCTTCACAGTACATGATAAAAATGAAAATGCTTCGTACTGTATAATCGCTCAACAACGACCTTTCTCTTGGTTTATATCTTCTGTTACAAAACTTAATTCACCCTACGGTGTCGTCTCACACAACATCAAAATATAAAATATTATATTCACGGTCCAATATACCGTACAAAACATACGTCACTATTCTGCTACTACATATACAATATAAGCCGTCTTCTGTATCATCCAGGAAATAGGTTGGCTTACCGCTATATTTGGATGAAGTGTACATTTCATTCATGAATCGACCGTGCTTTGAATTTGGTCAAAAAATACATGTCCAAAAAATTCTGTTCACAAAAATGTAATTGGTCTGTCATCCGAACCGTACATCAATGAAAATGCATATGGCTGCCTAAAAATTCCGTTCCATACTTTTCAAAAGGGTATTCAAAGGCAACATAACTGATGGATCAAAACGTATTTAACCATTTCTCAGTATTAATGATTTCAGCACCAATCAGAAAATCACTTTTATCAGATATTATTTATGTCATTGTATTTTATTGTATTGTACTTTAAATGATCACATACCAAAATGACATAAAAAGTGGGCGGCAACCAAGGTGAAAGGGGCCAACCACAGTTGAACGTCTTGGTTGCCTGCCAGAGCGACTAAAAAAAATCCACATTTTTCCAGCCCTGTAATTGTATTTACAAAAATCAGAGATGTCCATACATTGGGGTATGTCTTTATTTACTTATTTGATTGGTGTTTACGCCCTGCTAAGAATATTTCACTTATACGACAGCAGCCAGCATTATGGTGGGATGAAACCGGGCTCTAGGGAAACCCACGACCTTCTGCAGGTTGCTGAGACCTTTCCACTTACAGCCAGAGAGGAAGATAGCATGCGGTGGAGTTGAACTCACAGCGATTTGAGGTATGTAAGGCGAATATATATCACCTCAATGTTGAATTACAGTTTCAGTTTCACATGATGGTGTTACGGTACAGTTACTGAAGTATCTACAAGACAGGTCATTCAGATGTTACCACCAATAAATGTTACCATCATACAGGGCTTGTTACATGTTGCTGTTAAAGGTCATCATTTAATTCAATCTAGATGTTTTATCTTCAACTTTCCAGCCAGCCGATAGCTTCTGTGATTTGGCAATTTTCTTGATTTGCCATAAGAATCATGCCCCTTAGCACACCTAACATCTTATCATCCTTCTCAGCAGATTTAACTATATAAGACAGACTTGTCAAGTTGTCATAAAAAGAAACCACATGCGCAAGTTCTTCGCAGTATTAGTGTTCTAGGGGCAACATTTGTTTAGATGGATATGTTGCTCTCCATCATCCATAGTGATACTGACTTAAGATGGCATATATGACTTTTGAGTTCTTTGCTGCCATTTTGTTCCATTTTTGCGGGATATACTGGTCCATTCCATAAGGTCCTGAGCCGCCAGTGTCTATCCGAAGATAAACGCGGAGTGGTATTGGTGAGAGGAGGAGAGCACCTGAAAATACAGTCATATTTTAACATTAACATGAAACCAGTGAAGACAATTCAGTCAAATATAGTGTCACTTTAAGAGACTTTCAGTCCCTTTGTACTAGCTTTATAAACAAGCGATTCCCTGAAGTGATCTTAACGCCCACAATATTCTATTCATACGACTGTTACAGCTGTACCTGGATATATCCACCCTGCCTTTGCTTGTGTGTTATTTTAGCTAATATATAATTTCTCCTGTCTTTTAAGTTACATGTAATGGGGTTAATCGAAACTGGTTTTGAGACATTCATTTATATTTCATGAAAGTTCAAGATCACAAATTCATTCACAAGTTTGAGAATTTTGACCAAGATTTATTCAGTAGTTTTACAGGAGTAGTGGCAAGTCACTAATAACTTCCTTACTTATATTATACTGCGGTGGACTGCCGGAGGTCTCCAACAAATGATGTCCTAACAGCACGTTTCTGCCATAGTCGTCCATCTCGCCACCAAGATCCTCAGAAATTGATCACTGAAGTGCCTGTTTTTTCTATCCAACGTTTTAAATAGGTTGGCTCTAGAAATAAATTTAGGAAACATAGGTTTATTTATAACACAATAATTAGCAGAGATCAAGTAATCAATCTAAAATTATTACATAAACTGAACTCCCATCAAATCTAATATTAAAGAGGCCCCGTCAGAGGCATGTGTTTACACATAATGGCTAGTGAACGTGATATGTTATAGTCTGAGCATAACACTACAAGTGTAAATTACCATGTCAAATACCAAAATGGAAGATGTCATAAACATTTTAAACTAAATACATGACATACTTACATTAACTAGAAGACAACTGGGATACAATTTGAGCTGCATCGATAAGCATTGAATTTCTGGGATTTCACTTCACAGGAAGTTGCAGTTGCAGTTATCAGAAGTTTTTTTTCTCCCACAAGCTCCAGTGCCAACAGTTACTAAGATTTCCAAGACCAAAGCTCCTGTAAAAGAACAAATCCAGTACACTAAACACAAGTATGAACATTACACGATTAAGCTATGTACAAAAGTGTTTTCCCATTTTAACGGTGTTTAAATGTTTGTTTTTTTAGGATGAGTGAATGAGTGAGTGATTTATTTTCGATGTAATGTTTAAAACATTATTTCAGTCATAGGACAAAGAGATCTCTCAATATCTTTACAGCAAGCTGACTAATTGAGTGACATGGGTTCATATGAATCATAATATTTTCATACAAAGATACTTACCTTTAGCTTCAGCACATTGGCCCGCACTGCTTGGGCTTCAGGCAGTATGATAGTCAGTAATGCATTAACTTCAGGCAGTACAATAGCCTGTATTAAGTCAGTTTACTGCCTTAGGTTCAATATGGCCAAGCACTAAAATAACTGGTACTAATTTACAATAACCGGTAGTGGTTTCATTTTAGCATAGCCACCCACTATGATAGCCAGTACTACTTTACATGTAATTTAAGCCAACAGTACAATAGTCGGTACTACTTTAGTTTCAAAATAGTTAGGCAGTACAATATCTGGTACTGCTTCATTTTCAGTACAGCCAATCAGTACTATAGCTGGTACTGATTTTAGTTTCACTATAGCCAGGCAGTACGATAGCCAGTACTGCTTTACTTGTAGTATAGCCAGGCAGTACAATAGCCGGCACTGCTTTAGTTTCAGTAAAGCCAGAAAGTACAATAACCGGTACTGCTTTAGTTTCAGTAAAGCCAGAAAGTACAATAACCGGTACTGTTTCAGTTTCAGTAAAGCCAGGCAGTACAATAGCCGGTACTGCTTTAGTGTCAGTATAGCCATGCAAAACAATAGCCGGTAATGCTTTAGTTTTAGTAAAGCCATGCAAAACAATAGCCTGTACTGCTTTAGTTTCAGTAAAGCCAGGCAGTACAATAGCCGGTACTGCTTTAGTTTCAGTAAAGCTAGGCAGTACAATAGCCGGTACTGCTTTAGTTTCAGTATAGCCAGGGAGTACGATAGCCAGTACTGTTTCAGTAAAGTCAGGCAGTACGATAGTTGGTACTGCTTTAGTTTTAGTAAAGCTAGGCAGTATGATAGCCGGTACTGCTTTAGTTTCAGTATAGCCAAGCAGTATGATAGCCAGTACTGTTTCAATATAGCCAGGCAGTACGATAGCCAGTACTATTTCAGTTTCAGTAAAGCCAAGTAGTGCGATAGCCAGTACTGTTTCAGTAAAGTCAGGCAGTACGGTAGTTGGTACTGCTTTAGTTTCAGTAAAGCCAAGCAGTACGACAACTGGTACTGCTTTAGTGTCAGTATAGCCATGCAAAACAATAACCGGTACTGCTTTAGTTTCAGTATAGCCAGGCAGTACAATAGCTGGTACTGCTTAAGTTTAAGAAAAGCGATGAAGTACGATAGCCGTTACTGCTTAAGTTTCAGTATAGCCAGTCAGTACAATAGCCGGTACTGGTTTAGTTTCAGTATAGCCAGGCAGTACGATAGAAGGTACTGCTTTAGTGTCAGTATAGCCAGGCACTATGATAGCCGGTACTGCATTAGTTTCAGTATAACCAGGCAGTACAATAGCTGGTACTGCTTTAGTTTTAGTAAAGCCATGCAAAACAATAGCCGGTACTGCTTTAGTTTCAGTAAAGCCAGGCAGTACAATAGCCGGTACTGCTTTAGTTTCAGTAAAGCCATGCACTACGATAGCCGGTACTGCTTTATTCTTAGTAAAGCTAGGCAGTACAATAGCCGGTACTGCTTTAGTTTCAGTATAGCCAGGGAGTACGATAGCCAGTACTGTTTCAGTAAAGTAAGGCAGTATGATAGTTGGTACTGCTTTAGTTTTAGTAAAGCTAGGCAGTATGATAGCCGGTACTGCTTTAGTTTCAGTATAGCCAAGCAGTATGATAGCCAGTACTGTTTCAATATAGCCAGGCAGTACGATAGCCAGTACTATTTCAGTTTCAGTAAAGCCAAGCAGTGCGATAGCCAGTACTGTTTCAGTATAGCCAGGCAGTATGATAGCCGGTACTGCTTTAGTTTCAGTATAGCCAGTCAGTATGATAGCCGGTACTGCTTTAGTTTCAGTATAGCCAGGCAGTACGATAGCCAGTACTGCTTTAGTTTCAGTATAGCCAGTCAGTACGATAGCCGGTACTGCTTTAGTTTCAGTATAGCCAGGCAGTACGATAGCCGGTACTGCTTTAGTTTCAGTATAGCCAGGCAGTACGATAGCCAGTACTGCTTTAGTTTCAGTATAGCCAGTCAGTACGATAGCCGGTACTGCTTTAGTTTCAGTATAGCCAGGCAGTACGATAGCCGGTACTGCTTTAGTTTCAGTATAGCCAGTCATTACGATAGCCGGTACTGCTTTAGCTTCAGTATAGCCAGTCAGTACGATAGCCGGTACTGCTTTAGCTTCAGTATAGCCAGTCAGTACGATAGCCGGTACTGCTTTAGCTTCAGTATAGCCAGTCAGTACGATAGCCGGTACTGCTTTAGCTTCAGTATAGCCAGGCAGTACGATAGCCGGTACTGCTTTATTTTCAGTATAGCCAGGCAGTACGATAGCCGGTACTGCTTTAGTTTCAGTATAGCCAGGCAGTACGATAGCCGGTACTGCTTTAGTTTCAGTATAGCCAGACAGTACGATAGCCGGTACTGCTTTAGTTTCAGTATAGCCAGGCAGTACGATAGCCGGTACTGCTTTAGCTTCAGTATAGCCAGTCAGTACGATAGCCGGTACTGCTTTAGCTTCAGTATAGCCAGTCAGTACGATAGCCGGTACTGCTTTAGCTTCAGTATAGCCAGTCAGTACGATAGCCGGTACTGCTTTAGCTTCAGTATAGCCAGTCAGTACGATAGCCGGTACTGCTTTAGTTTCAGTATAGCCAGGCAGTACGATAGCCGGTACTGCTTTAGTTTCAGTATAGCCAGGCAGTACGATAGCCGGTACTGCTTTAGCTTCAGTATAGCAAGTCAGTACGATAGCCGGTACTGCTTTAGCTTCAGTATAGCCAGTCAGTACGATAGCCGGTACTGCTTTAGTTTCAGTATAGCCAGGCAGTACGATAGCCGGTACTGCTTTAGTTTCAGTATAGCCAGTCAGTACGATAGCCGGTACTGCTTTAGCTTCAGTATAGCCAGTCAGTACGATAGCCGGTACTGCTTTAGTTTCAGTATAGCCAGGCAGTACGATAGCCGGTACTGCTTTAGTTTCAGTATAGCCAGGCAGTACGATAGCCGGTACTGCTTTAGTTTCAGTATAGCCAGTCAGTACGATAGCCGGTACTGCTTTAGTTTCAGTATAGCCAGTCAGTACGATAGCCGGTACTGCTTTAGTTTCAGTATAGCCAGGCAGTACGATAGCCATTACTGCTTTAGCTTCAGTATAGCCAGTCAGTACGATAGCCGGTACTGCTTTAGCTTCAGTATAGCCAGTCAGTACGATAGCCGGTACTGCTTTAGCTTCAGTATAGCCAGACAGTACTATAGCCGGTACTGCTTTAGTTTCAGTATAGCCAGACAGTACGATAGCCGGTACTGCTTTAGCTTCAGTATAGCCAGGCAGTACGATAGCCGGTACTGCTTTAGCTTCAGTATAGCCAGTCAGTACGATAGCCGGTACTGCTTTAGCTTCAGTATAGCCAGTCAGTACGATAGCCGGTACTGCTTTAGTTTCAGTATAGCCAGGCAGTACGATAGCCGGTACTGCTTTAGTTTCAGTATAGCCAGTCAGTACGATAGCCGGTACTGCTTTAGTTTCAGTATAGCCAGGCAGTACGATAGCCGGTACTGCTTTAGTTTCAGTTTCAGTAAAGTCAGGTTGTATGATAGCCGGTATTATTTCAGTTTCAGTATAGCCAGTCAGTACGATAGCCGGTACTGCATTAGTTTCAGTATAGCCAGGCAGTATGATAGCCGGTACTGCTTTAGTTTCAGTATAGCCAGTCAGTACGATAGCCGGTACTGCATTAGTTTCAGTATAGCCAGTCAGTACGATCGCCGGTACTGCTTTAGCTTCAGTATAGCCAGTCAGTACGATGGCCGGTACTGCTTTAGTTTCAGTATAGCCAGGCAGTACAATAGCCAGTACTGCTTTAGTTTCAGTATAGCCAGTCAGTACGATAGCCGGTACTGCTTTAGTTTCAGTATAGCCAGTCAGTACGATAGCCGGTACTGCTTTAGCTTCAGTATAGCCAGTCAGTACGATAGCCGGTACTGCTTTAGTTTCAGTATAGCAAGGCAGTACGATAGCCAGTACTGCTTTAGTTTCAGTATAGCCAGGCAGTACGATAGCCGGTACTGCTTTAGTTTCAGTTTCAGTAAAGTCAGGTAGTATGATAGCCGGTACTATTTCCGTTTCAGTATAGCCAGTCAGTACGATAGCCAGTACTGCATTAGTTTCAGTATAGCCAGGCAGTATGATAGCCGGTACTGCTTTAGTTTCAGTATAGCTAGTCAGTACGATAGCCGGTACTGCTTAAGTTTCAGTATAGCCAGGGAGTACGATAGCAGGTACTGTTTTAGTTTCAGGAAAGCCAGGCAGTGCGATAGCCGGTACTGCTTTAGTTTCAGTACAGTCAGGCAGTACGATAGCCGGTACTGCTTTAGTTTCAGTATGGCCAGGCAGTACAATAGCTGGTACAGTTTCAGTTTCAGTAAAGCCAGGTAGTATGATAGCCGGTACTATTTCAGTTTCAGTAAAGCCAGGCAGTACGATAGCCGGTACTGCTTTAGTTTCAGTATAGCCAGGCAGTATGATAGCTAGTATTGTTTCAGTTTCATTAAAGTCAGGTAGTACAATAGCCAGTACTCTTTCATTTCAGTAAAGACAGTCAGTACGATAGCTGGTACTGCTTTAATTTCACTATTATTAGGTGGCAAAAGAGCTGTGTACTGTTTTGGATTAGTATAGTAGGGTAGTAGAATAGCCGTGTTCAGCTTCAGTGAGTATAGGCAGGCAGTATGATAGCTGTGTACTGCTTTATTCTGAGTATAGCATGGAAGGACGGTATTCAAACTATTGCTTTACGTGTAGTATAGCCATAAGTTGGACAGCCATGTATCACTTTAACATCAGAATACAGTTGCAGCATAGCCATTACTGTTTTGTTACAGAATACAGTATTCATAAAGTATGTAGCCTTTGTGCTATATGGAGTTTCTGAATTTTCAGGTCAACCGATGAGCCAGTTATCAGTATAACAAGTCATCATTAAGGACCATATTACACCCATCATTTACCTGTTTTTCTTATAATGTGGACATAATGGCATCGTGGTAGCTAAAATAAGTCGGAATGACTTTGACTGTTTTCAAATGGACATGTCTGACATAAACATGATCAATCAGTGTCCCGTTTTCCGTGGTTGGTTCTTTCACAAGCTGCTGAAAATGGTAAGAGGCAAACAGTTTTGAAATGACATTGGACTTCAATATGTTCTCATTGAAATCTCCAACTACTGCACAACCATATGGAAGATTCGCCAGTTTTTTCAATAGTTTATCTAGATTTTGTATGAAAATAGGAAGACTATAAGACAATGGCCTGTAAATGACAATGACAGCGAAGTTTGGATCATTAAAGTAGAATGCTATACTCTCCAAGTTAGGAATAGCGAGATCCAACATTTCACATTTCATATCAGATTTGTGGAAAATGCCAACCCCTCCATGTGCTTGTTGTTTTAACTCCTTGAACAATGGATCGCTTTGATCATAGCTTTGAGATCTGGTCTTATGGTTAAATGTGTATCCCTCTAGGTATCGTCCTTCTCTTGACTCATCAGAAGACAGCCAAGTTTCTGTAATACAGATCGCATGTGATGTTGTAAATCTTTTGTCCCCTTTGATGTCATGAATATGAGATCTTAATCCTTGTACATTATGAAGAATGAACTTGAATTCCACTAAACTAGCTCCTTGGTCATTGGTGTGTTCAGATGTAAAGTTCAGGAAAGGCGACATGGACAAGAGTGCTTCAGTGATACTATCATTACAATAAATAACAGACTCTTTAAAATCCTGAATGGTCAACCCCTCCAGTGATCTCACACGACTTAACGCCACATAAGCTTGGCCTGCAGCAAATATTTTATCCAGGGAAACAACTGCTCTGTCAAGAGTGACACCTTGTAGCTTGTGTACAGTACAAGCATAACTTAACTTTAGAGGAAACTGTCTTCTGATTCCACCACGTGCACTCACTCTATCTTCTACCCGGTGAATTGGTGTACTGCTGGATGGTACACAATCAGGGATTTGACTTTCTCTCCTCATCTTAATACCAACTCTGTCACTGTCAAACACAACATAAATCACATTTGGTACATCTTCACCTCTTGCTGGACATGGAATATGTGAGACTGTGCCAAAGACTCCATTCACAAGACCATCAGAAACATCAATGTTTTTCATAAGTAACACTCGTGCTCCTACTGTTAAAGACAGTTTTCTGGGCAAATTAGAATACACCGTACTTATGAACTGATTGTCTCTTTTCTGAAGTTTTCCAGTCCTTTGATCCTTCTCAAAGTCTTGAGCATCAAAAGCAAAAATTTCCTCTTCACTTTGAGACAATTTAGAGAGATTGAATTCTGCAACTTGTTGATTTGTTGCAAATATATGAATATCACCTTCTTCATCTCCGTTCTCGCGCTTAGTCAACATACAAATATCCGAAGCTGTGATTCTCTCAGTCTTTTTACGGATACGAAGACGGTTTAACATATTTGCAAAGCTTTGATCTTTTTGTCTCATCACTTCAGTTAGTTCCACTATTTTGAACTCAGACCAGAGATTAAATCCAATGTCATCTTTGTATAAAGGCTTCCCCTTTACTGGTGGCAATTGATAGAAATCTCCAACAGCAATCACAGACACCTTTCCAAATGGAGAGTAATCTTTACACTGCTTGATCTGTCGTAACCTTCCATGGATGTAAGCAAGTAACTTATGATCCACCATAGAGATTTCATCTATAATTAAAATTTGAAGGCTGTTATACTTTGAACGTAACGTGTTTAGTTTTTCTTCTCCCAATGGCTGATAGGGTAATTTTACATCTACAGGAATACTAAACGTACTGTGAATGGTTGAAGCACTAATGTTAAAAGCTGCAACACCTGTCGGAGCTGTTATTAAAACTGATGTGTCATCTGGCTTTGACAAACACCGTGCTAAAAGCCTGTTGGCTTCAAAATGCAAAGACCTAATCAAATGGGTTTTGCCAGTTCCTGCACCTCCCGTGATGAAAAGATAGAAAGGTTCTGTCTCCAGATCATTGAGTTTCTCTAAACACCACTTTCGAACTTTGTAGAAGACCTCCAGTTGTCGTTCATTCAGTGATCGCATAAGATCTTTTGCTTCACTCCCGGATAGAACTCCCTGTTGAGGCTCAATAGTGTAATCAGACTTCTGATTCTGTACTAAATCTGGTATGTCTTTTGCCTCACAAGGGACCTTGTCAAGCTCTTCAATTTCTTCAAAACAAGAAATCCTTTCTGCTTCAGTTTCAGGATACATCTGTGCCCATGCATCTTCTAAGTGACCACCCATTTCAAGAATTTCCGCTGCTCTGGTGATTTCATCAGCATCTGTTTCAAATGATGCCTTGTTTCTGTTAACTATGTCCTTGACAAGCTCAACACTAGTATTATTCAGCAAACTTACAGCACCAGTCTCAAAAAAGTATTCAAACGAATTAAACCCATCAGGTTTCAGCTGCGAGTCTGTTCTGTATGGCAAAAACAGTTGTAAAATGCTCTGGAAATATTTCTCTGATTGATTCTCTGGTGAAAACCTTGGATATCTTACCACAGCTGGTTTGGTTCGTGTTCTTCTACGAATGTACCCCATGTTACCCCTCAGTTTATGTACCAATCCCTCCTTTTGAGCTTTACTGGAAATTTTCTCTGTCTTCGGCAGAACTCGGAATTCGGAACAAAATGTTGCCAAGCACATAGCTTCAAATTCATCACCATCTGGTCTGTTCTTGTAACGGTCAATTATGCTTGTCATCCACACATCGTCTACATTTAAATCCCCACCACTGAGCTTGTTTTGGATCACATTCAGGGGCAGACTCATTTTTATGGCATCACCAACAGGAATAAACTGAACAAGTCTTGAACATTCCTTCAAGTGCAGGTTACAGACTCGAAACACGGCCTCTTGAGCACTTACTTCCCTACTCTGAAGATAAACTGCTCCAAGTTTCTTCAATGCTTGTTTAGTGTCTTCATTTCCATTCAAAGTTTCCTTTCTTGCCTGTTCCAGAAGAAGACCCATTTCTCTTTCTGACTTAGAAATATATGATATAATGTATACAATGCAAGAGTAAGCATCGAGCACAAACTGAATATCCATATTCCCATTCCATGCACGCAGAAGGTCAGGATTGTACTGATTCAACCATACATCATCCAGGCCTCGTCTGAGCACAACACTAGCCCGCTTTGACAGCATCGTGTATGCTTCCTGGAACTGATCTTGGTTTATTCCAACAGCAGTGAACAAATCTTCTGTGTTCCCAAAAGCATGTTCTTGATTTGAGAGAGCCTCCCACAACGCTTCAAGGATTCGCTTAGCCTCTTCACAATTCATCTCCCTTTCTATCGATGCTTCATTACAATCATTGTTGTGAACATCTGAAGAGCTTGGCCTAGAGATGAATGTGTACTTACTTGGTGGTCTTGGAAAGTTAAACCTGCAGTTCGTACCTTTTTTTCGACAGCTCTTAGAATGAAGGCTACTATGTTTCTGTACAGAAGACACGATCTCTTGCAGCACTTCATCACATCATCTGTTGGTGGCATTTCACATGTCACATACTTGTCAATGAAGGCGGTCACCTCTTCATCTGAGTTATGGTCAAGTTTGGGAGCGTTTTCAACCCAAAATAAACAATGAGTATGTGGTGATCCACGTGTTGAAACTCTACCCTGTAGAAGTAATCTATTATCTTCCCAACAGGGTTTGCAGGGGACAGCAGAAATTCCTTCAAAAAGACACTGAAATCGATGTTCAAACATCCGTGCTGCCATAACAGGGTTCTCTCTGATTAATTCACATTTAGCTGACCACTCCATATCAGTAATGTCAATGTCACGCCCTTCTTCCACCACCAGTGCTTGAATAAACTCAGGCCATCTCATATCTGCAGCAGAAAATGAACAAAACCATGTTGGAATGCCAAGTTGTCTCAGCATAGCAAATAAATCCTTCTGTGCAGATTGCCAGTATACTGGAGTTCCTCGGATTGGCTTTAAGAACTTGAATCCAGAGTCAGTCTTTAGGATTTCTCTCAAGGAGTCATAATCGGTGAGTTTATTTATCGTTTGTTCAGTGTCTGGTTGATGACTTTTTCTCAGTGCAATAGAGACAGTTGAAAGTACCTGCTGAACTTCTGAGAGATACTGAGCATAAAATATATACTCAGTACTTTTTGCAAATCTGCAGTCTGCATGCATCAGCCTGGTATTCAGATAGCGTGAAATAGTTATTTTCTTTTCTCTTTCGTCGTGGTATGTCGGTGATCCTTTAGGGAACAAGACAGGGAATGGCCTTTGCTTCATTTTCTTCATTCATCAGAAGTCTAATTGGATCATTGCCTTCACTCGGTGCTAAACAAAGTACATTATCTGCGAACTGATCAAGTATTTCTTGTCCTATGTCAACTGGTTGCAGACAACTGTCTATCATCAGCCCCTGATCTCCTGTATGGCTTGAGTGGAGGTATTCAGCATCATTTCCCAGATCAGCCTTTTTGCCCTCATTACTGCCAGCTTGTTCATGGTCGCATAAATCTGGTAGACTATCATTATCACTCTCTTTGTCGTTTCCTGCTGATGACAAGTTGTTAACCCAATTGTTGTTGAAATTAACATCCTGATAGTGTGGGTTATTTTCCTTCAAATATTCGAGTGCCCTTTCAATTCGTGCAGTGTTTACAAACTGATATCTATAATGCCCTTTATATGATAATTTCCGCTTGAGTTTTACCCTTATCAGCTGATCATCTGACTCTGGTCGTGGAAGAGAGGAAATTGTTGTGTCGATGTTGGATGGCACACAAACAACTGGTCCATGGACACTTCTCTGACCACCTCTAGGAAGGGCTGCCACCTTAGCAAAGGGAATATGTTTTGCTATTAAATGTTGCTCTAGTTGGTTCAAACAAGACAATTCATACGGCACACCTTCTACCTGTAGACTGTTAACAGATGCCTCAGCTGGTAAAATGCCTGATCTGATCTTCCTATGGCACGTGTAACAAATCCAGAGTTTGGAATACGGAGATAGATAAATAATACAGGGAACATTGCAATCTGAGGAGCATGTGTGAACGTATCTTGTTGATATACATTTGGCAGCAAGTTTTCCAGCCACTTGACCTATTTGTGAGTAAGATTCCCTTTTACATGTAACAACCTGTCCTCTGAAAAAACGTCGATGGCAAACTGCACATATGTGGTGTGGTGCATCACTTATTAAGTGGTGAAAAACAGATGTTACATTATCAATACAAGAAAGGTCTGCTATCCTCCGTCGTCGGCGTTCCAGCTGTCTATTTATTACATCTTTCCTGTATGCCTCTGATTCCGAATACTTTTTTTTCAGCTGTGATTGCCTGTTTTTCCTAAACTCATCATCCATATATTTCCTCTTGCTGTACGTTTTCACGTTCTCTTTATGTCTGGTGTCCATCATATACTTCCTCTTGCTGTATGTTTTCACCTTCTCTTTGTGTCTGGTGTCCATCATATACTTCCTCTTGCTGTATGTTTTCACCTTCTCTTTGTGTCTGGTGTCCATCATATACTTTCCCTTGCTGTACGCTTTCACCTTCTGTTTATGCCTGGTGTCTGACAAATACTTCTCTTTGCTATACGCTTTCACCTTCTGTTTATGTCTGGTGTCGGACAAATACTTCTCTTTGCTATACGCTTTCACCTTCTGTTTATGCCTGGTGTCTGACAAATACTTCTCTTTGCTATACGCTTTCACCTTCTGTTTATGCCTGGTGTCTGACAAATACTTCTCTTTGCTATACGCTTTCACCTTCTGTTTATGTCTGGTGTCTGATAAATACCTCTCCTTGCTGTACGCTTTGACCTTCTGTTTATGCCTGGTGTCCGACAAATATTTGGCCTTGCTGTATGCCTTAATCCTATTTTGGTACAATTCATCATTGCTGTATCTCTGCTTGCCCTGTCGGATTGACGATTCCCTGTGGTCTAGTTTGGCATATTTCTCCTTATAAGCTGCCAAAACACGTCTCCTGTATGACACATTTGCAGCATATGTGTTTTGCTCCTTCTTGGTGTGTTGAAGTTCTGCGGATGGCTTATTTATCACATCATTACAGTCATGCACTGTTTTAAGCCTTTTCTGCTGGATACGTTCACGATGTAGGTTCTTCTTCAACTCTTTCCCAAAGCATTTGTTCCCAGTGTCTTTTCGTGAACCAACTGCATCATCTTTGATAATGTTGTCATCTTCCTCACATTTGACATGTGTTATGCTTTGTATTCCTTCAGCACTATGGTTACTACACAGTAAACAATTTCCAGTACAAAGATCTAATGACTGATTTTTTACACAAATTACCACATCATAGTGACAACCTGAAACATGATGTAAATAAATAGCCCTAGTTGAACTGTTCATCTGCTCTTGAGCTTGAGACTTGGAAAACAACAGCCATGAATCACTGTGGGTGTAGATGTCAGTCTGAAGCATGTCTGACGCTGCGAGAATTTCTACTTCAGTGGCCCATGTATGTAAGTACTTCATCCGTGATGACTGTACATATCTTTCTACAGTGACATGTCCATCTCGAAGGTATGGGGAGAAGAGCCTTGAGTTTTCCAGAAGATGCTTTACTGTTAATAGTCGCAGTCGTCTATGGTTCTCCTCTGTGCCAGATATTGCAAAAGACAATGCTCTAAAAAAACAGTTCCCATCCATTTTAATCTTCTTTGTCGTGCATGGTTCACCAAGGAAGGAGGATGATCCAAGAGCATCAAGTTCTGGTAATTTCTGCAATTCTAGCTTCCTACACATTAGACTTTGGTCTTCGTCTGTCAGTGGGTTAAATGATAAAGATGTCCATGTAGTCTGTACATGCATGACATCACCAGAATCAGCAAGATCCCCATGAGTAACTACATCAATGCCAGTAATCTCAAACTGTTCATACTCACCAGTGTTGAGTGAAATAGCCAGACGAGTACAGTGTTGAAACACACCTTCTAGACCTGTGTATCTGATGCTTACAGCAGTCCCATCAACAACTTGTACACCTTCTACATTCCTGGAATGAGAATCAACAACATATAAGTACTGATCGCGTTTAATGATAGCAAATGTAGAAGAGTGGAAGGTTATAAGGCAAGAAGTAAACACAGATAGTGTTCTCTCAAGAGCATCTCTCAGTGGCATGAAAATATCAGATTGCAGATCTGCATGAACAGTACCAAGTACATAACCTGTCAAAGATTCACCTGCCCTTATACCGAATGTACCATTGTGCATGTCCATCACATCTGGAATGTCTGAAATGAGCAAAAAGGTCTCACCAGCAGGAAGATTAGGTTTAACATTAGAGTACAATTCATCACCAGAAATCAATACAGCATCAAGATCATTACTAGTCCACATAGAAACTGGCTTTACTTTATCATACAGAATAGCTGAGCAACTATTAGCCACACACTGTGCCCCACTGTTTGGCATAAATTGTGGATGTCCTTGATGAAAATGTCCAGAAACTGTACTTATCTCTGTAAAAACAACAGTCCCAGACTCGCCACTGTCATTATTTTTTGACACGTTTCCATCCCCTTTTGTCTCCTTAAAAAGAAAGATATACAATCAAAAAATGAACTTCAGCCATCCATGCTATTATTGTCTACATAATTTGCTGTGCGCATGAGCAGCCCCATTATTTGAGGCTTTGGGCACACAGTCTGATCTGAGGACTTTACTTGTATTGTTTGTGAGTAACAAAGGCTACCAGTTTATCCAAAACATCAAGTACAGCTAATATAGACAGTCCCAAATACAACTGTAAAGCTAAGAAAAAGTGAAGTTTTGCAATATTTAAATACCTTAACACAGAAGAAGGTGTTGTCATTTCACTTTTGTAAAAAAAAAAAAAAAAAAAATGCAGACAACTTTCAATACACATCACCATTACCAGGCAGCCTTTGTTAAACTAGTAATGCAATACCATATGGCACACACACTTGTGTGGGTCTGGTGCGAGCTATGCCGTGCGTTGTACTAAATTTATTTATTTATTTATCTGATTGGTGTCTTACAACATACTCAAGAATATTTCACTTATACGACCGTGGTGAGCATTATGGTGGGTGGAACCCGCGGGAAACCCACGACCATCCGCAGTGTACTAAATCATAGCACGCTGATGTTGCTTATGGTTTCCATGTTAAAAACTACGTTTATGCATTAGAATTGGGCGTTAACCAATAAACTATCCAGGAAAATACTCAGATGGGTAAAGATTTTATGGAGAAAACGATACAGGTAATGCTGATAATGTCAAATCGTCAATTCCACGCCATACTTAATCAAGGTAATGGACTGTCATAAATACGTTTCTCGAGTCATAACATCTGTAGAATTCTGGTCACAGACAGAATAAGATCAGTCAAATTTCATCCCTTCTGGACTCATATGGACAAATACTGGAGATTAAAGCTATGTTCTGTTTCAGGCAAAAAGTGTGAATGTCAGCATATTTCTCGATATGCAAACACATCACAGCTCAAAAAGTCAAACCAAAACAGGGTGACAGAATGGTTAGTCCCACCCATCCATGTCAGCCACAGATTTCAGCAGGTGAACTTCAAAGTGCTGACAAGTTCATATGTCAGTCATGTTTCCTGAAGTCCAGGATTTCATGGATGTGTCCATTTTAGAGATAACATGTTATCTTCCAGAGCTCATTACGAATGATTAATTCGTGTCAAATTATAGCTTTTTACAAACTTTACTGCTTTTTTAAAACGGTAAACAGTACAAAAATGGGGGTGGTATTTTCTGACAAGCCATAATTTTGCTTATTCAGGAAGAATAGCTGAAGTTTGATTTGATTAGCCATTACCGATTGTTTGTACCAAATCTAAGGCATAGTCTCTCGACAGAGAAAACTATGACAACCAGAAATTAATTTGCAATCTGTGATCATAACCAATCTGTGACCATGACCAATCAAGTACATCTTAAAGAGTAAAGAAAAAAACAAATCTCTGCAAAGAAACACTGTCCTATAATATCCCACATTAGAAAATATCACCATTTATTACAGGTGTGCTGCATAACTTACTGGGAGAAAACTCTGTCTAACTATTGTATCGTCACAGGAAAACAGTTTCAGTGTACATGTATAAGGGATATCGTAGTCAAATTAGGTGCATCTGATCACCCCCCCCCCACATACACACACCCACCCACGTTGTACTAAGCATAGAAAAGCAGTTAAAAACCATGCAAGCCCTATCCAATGTCATTTGTAAACTCCGTCCCCATCATCATGCAGTCATGTACAAGAGTTGAACATTCCTGAACTTTAGCTCCATTTTTCCCTAAAACATAAAAATGTCCCTTTTATTAGTGTTAAATACACCCTTTTTCTGCAGACTGTCAAATATAATCACTAATAAGAATACAGTTCATGTACCAATGCTTGTAAAAACTAAACAGACATGATATTATGCACATAATATATTGAGTCCACCTTACCTTATGGAATCTTGTTTTTCTCCAGTACTTTTTCCGTGGCATGTTGCACTGCAAATGAAAACAAGAGTTCAGGTGAACTCATGATACGCGTATAACAAACAAGTGCAACAAGCAGCATTAAACTAGTAACAATAATCCATACGCTAACATGCATGTAGAATGCCCACCCTTTATAATACATTCATGAGACAAGCCCATATAAACACCAAACTATACCTAATAATCTAAACAGAACAAGCAAAACAATTGTCTTTGTAGCGAGGACACGAGACCACACTTAATAGCAAACCATGAACAAACTTGAATCGACTGTCATTACACATCACTGTCCCTCTATCTATGCCTCCACTAAAAACTGCACTAGCAAAACCAAACGAGCTATCTCCTTGACAGTAAACCCTACCAAATTGATGGCATTATGTACGAAAATAGATACCAGATAAACATGGCAACCACAGAAATCGAACGAAGTGATGTTCCTGCAATGAAAAGGCACATCTAATCGATCAGTTCATTCTAATTGGCACTTCTGTTCAAGATACTGCCCTGAAATGTAACCCATCATCTACCGAAATAGCGTGTGAATGTATGTTGCTCTAAGCTAAGCTTCTCCAAAAAGACGGGGAAAAAACGGGAGGCCTGGGTTTGAGTTCTCATACACTACCACTGTAGTTTTGATGACCCCTAACCACTCTATCTATCAATACCCGTATGTCTATTAGAAGACCAGCAAATCGCTTTTGATAATAATCCAAGCTACTACGAACATTCACTGTAACTTACAATCAAGTCTAACAACAGGACTTTGTCTCAAAATAGTTGTTAGTATGTAACTGCTTGTCTTTCTCTGAATTTTGAGAAAAACCGTTAGAGGGTATTAGTAAATGACTGTAACGGCTGTTTTGAGACGAATGCATGTGGTGTAATGTACGCCTGTTGTTGTTGCACCACACGCACGGCATACCAGTCAGTATCAGCAGTACCGTATCGTTTTAAGTTCATCGGTAATACACATGAATTCTACCCCAACAGCAAAATTCCAAATAAATGAGAACATGTAAGAGTAACTTACACTATGCTCTGTCAATCCAATGAAACAGCAAACTCTGTTTTCGTCGAACACTTGCAAAAGAAATACCGATACACAAAATCCTTCACCAGCTAGCTGATAACAAGCAGAAAGAGGGATTGGCCGACGTTCATTGGTCACATATAATGATGTCATGCGCTAAAAATAGACTGACACTTCGCAGTTGCCATGTAGGCCAGAAAGCAAATGCAAACCAAATCCCCCCCCCCCCCACCTCTTCCTCCGCAGTTGCCACCAAACATCCACACAGAGTTGAGAGCGCACCAGTAGGGAATGCATTATATGAGCTACACAATCACAATGAGGTTAAGTGACAATTTCAAATGAATGATCAAGTTCCAAAGGCAGTATTCAGAGAAATATTACCAGAAGTGCATTAATCTCATACAGTGAACAATTGTACCTGATCGCCTTTTAGCGAAGCATGCTTGACATAGTGCTTGAACGCTGATTTTCATATTTGTTATGTGTATGTAGGCCTATAACTGCCCTGATATTAGCCTAATGACATAAATGTGCCAGTGAAAAAATGATAAAATAGACTTAAACGAAGCAGTGCGTGTTGGTTCTTTTAGGAAAATTAATATGTGTTGCCTATCAAAATATACAATGTAATTAGCGATGCAGGCATTATTTATTATGCAATTAATTACATATTTATTTAACATTTTAACATACTTCTAACAAGGAAAGTCATACAACAAACATTGTATGAATAAGAGCGACTTGAATTGGGCAGCCTCCCCCCCCCCCCCCCCTCTTCATTCGATCTCTGGATAGCACAGTTGGTAGAGCGTCCGCTTTCGGAGCGGTAGGCCTATATCCAGGATCAATCCTGGGTCGAGTCACACCTAAGTCTTTAAAAGGGGAAGTTGTAACTTCCTCGTTTGACGTTCAGCATGAAGCGGATAGTGCTGGTTGATCCGCATCAGTATTATGTCTCGGACAAGCGGGGTAAGCGGGGCCGCTTACTTGCCTTCGGTAAGTCTAGATAAAAGAGCGGTGGAAAATCGTCCTGCAACAAGATGTTCATTAAATACACCCTAAGGATTCCTTCGTCGTCACATGACTGAAAAACTGTTGAGCACAACGTTAAACCCCAAGCACTCACTCTTCATTCAATGTAGCGGAATATGACTCAATGTAGCGGAATATGACTCCATGCATTAATACACACCCCTCCCGCTTTCAACATATATAGGCCTACACACACGTTCAATGTACAGCGCGAATTTTACTAAATAAAAAAGGTCATAAATTAAAACCTAAAAGCTGATTTAGCAGTGACTACATAATTGCAAATAACGCAATTAACCTTTACGGATATAAATCTCCAACCTGTACACCCAAAGATTTATATATATACATCCACATGCTTCATCAATCAGTTACTTTTCAGTATATGGCAGATTTCTGTAATAACATTACACAACTCTATACGCAGAATTAGAACAATAAATTTCTCTCAATATTAATTGAAAGATCGAGGTAAACACACGTGTGAACTTCGTACCCTGCTCGTCACATTACATAAACACCCACTGGAGTGGACGTACCAGGAAATGCCCTCAATTCTCATGAGAGCACCATACCTATACAATGTCTGGTGTTAGGAGAATGTAAACCTATGCATTTCTAGTAAGTTTTAAAAGCCAGCTTGTTTAGTGCCCTAACTAGTGAAAAGTGTAACCTTCATACTGCAACTATTTTCCGTCAATCAGTGGGCCGACTGACGTAAACCAAACCTCTACAAGTAAAGTTATATTTGTGATTACAGGTACCGTGTTAGTATATTAGAATGTATGGTATGTTTCCCGCGTTCAGTTACCCCTGTAACTATAATAGCGTGGCTCTGTCGAGATTTCCCCAAACTCGAAATAGTCTTACTGGGTCACGGTGCCAAGATGACAACAGAACCGTGCTTTATTATGCATTAGGCTTACTGTCTATCAAGCAAATAATGGCTTTAATAAAAAGTATGCATTTCACTAGCTCGGTTTAAACATAAAGCAGGGTGGCCTACGCCGTGACACACAATTAAATACCATGTCACTGAAATAAATACCAATAGAATCCAGAAGGTTTCGCAAGATACAAATCAATATGCATAGGGTTCAAATCGTCATCATGCATATCAGACGTCTAGACATACCTTCTATATGAATCAACTTGTAAAATGGAGGATTTCGTGTTGATTGTTTCTAAACTAAATCACTCGAGTCAGAAAACGAAGAAGAAGCGATCAGCTTTAAAAAATTTTATTAAAGACATACATCGTGTTTTGTATAACTAAACATGGAACACCAAACTGACATAAAAATAAGTACAAATAGAGATAAAGCAGATACATAAGTAGATGTTTTTTTGTCACTATTCTTTTAAATATATACATATATACAGTTTTCAGCAAATGTCCCAGCTTGTATCCCCAGCTTAAGAACTTTCTTCGTCGATCCTTTCACTGCAAAAAACAAAAATTTCCAATTAGTGTAAGATAAACAAATGGCCCGGTTGGCAGAAAAGTTAATGGATGTGAAAACAT
The DNA here is from genome assembly GCF_032854445.1 of Liolophura sinensis. Taxonomy (NCBI): domain Eukaryota; kingdom Metazoa; phylum Mollusca; class Polyplacophora; order Chitonida; family Chitonidae; genus Liolophura; species Liolophura sinensis. The sequence continues at coordinate 25,113,625 of NC_088301.1, read as the reverse complement.
GTTCTTGCAGATGATATATACTAAATCAATATAATAGTGCTTTCTTGCTGCAGATACACATGGCCGAAGTGTTTCTGCCTTGAATGATCTTGAAAGTATTAATACAGTATAGGTCTGTATACATCCCCGTTGTTTGCTCTGCATTTTGAACAAAAAAAACAGATGAAGTGTTACTTGAACCATAACATAACAGCTTGCATGTATAATTTCAACTAGAATAATGGTAGCGGAAGAGGTAGAGGTAAATTAGGATAAAGACATGTAGAATAACTTGGGAAAATTTGTCAGATACACATCCTGTTTTCTTGTTATTGATTGCTTTTCTTCAAATGACACCTGACTGTCCATCTTCTTACTGCTTGATCACATAGAATAGAATAGAATAGAATGTTTATTTTACCTCGGTAGCACAAAATCTCTAAAGGCTAGCCATCTTTGTGGTCCAGCATATAAAGTTGGTAAATGACTTACACTGAAAGTATCCTAGATCCTTGTCTTTTCCCCTTCACCCTGACGCTCTCCTCGAACATCTCCAGTGGGAATAGGGACAAAACTTGGTCATGTGTTAAAAAACACACCTCCTCTTCATCCTTAAGGATGATAGTAGAATCGTCCCTAGAAAAATAAAACAAACTTTTAATTTAGTAAAGGTGACAACTTACATAAATTCTTATACAATAAAAGATTACGCGTAGTTATGATAAATTTTAAAAGTATCTTTCGAAATCCTTTGAAAATATGTCATGATAAAGCATTAATATAGAATTGCCCATGGTGACGGTTTTATCTTGTACAGCTACACACATCAATAGATAGTATCTATATCTTTGCCTGAGTGACAATCCATATCGACACCGAACAGTCCAACAATAATCATATAAATACTCACATCTCAAAACAGACTCCTTCCACTTCTCCCACAAAATCAGTGGTTTCACTGTCTTCCTGTAAGCAGACAATATCCAGTAATTATTAGACCTCGTGTTGTTTTTCTCCCAATCAAACTACAAAATCTTGTTTATACAATTAATCAATTGTTACAACCAGCGGGTGCTCAATGGTGCGAACAACTACCACCGATAGAGAGAAAACCATTAACATTGGTGTGTACTGTTTATAATTGGGATTCCAGCTGAATTTAGCAACTAACCCGGACTTCTGTCATTTCTGTAGAATTAGCATCTGTCTTGCCCCTATACTCGGCAATGTTGACACATGACACTGTCACAGTGTGGCCAACTGGGGGCAAGGCCAGGTCGGCCTGTGGCCCCCATAGCTTCACTTCTATTTCTTCGTCATCCCTTGATAACTTTAGTATCTTGCGTCTCGATGTTGGGGTGGTTATTACACCCGATACCTGTTTAACAGAAAATGCGTTTTGGTTTTAAGGCTAGTAACAGATTATTGTATAGCACTCTTGTTTTGGCTGTATCCTTCTTTCTGCTAATGCCTTTAATCTGTTTTTAACGGTGGAGTGTAGTTTATGTTATAATCAGTATGTGTTTTTAAAAAATGTGAATTATGACAGCTGATTATTACAAATATATATATACATGACATGAAAATGGTATGAGCCTTTCCATTGAATTCTTACATCCGACAATTCCCCTGTGATTGAGAGGCGCCTCTTGCGGGGTGATACCAACGCCTCCCTTACAGTTACAACCGGCGGGTTGTGAAACTCCCTTTCAATTTCCTCTGGGAACGAAAATCTTCCACACTGCATAATCTACGAACAAAAATTCAAACATCATGTTTATTGATATCAAAAATATTTCCATTTTTCTTTGATCTATCGTATGTTAATTGACAAAGTTACAGATTTATACTCAGTAATATCCTCATATATCAATCATTGTTTCCATGCCCGAAGTGTAGATGAACATATAATAACACATACATGATAGTTTGAAATAAGTCAGCTATTTTTATCCTCTTGTGCTACAGTTAATAAAGTGGACAAAGTCTTTCATTGACGTTATTCGTTGTAAAATGAAGCTTCTGTATATCTTACCCTGGACGTCTCAGAAATTCGGACAAACTGGCCGACAGAAACATTTCTCAACAGATAAAACTTATCCCTGATCATTTTCGTCTTCTTGGTCAAAGGCATGAATGCCACCTTCACTGTCTTGGACAATGAATCTATAACATTCAATGAGACAAAATCTCCCCCTGCTCCATGTCTCTCCGTCGGTTCAGTGAGAACTTTCACTTTTACAGTAATCTGTATCAAGAAAAAAAAATGACAAAAAAAGAAAAACATTAACGAATTTATGTTCAAAATTGTTTTCAATTCAAACAAATAAATCTGTTTTAACAAAGAAAGAATATCACAACCAAACTGTGGCCCCATCTGTCAACTCACCCAATAGCCAACTCGCGTAAATCCTTCAAAATCTAAATTAGCTCGTGCAATATTAAGCCTACAGTAATTTTGGAAAATAATTGCAATTTGAGTATTTTATTACTTACAGAACAATGACGCCATTTATATTGATCATTTGCCGATCAAAACTGTTAGCAACGTGATGAGTCTTTACAACTTTACGGAGAATATTTGTAAACAAGAATGCAACTTTGCGCAGAAAATATATCTCTTATCAAGAGAATTTTCCAAAAGTTATCAAAGTATCAAAGGCTTCCACTTTGAGTTACCACATGCAGACACGTGAGATGTTTAGCCAGTAAAAGTAACAAATAGATGCCCATAAGCTCTTTCGGTTAAATCTATCGTAAACGTTTAATTTGGTAAAAAAAGATAGTAAACATGCATGAATGGTTTTTAATTAAATCGAACTAAAAAAATAAAACCGTTTTGAATGTTACCGCTTTCATTATTTTATATATACCGTCACATGCTTCACAAAATCCATTTGTGTAAGTGAGAGCTAGGTATGCCCCGTGTTGAATAACAATTCAAAATCACAATCAAACAGTGCGAAGCTACTCTCATACTTTCTTCTTCGCTAAAATCACCTCTATGCCTTGTTCTAGTTCCGGTCTTGTTTTAACCGATCGCAGAAACAACGCAGAAGATTAGGGAAATGTGCTAATTTCAAACAATTGAGTGAGAAAAGAATTTCAATAAACAGCATGAAATTATTCCAAACACCCCACTCTGAAATCAACACAGGTACAAGTACGACTTATCGATCAGTTTGAAACCCACCTGTTAAAAAAACATTTATTTTTTATGACCCTCTTGAGCCTTGAAGGCATTAAATGTGAGAAGGGTCGTACATGAAACCTGTGCATTTCTGTATTTTACTCTGCTGAAGACATTTGTGAACGTTTTACTTTGACTTAACTATAAATGGTCTTATATGTGTGATCTATTTAAAAATGAAAGAATGAATTTTGTCAGACCATAATATTTACGGCCGAATACTGGTACGCTTGCGAAGATACACTTGCATTCAACCTCTCTCACGGCAAAATTTCAAATCCATATTTGAATTCAAATAAGTCCAATGTATAAACGAATATAAAGCTTTCGTTAAGATGTCTACATATACATATAAGCCATAATCCTTGTGGTTATGATACGAACAATGTTAAAACGAAAATACCTTGGACTCAGCTTGATACACTGGGGTCTTCGATGTGCTTGGTGTCGCCATTTCCACCTTAAACCACGGTTGACTTGAACAGTTATCAGAATTTAAAATAAAGTTTCCAAATCGGTATCAGACAAAGAAAATAATTATGACGTTTAAAGAAGACACATGCTTATATAGAGGTTAGCCTTTGTACCACCGCAGATGCATGAATTTTGCAGAATTTTCCGACGCAGAAAGTAGTTCTGTTCCTTTCTTTGATGTTGCCGCTCAAGTGGCAGTGCCCTTTCACCATTATGTTTACTAGTGTTAAGTGCCATATTAGATGTTACTGTATATACAATCACATAAACAGCTAAAGTAATACCCTCGCTGAGGTAAACTGACATTGGGCCGTTTTCACTTAGAATTGTGTGACCATTTTCCAACTATCACACTATCGTAACTGTTTTAGTTATTCTTTTCACTGTATGCCCATTTGTATTGTAGTGTTTGAAAATGCTGGGATTCCTCGGGTGGGCTAAAATTCCCCGTGGCCAGTGAATGATTCCACAAAGAGATTTTAGAATTAAGATAATATTTGATACTTGATGAAACGCTTCATATTTCACAAAACTTGATGCAATTCTGAACACTTCATAAATGTGAACGTCAGTCAGATATGTCTAGCATAGAGGTTCCTTGGTCCAACAGCTGGCCACATAAGAGAGATAAGAGTTTGAGTTAATTCATAAATCGCTTTATGGTATCCGTCCAAGACCCTTGTTCATGTTTCCATTCTCCTATGTTTGACTTATTGAGTTTAACGAGAACACCGGCTTACAGTAAATTGTAAACAACAAACAGCTATACCTGATTTGTCTTATTCCGTTCAAGCCGCAGGGTTAAGGGGCATGTGAGATGTTACCGTATATCCAACCACATGGACAGCTAGAAAAAAACCCAGATACACCCTGATTGACATAAACATGGGTCCATTTTCAATCGGTGTTATGTGACCATTTTCCAAATATCACACTGATCTTTTCGCCGTATCTCTATTTGTATCTATACAAACTCGGATAAGATCATCTCGTTTATGGTAAATACAACTCTTTCGGAGCGTTGACTGTTTCATTTAGTTCCATGACAATAAATTTTCCGAACCTCATACATGCATAATATACCGGTGCCAGTGGAGTTACCCTAAGAAATGAATGAATCAAATAATATTGCACTTTTCCACTTGTCCTACAGCAGAGATGTCAGTTCATGAAATAGGGTCATTCGTAAAACGACCAACTCAATAAACCCGAATCGACAAACGTATTTCGGTCAACTCGTCAAACAACCAATTTTAATTGAATTTTTTCTTATTAAATTAACATTATTGATAACATTCTTCTATACGTTAATAATGTATTCATTGTCAACTAAACAAAAGACCTGTCACCTAACAGATTTTATCGGCTTAATTCAACTGAAATCGCTTGACTTATCAACCAGGTATCAAGTGTATGTAGCCAAATTTCCCACATGAAACATTTAGGCTATTCTACAGAATCAACGTGCAAACCATTCACTAACTGCTGAGAATATAGATTTATATCCAAGGGTGCTAAAAATACGATGAAATGTTTTATGAATTAATCAAATCACTGCGAATTAGCGCACCGGACAAAAATGTCCTCTCCAGAAATTTTTTTAATTTTTTTCTAAATTTTAACTTTTTAGTAATTGACCTATTTTCATTCATAAAAATTATTTGAAAAGGCTTCTCATAGTTTGAAATAACTAAAATGAACGGCAATCTAATTTGCACCAAGTTGCGAGAACACCATTTTCTCAGAGAAATAAAAATCTTAATTCTGTTATACATTAAAAGCCAGTATATAATTACTTTCTGGTAGAAACTACGGGATTTGTTTATGTTGCTACGATATTTAAAAAATTCCAGCCTTCTGAATGAAACGGAAAGCGCAAATTATTCCTGCTAAATGCCTATTAATCACATGTGTCTATATAGCTTACTTTATTCCTTTCCAATTAACTTAGCTTTATCTTTCCTATAATCCTTTACACATAAAACAAATATTTGTCTGATAATTTAGTAATAAGAAAGTATAGGGTACGGACTTTAAATACTCATTACACAGATTTCATTTTCAAAATTCATATTTAACAATGACTCCTAAGCTACATGCATAAAATCGCAAACATTGGACTTCATATACGTATTCTTTGACTCTGTGTGTTTTCACTAGACACGTCTCGATTCCTCAGCATGCAGGACACTTCCTTTGTCTCTCTATCCCTTATAGACACAGTATCACTTCATCATGTGAGTTCATGTCAGTTTACCTGCTGTCTGAAACCCCTTTTCTTGCAGGGAGAAGTGTGTATAACACATAGGGGGTCGTGCTTATCCCACCATCTATCACAGCGCAATGTGATTACAATCACAAACGCAATGAGCGTTATATTGGCAGGGGTTATTTTGTTATTTCCGTTCGAAACCCTTTTCTTGCAGGGGCAAGTGTATGTAACACACAGGGGATCGTGCTTATTTGACCATCTATCAGAGGATAATGTGATTATAGTCACAGACGCACTGAGCCCCATATTAGCAGGGGTTATTTTGTTCTTTCCATTTTGCTCTTGATATTACCGGCAAAGTTGGCATCGGGTCATACACACAATTTATATTCCTACAAGAATGTAAACTTTTAAAAAAGCTTCGTGCGGTTTCCACCGGAACACAGTAACCTTCTATATAAGTTGTATTTTCAGATAATGCTATTAAAGTAAATCCTTCTATTAACTTTTTACAAAGAAATTTTTCTACTTACTGTGTTTTATAATAGACAAGACAACAATTCAACTTTTGCCTGCCCACTTGAACCACCTGTCCGAATTTAATGCAACTTGGCTTGTGTGTTGAATTGTGGATACTGAGCCATATCTGCTTATCAAAGTCGGATAATCAGAGAGAATGGTCGATCTCGATTTATCGACAGTCTGATCCGCCAAGGAACTGACATTTTACGTATTTATAAGCTAAACGTAAGCCAAAATCATTTTATAAAAAATTATGCTATCAAGCACAAACAGTTGAAAAGAGTCAGTAACATAAATTACTTAGAGTTTAGTATGTCTGTATAAATGTCTGAGAAGTACACTTGATTATTATTTTTTTTTGATTGGTGTTTTACGCCGTACTCAAGAATATTTCACTTATACGACGGCGGCCAGCATTATAATGGGTAGAAACCCGGCACAGCCCGGGAGAAACCCACAATCATCCGCAGGTTGCTGTCAGACCTTCCCACTTACGGCCGGAGAGGAAGCCAGCATGAGCTGGACTTGAACTCACAGCGACCGCATTGGTGAGAGGCTCCTGGGTCATTACGCTGCGCTGGTGCGCTAACCAACTGAGCCACGGAGGCCCAAGAAATACACTTGAGTATGATTTATGATGCTGTAAACTGCATGGATGGTTGCAAAAAACTCAAACAAGTTACGTAACTTCAATGACCTGTAACTCGAGATCTGTGGGAGCTAGAAATGTGCAACCTGCACGAAATTGTAGCCCAAGACATGCTCTTTCGAGCATTCGTCAATGGATTTCAGCTCCGATCAATAGTTTTTTCGCTACAAGCGTTTAAATGACAACACCGTTTTTTGTTTAGAAAAAGGTGCTAATCCTATTGCTTTAACATGGAGTTAGATGGGGACAAAACTGGGTTTGTAGTATTTGACCTGATGCTTTCGGCTACACTGTCCGTGATCTCCCGAAACGGTTGTGGGATGACATTGATTCCAGTTCCCATCTAACTCCAGTACTCTATTAGATGGCGTAGAGATCTAACTACAACAGCAAACGACATGGACCTGTAAAAGTTAGCTTTGTTTTGCGCAGACCTCGTGCTCTTTACTATACGTTAAACAATCCAGGGTGATTAACAAATATGGATATGTGAACTGGTCCAAGTGCTGACTTTCTAACGATGGCCGAGCTATTAGTGGAGCAGTTAGTCTGTGCATGGCATGTCGTGGATTGAGATGTGAATGTACAAACTTGCTGTTACACTGGTCGTGTTTTTGCCTTATTTCTTACAATTAGCGGGCTAAGTCTGCCAAGGAACGACCGTTTTTCACTGGGCATAGCGTAGCATCATTAAGGTCGCCAATCTATTCGAGGGAATGCAAATGACCGGCCGACTGCCTCAATGGCGAAAGGTGTAAGGTCGCATGGAAACTTTGAAAGCCGTGTATGTGAAACATGTGTCCTTCGAACACAGAACATGAAGGGGAAAACTTCATCGATCCGATCCGGGATCCCGGCCTAGGATCTGCTATTCGCAGATCCATTCTAGTTATTATTATTATTGTCTCTTCGGTGTATGTGTACCTGCGGTGTGTTGTGATGACAGGGTTCAGTTTGCGTCAGATTTTGCCAGAATCCAAACAAACTCCAGAAGTTCTCCTCGTGAGATTCCATGGGGTTCCGGTTTTAAATTCAAATTGTTCTTCAACCCATTTTCTCAAGGCAAGAAAAAAAAATGGGATAAAGTGTAAGCTGTAGCAGATATAAATACTGAATTCCTCAGACAGATATAGATCCTACTGATCTCTTAAACAAGATCATTGATTTCCAGGAATGTGTTGGGAATTGGATTCCTGGATTCCCTGTCAAGAAATGAGCCCTGGATGAGTTTCTGCTATGTAATGGCAAACTTAAAGTTCTTGTCTGAGCCGGCAGTTTTGTTTTGTAAGGTGTATGGATGGTACTGTATGGTCATGTGTTATATAATTAAAACGAACATTGCAGATCTGTCATGATTAACATAACGTGTTCGATCATTTAATTATCTGGGGTTTGGGGGTGGGGGGTTGGGTGGGGGGGTTAGGGAGGCTGGTTTGTAATTTTTACTTGAAATCCAAAGGTTCTTTTCTGTTTTTGCTGTAGATCACTCATTTCATAGATTTAAAGGACTTCACAGCAAATGAATTAAAATTTAGCCAGCAAATGACCTAAAATTTAGTCTGTGACAAAGTTTTTCTTTTTCCTGATTCTTAGACCTAAAAAAAACACTTTAAAAAAGTGTTTTGAAGTTTGTTGGGGGAGGTAGTGTGTTATCCTGTTCAAAGATTGTAAGGTTCAGCACCAAAATCAGGGTGTGAAGACATGTGTTTGCCTTTAAAAATGCAGTTTTTGGTGAAAATTTTGTCTCTTACCATAATCGGAACAACGTAGTCAGCTATGTAATTTGGTAATAAAAGTATTAATGTTGTAATAAGCGAATGAATACACATTTTAATTTGGAAGAATGGTTAATTGTGTATTATGTCTGAAGTTAACTTGCTTTTTTGGCCCCATGCAAAGAATAAAACATCTTACCATTCCCGAAAAAAGTTAAATGCTTTTAAAAGCTGCACAGAGAATTAAAGAGATACAGTTAAACAGGTACGTATCGATAAACGATGGTGGTGATCTTAGTTTAAAGATAGGATTTGAATGGGAGGGTCATGAAGTTAAATTCAAGTTAGTCCTGATCAGTCCTCAATGGTATTTCGGTCTGTCAGCAACCTGCGGATGGTCGTGGGTTTCCCCCAGGCTCTGCCCCGTTTCCACCCACCATAATGCTGGCCGCCGTCGTATAAGTGAAATATTCTTGAGTACGGCGTAAAACACCAATCAAAAAAAAAAAAAAAAAAATCAATGATATTTCAAAAGGTAGTACACTGTTTTGAAATATCATGATACATTTATTTGCTACTAAGGGGCTGCTCAAACTTGGCTCTTACTAGGGCATGCTCTGAATTTCTCATTACAAGGTCCTTCTAGGACTTTCAGTTTCTAATGAGAAGGGCCTCTGACTTTACAATGTGTTATATAATTAAAACCACCATTTACATATCTGTGATGATCAACATTTAATTTAATTTAAAAAGTTCCTGATCATTTAATTATCTGGGGTTTTTATTTCAGTTTCCGCCTCTTTTTTGGGAGGTAATTTTCACCCCAGCATTTCTAACACTTGCCTTAACTTTCTGCATGTAATTAACCTTCCTAGACTAATCATTTAATTTTTAATTTCTAATTTTTAAGTTGTTTAATTAGAGGTCAATGAAGTAGACAGTTACACATCGATGTAGAGTTCTGTACTGCATGGGATTCCTGAATTCTGAAAATACTGTTTGGTGCTACTTACCTTACTTCTTGTTCAGACGTAGTCTGGATTGGAGTTTTAGTCCGAAAGAGGTAAGCCTTATGTATAACTCTCGAAATCGATCAAAATGAGTAACTTGGTCGGGTTCGAAATATGAGGTGAAGCTTTTCTCATAATCCCAGCTCATTTTCCAACAGTGGATTGAATGAGTTTATTCCCTCCCCACCCCCACCCCACCCCCCCCCACCCCCCCAGCCTATAGAGGTTTTGTTTTTGTAGAAAGTATTGCGTAGATTTACATGAAATTTTGCGACAGATTGACGTTGGGCTTCTGGTCAATTAAATTTTGGTGGTGACATCCAAAGCCAGAGATCTCGAATGGGTCTTCAATATAGAACGATAGGACAGAAATTTAGAGTATTGTCCCCTTGTCTAGTGATCAAGGGAATCTCTACATTTTACCAGGACGAATGTTTGCACTCTGGAGTGCCCTCTAGTTTGAGCTATGACTTCAAAACTCCTAAAACTGCTGTTTTCTTTGTATCAGTCTGACTTTCGTGTTAGTTCTAAATGAAACCATGCTATCCTTAATAATGCAGGCCAGCCTTCATTTATGTTCATTTTATTATGTAATGTTTTTGCGTTTGTTATTTCTGACTTACGGTTCGGGAATATATATTTGTTTTTCAAATGTTAAAGAGGTATATATCCATTGCACAGTAAGCATGCAGGTGATCGCTTGCAAGATGCGCATTTTTGTTTTCACTTACTATAGAAAAAACTTGATTGCATATGAACAAGTATTGCTGGAACTGAAAACATGTCCTTACAAAATTCAACCGTAGACTTTGTTTTTTTTATTTTTTATTGGACTAAGAACAGCTATTATAAAACAAGAATTTCATGTAGTTGTTGGTTGTTTTGGAAATAAGCAAAGATGGAAGTGCCTGAAGCTTTTGTATGATTTGGAGTATCTTGTCAACACTTCATTAATATTTTCATCTCCTAGCAGTAGTGTTGGCGGAAAGCAGGTATTTTTTAATCTTTGGTTTGTGTTTTTTTGTTTTCAAAATAAGGGTGAGGCCAGCATGTTCTCGTTTTTTTTTTTTTTTGATTCACTCTGTCTTATGGCGCAAGGCAAATGTAGCAAAATTTCGTAGCGTGAACAAATTTTACCAACTCCTTTGATGCAAACTCTTGGGACTTGAGGTGAACAAAAGTGTATGATTTTTTAAAAATACAATTCAGGTTATATTTGCTCTGCAGTGCTCCTCATCAAGGCATGTTTTCAGTCACATGCTATAAATCCATTTAAGGAACCCATTGATTTTTGGTTCTCCCCTATGGGCTCAGTACCCAGGTGTACAATAGAGGAATCACCTGCACGATTATATCCGATTAAAACAACACCGTGCATCCAAAATGCTATGTATTTAATTCAATACGTTTCCAGAAAAATAGCTGCAATTTGGGTCATTGTCCCAATACGGCTGCCAGAAGCAGTATTTGAAACCACACCCAAACATATGCAACTAGCTGAAAAATTTGCGGATATAATTTCACCATGTTTGTTTTGTGATTTTTTGAGTGTGATCATTTTTTTTTGTGCTGTGACTGGCGTGCCCCACCCATTGCATTGTTGTATATGGTCAATTAGTAATTTGACAATCTCTTTATCCTGACCGCCGAGCAAGGACACTGCCAAGATTGCTCATTTTTGATGCAGTTCTGAACCTAGAATGTAGATGTCCTATTTTAGGGGCTGACGGTCAAGCCTCTGCGTATTAAGTACAACGTAAAATCACAAGCATACATACATATGTACATTAAACTACTCGGCTGTACAGTACAGCATAATTCGAGTGATATAGGAATGGTAGCACGTGTATACTGAGATTAGTGCATGGAGTAGAGCAAAGCGTCTTGGCATATGAACTAAATTAGAGTGATATAGGAATCTAGGTATTTGTACAGTCTTATCGACCTTTGACTATTATTATAGAGTCTCGCCTAAGTGTAAGAAAGTACTTCCCTTGTACGAACATTTCTGTTTTCTTGGAACGCATGAAACCATTGTGTGTATATGGTTACACTTCATTGCTGTTTGATGTGTCCTGGGCAAGAGGTACTTAGCTGGAGAGCTGGGTTAGACTTTAACCTGTGAGATGTATAGCTAGTTGACATTATTGTGCAGCAAATACGACAGTTTTCTGGCTATAACGGATAAGTGCAACCACATGCAACCACATGCCCAAGCTATAGTCCCACGTACACGTTTACGATCACTTGTACGACGGGGGGCCAGCATAGGCTAAAGGTGGGAGGAAGCCGGGCAGAGCCCAGGAGAAGCCACACGGCGTGACAAAGTCAGCATGAGCTTGTCTAGAATTCACAATGAGTGCATTGGCGAGAGGCTCGTGTGTCGTTGCTTTTCTAAGAGTCTCCACTGTATCAAATTACGGAAGCAACATGGATCAATTTTTTATCAAGAGATTCCATTATTTGTGGGAGGTTTCTGGACCAGTTTTGAAGTGCACATGTGTCGTTACTGCACATCCGTCATTTTTGTCTGTACATACTTAGGGCCTATAGGCATATCAGTGCCAGTCTTTTACATACCGTCCGACAAACACACAATGAAATACAAACGCCATTAGAATTGTTATCCAAAGATAGTTTTACTTTTCCTAAAATCTGTACACACTGTGAAAAGCACGTATACAAAAGACAGCCGAACGTTAGTAAATCAACCAGATTCGTAACTTCACAATGGGGTTGGTGGGATGTTGATACGTAGGCCATATTACAATGTACATGGCCTTAAACCGCTGAGGACATCTGTACGACTGTGGTACAGAATATAAAATTAACACGGTGATTCATTTATAATGAGCAATATGTGACTGAACTCTTAGGCCAACTTATGTATAGCTTATGAGGTTATAATATAAAGACGCGTGGCACAGTGGCGGTTAAAACAAGAAGGAAATAAATGTAATTAAATGTAAAGTTTGCACCTATAATGAAATGCAAACAACTTTTCCAAAAGACAACCGATGCTAGAAATTTCAAACGTGAGAATCTTGGTGAATAGCATTACAAGTATTTTCATTGGCGGAGATAGTTACATGTCTAATATAATGATCTACATCAATATTATTGCCCACAGTGTACTTTAGTGTGTTTAACTCAAAGTTTAAACCTTATATAGTCTGGCTAAAATAAATTTCATTTATACACAGATATTTATTTTTACATTTCCTTTATCTGAATTAATTTGGTAATAACTACTCTATATAACAATGATTTGGGAAGCGCGGCTGATTCAAATTATATAACTTAATTTAAGATTTTGTACAATTTTTTTTGTCTTAAATATGCAAATACTACCGTGTATGGCACAATTTGTTCGAATACTATTTCAAATACCTGTGTGTAAACGATTCCCTGACCGCCTGATATCTATCTTACGCAGAATGCTCTGATGTGATAATGGCTGTAAACAATCGATTTCGTGATCATCTATGCTTCAAACTGCAACAACAAGAAACGAGTTTTAAATAGTCTACTTCAATAAAGCCAACGAATAAAAAAAAACCAGCACATACAATAACTGAACGTACAAATACTACAAAGTATATCACTAAAATATAGCACAGAATCCCTATACCTTTGACCACGGCTCCGACGCAACGTACGAGTCAGTCGTGGTAATAAAATGAACACCGGCGGATTTTTTTGTTATCGCCTGCTAAAAAAAATCGTGTCTAAAACCGGTATGTGAAGGACTGTTGCGTTTTACTTGACGGTCCAAGCATTTCGAATGAATGTGTGTCATCCCTTGGATCCATCCGGTCTACAAAATGTGTCTCGACCTCTGCCATCACGAAGTCTGCCATCACGTCCGTGCAGGGCTGACAGGGACAACTCGATCAAACAAGGTTTTGGTAAACGATGGATATGCAGATGGCCATTGTGTTTGGAATCAGCAACCTGGGAACTCTTTTAGCATGTTTAAGACGATAAAAAGCGGGGGTGTAGAGAAAGACAATCACTGTCATCTTGGCAACTAATTCACTGTTACCCACTTCTCGGATGCCGCCTTGTAGCTCTATTTCCTAATTATCCTAATGAAGATTGCTCACTGTGGCACTGGTAGGCAGACATTTCAGCAGTTACAAGATTACCTTAGCTGTGATGGGCTCCGTTTTGTTTTTCATTCTTCTTCAGATTTTTTTGTACTTCCATGAAAACTTATTTATATAGCCTGTGGCGGTTTTAGCTTGTATCTGGTAAAGTCAACACGACTATCGACACGCTAGAATAGATCACTTCTTGGACAACTTCTTGAAGAAAGATTTTCCCTCCTTTCCTTCCTTGCCGTTCGTGGGAAGATGGCCGTTCCCGTTGCTCTGCTGGCCAGTATTATACTGAATCAGGTAGTTATACACGTTCATCATCGTCTTCGCCTCATCCGTGTCACGCCGGGCGTACAACGCCAGCATGTAATTGCCGGACTTCGGCATGTTAATAAGGAACTTGGCCGTTTTACCTTCGTTCTCCTTTACCATGGACACGTACTCGCGATCGTCCTCGTCCGGCTCTCGGATGAACTGGTAAGTCAGGGTGACGCGCTCCGGCAGGCCGATTTCCACGGAGACGTGGTTGGAGTCGGTGACTTTTATCTTGGCCTCCTTGTGGGACAGCGTCTTCAGACCGTATTTCTCAAAGAGAGCTGTCGGTCCCCACCGATCCTTATTCATGGCCAGAGAGGGTCCCGTCGACTTGGGGATCTCCACGGGTGCTAACACCTTGCTACAGTTGATCAAGTATTTACAGGCGTGTGAGAGGGTGTGGGTATCGGTGGATTCCTTGGGCCGGGCGTACAAATCTAATCCATACTGCCCAGCCTGCGGAAGGGTAACGTAGATCGTCAAAACGTCTCGTTGCATGGAGAGGTTCACGAATGGATCCAAAATGTGATCATCCACTTGGTTCATCCGGAGCTTAGCAACGAACTGTAGAGGTCTAGGAATGGTGAATTTCAACTCGAAATCGTTTTCGGCGTTCACAATTCCGGCATTGTAGTTTTCCTGCTTTTCGCCGTTGGCTGGTTTGTCGTAGTATGGTAAGATATTAAAGTGCCGCTGAGCTTTCTTTGGACCCCATTCTCCGGACGCACAGTTCGGCAACGGATGCATCTTACCCGTCAGTTGTTTGCAGCAAATTTTGAACTTGCACGCACACTTCAGACGGAAAGGAGTCACTGCCGTATTAGGGTCCAGTCCGATTTTGTTGGCATCCTGGATTTTGTTGGCGAAAATCTCAAAGAAATATTCTCCCATGACTGGCACGTGAACACTGAACATGACGCAGTTGTCCACCATGGTCTGGTATACGAAGCGTTCCAGGCTGGCTCCTTTGTAACTCGTGTCTCCGCGCTTCTCTTTCTCGGCGAACCTCAACTGATAATAAAACACCAGGGAATCTTCCAGGTTCTCGGGTATACGTATGGTGATATCCACACCGCCTTTTTCGTTCGTTTCCAGGACGGCCTTCTTGCCACCCTCGAACCTCATGCAGTGATGGAAGAAGATGGAACGAACGAAAGGAAGTTTCTCGAACTCGTCCAGTGTGATGGGTTTCTCTAGGAGCTGCCACTCGGGTTCATAAGGCCAGAACTCTTGTATAAACTCGTCTGGGTCGGTCAGGAAGTAGTGCTCGTCATACTGATACCGGATAGTGTCCTTTTTCTTGCTTTTCTCAGAGTCCTTGTCTTTGTTTAGAACCAAATGTCTACAACAACAACACGAAGAAAATTTATAACAAAACAAGATAAGTCAAAGCGTGTTTAACCAAATGGATTTATTTATTTCATTGATGTTTTACGCCCTAGTCAAGAATATTTCACTTATAAAGCCAGTATTATGGTCCGAGGAAACTGCCCGTGGAAAGAACACTACCATGCGCAAATTGCTGGCAGACTTTCCCACGTACGATCCTATCCTGATGGGCCTTACCTGGCTCCCCAATTACACTGAACCAGTCTCCAGTCTCCGTCCACCAGCACAGCGTTCCATGTGTTCTGGAAAGTCTCGGGGTGGATCTTCATGCCCGGCTCGTAACCAACACTCTTTGAGTGTCCTTTGACCTCTACGCAAGGCAGTCCAGCATAACTGTAACAAAATGTACAATTTTGTTTTCACTACCATATTTTAAAGTCGTTTTATCATAGTTATTGTTTCGGAAAGAAGGCTTAGCAGATAATTGTGCACAAATTCCCAGGTCTGTGCGGCTTTTAATTTATAGGTATAGCCGGCTCTATGCTCAGCCGGGGCCTCCGTGGCTCAGTTGGTTAGCGTGCACACAGCCGAATGACCCAGGAGTCTCTCACCAATGCGGTCGCTGTGAGTTCAGCTCCAGCTCATGCTGGCTTCCTCTCCAGTCGTAAGTGGGAAGGTCTTCCAGCAACCTGCAGTTTCTCCCGGACTCTGCCCGGTTTCCACCCACTGTAATGCTGGCCACTATCGTATAAGTGAAATATTCTTGAGTACGGCGTAAAACACCAATCAAATAAATAAATAAGCCTGTGCTCAGCCCTATTGGCAGGTACATGTCAGACAAACCTCCGTATATAAAACCTACAGTCGAACCAGCGAGAGCTATACATTGGAGGAACCTATAACTCATTGGTAGAGCACACATGTTCGGGTTGGTTTATTACTAAATTTTGGGAATTTTTTTTCTGGATTTTCTGTATTTTTATTCTACCCTTCGACAAATGTCATAGAAGGCAGGGCTTGGAGATTACTGCCATGTAACTTTGGTATCTAGGTAGACCGATGAGCTGAAACACTGGCGGAAAACATTCGGAAAGCGGGGTTAAAAAAAAACGTCATCGTCAATGTTTTCAAGATGAAACCTTCAGACCTGTCTTCTGTTAGAGAGCAAAAAGTTTCATCCATCATTATCCACAGAAATTTGTATCAGTAATGTTTCATCGGTCGGTTAACCACGGCCTAACAGAGTTAGGGGTTTGCATATTTAGGAACCCAAATGCGGTCGCTGTGAGTTCAAGTCCAGCTCATGCTGGGTTCCTCTCCGGCCGTAAGTGCGAAGGTCTGCCAACAACCTGCGGATGGTCGTGGGTTTCCCCCGGGCTCTGCCCGGTTTCCACCCACCATAATGCTGGCCGCCGTCGTATAAGTGAAATATTCTTGAGTACGGCGTAAAACATCAACCAAATAAATAAATAAATATTTAGGAACTGCTTCATAGCGTAGATAATTAGTATTTACGTAAATGGAAAATTAACTGTGGTCAGAGACATATTAAAGGACCAGCGTGTTTTGGTGGGGCCGAAATGATGATTTTGAAATACGCTATATCTTAGGTTCAAAATGGATCGTGTATGCGGGTAAACTTTAAGCAAATTGATATATCCATTTCAGTACATGCGCCTATCAAAGTTTCAACAAAAAGTTAAATTCCAGTATAAATTATCCTTTCACGACGATGTATCAGTGTTGGAGATGTCTATGTTCATTCAGCAGGTTTTCGGCATTAACAAACAGCGTATAGCTTCTTGAGTAGGTGGATATGACAAGGTGTATAAACCATGGGAAGTGTAAAAATAGCTGACACAGATCACACGGTATAGCAAGCGATCTGATAAAACCCCTGTGTTCTCTCTATGAGATAAGCATGAATAATGACACTGAACAGGTCATGCGTAAAACATAGACCGAACTGTATGACATGAGTGCAAAACTGTACATTGCTATAGTAAGGGGTTGATTTTCCCGCATAATGGCGACTGGCCAAGTCTGGATTAACCGTATAGTTCTCTTGCAATACAGGTGCACTACGTCACCAGTTTTCCCACAAAACGTCATGGAAAAGGCAGGAAATATCAACAGACTGGATAGCTGAGAACCGAATTACTTTAGGAAGGAAAGGTTCCCCATAGAAAGTAACGTTGGGCTGGATAAAGACGACACCGTTCTAATCTGGTTTTGAACGCACACTATCTCTGTGTTAATTCTCAGTGATTTGCCTGTATAGCATGTTCCCTTGAAATTTTCTTTATCTGTAGAAAAAACTTTTTCCACATTTCAGACATGGGATCTGTAAGTTAAGGTATTGTTTTAAATGCTAATCTGTGCATATTTGCTTTGTTTTTACCATAACATGACGCTTTTACCACAGTGTCACGCTTTGACCTAACCATCATGACCTTACCTGCAGAGCCTCATGAAGAGGGTGTGATATGTTTCTGTGCCGTATTTGATTCCCCTAAGGAGCCCCATGGGTGTGTCAGCATCCACGACGTCATCGAATTCCATCACGTTCAAGTCTTTCACGGTAATCCACCTATAAATGGCTCTGTTAAAAGGCATGTGACATAATGATATACAGATGTGTAGGGACGTGACACAGATTCAATATACAGCCTCATCAGGCCGTGAGATTTACTAATAATAAATCAAAAACGATAAAGTGACAATATCCATGAAAAACAAATTTTATAAATCAAAAAGAAAATGGGAAAAAGAAAGATAACCTTGAGGTTCATACACTGGTTTTAGGTAGCTCACCAACTCGACAAAGTATGTTAATAACATGTGGAAGAATCAAATGTAATGACAATGTGGTTACTCGTTGAAAATGGACAGAGCATACAGATAAAAGCGGCCTATAACACAGAAATGACAACTATAGGCTCCCACTATGTAAATACTAACCGGGCTTTCTCCAAGTCGCTGACGAGTGTTTCCGTCAGTTGTCGGACAAGATCGGTGTAAGTCAGCTGATCATTCTGCGCCACCTAGTGACAAACGGTGTTATTAATATCATGTTGTTGAATAGCATCACCGTACAAGTTTCAGCAACGTATGTAATCATTTCACCATCCAACTTAATGTTCATTTAATCATAGATTTTATTGTTCAAAGTGCACACTTACACCAGAAAACAACACAATATACGTGAATTCACCAGGTAGGCCTAGAAGTATTTGATATCAATTTCCACTGAAGTTACATGCATCGTGTCATCTCACTGACAATAAGGTTTCCTTTTAATGACAATTCTGGGTGACTTTGTGCACCGTAGAACACATGTGCTGTAAATACAGTATCGATGATTTTCTTGTGCCGCGATGTATACTTACTTTAATGACCATGTCATCGATATCGTCAAAGACGCTGACGTCGGAGTAGAGCTGTTTCTTACGGAACTTAGGCGGATAGGGCTTGGGTGGTTCGCTGGTGGCTGGGGAGATCAGGGTGTCCAAAGCCTCATCCAGGGTGACATCCATGGTGACATCCTCCGGTAACATCTCCACCCCAGCACCACCATTAAGGTGAGGGGTCTCTGTGCCTTTGTCGGCTGAGGCAAGCTCCATAGCCTGTAGAGGGAAGTGAAGTTTGCACGTGTTATGAAATAAACTAAAACTAAAACTAAACGAAACTAAACTAAACAAAGTCAAAAATTCAAATTATCTGTGAAATGATATACATGTATTATACACAGCCCATATTTTGTTTGATGTATAAAGAAGGGCTTCATCTAATGCCGTTGTTTCGACCATTCCTAGATTACATGTATACATTTTAAAAATTTGAGTGTGGTTTTCGAATTTTACCTGAGATTTATTTTGAGAGGCCCGTCTATTTTTGGTTGATTATGGGTATCGAATCAAAAACCATTTACTGTTTCTTGTTTTAAATGATTTCTTGCCATGATATAGCTGTAATCTTCATTCATTCATTTGACTTAATTAAGGCAGTAGTCACGAGTGCGACGGCAATCAGATTTACGGTTGGAAGACACAGGAGTTCCCGCCAAAAGTAACAATGGTTCAATCGGTAGTCACATTTCCTGCACGGCTTGAGCATGGCTTGTTTCGGGTTTACATTGCTAGCTGTTGCGATATCACACCGGTATGTTGACAGACGCGTAAGCCGGTTTGACTTTCGTGACTTTTGCTCTGATAAAAAAAGAATAAAAATTGAATTTCAGCCTCCCAGTACATTTGTGAATCCGTTTTTGAAAAGTGAACGTATTAGGTAACATGAAAGAATTTATATGTAAAGCCGGGAGCTTTATGTTTTTCTTTTTGAAAAGAGGAAACTGTATTTGCACCCAGTTATGCAGATCAATTCAGTCAGAAAATAGGAGCTGCCCACAACGTTTTGTTGAGAAATTCGTCAACATCCCATATTCCCTATGCACCGGTACTTCAAAAGCCTTTTGCGATGTGTTCCTGCCTGACTTGATCCCATTTGTTAAACAGAAAATAGTAACTGTGTAACGTTACAGTTCAATTAGCAATGCCCGCTATCAGATCTTCCGCCAACACCAAATCAATCTTCAGCTTGCTGAAGTCTGTTTTCTCATTAAAATCTATCCCTCGGGCAAAAAGCATGTTTGAGTCAGGAGAAAGTTTTAAAAGGTAACGTTGCGCCAATCAAGAACTGAAGCCGTCTTGATCATTATACGGACCCCTGTACCTGGCCTGTTTCTTCAGGTAATTTTCTTAATTACAGATAAGCTTTATTGTTTTGAGCATCCAATGGGAGTAACATTGCCTTCGGCTCAGTTACTCTCACACGGTGCGATTTGCTAGAGTCGGTAAAAATGTCCCTCGCTCTCGACCCTCGTTAACACTTTTAATTATCAGGACATCTTAAAGTGAACATAAAGTCAGGCACTAAAACTGAAATTAATTAATAAAGTAGTAGTCCATAAATGTTCCAAAAATATTTTTAAAACTCTACACCACTTATCAACAAAAAACATAGCAAACAGTAGTCAGTACCTAGCCACTCATTTTGACGCCATTTTGCCATGTTATGGCTATCTAGAGTGACGTCACAAAACTTAGGGGCTCTCCAATACCATCGGTGTTAAACAATGTGACAATGAGAATATTCAAACAAAAACGCCTGATAAACAACCAAAGAGTATCAGTTCTGTTCCGTGTTCAAAGGGCCGATGTTTTTTTCTAGTTTGGCGTTCGATCAGGGCGATGTTCCCGGGCACAAGCGATTCAGGGAATTTACAGAACATAGTAGAACCTTCTGACTGATAACAGACCCTTTTACTCAAATTATCGGAAGATATTTTCGTAATAAATCTGACTTTGCTAAGGAGAATTACTGCAAAGTCACAATATATTTCTTCAAGCAATGACTCTCCAGAGGCGGTTTTCTTGCTAGCTCACCCTGACAAGTTACTGCAATATCCTGCGCAACATGTACGCATTGTGACACGGACAGCCGTTCTCATTTCCCTGCTCATAAATGCGTGGTTCAAAATGCATCAGTTTAAAATATCAGTAAACTAATCCCAAAATCCAATTTATTGCACCGATTTCTGTCTGTCCACTATGACAAACCACACTCACAATCGAGAGCTAATTGGTTTTTTGACGTGACAGCGAATTATCACGTGAGGCTTTCAGCGCTAGTGATTGGCCAAGTTCACAAGGGCTTCTTACAACATGGCAACTCCGTTAGTGCTATATCCCCAATGCTGAACTTCATAGAACTTTGTACATATTTTTCTGTGATAGCTGTGTTCTTCTTTTTCTGTGTCATTTTTCCATGTATATAGTGGCTGACTTTATGTTGAATTTAAGGAACGAGGGTCTCAGGGGAGACATTGTTGTGTGCCTGACTGACTTGTCTGCCAGGATTTCCATCACAAACATATATCATCGTTTACACCTCTGCCATCATGCACGGCAGTTACGTGGTCACTATAAAAAGCGAGGCTGAAATGTAAAGAAGGTAGGCTCTGTGAAAAGAAGAGTTTCATGCATGCATTACTCGATATCCACATTCCTGATACCAAAAAGAAGATGTCCTAAGAGCAGGTACCATCGTTTCTGTGTTTGCAAACATGAAGAGACGATTTTGAGCTACGCTAAATATAATAGACACGCATGGCTTCATGTGTCGTTGAATTGTCATAACACAAAACGTGCACTTACGCAGTGAAATACAAAAATCGCTGTCCTATTGACATATGTTTAAATCCACCATCAAAAATGTCAACGCGACATGCATCGGCGGGAATGTGCACGTTGTCGTCTGGTAGATATCAAAACACACCCATATAGAGATTAAAAATGCATCGACAATGGAAATCGGGAACGGTCCTCCTTTAACTTGTTGACGTGGTATTATCTATAGGAAACCGGATGTGTAGACGCGCTGGTTCACTAACCAAGGAACAAAAAGCTTAAAACCTGTGTGATTATTCGCGTGGAATTTGAAGAAAGTCCCTGTCCCCGACCCCTCCACACTTAGCTCCATTCTTGTGCATTCTTATTTGTCTTTACTTTTTACCAGCCTCCCCCCACTCCCATCCCTTCTTTCAGCCTCCTCTCGTGTAATGAATCTTTTCGTTCAGTCAAGCTCGACCCGGTCGCACAGCAGTCACCACTAATTATCATCGTCTTATTCCGCTCCGAATCTCTCAGCCGTGAAAACGATAGCGAACCATCCCTGTGACAAGATGGTAAACTCTAAGCTTCAAATGAACAAATAAAGTCGATAATTGAGAACATTTATCAGCATGATCACTCAATGGTTACATTAATTACTCCTTTGTTGCATTTGATTATATCCCCCCCCCCCCACAACTTTTCTTTTGGACTATCTGTATTAGCAGTGACATTCCATCTAACCTAGTCGTCTTTCATTTCTTAAGGGATCTCTTGTAAGTTCTGTCTGATTTTTTTTTGCACTTTGTGGAAAGCTGATATCCTTATTTTTTGTATTCATTCATCTGTTATTTTAGTGTGTTGTATATCAATCGATGAATAACCATGTACGGAAGCATGTGTGTGTGTGTGGTGGTTTTGGTGGGAGGGTCCGCTAAAGCCTCATTCAATAGCTAAGACTTTTTGTCCGGTTACAAGGGTGTAAACATCTAGCCTCGATCCAATATTTTCTCTACGCTAGTATTTTACCACAACAAAAACTTGTTAGAGTCCAAATTTGGATAAAGGTGTTATTTTGTTTGGCAAAGTGGACAATTTTCTGGGCTAAATTTAGCGGTCCCAGCTGGACTGCCCATGCGGCACACGTCCCATTAGCCTCATCGCTATATGGCAGGCAAGGCTTGCTGGTATGTCCATCCACTTCAGCCTATCTAACACATTTATTAGACAGAAAACAAATAATCACCAACAAAAGGGTTATTGTGAAAGCTGAAAAACGAGACGTGAACCGGTTTTCTTCACGTATGGAGGAACATAGCGGCATACCTTTAAGCGCCTATAGAACACGCAGCATTGGTGTTTGCTTTATGATATGCGGTCTCGTGAGCGTCCTTGAGCTAGGCCCGCTAGTATTGTAAGTCCAGGTATGACGGAAAAGTAGGAGTGTTTAAATCCGGAGCTTACATGCTGACTGCCGTTAATACTGCCTCAGGTGATAAACGACACATCAAGTTTAAACTGAATCGGATTTCAAGGGTTAACATTTCTTCAGCAATGATAAATAAAGTTCAACGCCTGTAGAACAGATGGCCTCTTATTGAAAGGTTCGGGTTAAACCAAACTTGTCGAAACCAAGAAATTTGAGCGTAGATCTTCCCCATATATTGGATCGGTCAACTCTTTTAGCAGGCGATGGACTTCTGGCTAATGAGGTCTAAAGTTCGATTCCACCATTTGCTGGTTTAGCTGCATGGCGGAGGTTTTTTTAGTTACTTAACAAAGGGAGATGGTTTAATATGGGCAATCCGGATGTCATCTAACTACAGACCTATATATAAACCGCTGTCGGCCAGATAAGTTAAACTAAGTTAAAAAGTTAAGTTAAAAGTCCGGAGAAGCTCGTTGACCACCATTCAAGCAGAATAGTTAACCACAAAGTGAATCGTTAATTACCAATGAAGTAAATGGTTAACCACTAATCAAACAAGTCGTTGTCCATCAATCAGTCAAATTGTTGTCCACCAATCAATCACATCGTTAGCCACCAATCAATCACATCGTTAGCCACGGATAAAGCAAATCGTTGACCGCCAATCGAACAATCAAGCAAATAGATGCACATTAGATATTTATTGGTAATGTGACAGTTAAAAGAATACATGTAGCCGAAGCATTGTTAAGCTTTTTGGGGGCGTCATGTAGTTGCATGTGTCTGTGATATTATTACTCTATCCAGCGAATGTTAAGCATCTAAACAAGAAATAATACTCCAAAGTAAGGCACTACACGTACAATTATCATAATTATTCATTTACTTAAAGTGACAGACAGCACCTGAGTAATGTTTATGTCCACTGAAAGATTGCCATTCAAAGTATCTTAAACCGGTATTAATTTTTTTTTTTTTAGATTTTTTCAGCCCAGTAAAAATTTAGCGAGTCTAAGTCTTTACACAGCTTTAACACGTCTCCATTACCCAGAACAAGGCGACGTCACGTTTACTCCAGCTCTCTAACGTCGAAGGTATTTTCCGTACAATAGTCTAAGCAGTGGCCGGTAGTTGTGGACTTCGGCGTTCAAGGACATAGAAAAAATGGAAACTAGAAAAATGTTTCTTCCACAGCTTGAACTGTTGATACAGTAGGCCTACTATATCATTTACAATGAGCTCCAGCGACCCTGATTAAATAGCCTAATTACAGCGGCACCGGGGTATTCCTAGCTCAGATGACCCCTATTAAATGTTTACAAAATTACAATAGGATTGATGTAGGCCTACAACTAGATTCATGCTCAAGTTTGAAACAAATGGAAATAAATCTAAGCACCACTGAGGCTGATCTGGACATTAGACTGTCGCTGGATTTTTTTTGCTTCAACTTTGTAGCGGTAGCGTCTAAAAATTGTGCAGACCTAATTATCGGTTTCAATAACTTTACTGTATTTTATAAAAGAAAACAGGAAAAACATCCCCTGTATGGGAGAAAGACGAAGAAGCAAAATTTAAATTCTTCAGTTGTTATAAATTCAGAGAAAAAAATCATCAGATTTAATATATTTTATCTTATTTATCAATTTTAAGCGTTGTCCGGTGAGATACCGCCTTCTCACTGTCATAAACCTTCGGCATCCCTTATGAATTTTGCACACACTCTGATATTTATTAGTTAGAAAATGCTGACTAAAGGCTAAAATGAACGACCAAAAATGTATCTGGTGAGATGAACGCGAATTAGGCCGAGACGGTATGCTAATGTCTGACATAATTTGTGATACTGTCGTTGAAAGGATTATAAATCAACTGATTTTACGTCTGTGGTGGTCCGTAAATGACACACATCTACCCCACAACACTTGTGAAATGGCCCTTCGGCTTAATCGTTGTAAACGATGTCAAAATGATTTATTTATTTGATTGGTGTATTACACCGTACTCAAGAATATTTCACTTATACGACGGCGGTCAGCATTATGGTGGGTGGAAACGGGGCACAGCCCGGAGGAAACCCACGACCATCCGCAGGTTGCTGTGACCTCCCCACGTACGGCCGGAGAGGAAGCCAGCATGAGCTGGACTTGAACTCACAGCGACCGCATGGTGAGAGACTCCTGGGTCATTACGCTGCGCTAGCGCGCTAACCAACTGAGCCGATGTCAAAATGATGTCTTATGCAGAGTTGTGTGTTATCATTCGTCACTTCATGGGGTGAATGGGTAAAGGCCACTCATTCTGATATCAACGTGTTTGATTGGATAAAATTCTCAAGATGGCTGCCTCGACTCACACCAACACAGTGTTGTCATTTTAGTTCTACATGTTATTCGGTGAAATCTCATTAAAATAATAAAGTATAATACTTTTTAGAAAGCTTGAGTATCCTGCTTTCGATTGAAATATGTTTTAGCCAGGTGCTGTCTTGTTCTTTAATTGTTGTTTAACTCACTTATACGATGGCGGTCAGTTTTATTGGTAGAGGAGCAGTGGTTACTATTTGTTCCTAAAGTCAACCTACCTGTTGTTTTTCGATCTCCTTCTTCAGTTCTTCCTTCAATTCTTTCTTCTTCTGAGCGATAAGACTCAACATCTGTTCACTTTGTTTTTTCACCAATGATGACGTCATGCTCTGTTCCTTTTCTCTCAGGCGGAGGGTCATGTTTTGTTTCTTCTTTTCTCGTTTGAGAGTCATCGTTGTTTCCAGATCTTTCTTTTGGCTTTCAAACTGCATAGTCATTGCCTGGAAAATGTAAAAGCACCAATCTATGTCTGTGGAATCCGCACTTCAATTAAGAGGCAAAGGTTTGAGGTTTGCTATAAACTGCCTACGATATTGTGAAAGGGCATACATTTACCTATTGTTCTGAGTATACAATTTGTATATTTGTAGTCTAACAAACCCGAAAATTGCTACTTGCTTTTCTTAAATATTCACTTATTTTCAGAGAAACAAAGTTATCACTCTAAAGATTCTCATAATGAAACATTCCAGTTTCTTGGAAAAATGCCATTTATTTCTGGCTTCGGCCTAATATTGTAACCTAAACTAACTTTTAATTATATGTATCATATCGACATAATCTGAACATCTTATTCTATGCTACATACGATAGGACAATTTCAGCCAAAAATGAGCATCCAGCTTCATACTTTTTGTTTTGTAAAGAAGATTAAAGTTTTTGACTTAGCTTGGAACCTTGCCCAGTTCTAAGCTTTCTGGCCTGAAGACAGTGGTGTGTATATCCCAGGCCTGTTAACATGGAACACAAGGTAAGATGTACATACCTTCTTGTCAAGTTTTCTGTTGTTCTTTTTCTCATATTCTCGATCAAACTTCTCTGTAAGCTCTTTCAGCCTATTTTCCCATTCCTGGTCGATTTCGGCCGACAACTTTTTGGCCTCTTCCTTTCGATTGGCCTTAAACGTTCTGTACAGCTCATCTTCTTCCTTTCTTAATTGTTCTTCCAACTTCTTCTGAGCGTCGAAGATCTGTTGCCTCTTCTTCACCTGTTGGGAAAAAACAAAGACAGATGTTTATTTATTGATTTGATTGGTCTTTTACGCCGTACACAAGAATATTTCACTCATACGACAGCAGTCAGCATTATATCGGGAGAAAATATCAGAAGAACGAAAAATATAGTTCTATATCTGAACGAGTATGTGATACATATTTTAATTAACACATTAGATTTTGTGTTACACTAGCTTTTGTGTTGTATTGCTTTTATGTGTTTTTTTTTACCACAATTTATGAATGTACAACAAAGAGCTAAAAAAAAGTTTTGTGGATTTTCCATTGGCATGGAATTAGTTGGTCGAAGAGTGTTTGTGTTGGAGATATTAGTAGGGCTTGAATGTTTATGTTTTGAAACGATATTCTGTAAATATGATCTGTTCTTGGCTGATAACGTGGGGTTCAAGAAACCGTCTCTGAGCGCTTATGACTATCATGGCGACGTGGAGGCCACACTGCTAGTTGCTATGACAGTGACGTTCAACAAACAAGACGAGTGTTCCTTGAATCCGGTATACATGTATTTGCATTAATTTACGATATTCCTTGTGACTGACCGGCCCGGATAGCACAGTTGGTAGAGCGTCCGCTTCGGGACCGGTAGATCCAGGATCAATCCTTGATCGAGTCACACCTACGACTTTAAAAGAGGAAGTTGTAACTTCCTCGCTTGGCGTTCAGCATGAAGGGGATGGTGCAACGACTGGTTGACCCGTATCAGTATAATGGCTCGGGCGGAGCGGCTTACTTGCCTTCGGTAAGTCGCTTCAGTGAAGCAGCACTAAATAAAAGAGCGGTGGAAATCCGTCCTGCTACAAGGAGGCACATTACACGTACATGCACCCTAAAGATTCCTTCGTCGTCATATGACTGAAAAATTGTTGAGTACGACGTTAAACCCTAAGCACTCACTCACTCACTCCTTGTGACTGAATGATGAAATTTAATGAAATAGACGGTCAATTATAAAAACTTTAAGTTAAAGTTAAATTAACACCTGCTACAAAGAACTTCACAGACTAAATGAGTGAGTGAGTGAGTGAGTGAGTGCTTGGGGTTTAACGTCGTACTCAACAATTTTTCAGTCATATGACGACGAAGGAATCATTAGGGTGCATGTACGTGTAATGTGCCTCCTTGTTGCAGTACGGATTTCCACCGCTCTTTTATTTAGTGCTGCTTCACTGAGACGACTTACCGAAGGCAAGTAAGCCGCCCCGCCCAAGCCATTATACTGATACGGGTCAACCAGTCGTTGCACTATCCCCTTCATGCTGAACGCCAAGCGAGGAAGTTACAACTTCCTCTTTTAAAGTCTTAGGTGTGACTCGATCAAGGATTGATCCTGGATCTACCAGTCACGAAGCGGACGCTCTACCACAGACTAAATGAAACTTCATCAGTGTAAGAACGGCCACCATTCTCTAGGCAATTGAAAAAGTCATACAGATCAATGGCGGAAAATGAGCGTAATAGGAGTAAGAGGTTTGCCCTTTAGACCGAGTGAACGTCAGTTTTTAACTTCGCCCAGGGTGAAAAATACCTGTTTCTCTTCTGGGTTAATTAAAAATTAATAATTAATGGCGGGTATGTGTGACAGATGTTATCTAGCTCTGGAATAGCTAGCCGGGTGATACCTGACCTTACACATCCAGGTACGCGGGGATTTGGCCTTATCCTGACAAATATCAAGGCGGTTATCACAATTAAAGATTAAGAAGCTTGTTCAATGTGGCTTGAGTTGGGTTATAGAGGGAACAGGTACCGCGTAGGGGTGGAGCGCTTAACACGGTATACTAACACCCTCTTCGAACCTTTCGCCCAACGAAGTAGCTGGTAACCGGCGGGAACAGAGAGGGCATTGAAATTATAGAACCATATGAGGGTCACCTCTAATATAAACCACAAATGACCTGCACTTGAGACAGAAGTAACTCCTACATTTATATGCACGCTATTACCTTAGCAACAAAAACGTGCGCGTAACTACCATGGCGACCAGTAGTAAATACATGACATTCTCATGGTAGCGAACCATAGTCAGGCGAACCATGATCTTCGAGATATGTGTAGGCCATGGTAGATTCGTACTGGGATTCGACATGTTTTTGAAAGCACTGCTAATAATAATAATAATAATAATAATGATATCTTTATCTTAGACAATCATGCTGGCTTCATCTGTATATGGCTGTATACACGTGGGAAAGTCTGTCACCAACCTGCAACTGGATGGTCGTGGGTTTTTTCTTGACTCTGCCCGGTATCCTATCACCATAATGGTGTCTGCAGCCGTATAAGGGAAATATTCTTGAGCACGGCGTAAAACACCAAGCAAATAAATAAATAGCTCAGGCAAAGTCTAGAGTTAAACAGGTTAATATAATGGTAATTTGACTCGTTAATACAGAATATGAATCTGTTTTGCATTCATGGAATGTATACACAAGAACCGGGGACAGGTGTTTTGCAATTAAGCATATGAAACAAGAATTGTCATATAAAATGTAACCGTTTCCTTTTTTTTTAAATCCCAATGGATTTTGATACGTTTCATAGCAAAAATACAGCTTGCGCAATAAAAACGTCTGAAGAGCTCAGCGAACAGTCGTAAGATAGTGAGGGATAGGCCTTAATTAGCTACGAGGGTGACCTCCATGTGTAATGCACGCCATTATTATATTGTCATCAAAAGAAGAATAGAAATATTAACATATCACAAACAGCTCAGTTATATTTCAACAGGGGTATAAACGTTTGAACAGCTGGCAGTGAAAGCTAGAGAGATTTGCTTGTATTACAATCATAGTACTGAACTCGTCAAACCGCTTAACTCAGTGTGGGTTGGAGGCGGTTTTCACTCACAGAGACGTGACATATTTCGGGGCCTCTGACCGAGGTCTTAAGTCGACCAACAACAAGAACAAACATTTATACGGATGAAAAAATGTTAGCAACGCGAAGAGTTGGACCTTTGTCTGGTATATAAGGGTTTGCGGGAGAAGCATATCTCCTTCGCATTTTTCTGAGACTAGCAAAATAGCATCATGATTCGGAAGTCATGAAGTGAAAAGCGACTCGGCCCCTTTACCATGTATTCAGAACACAGCCGTCCAGATTTGAAACAATAGCAAATAATTAAAGCAAAGTCTGCGGGGTAATTATTTTGCCTCACCGTGATCAATTGTTTTCAAATTAGAGCGTGACCAATGTTTCTATTTCAGATAGGGCTTGATGCTTTAAAATGTTATTAAGGGTACATAGCCAACTACTCGCCACGCATGTACAACTGATGTATTGACTACAGAGCTGATGGTTGTTAACGCCATACTGGTACGTGGAAAGGTCTGGCAGCAATCTGCGGATGGTCGTGGGTTTCCCCCGGGCTCTGCCCGGTTTCTTTCCACCATAATGCTGGCCGCAGTCGTATAAGTGAAGTATTCTTGAGTACCGCGTTAAACACCAATCAAATAAATAAATACTGACATACTTCAGGCTACAATAAAACATCGAATTTCCTACATGCCTACATGCCTACATGACGTTTAAAGTCAAGACAAGCCTCAAGAATGAAGGATGAAAAAAAAAAAGACAGAAAGAAATAGGTCTAGAAACCACTTTTACAACAGGTCGTGCGAAAAGATTTCTCCGTAATACGTCATCTTATTGGGCTGCAATACAGAAGTAGCATTTCATGGTGGATATTAAAAAAAAAAAAAGACCCCCCCAGAATTTAACGATCACCGTAAACTTTCACCTAATTCCATTTTCTATGCCCTAGTAAAGCCCACACAGACTGTCATAATCGTTTATTTTACAAATATGAACACGTTTTATGTCTAATAAGTACAGGCCTAGACTGATAGTGGGTAAACTGCACAATAGTGCATGTGCTCAACATGGAGTCAATGAAATTTTACCACCTCGTATATTGTCCAAGCTTTACATGACGACACATCGAAGGCATTACATTTTATCCTTTTTTTCGCCTTGACAGCGTGTTTATTTATTTATTTATTTGATTGGTTTTTTACGCCGTACTCAAGGATATTTCACTTATAAGACGGCGGCCAGTATTATGGTGGAAGGAAACCGGGCAGAGCCTGGGGGAAATCCACGATCATCCGCAGGTTTCTGGCAGACCTTCCCACTTACCCATGACAACGTGAGCTATATCCTTGTTATTTTCATGTGGCATATCAGTAAAATGAAGTGAATCCTGCATGTTTCTTAACCATCTCACAAAACAGTCCCTTAATTTTTTTCCTTCCTACCGCAAATCCTCTAATCCTCTACGTTGTTTGGCATCCAATGAGTTATTAAAATATTATCTGGAAAATCCCATATAAGATCATTCAGAAGCTGACCAATTCCTGTCAGTTTATTGTGTCAGACATAATCATGAGTTGCCTGAGTGTTTTTGACGAATTCCCATCAGTTTATTTTGCATGCACATGAAGTATACTAAGTCTAGCTTCAACAGAAAAATTCGTTTAAGAATCTCGCTCAACAGTACACCGCGACAAGTAAATAAGATGTCACTCTCCTGAACAAATATATAAGAGAAATAAACAAAAAATAAGCTCAAGATGATTGACATGTGAACAACGTACCCCTATAGTATCAGTTGACTGGTCATGTTCAATACCACGCCTTTTGAGAGTAAACAGTTTCTTCTTATATAATATAAATACAGGTATATTTGTATAGGCGAATGGCGAATGACATAAAGCGGTGACTGGCGGTTATACAATATGGGTTAGTGTCGTGATGCAGGCTTAAACGGAAGGAGGCTACATGCCAGTGCAAGAGTTAGGATGTATAAAACCTGTATAGTGTGTATAAAGGTATATACAGACCGTGCCCAGTCTGAATTGGCTGGGGTAGTGTCCATCCACCGTCACTCACATACATATGGTGATTTGAGTAGAACTACTGGAAAACTACTCAAATGCAACAGAATTTTCAGAGAATGGAAGAAAAGGCACTTTATCGGCATTGACCCGAATGTCGCCGTATATACACATAAAGAGCTCTATTATGAACACATCCAAAGTTTATGTATGAAACGCGTAGGCGGTCTATGCACCAAAGCATGACGTCTTCCTTTTTTGGGCCAAGAAATCTAAAACTGAGTGTAAAGAGTTGTGTATTAAGCAGGTGAAAATGCATGTCGAATTGAGATAAGCTGAGGTGGAAGCTGGTGGGAAGAAAAACAGGAAAAAGATTAAATGCACACTCGATGTGTGACGGTGCAGATATGAATTGTTTCCCGCATTTAACAAAGAAGCCCAAAGCCAGGTGCTCTTTCGTTTGTTTTTTTTGTTTTTTTTTTTCGTATAATACTTCACACATTTTGGCGTACGTCCGCTCATGAAACGGTTGTATAGTACACAAGCACTACAGCATGACAGCAGAAAATAATGTGTTTTTGCTGCGGTTCAGGCATATTTGTGTAGCCTGTGGGAGCCTCCCTTTCGAGTATTGCCTTTCCATGATTGTCAGTCCGATGTCGCGAAATATGTTGATAATAAATGATTAGAATACTGAAATAGGTCAAGGTGGGTGTAGCCGAAAATGTAAAATAGCATGGAAACGATGATCGCGACAGTTCATATCTTGTTTGAATACACAGTCTTATTAGGCTGAGAAGACGTCGAACTTAGTTCGAGTACTGCCTAGCCTCAATGTCACGTCATATACTGATGACAAATGATAAGAATGTTAAAATAAGTCAAGGTGGGTGTAACCAAGGTTAATGTGGTGCGAAAAAATGCTTCCAAGACCAAGCTTCGCGATCATAAAGCCGTCTAAACGCCAATAGATTTTAGAGTTTGCCATACAAGCACTAGTTTTATCTTTTCCATAAAAGTTTACACCCATTCTTTTTGTTAAAAAAAACTTAAAATAAGTTTTTTAAGCTGGTCACTAATGTGGCAAGCATTAGTTAACGTCATGATCCAGGGGCCTTAATTAGTATTTACAGGTAATTAATGATTAATGATGTTTACGCTGTGCTAAATATTTCATCGTGCACTGATAATTTGCATGGGTTATAATCAGGAAATCCTGTTTAGAAGCAGAGAAGACTTCAATATCCAGAGGAAACGCAGGCAATATTGGAAGGAGAAATGAATCGAGAGAACCGTGCTAATATCCGAAGAAAATATAACAATGACCAGAGAAAACACCGGCAACATTCGAAGGACGTCTGATAATGCGGCGAACGGAGCCAACATACGATGGGGACATGTAAATGTTCAAATAACACTCTAGCAACATTCTAAGGAGATTTGACAATGTCTAAAGGAAACCCTGACAACATCCGAAGGAGATCTGACAATGTCTGTAGGAAGCCCGGGTAACATCCGAAGGAGATCTGTCAATGTCTAAAGGAAACCCTGACAACATCCGAAGGAGATCTGACAATGTCTGTAGGAAGCCCGGGTAACATCCGAAGGAGATCTGTCAATGTCTAAAGGAAACCCTGACAACATCCGAAGGAGATCTGACAATGTCTGTAGGAAGCCCGGGTAACATCCGAAGGAGATCTGTCAATGTCTAAAGGAAACCCTGACAACATCCGAAGGAGATCTGACAATGTCTGTAGGAAGCCCGGGTAACATCCGAAGGAGATCTGTCAATGTCTAAAGGAAACCCTGACAACATCCGAAGGAGATCTGACAATGTCTGTAGGAAACCCTGGCAACATCTGAAGGAGATCTTTCAATGTTTAAAGGAAACCTTGGCAACATCCAAAGGAATCCCTGGCAACATCCAAAGGAAACCCTGGCAACATCCAAAGGAAATCTGACAATGCCTAGATGAAATCTTTGCAACAACCGAAGGAGATTACAATGTCTAGGGGAAACCACGGCAACCTCCGAAGGAGATCTGAAAGATAAAAACGCGTCAGGACGCGGGAAAATAACTGCATCTATAGACACTCATGTGACCCTGTAAGCTATGTGGCATATGCACCAGTTGCGATCTGCACATATACACATGGGAACTTACTGCCCTACCGTGCGCAAGGACTTCATTTATATATAGGAGGGCATTTTATGAGGCAAGCCTCACATTATAATATGATGAAAACCTGTACACATGCACAGTATGTCCCGTTATTCTGACCTACAGCTATAAGCAATTTAAGGCGCTTGTGCATTGAGTACATCTTCGCATAAACACGTCATCGGGGTCGTTAAGTGAAAGAACTGAGGTTTAGCCGTGATAATGAGTGCGGTTGCTTGTCTCATACTTCAAAGCAGCTAGAGGTTAATGTCCATTCTCATCAAGTTCTCTACACCGATACATATTGAAGAAACGTTCGACACAACGGCGGGTAATTTGTTGCATTGTTTCCAGTATAGGTGACTGATCTGAAAGGTTTTTTTTGTTTGTTTGTTGTTATTTTAATATGTGACTGCATCGTTCTGATTTAACGTTACCCAGTGGGCCATGGAAGTCTGAGCCACTACTGTGTTTAGTATACAGCTACAGTCGAGTGGAAGTGACGCGTACATTGCTTTGTAATTATAACTTCGCCGTTGAAAAGAGAAATTAGCAAAGCGCGGAATACCGCATTCCGTTGTTTGTGTCTTCACAGGTCGTTACTCATTTCTGATGTTTAAACGAGATAACGGCACAAAAGCGGTTCATTATCAAATGCAATGTAAACAAAGAGACTGGAGAAGTACACAAAAAAACATACTGTGATGAAAGTAATAACCTAGACCATATTTTATGGGTCAGACTTGACAGCTCTCTAAATATTTCTCCTCGACATATATCATGTGGAGACGTAATGTGTCCTGTCTTGGATGACGGGTATTTTTCTCCAATACCGTATATATCTGTTCACATTTACATTTATATTTGCCTGTTGCGGGCTTGAGTGTATTAACCTACATCTATTGCACCTCAGTCGGCGTGTTTAATTAAGATCAGGAACGGTCCGTCAAGGTCGAATGATACTGTGCAGGCAACTCTGGCTGTATAAGTTTGATGAGACTTTAATTACTTTAAGTGATCAAACCTGGTCTGTTTGAGTAGCCAGTATCCAGAAAGCTGTACACATACACGGACGATTTTCTGTTTGCTTTCCACTGCACTCTGCTTGGAATGCTCCGAAATAAGTCTACGCCCCACGTCCCTCTTGTATTGATAAAACAAATATGGATTTGACCAACAACGGTTTGGTCAACGCAGGCCGCAGTGACAATGGCTTCATCTTACAAAAACTTCATCTACAAACACTTCGTCAATAAAAACTTCATCAACAGATATTTCATCAACATGAGATTGTTCATCCATATGTAACTACATCGATACTTCTGGCTTCATTAGTACTGTCTTCAACAAACAAAAAAATCATCAATAGATATTTCATCATTTGGGGGCTTCATCATCCATCTGTAACTGCATCGATGACTCTGGCTTCATTAGTACTGTTTTCTTCATCTTATTCCCTTCAAACCGGGCTTCATCAACAATCATCATTATCTACAACTGTGTCAGTTGCGACACTAATTATACGGATATTTTAACAAGACAGCTAGGAAGCAGAATTCTTCGAAACAAGCGCAATGGATTAAATTATGGTAAATGCGATTGTAATGTTCGTTTGATTGCCGGATGCAGTCCCACCCATGTTCCTTACGACAATGCATGCTATAGCAAGCGCGGATTATCGTGGGCTCAGCCCTCGAATACAAGGTTAATCAGGAGAGGCTTACCCCAAGGCAGCTATTTAATCCAGGTGTGGTTTAGTATCGGGACAGTACGAGAATTTATCCAAAGGATACGATTATATGCAGTTAAAAACGAATTAACCACTCTATATTCCAATTTGATTATCGTTTCATAATTAACGTTTGTACTCCCGGTCAGCCGCGCTGAGTTATAAACTCGGTATATTTACGTGACACAATTAACATGCAATGGACTGATGTAGGCGCTGAGCATATGAATACACTGGATTTTGTGTTACTTTGAAGCACAGGTGACGTTAGCATCAAACTATTCCAGAAGGTTAAGCTTAGAAGCTAACACTGATCCAAGAAGCACTGTGAACAGTACCACGTTTATCCTGGACACTCCAGTTTCCTTCATCCGTAAAACTGACCGCTATAAGTGCAAAATTCTTGTAAACACCGTTAAAAAAAATAATGAAATAAACACATAAATCAACAGCAATATTAGCGCCACATATAAATCTACAGCCATGTCGGTTTTAACACACTGTTTTCAAGACTTGTGTCTTCACGTTCGTCAAAGTGCTGGTTCAAGCATATACTGTGGAAGTAGTGGACAGATTTGCATAATCCTACAATTAAATGAACATCAAATGTCGTATTTAATAATATGTCGGTTAAATATACGACAGCGACCATGGTTAATAGGTGAAGGGAATCTTGGATAGAGAAATCCCTGGCTGAAGGGATGTTTCCAGCGAGCCGATTACACAAAACGAAAGCATGTACGTGTGTTAGATTGGTAAATACACAAACAATAACGTTCAGTTAAAACCAGACAATGCATCCTTTACTAAGGCATAACTTTTCAAATTATGCATGCAAGAAAAAATTCCAATGAGCCTAAAATAGCACAGGTTTCAATACACCCGATACACGACCATTTAGGGAGGAGAGAGTGTAAGGGATGGTAGGCCTACACTGAAAGGTCGGAGGTAGGGACATGAGGGAGGTGGGGTCTGGTGTAAGCAGGGTAAAGCCCGTTATTTCTTTACATAACATGCGCTCGAAAAAGCGACAAGTGTTTCTGGAGATATCTTTGTTATATCCTTACAAATGGATATGTATGTATATTGATTCTATAGGGTGGCGGCACATGTTCGCACAAGATATATACGCTACACAGCAATACCGGCGTTCATATGGAAATAATCGTACTTATGTATGCTTATGGTACAAATGATGAAGGCTTTCAAAAACAGATAAACTAATTCAGACTAACTGAGAACCAGTTATATGTGTACAGCCTAGGTAGATACATCTACAAGAAGTGTCGCTGATTATATGTAGAGAAATCCACACACACAAAAAAGTTAGATTCAGTTGAAGTGTGCATGGGGTACATGGGACTTTTATGCATGTGCAGGTCGATCCTTTAAGTAATGGCACACTTCCAGAACCATGACCTCAGAATATCGAACCCCAGCCAGCCATTCTGTTCACGTTTACCATTATGTTATGACCATTACAAGTCAAAATATACGGAGCGTTCTACATATGAAGGGTCGTGTATTTCTGTCCATGGACTGATGAGGTTTAATCTTTACAGGTGACTAAGTTAGGTATGTGGCAGTCGTGCACAGGTCGCTCTGGTTGAGTTGTCAGATTTCTCAAATGAATAAATGAAACTATGATACGATTCTGACTTTTGTTACCCTTATCCACTCAGAATCTGATGACAAGCGTCATATGTCGAAAAAAGATTTTTGGCCTGGTAAAATGTTTGAGACTTTTGTGCAAGGTCTGCACATGTAGAATAATGAGATATTTAACTTGAAAAGCAATCCAGCACTAAAAGTAATATTTTATAGCCTTTATATGTCTCTAAAATATTTTGGGGCTACATTTGATGGAAGATACGGTAAGGGAGAATGTATAGAGAGATTACCTGTCTATCTGCAAGATATACATGTTTCTAAAGGTATTTTCCATAATATTAAATCTTTTCAGGCATGCTCTGCTCGACCTATCCCCTTCAAATGTGTATAGAAATTAGCCAGCTATAGGGTTTTTGCTCACTAAAGATGTCTTAAAATCGCCTTGAGGAATCTGATAATAGGTCAGTGAGCTCGTGCTACCATGACCTCTATAGTCACGTGCTCGCCATTCGTGTGTCGAGTCAGAATCACGCATTCGTGCTATTATACACGGTATAAGTAACATTAAGAAACTCCTTCTTGCAAATATTCATGACTGACTACTGAATTACTTGCGCATGTGTAATGACAACTCGGTCGTTAATATACGCTTTTCTCAGCGTCTATTTCTGCATAGCGGTTAAATTGTTTTAAATATATGTTGGTATATGTGCAAACCTGATCGAATTACTTCTCTACTAAAGAAAGTATATTTGCGCTTTAATTTATTTATGTAGTTATTTATTTATTTGATTGGTGTTTCACGCCGTACTCAAAAATATTTCACTTATACGACGGCGGTCAGCATTATGGTGGGAGGAAACCGGGGAAATCGGCATGTTGCTGACAGACCTTCCCACTTACGGCTGGAGAGGAAGCCAGCATGAGTTGGACTTGAACTCACAAGGACCGTTTGCGCTTTAAAGGGTTCATGAAACGTAGCTGTTATTAAAGGCTAATTGTACATGTTAGTTAACTACAAAGGAATGAATGAAGCAACTATCTATCTTGAAATTACGAGGCCCTTTTCTATATATTTTTCGTTGGTATTCGGTAATTTCCGTAAGTGACGTCAGGTGCGCATCTGGGTGACTACGACACAAGATAGGTTAGATCGTATTATCACATTTCAACAGGCGCTTAAAGTTAAACACTTCCGCAACAATAACCACGCTGTCTCCTACTGTATCCATATGCTCCTGCTCAATGCATTCAGTTCTATCACATGCGCGTTTCGTTCGAATCATTTGACTCACAATGACTCAAGGGCCTGTCACCAATGCGTTTGCTACTGTTCAGTTTCCTCCCCGGTCTTTCCTTCATTTTCAAAGATCTTTGGACTTAATCGTTCTTATTCTTTGTCTACAAGATGTTCCGTATATTGCACTTCTATCAATGGATTCTGTCAATGTACTGTTTTGTTTGTCGCCTTGTTTTATTCCATTGTAGCACTTCGACGCGCTTACACAAAGCTCATGTTACTGGAACCTTGACGAACCACGTAAACACCTACAGGAAACGGACACACCAAAATCAACAATGGTTTCTGTTTTTTTCCCTCGTTTTTTCATAAGTATTCCGTGGTTAACCTATATCAAATCAAATTTTATGTATATACGTTTATCTAATCCCATCCTTGCCATTCTGACCTTGGTTAGAACCTTTATGTCGTCTCGGGGTTGATTCCACTCCTGGATAATGTGCTTTATGAAAGAAATACGTTGATTACAATTAAGCTGATTCCTCAAAACTCTTTTGTTCTATTTTATGCAACATCAAATGCTAGCCGTTCAGGGTTGTGTCAGTTGTTGTAGTTGGCACGGTAGGAATGCTTGTCTAGCTAGTCTGCATTGGCGGGATAGAAATGATCAGCAATGATATTTCATAAAACTTGAGCAATCGTATTTCATGCAAATAAGATGTTAATATATGGAAGGCATGAAATGTATTGCTTCAGTCAATCAACTTTCCGCATTCTATTAACAATATTATCTTTAACTGATATTTAGAATTTCTAGATGTTAGGGATACTTGAGTGCTGAAAATTGGCTCAGTGTGGGTTTCGAATCAGCGACCTCGGAGCCAAACACATTATTGCTGTTAACAGTCTAAACGGCATGCACCAATCTGAAACGGTCGATTTGATAATAGATGTAAGTGCATGGTACTGTCAACGCCCAGGTCAATCGTGTATGTAGACAGGTCAATAATATGTCATTGCAACGAGACTTGCGCATGGCACAGAGTTTGGAGACAAAGACCCCCGGATGCCGCATTCTTAACAACAGACAGAAGTGTCGAGAAACAAGGGCACAAAGCTTAAGACAACCGCGATGTAACAATGCTGATTCCAAGGTCAAACCCTTGTTATGTGCCGGACGCTGGGTTGTCCTATGTAACCTCCATTCTGAAGCCAACATCATCCTCACCACCTCTGCCGGATCAACATATCTGCACTATATTACCTCTGTGGCCAGACATAACCTTGATGGCTGTTGATTTTGGCAGAGGTTACACCGCAAACTTTCCTGTACGTGTTTGCTGTGTCGGCCTACGCCCACTCCCACAGCCTATA
This sequence comes from Liolophura sinensis, assembly GCF_032854445.1. Taxonomy (NCBI): domain Eukaryota; kingdom Metazoa; phylum Mollusca; class Polyplacophora; order Chitonida; family Chitonidae; genus Liolophura; species Liolophura sinensis. The sequence goes on along the minus strand of NC_088301.1, from coordinate 25,073,980 downwards.
GTCTCTGCCGGCTTCGTGAACTTCGAGGAAGATACCGCTAGAGAGCCGGACAACGGCTAAATACCCTATAACTTGGCAACAATCGACAGTAAGATGTATCAACCGAGCCATCTGTGTCACCGTCATGTGCCAGGAGAAGACCGGTTAACTACACGCCAAGAGAACAACTTTCTCAGACGTTTCAAATTTGCTCGCGGAGTTTCTTCGCCCGCATCTCCAACCTTCGAGGTGTTTCACCGTGGCAAATGCAGCAAGCCAATGCAGCGGTCAAATCAGAGCTCCGAACATTTCCTCAACAGGACCTGCATTGATTTCCGTTATGGGGGGTAAACACGAAATTGCATGACACATTCCAGAGTGCTCTATAAACATAGGGTGACACTTGATGAATGCCCACAGCCCGTCGCTACCTGACAATCAGCCCATCACGTTTGGGAGTTTGGCTTCCCCTAGTTATAACAGTGTGTATCTACAAAGGATTGCAGCCCAAGATGGATAGGGTTATTAATATGTTCTAGATGACATGACCAAATGACTCAGAAGAGAATCATTCTGAAAGGAAAGCGAATGTTATAATTAATATAGTTCATTTGGCACTCGGCCTAACATTTCATTTCCAAACGATATCATTTTTCCTACGATATTCGTTTGTTCCATAATCAATTACGTATCTGTAACGTTAAAACACTTTATGCATGCGACGTTCGGTGGATTCCCAGCAATTTCCCACAAGCATGTTCCAAAGGTTAAACTGCACGACACATGTACACGTAAGTTTTCGTGTGTTTCACAGCGATTTGAGACGGGCATGTCCTAAACAGTAAATTCCTTAACACGTACACAACGACACGACTTAATTTTAAATTGAACTAATTTTTTTTCTTTATGCTTACGATTTGCATTTATCCTTGTGTACCAGTGTACCCATATAAGCTTGTCAATAATATGATAATGTATCAATAGGATTATCCTAATATTTATTTATTTATTTGATTGGTGTTTTACGCCGTACTCAAGAATATTTTACTTATACGACGGCAAGTTTTATTTATTTATTTATTAGATTGGTGTTTTACGCTGTAATCAGGAATATTTTACTTATATGACGGCGGCCAGCATTATGGTGGGAGGAAACCGGGCTCAGGAAACCCACGGCCATCCGCAGGTTGCTGGTATATCCTAATAAAGGCTTATGCATCTTTTGAGTGCGATGAATAGATGGACAATAAAGTAAATTACTGTCTGCCATTCCCTTTTATATATTGCACACGTTTTTATAGAAAATGAACAGTCACCTTGGACGATGCTCGTTCTAAAGGCATCGACCAAAAAGCAATCGTTTGCAAAATATGCACGTCTACGAAGTCTCTGGGAAAGACGAGTGGCTCTTTAAAATGCTACATTATAAGCGCCCCTACCCCCTCCCCCACCACTCCCGGGTAAAAAAAAAAAAAGAGGTAGAAAGGTCCAGAAGGAAAATTGATACATCGTGTTAACAGGTCGTGTCCTTCTGCTGAGCGAACAGTCAGGATGATTTATTATACTGTTAATGACATTCAAGAGTATATTATCCATATCTCATATCTCTATCAGCTGTCAGCTAATGGTATCGTCGTTAGCAAACAATCATGAGGTCATCGCGTAAAGGAGACACGAGCAGATAAAGCGACCAGGAGAAACGTAAGAAATACAAGATGATTGAAATGAGAAGTCATAAGAGATATTTTCATTGTTGATGAGAGATGAGATTCAAAGGGGTATGGAAGCTGATATCATGAACCGCTCTCTATTACAACACTGTAATCTATTGTTATTTATTTATTTATTTATTTGATTGGTGTTTTACGCCGTACTCAAGAATATTTCACTTATACGACGGTAGCCGGCACAGCCCGGGGGAAACCCACGACCCTCTGTAGGTTGCTGACAGACCTTCCCACGTACGGCCGAAGAGGAAGCCGGCATGAGCTGGACTTGAACTCACAGCGACCGCATTTGTGAGAAACTCCTGGGTCATTGCGCTGCGCTAGCGCGCTAACCAACTACATGTATTCTGTTAGTTAACATGATCCTATGTTTTTTGGAGAAGTGATAGATTATATGATTGCATCAGAATGTCATGGAGAAAACAATAGTCCGTTGCAAATGCAGTCTTGCAAAAGCCCCAACACTTTATGGGTGCATACAATTGAGGGACATCTGTTTTTCTACAGCTTCGGCAACTCGTAACTAGAAGACTTAGACAGAAATAAATATTTTCACTTCGTTACAATAACTGTACTTTTATACTTGTCACGATGCCCGGAGTAAAAAGTGTTTTATTGTTCTTTTTTTCTGACGAAGATTTTACGACAATCTGTAACGGATTACGACATTTAATTAGCCAATCAGCGTTGACTCCTTAAGCCTTTTTTGGCGGGAAAATAACTGGAGGAATTTTTGGACACCATTCCGAGAATATTTTGTTACGTAACAGCTGTAGGCCTATAACGGGAATTAGCTAAATACGCAAGCGGTACAGAGTTTACTGTATATCCTAAATTGGTATCCCAAGTTATCCGATTTTTTTCTTTACATTCTACCACAGTATACCACAGTGTATATTTAAGTTCTTAGGGTAACCACATAAAAGAGGTCGTGGGAACACTGCTTGGGGCAGAAAATAACACGTACATCCCGTTACTCGCAGTGCTGCCTGTCTAGGTAACTGCAATGTACATGTGGAGTGGGGGTTTTGTTGCGGTCATATCAGTGTTCTAAACGTTAGATTGTGTGTGTGTGTTTAACGTGCGCATAAGACGTAAGCCCTGTTATGAAAGCCACGGTAGGCCGCTAGACAAACTATTACACAAAAAAGCAAGGTGAATTTGGCGTGAAAGCGGCAACCCTTAGTTCCCCAGCTCCGCGACAAAGGCTAGTTCCGATTAATTAGAGGGTGCGTGTAAAGCTAGGTAGGTGAATGCTGCAATGTTTGTGTGGTCGGATATATTTATAGCACCTGTATAACGACATTCTGCAGTAGTAAGTAAATAGCCTATATACCGCTATATATCGGCCATCTAATATGGCAAGTTTCTTGGGAGGAAACTTAGCGACTCTGTTTACAGTTTAAATCCATGTTCTGTTTCAGTTGACTTAAATGCCAGCAACAAAGGCCGGTGGTTTACTCAGATCGGAGATCGATGGTTTACTTAGGTCGGTGGTTGGTGATCGGTGGTTTATTAACGTCGGTGTTTTTCTAATGTCGGTGTTTGGTGGTCGATGGTTTACTGTGATCGGTGGTTTACAAAGATCGGTTGTTTATTAAGATCGGTGGTGTATTAAGGTTGGTGGTTTTCTAATGTCGGTGGTTGGTGGTTTACAAAGGTCGGTGGTCAGTGGTTTACTAAGATCGGAGGTCGGTCGTTTACTGAGATCGGTGGTGTACTAAAGTGGGTGGTTTACTGAGGTCGGTGATTTACTAATGATTCCCCAATTTCGTCCACGCATAAAACATACCAGTGACATATTTTTGAGTAGAGAGTTAAACCCCAGTCAAATGCATTATATACGTGACTGATGTGCTCAAGAATTCTTCACTTTTATGATAGAGGTCAAATTTACAGGGGCGGAGGAAACAGCAGTTCTCATGCAGAGTAAACCACCGTTGTCCACGTCTCCTACAAAAATCTTGGTCCGTCAGCAACCTGCGGATGGTTATGGGTTTACTCGGGCTCTGCCCGGTTTCCTCCCACCATAATGCTTGCCGCCGTCGTATAAGTGAAATATTCTTGAGTACGGCGTAAAACACCAATCAAAGAAATAAATAAATACAACTCTTCGCCCACTGCATGTCCAAGATAAATAAATGAATGCCAGATAATTTGTATTATAACATGATGAATACTGAAGTCAGGTTCTTGTCGATCACTTATCCTAGAAATGTATTAACAGTGATCATAGGCGGATTGATACATGCTTAGAGGAACAAGCAATTTGACTCCATCTAAAAAAGACGCCAAGGCCATTGACAAACTTGAATAGACGCAGATCGAGGTCTTCCAGGATCTGATATATACAGGCCAATATAAGATTGAATATATCAAATCATGCGTGGATATATATATATACACACACAGTGTTAGACGAATAAAGCTATACAGCGTCTGATGAATATGGATGTCGGACATATTCAAATGATACCCTCTGACGGCGTGCATATATCTGTCACCAAAGCATTGCTCAACACTCTCCACAATTCGAAGAGCCCTCCTTGACCTGTTAAGTCTTGGATATTTTTAAAGATCAATATATTCATAGATTATAGCGAAAAAGTGGGCAAACTGCGGTAAATACAGAATGTACATTCAGTTAAAAACAACATGGCAGAATACATCTGAATAGACATGCAGTATAGTGTCATGACGTAATGGCTTGTCATGACGTCATGGCTGGTCATACTCAAGTGGTGGATTACTCATTAAACTAAATATATATGACACTGGCATGACCTGTGAAAGATGCTGATGTACCTGTGTAGTATATCATCGCATTTAGGTAAAACCAGTGTGACCTAGACCCTTCTCAAAAAGTATAGATACCCAGTGACGACGACGTAATTAGGGCATACTAGTGACGTAATAGGCCTACCAACAACATTGGTAATCACGGTAGTTACGGCCATGGTAATTACCAGCTAGCAGCGTTACAAGCCGTAGCGTGAGGCCCAAGCAGAGTGCGACGCTATACTGATTAAGGTGCGGCTGGAAAAAATGGGCGATACATCAATGTCCTACGATGTACATACAGCATTAATCAAGAAGGTGGCTTTTACCCATAACCATTCACTCGATCTATAAGCAATCGATCTAAATGTCCAGCGGCCAATTTGCAGGAAGTTTTTTTTGTATACTTAATTAGCTGTCCATATTGACCATATGACAAAATGGAATTTCGACAATAATTAATGGAATGTGCCAGATTGAAATGCAATAGAAATGAAATAGAACCATTCAATGCAAATAGAACAAATTACACCTTCCAACAATGTGCAGCATTGAAATTATGGTAAAAAAAAGTACTGATACAGTAAAATCCTTTCAAGTGGTATAAGTAATAATGCCTAATAATGCCTAATAATTCGCATCGTTTTGTCTATGAGAATGTGACCAGATGCTGTAAATTTAGACTTCATTTAATGTCAATAATATTTTTTTCTATTCATATATCTGATGGGTGCTTCACGTCTTCTTCAAGATTATTTTATTTAGACGACGGCTGAGGAAAAGGAGTAAACTGGGCTGCGCCTGTAGGAAACCCATTCCTTTCGCGACAGACACTCAGCCTACAAACCTCCTGGCATATAGAACATCACAGTCATGTCATTAAAAGTTTCTCTTTAAGGACAACTATATATGTACTTGCACATGTATAATGTAAGCCATAGCTAATGAGCCACGTGGACGCGTTTCGCCGCGCTTGAACATCATTGCATGCATATATACCGACTAATTTATAAGAACGTGGACCTTGGATATATTTACAAAGCCACAAGCTTTATTTCGCGCTTAATTCTCTTTCAATGTTTCAAATGTTAGTAAATATCCTTAAACAAAGTTTTCTAGAGAGGAGACACAAGAAGTGTCACATCCATAAACGTTTCAAGAGCATGTTATGTCCCGATACTAGCTAAACATTGTAACGGTACAGTTTAAAATGCATCTTGTTTCATAGATGTTTCAGACAGGTAAATTATCCCGTGCGCTACGGATTGGCTACATGATCGATGTGCACTTGACTAGAAGCTGTTACCTGCTCAGCGCACGTTAACGGTGGCCACATTTACACCTGCACAGCCAACACCTTATGTTACTATGCATATTATTAAGTAGCAGCACGTGGGAACCATAGCGACGATATAAATGTTAAGATATATGTGTGGCTAAATCAATAATGTTAAATATTTAATGGCGTACTAACACTTGGCATATTGACTTCTTTATTTAGAAATTGGAGAGAAATGGCAATATAGGGCTTAGGTCAACATCTCGTTTAATATCATAAATTTAAAGTCATCATGACCCGGATTATATTTGTCTCGATTTTTTTTTAGAAAAAGGTTTAGTTGGAATATTCTCATATCACACATATCAGTATATGTAAGTTAACCTATATATACTTATGATATCGTGACATTTGATATTCTTTTATATAATGTCTGACAGTCTTTTATATCATGTCACACGTTCTGCTAAGACCTACAGGGAGACTATAATTTTTTCTCCGGTATACATTTATGTATTGGGATAAAATGCATTAGTATATTATTCATACTGCTTGAAAGCAGCCTTTATATATATATATATATATATATATGTATATATATATATATATATATATATATATATATATATATATATATATATATATACAAGTATAAAATAAAATAATAATACTTGCTCGAATCCAACGCTAAACAGTGCTAAAATAGCGCTTGCAATGGAAACAGTGCTGGCAAAGGAAACAGTGCTGGCAAAGGAAACAGTGCTTGCAAAGGAAACAGTGCTGAAACAGTTTTTTGCAAAGGAAACAGTGCTGAAACAGTGCTTGCAAACGAAAGACAAAAGGTTTCCGTTAACATTGTGCACAGAACAGCAACTCGATTATCACAGCGTAGTAATGATGGGAGAATGATACGGTAAGTAAATCTAAATTAAAAGAGTGACAAGACACAATTCTGGCCTCAGAAAAATACACGTATTGTCTCGTTGGAAATTGGGCTTAAATATGTCTCTAACAAAGAACTGTTTTGTTAAAGAATTCTTTAACGTTAAAGGTATAGTTTAGGCCAACATGTATCCTAGTTACACAGTATTGTTTATTAGACATTTGCAGTTTTAGCACTATTTTTGTACCTTTCTTTCTGAATGGGTACTTCAAAGGTACGTCATTAATTCTTGCCATTCGTGTTGGCCTTTACCCATGTGTTGCTCAGGTTTTGGTGATCGCTATCGGCTCAATGAATCCAATTAACCATAATAAAAACAACCCCACAAGATAAGGTATGTAAATGAAGGCTTGTAATTAAGTGGTATTTTAAGGGAGAATCAAACGTTATAAAAAAGTGATGAGCTATAAAGCGTACACTGAGGTAAATTGTTTGTAAAACTGATAAGCTATATGACATCATATTTCGCATTGCAACACGACAAAATCATCGAAAGAATTTCCAGATTTGGGCACTATAGGAAAAGTCTGGACTTGAATCCAACATGCCCGGTAGAGGGGAGAGAGGTGTTGTAGGGGTTTGGGGAGATGGGGGTTTGAGGAGAATGGGGTTTGGGGAGATGGAGGTTTGAGGAGATGGGGATTTGGGGAGGTGGGGGCATGGGGAGGTGGGGGCATGGGGAGGTGGGGGCATGGGGAAGGTGGGGGGGATGTTGCTAGTGGACCTCTTGAATACCCCGTGCCTTGACCATTGTATTTGACACCTGGGCATTGCGGCCCAAGCCTGTTTACAAACATGTCTTAAGCATGGGCTTAGTATTTTTCTACTGCCTTGTCAATCTGCGCGGAAGCGGGCTGAAAAGGCTGGAACCTGCACATGAGGAATGCTGAACCGTCAAAAGAGGGCCAACTCAAACACAGGCCATTGTCTGATTTCTTTAGCTCGGTTCTTACCTGCCTTGGAAACTCGGGCCGTCTTCACCGATGTGTTTATTTGTCAAATTTTAACGTTTGAGAATTTTTTTTTTCTTTTCACTTTTCATTCTCCCGTTAGACAAAGCTACTTTTATAGAATCGGGAAGCAGATGTATATGTGTGTGTGTGTGTGTGTGTGTGTGTGTGTGTGTGTGTGTGTGTGTGTGTGTGTGTGTGTGTGTGTATATATATATATATATATATATATATATATATATATATATATATATATATATATATATATATATATATATATATATATATCGAGAGCTTCCCAGGAATGTGACATTTTTAATGTCAGAAAAATGTGGTTTATTTGATAAAATCGTGTTTCCGGAGAAGTATATATTTTTTGATTTTTACCACTTTTTTGTCGTTAATAATGTAGTCTTGTTCGAGCGCTATTCATATGAAATATGTAAAGCAATTCTGTACATTGTAACTTCGTTACTAAGCTTCTATGCAATATTTTTCATAAAAGAACAACGATGACGACCACAATGAAGGTAAGAGCACTTCAGCGGATTAATGATCCGTAAACCATAGCTCTGAAACATTTGTTTAAAACATCTCTAAAAGTCTTACTGAGTTGAATAAGCGTGATTTTACGGGTGTGAGATGAAAACTGACAACAAACTGTCAACTGACTTGACGCAGACCATTGTTTGCCTACCTAATAATGGAACGCCTCCTCCATTACGGCAGAGAACGCATACAGAAAAAATACGACACCTTTCAGTTACCTCCTAACTACAGCGAGCTCTCTGATGAGCTATTTTTTCAGTATTTGTTAGTGTCCTACTGTTAGCTGGAACGAGCCCTATATATATAAACTATATTTCTTCATGTCACGAGGCCACGGCATTCCTGACGCAACTCGGACCTCACAGAAAGCAGGCGCTTATCGCCTTGAGCTTGAAAGGATACAAATGTCCACAAAGAACGACAAAAGCATTATGCCGAGAAACAATGGGCCAAAGTGCAACGGTTTTTGCTCTATTCCCTCGGGGTGTTGTAGGTACTTACAGGCCTGAACATGTTTTACATACCTTTTATGTACAAGAAATTAGTACATATACTTCACATAGGCGAGTCAGAAATATATTTGATCATTACACGTCTGGGTTGCCATGTACACAAATACATGAATAAGAAACGTAGGGTTACGAGATGCAATATATAAACGCGGACATTGAATCGATTCTTGGCTAAGTTAGTATATTGTACTACACCCGGCCCTACATTGAGTATAACACGCATATGATCGAACCTCACAAGGGTACCGGTATAACGTAACTTTCTGCTAACGAAGACGCACTTAGAGCAGTGACTAGTAGTCATCACCAAGGTCAACTTTTTTGTCACCAGTCAATTGCTTGTCCCATGTAATGTCTTTTTAATTTATTCGTCCACAAACAAAACATATACAAATGAAAAGACAATTGCAAAGAGAGATACTGACAAATGTGAGATCATAATGTAAAGACTGAATGCAGAAGCGATACAGCATGATAAATGTGAGATAATGTCAAAACTGAATAGAAAACAGCAATACACAATGATAAATGTGAAATAATGTCCAGACTGAATGCAAAACAGCGACACACAATGATAAATCTGAGACAATGTCCAGACTGAATGCAAGACAGCGATACTATTAAACGTGGGCCTGAAATTCATGTAAGACGAAACCACGTTTTAGAGTGCGATTTACATGCTGTCACTTATCAGATCGCGTCCTCGTGTCTGTTAAATCATTTTCAAGAAAATGCGAGTTAGGGAACGGGATTTTGCAATGAACGAACTGTATTCATATATGTGAGATAATGTAAAGACAGAACGCAGACAGCTGTATTGACAAATGCGAGACAATGGTAAAAATATAAGAACACTCGTAAAGACAGTTATTATTGGATCGAAACTGGCTAATGTTCATAAATGTAAGACGGTGTCAAAATCTGTAGAAGATGGCAGCGAAAGGCAATTGTAGAGGGACCGTTGTTAAATGTAATAGGAGTTATCTATAATGTTGATACTTACAAACGGACATTTGTATATACAAGGCTCTACTGGAGAAATAATGTTTTGCAATGACAGCTTTGCAAAAACACATTTACAAAGGGTGACACTCGCATTTGACTTTTGTAATGAGTACATATAAATATATAATTATTAATTTAATTGTTTACGCAGTTCTTAAGAATACATATGTATTTCATTTTTATGACAGATGTCTGGCTGAGAGGTGGTGGGAACAGGTTAAGGAGCTATGATGTATGGTGATGAGGGTAGGGGTGGTGAGGGTAGGGCTGGCGGATGGGTGAGCCATTGCCCCTAATCTGGTGGCAAACAAATCCCCTGACCAAAACCTGCAAACCTGAAATTGATGCATTCGTGCACGTGAGACATACTCGATCAACCACTCGGCCAGCGAGAGATTTTTTGTTTATTTTTATAATGGTAGCTTTGGGTTTAAAACAGATACTCACGATGTGGGCAGGATAGTGATGCTTATCGAAGTTCTTCTGGTATCTCTTCTGTAGCGCTTGCGCGTGCAGCGCCCCCTGTATGTGAAGAGCGCTGGCGTCGATCTGGGCGCGATGTTTTCCCGAGTTTTGCTCGTTCAGTAGGTTACCTGCCCTTGGGGCGTTCATGGCCTGTTTAATGCCCATAGCACTGGCGTCCATGTGCGGTCTGCTTTGCTCATTTGACTTGGTGTAGCCTTTGCGGAAATCCTTCTGAATGTCCACAGCACTCTTAATGGCTAGCGCCTTATTGTCCAGTCTGACAGCCCCCACCCTGGGGTGATGGGTAAGGCAGTACACCTCGTTGTCCTCTGTGTCCGTTTGGCTTGACCAGCAGGTTTTCATCGTCAAAAACTGACCACACTCAAAACATCGAAAACACGTGGAATGAAACACCACCCCGTTAATGGGTCCGATTTTTTCGTATTGGTAAACATTTTCCTTACACCGATGACACTTTTTGTCGTCTCTGTAAGGCTGGAATAGGTAGCCCAGACGATTCTTGCCTCTTTCGGCTTGAGCCTCCTCCACTGTCGCCATGTTGGAGGTAATTTCTCACAAGCCCAACAGAACACTTAACCCGGTATGAAACACTGAGCCGGGTAAACACTGGGCCTACCAAAGACTGAGCCAGGTAAACGCTGACGGCGGTGAACAATGAGAACTCTGAAGTGTTGAGCACAGTAAAAAGGCTGGAATAGGTTATTTTGAGCTGACAGCCCAAGCAATAATTTCAGACAGGTATTTCACCAGTGACCTCACACCTATACAAAGCTCCTCACAATACATCCACCGCCCTCTAGGGACCCTCTAGTGACATCTTCATAGTCTGGAGGAACAGAAGGTGATAGAAATAAATAGAGACGGAGGTTTTGAAATAAGGTCAAACATAATAAAGCAGCATGATTTTACAGCCGTTGGAATGTGGGCCTGCCGGTGAATCAAACGTACAGGTTATGAGCAGAGAGAACACCTGTGAACAAATATATGTTTTCTTTTGAAATTTAGTAGAGCAGAAAGATTTGTACCTATGGCTGCCAAAAACCGCACACAGTAGTCCTGATCTGTTACAACACATTCTGTCATCCGCTATGTTTGTCGTTTTATGACTGCATGTAGACGACCGACCCAACCAACGCTTGCTGCCTGGGGAAGTGCAGATTTTTTTCTTTGGCTTCTTAAAAATCGACCAAATTAGATCATACTTCTTAATCTCAAGCATTTAAACACCGACTGTGTGTAGAGCTTTTAGGTAGGCAGCCCTTGACTTACCTATATACTTGCCTAAGACTTCCTTGATTAGCTATGGTAAATACGTACACAATATTTGCTCTCTTTACGCTATTTTGCTCTATACATGTATCAGAATAAACAGCTTTGAAGACCATGTTGCCCCACAAAAACAGGTAATATTACAGAGCTGCCCGTCCGCTCTGGGCTTCATACTTGCCCAAGTAAGAATTGCTCGATTAGCTCTTGTGTATAGTTACGAGGCGCTGCACTACCTGACAAGTCAGGCACGCGGATCGAGTTAAGGACATTGAAAGGTAAGTTATGCTTGAAATATTTACCTTAAAAATCATGCAAGCCCAGGTGAGAAACGATAGTGATGTTGTTACCTGTGACAAGGACAGGTAAAACAGAACGTGATCCTAGCGTTACCCCGATGCGTGCACCAGGCCCACTCTCCGCTACGTCTCTCTTTGAGTCCTCGCGAGGATATTTCTGCCCCGCGATGAATGGTTTATGGGAACGGTTCACCATGACGAGAAGGCCGGGGGGCGCAGGTATAGAAACAGGTAGGTCCATTTGTCACAACGATCGAGGCTCTCTTGGGGTGGTCCTCAGGTGAGGCAAGCAGCGGCTGTGAATTTGAGTATTTTTCTGCGTATTTTGTCACTGCATGGTTTGCGCTATAGTTTGGTGGGATCGTTTAACCCTTATATGTTAACTATTTGGGGACGAACTGCTGCATCTATAAGAAATACGGATATTTGTAGACGACTTAAGCAAATGAATAAGGAAATTGCAGAATCGACGTGGAACCCTCAAAACCACATTGGCAATATCCCCATCTATTAATATCGGATTAGTTGGAGTTAGGCGTGATATATGTGCAGTTACATGGCAGTGAAAATGAAAACAGTATCCCGTAATTGTGAGGTCTTACTGCATATTTCTCGGTGAATTAATGACCAGGGATATAGAAATGTTTGCAAGGTATTACGAAATATTTATTTAGCATGCATGGGCCAAACAAACACACCAAAAAAATAAGCCACGAAGTAGGAGGCATGACACACACATCGCCATTTTGACGAGAAAACTCCATTAACAATATTGTTGATTGATTTTTGATTAGACTTTTTTTATTTATTCTCAGCAAGTGATATTGTATGTTTGAAAAAAATATATCTGTACGAGGTATTAAGGGATTCGGATCCTCTGTATATATACATGGCCTGATACCATTCATATGTACATGTGAAAACAGTATTACGTACATGACTGGCAACAATATATTATAAAAGCGAGGATTTTTAATCGGATGGCTCCTAGGGCGCTCGGATGAAGTCAATGTGGTTAACCAAAAACTGCTTCATCGGGATAAAATATCATGTTATAGCCGAGGTACAGGTAAACAAAATTTGACCTTACAATACAGCTTCATTTGACAATTTGCACGCGTCATCGTAGGGAAAACTGTTGTGTAATGTTATTGTCTTCGCTTTTTCGATTTATTTATTTATTTATTTTAGCGGACATAACTGCTGACATGTATTTCCCGATGTTATAAGAGACCCTGGTGAGTTTACCGCAAGTATTTCTTACACCTTACAGGATGTGCTTCAGTCGCCATATTGGACATCACAGAGAAGTTTTCAGTCTGTTTCTTAACAGACGAGTAGACCGTTGTGACAGTTAAGAGCGACAGTTTTTTTACAATGAACCAACGATCTGCGAGCACCCTTCAAATTTAATTAAATGTTGTTTAAGGACACATTCAATATTTTTTCCATGGGAAGATCTGTAATGAACCTGCTGGTGATCGTGGGTTTCCTTTGGGTTCTGTCCGGCTTCCGCCCACCATAATGTTGGCCTCCGTCGTATAAGTGAAATATTCTTAAGTACGGTGTAAAACACCAATCAAACACATCAAATAAATCAATCCTTTTTCGATTATACGATCTCGGTGATTTTTATGGGTAGAGGAAATCGGGGTGCCAGGAGTATAATTTCTGCACCTACTTTGAAGATCTGTAATGAACCTGCTGGTGATCGTGGGTTTCCTTCGGGTTCTGTCCGGCTTCCTCCCACCATAATGTTGGCCTCCGCCGTAAAAAGGGAACTTTTCTTGAGTACAGCGTAAAACACAAATCAAACACATCAAATAAATCAATCATTTTTCGATTATACGATCTCGGTGATTTTTATGGGTAGTGGAAATCGAAGTGCCAGGAGTATAATTTCTGCACCCACTTTTGGCAAGCTACAACAAACCCCTATTAATAGTGAGAACGAGGAAATGTATACCACAAAAAAACACACACAAAAAAAACCTATGGAACCACAAAAAAATGGATAAGTTAATTTCGATAATTGTTTTATGCATCAAAAAGGTGTCGTATGCCTTGCGGGTTATAGGCTCTACTTTTATTGAGGTATGGTCTGAGTTGTCTGATATGACAAGTATATGCAATAGACAGAACCAAGACATAGTTTTAAAATCAAAATTATAGAAGGCTATATATATCGACAAATAAAATCCAGAAAAAAATGACTTTTCTCCTATTAAAGCCCTGGTAAGAATTTGCCTTGTTTTCCATGCTTGTAGATTCTGAAGAGGGAGGTCAGTAGAACAGCCGGCCCACGTCCGTTACTGATTGATGCTTTGATCTGGTTCGAAATAACCTTAGTATGCATGTTATAACAAGACATGGAGGCGCTCTTTCGAATGAATCCATGAATGGTTACGACTTATAGGTGGTATTTCATGCACATCGGGCCGAGCATTCTTTGGAGGCAAATGTTCAAGGCACGGCGATTTGGGCATGTATATATAGGCCTGTACATATATATATATCTGTCGCACGTCTTGTGTTCTGTCAAAATGGGGCGCGCTCACGACAGCTGTTATTGTAAGAAAGTCACTGATCCTAAAAATAACTGCTAGGTGAGCCGATGATGCGGGACGCTGATATTGGCACAAATTTCAAAAATTCGTTCAACAGTTCTTTAAAAAAATTCACTGACCAAATCAGAAAGTTGATATAATAATAAACATGCACATTTTGCATAACAAAAATAAACACACACAAAACAAACAAACAAACAAAAAAAACAACAACAAAAAACAAAAACAACAACCCCATATAGTATATAAGGGCGGTAAAAATAACACATGAAACAAACCTGATGCGAAGTAAGAGAGCATTGTGACTCATGGACACACTAAGTAGTCAGATATGCAAGTTTTTCTGTGTGTGTCATCTTTTGCTTTTCAGTTCGCTCAGACAAAGAGACAATTTGCTACAAAACACGGCATTGTGACGACCAACCGTGAAAAGAGATCTTAGCTGTATACCGTAACAATGGTATCACTGAAGCATTATATCGATCGTGGCATTCAATGGCTAAAAAAAACCTCACCATATGTTTAGTTTTTGATTATTTCTCATTGTTCGTCTACAAAACCAGGGCAAGTTCAAGTTATCAAGAGATCTCTACAGCAAATTCTCATATGATATTAATGCTCGACAACAGCTTTTCGCAAACAACGTGATAAAATAGGATTGAACAAACCATGAGAAGCATATGGCATATTATAAAAATAAGGCGTAGAAACACATTAGTTAGCAATTTTTCTCGGTATATCAAAATTGCGATCATAGGCCTATGTATATATATATATATAGACCTACATGTGAATAACTTGTACAATTTCGCCACATCAGGGTGTATACATTTATTTATTTACCCCAGCTACGTTTCCCCATACTTATTGTTTCCCCATACTTTTAAATCAAGGTTCGCAACGTATTTAGCCCTTTCACCTTTATCTGACCCAAATTCGACTTGAAACTAACCAGACAAATGGCTTCTGTTGGAATGAAGCTGTGTAACAGTGCCATACACAGGCGTTTCAACACTTTCTTATGAATATACATGATCGGTGAACCAAATTTCTTTTAAGCTATTCATTGCAAAAGCAAATGGCGTTAACAGCGTGGCGCTTTGAATCAGAACGTTGAGTAGATCGACTTGTAATTTTTTAATATAACTGAAATTTTGTTACTGTTAAGTTCATTCATTCATTTGTCTCCAAAGCGATGTCGTGTGTTCGAATCCAGCTGTGGTTTTAGCCACATTTTTTCTAGGCCCTCTCATATATTTCCTCCAGATCCTGTCACAGCTAGATTTCCTCCAGGCCCTTTCACAAGTTTTCTTCCTACCCTGTCACAGATATCTTCCAGACACAGTCGCAGACTTCTTCCAGACCTTGTAACAGCTAGGATCCCTCCAGAACCTAACACAAATTTCCTCCAGACCTTGTAACAGCTAGTTTTCCTCCAGACCATGGAACAGGTTTTCTCCATACCTTGTCACGGATTTCTGTCGAACATTTCATCCACAACCTGTCATAGCTTTCATTCAGGCCATGTTGCAGATATCCTACAGACACTGTCGCGGGTTTCCTTCCCCTATGTATACTCGCCATTTAACTGAAACACGGTACACCTGAAGCAAAGAACCGAAAGCCAAAGGAACATACATACAATCTTTATACTATGATTTAAACGGCTTATCAAGCTGTTTATCACTAGAGACAGTTAATCGATTTACACGAAAAATAACTTTTTACCGAAAAAAAATGTTTTTCACATTCATAGTCATATTTTTCACATAGAAAATCAATTTTTACGAGGAAATTAATTATATATATATATATATATATATATATATATATATATATATATATATATATATATATATATATATATATATATATAGTTTTGCCTATATGTATATATAACCACTCTAGTTACTCTTTTATTAAACCAAAATAAAAAAAACGCTAACGAAATCCGAGTTTACATGAAATAAGACTTCATAAAACCTGTTCGGCTTGACAGCAAAATGTTTTAACGCTACTAGCAATTAAAAAAAAATCCCACTAACAATGCGCTCAGAAAAAAAATACATAATGAGTTCCACTTTGTGTTTCCGAAAAACTATATAGTGACACTCCTTGAGCTATTAACCTGGAAAGCATGTTCCTCTCTATATACACAATATGCAAGTGGGTCATTATATGGCCTTTTCCCCAGCATATATCATGGGTATGTGTTTAGGAAAGCGTTTTAAGGTTTGTTGAAAGGAAGGACGATGTCCTAGTAGAAAAATAAAAAAAAAATGGAAAGTTTCCACACCAATGGAATTGCACATTGTGAAAATGGGGAAACATGTCTGTAAAATTTAACTGTAATAGAAAGTGAAATTCGCCCGTCTTACAGTGTAATGAACTATTGGAAAGAAGTCATCTGGTTGTTTTAGGATGTCAAATCATCTAATCTGAAAAGCTAACGCATGTGTACGATAGAAGGAAACAAAATACCATGCATAGAATAGACTTACTCATCAAAGCCAGTGAGGAAAATTTAATGGCAGCGGTGGGATTCGAACCCACGCCTCCGAAGAGACTGGTGCCTTAAACCAGCGCCTTAGACCGCTCGGCCACGCTACCAGGTGGCTAAAGGTGCCCCAAATAATAATATTTAAGGGTATTTTGTTGCTTACCATCTCTGTGTAGTCCTGTTGTAGACGTTTGGACGCTTGTTGGTCGAGCGTTTGCTACAAATACCGCTCAATAACCCGAATGGGTTCAGCACAGCGAACACTGATAACACAGTGACGTGTATTTAGGTCAAACTGCTATTCTTAGATAAAATACGATCCAAGGGACACTACTCTTGTAGGCTAAACACATAACCATCTTGGCGCATCCAATTGCATGTCTTTCTTTGTAATCAACTTATAGTGCACATTTCTGGGTTTTATGAATGAGATGTAGCAGGATCATACAGCAGAAGATACCAGATACCGATAAGTATACTTCTTCTTACACAGACCATATTTGATAAAAAAATTAATAGGCGTAGGCCAACATGTAGGCGCGAAGTTGGGGTAGGAGGTAAGGATGGGTGTCTACAGGATGCATATCATGTCCAATGTGCTGCACACCTAAAAATTAAACTGAACAAAAATTTGACCCGACACGTTGCTGAACTTCAACAGACTTTCAGTCCAGTGCGGTGAAAATTGCTCTGAGGTTTGTCATTTTCGAATTTATACAGGTTTTTTTTTATATTATTGTTTTGTTAATGTCCATAAATGGTGTTCACTGTGCTCTAAAGAATTACGAATATATTACGATTATTTATTTATTTATTTGATTGGTGTTTTACGCCGTACTCAAGAATATTTCACTTATGCGACGGCGGCCAGCATTATGGTGGGAGGAAACCGGGCAAGCCCGGGGGAAACCCACGACCATCCGCAGGTTGCTGCAAGACCTTCCCACGTGCAATATATTACGAAGGGGGCTGCATCAATTTATGGATGCGGGACACAAGGTGCGGGTTCAATCCCAGCCAAGCACAGGAAATTTGTAGATTTCCCCGTACTCACTGTTCGTGGGGTCTTGACAAGGCCTACATAGGCCTACAGCGGTCGACATCGTTCATGTGGTGCTGGCGCATTCTAACGTTCGTTGAAGGACATCAAAGTGTGAATATTCGTCACTAACTTGCCAAAGGTTTACCAAGGTGTACCCAAGATTCCCCCATCCATAAAAGGAGCGCCATCCCACATAAGTGAAAATGACGTTACACAGTTATCCAATATACAAATATAAATAAATTGTAGGCTAATGAACACCGGGCCATCGCACCTTGCCAATCTGTCGTGGAACTAGCGGAAGCTGGATTCGAACACACGATCGAAGGACAATTGGACTGCAAGGAGAATCCAGTGGAGGCATTTTCTCTCATTTAACGTATTTTTTCTGTCCTGGAAAGCTTGGTAGCTTTTGATAGCCTGGTTCCGATAGCCTTTTTTTTTTTTTTCATGTATTCAGGTTGCGTCAATGTATATGTGAACCTTAACTATGGCCCACTATGCATATAATCTGTATTGGCATTGAGTGCTGTTACACTATATCGCGGCAAATCGGCATATGGAACCGGTCCTGGAGATCTATCTGGCACGTTTTGCGTCGTTGTTTTTTGTGGGCATTTTTTGTTTGAGTTTACATAAATTCTGATTTAGGCGTTTCGGTGGACGGCATTTCCTGTCCTTTAACATTTTTTTCTGTTCTGGAAACAGAAGCTGTAAGGGCTGAAGTACTTTGTTGAAAAAGCCACAAACGTATCAATAAATCGTTTAATCGATGGGATGATCGATCGAATGATCTATCGGACGACGGAACGATCATTCATTCGGGCGATTAATAATGAATGAATCAATCAATCAGTCAATGGATAAACCGGACTGTCCAATCGTTCGTTCCAAAAACTGACAAACTGTTTTTGTTGTTGTTGTTGTTGTTGTTGTTGTTTTTTCTTATTTTTTTTAGGAAATAAAACCCATGTCACGCGAAATGGAAATGAAACGCATGCCTACTTTCGGGTGTTACCTCTCTTCTGTGTGCCGGCATACACTGGAGTCGATAACAAACATTGAGCAGCGAGATAACAGCTGAACTATGTACCTGGCTGTTTATACATACAGCTTTGTCCCATGTCATTGACTCTAAGTACATCTATACTTATTGTGAACAACCTATGTATTATATACGGCAATAAAGACGTCGACGAAGCGACTTTTGATCTACATCCCGTTACACCGGGTAATCAGGGATTTCACGATCGATACACGACCAGGGCAGTGTTATTATACATGCTGGGGGTTCTATGGTGTTGTCTGTGGCTCACACGGAAAGGCTAACAACTCCTGAAGCCTTCACTCGTCCGAACAACAGTGCTGCGTGGAATCCTTTCCTTCGTGGACGGACACCAAGACTTCTTTCAGCGGAAGATGCCGGAAAATCGACTGGTGTGTAGGCCTATAGAGAATATGTAGGCCTATACCACCTGTATATCTACCGAGAGGCGCTACACTGTGCTGTCCGGATATGTAAAGCCAATGCCTTATTGCGTAACTGAGAGATAATTATACGACGTTCCTTATGCGCAGGTAAGAAAACCGGTTGATCCGCGAAATATACGGAGAAAAAATTGTCCAACCCACTCACAGGTAAGAGCCGTCATCAGAGTTCATGCACCGTCTCTGTGCTCGTATGATATACGGACCTGGTAAGTATATTTAAATTGCATTGGACGAACAGCTGCATTTACAATGATAGTTTTTTTGTTTACCTGTGAAAACACCGATAGCATGTAGATTGTTTTGCATGCTCTTTGTACCGTCGCTAGAACCCTTGGACACTCCACGCGCGGGTCTAAATTATACGGCCTTCGCATTGACTTGGTATATTCATTGTGCAGCCATTAATTGTTTGCTGATGTATCGTTACCTAGGTACATGACGTGATACGTGGATATCTAGATTGCGGAACAAAAAAAAAAAACGAATACATCTGAATTCTAATATGTATGATAAATCTGCTTTAGTTCAAAGTATAATTAATTTATTGGGCCGTCATTATCAGCCAAGTTACTAAATGGCCAAAGTGAAAATGTTCGTATTCATAAAAGTAACAGCGAACGTTCATTCACAGATGAAATGCACCAGGTCACAAGTTGGCGTTCATCTTAGCATCTGGTATCATCGTCATGTGCTACATATGGGTGTCAAAGGTAGTGTGAGGGTTAAACTACACACATATATGCCATAAGATTTGATTTGATTTCATTTCATTGGTGTTTTACGCCGTACTCAAGAATATATTTCACCTGTACGACGGCGGCAAGCGTTATGGTGGGGGGAAACCCACAACCATCCGCAGGTTGTTAGAGGACCGTCTCACGTACGGCCGGAGAGGAAGCCAGCATGAGCTGGACTTGAACTCACAGTGACCGCATTGGGGAGAGGCTTCTGGGTCATTACGCTGCGCTAGCGCGCTAACCAACTGAGCCGCGGAGGCCCCCCTATGCCATAAGAATTCAACCCAATATAGTTTAGAGGCTTGCGAATAAAGGTCATAAAATATGACCTTTGGTGATTTATTTATTTATTTTATTTGATTGGTGTTTTACGCCGTACTCAAGAATATTTCACTTATACGACGGCGGCCAGCATTATGGTGGGTGGAAACCGGGCAGAGCCCGGAGGAAACCTACGACTATCCGCAGGTTGCTGGAAGACCTTCCCACGTACTGCCGGAGAGGAAGCCAGCATGAGCTGGACTTGAACTCACAGCGACCGCATTGGTGAGAAGCTTCTGGGTCATTACGCTGCGCTAGCGCGCTAACCAACTGATCCACGGAGGCCCCCCTATGCCATAAGAATTCAACCTAACAAATTTTAGAGGCTTGCGAATAAAGGTCATAAAATATGACTTTTGGTGATGATACTTGCATTGCTTCAGTGAACCATCATGTTACTTTCCAAGCCAACTTCAAAATGTCTTTCTAATACCAACAGGTCATTAAGAATCAGGCAAAGTAAGTAACTTTGACGACATTTTAGGTCAGATACGATATTTACCGCATCCGCTATTAATATATTTTATAACTTGATCTTGTGAACACGCAAGCCCAGCGTTTCAGGCCTTACTCATTTTTTCTCGTCATTAGGTTATTTAGATAGAAGAGAGGGGAGAAAAGTCTGAAAACCCGCATGGCGAAGATTGCTCGTTTACACCGGGTTTGCGCCGCCATGAGGTTGTCTCATCAGCAAAATAAATCCAGACAAGGCGACATACTTCAAATTTAAGGTATTGAAATCAATGACAGCAGTGGCCTCTCAAGAAAACTGATTTTATCCCATTAGCATCTGTGTTGAAATAATGCCTAAATTTTAACATATTCACTTCTCTTACAATTTCTGTGGGTGGGAAGGAACCAAAAGCTTTCAAGCCGTTCGCTCTACGTTTAAACCTAGGATATAAGCTGAGACATCAGCTTGGTGGATAATCTCGCTTAGACTCACGCGGGAATGTAAAGCGTTATGACAGATTACGAACTAAGCTCAACAGGGAGGGGGTAGCGAGATAGCTTTTGATACCTTGGTTCCGATAGCCTATTTTTTTCTCATGTATTCAGATTGCGTCAGTGTGTATAGCTATAGCCTAACTATGCATATAATGTGTATTGGCATTGAGTGTTGTTACACCATATCGCGGCAAATCGGCATGATAAGGCACCGGTCCTGGAGATCTGTCTGGCACGTTTTTTTGCGTTGTTTTTTGTTGGTATGTTTTTTTTTTCTTTTTTAGTTTACATGAATTCTGATTTAGATCTTTGGCCATCATTGCATATCTAGAACGAAAATATGGGGTCTTGGAGTTCAGGGTGAATATGGCAAATGCTCAATTTCTATACAGGGTATAATTATTCATACAGTGAATATATAGGGTTTGCAAAATCAACTCAGAATAATGAATATACATAGCTCTGTATGATCCGGTAGATCCACTAAAACATTCCCGTTAAACAAAAGTAGCGTTCATCCGAAGAATGAAATCAAGTTTTCACTCAATGCCCGTTTACTATTAGCTATTTCCACCCAAGAAAAGTGCCAACACTATACATTTATTACGGCTAATCATATTTCATAATTAAATGTTGAAATGGTGAATACGAATAATAATAAGAATTTCATTTTATTTTATACGATGGCGGTCAGTTTTATACCTGGGTGAGTGGAGAAAACCGGCGTCCCCGTGGTAAAGTGTGACATAGGTGTGACAGACTTGTACACCTTGCATATTGCTGGCAAGCTGCTAATGACCTTTGCCACGTGTGACATAGGTGTGACAGGCTTGTACACCATGCATATTGCTGGTAAGTTGCTAATGACCTTTGCCACGTGTGACATAGGTGTGACAGGCTTGTACACCGTGCTTATTGCTGGCAAGTTGCTGACGAACTTTGCCACGTGTGACATAGGTGTGACAGACTTGTACACCATGTATATTGCTGGCAAGTTGCTGGTGAACTTTGCCACGTGTGACATAGGTGTGACAGACTTGTACACCATGTATATTGCTGGCAAGTTGCTGGTGAACTATAGGCCCCTTTACTAACTGTGCAATTAGAGTAGGAAAGTCCACAGATTCCCAGCCCAAGGCTGGAATTGAACCCGCATTTCATGTGTCCTGTGGAGATTGACAGAGAAGCGTTTTTGTCATGAACTTGGCCAAGACTAGCTTTCAAATGTTTCAGCTGTGACTCTTTATTGCCAGGGTATAGCAGTTAAGCTCTAAAACTTAGCAGTACTGTTGAAAGTTGTGCAACAACTGATATATACGTACGTCACGTGCTGCATGAAGTGGTCCTAATTTGACACCTGATTTACACCTCTGTATACGGACGATGTACGCCTCAAATGTTGCGGTAGGCAATACAAATGGTAATGGTAATGTTAGGTAATGTTGCTATGTAATACAAACGGGGAATTTCGATTAACTGATGTGCACACGAAGAAAACTAGTTACGCCACGCAGTAGATGAGCGCCAGTATTGATTGTTTCCGTCAATGACCGACCAGGCGAGCGGATAGCCGAGCCGTCCGCTTTGTCTCGTATGTTCTATACGTACGCGTGCGCTCTGATTTAAATATATTTTCGGAACAGCGATGTGGGGACAATTTAGCTCTATTAGACTGTTATGTGTAGCGGTATTAGAAAGCTATTTATCAAAATATTTCCTCAATTTTTGCTGACATCTGGTACGAAGCTATAATAAAAAAAGAAACACAAACAAGTGGATATTGAAAATGGCTGATCTCAAGGCCAGCTTGAAGCGCATGCGCATACTTACAAGGACTTTAAGTACTGCAAAAGTAAGTTTTTGAAACATATACTTTTTTTTTAAAGCATCGACCATAATGATATGCATATTTACATTTATTAACAAAAGTTTTAATCTCTTGAGGTCATTATTTGGAAGAGATACGTTTACCTAGCATGGCTTTCTTAACGATACGAGCACGTAACTTATATCGAGTCGACCTCTATATATTACTGGTTGCCATGGCAATTACTTGCATGTAACCCTAATTGGGCTTTGTTCAAACCGGCACAGTAGTGTAGATATAATTTTTCCATGGCCAGTTCATTCACGTATCCCTAAGTGGGCTTTGTTTATAATATACACAATAGTGGAGGTATACTTTTTCCATGGCCAGTACATTCACGTAACCCTAAGTGGGCTTTGTTTATGATATACACAATAGTGGAGGTACCTTTCCATGGCATTTACGCCCTTGCGTTGTTTAAAGGGCTAGAAAACCAGAATGACAACGTAATACCTGCAGTATTGGCAACCTGCAGGGCACAGTTTCACAAAGATGTAGTGCATGCATGATAATCGAACATATAGGACAATGGTACGGTAATAGTGACATACAAAAGTTATCGTACGACAAATGTACGATAAAGAACGCCGCTTTGTAAAACTGTATCCTTGTATTTACGCTGTAGGTTTAGTCAAATTTGGGGGCCTCCGTGGCTCAGGTCGGTTAGCGCGCCAGCGCAGCGTAATGACCCAGGAGCCTCTCACCAATGCGGTCGCTGGGAGTTCAAGTCCAGCTCATGCTGGCTTCCTCTCCGGCCGTAAGTGGGAAGGTCTGGCAGCAAACCTGCGGATGGTCGTGGGTTTCCCCCGGGCGGTGCCCAGTTTTCACCCACCATAATGCTGGCCGCCGTCGTATAAGTGAAATATTCTTGAGTACGGTGTAAAAAAAACACCAATCACCAATCAAATTTAGTCAAATTTGTCCTAGGAATATGTGCAATCCATATTAAAAATCCTTTTACTGACAAATTAGAGCAAACGTGTATGTGCAGCTACCAATATATGTAATATTGACTGGTAAATGCTCTGCATGGTAAATGGATGTAAAAAAAGAAAGTTATTATTCATGAATATTTTTGATTTATTTATTTGATTCATGTTTTACGCCGTACTCAAGAATATTTCCCTTATACGATGTTGGCCAGCATTATGGTGGGAGGAAACCGGGCGGAGTCCGGAGGAAATTCACGACCATCCGCAGGGCTGCTGTCAGACCTGAATATGTTTGGCTATCCTGTATACGCATATATTCCCAAATATACACAAACTAACAACTCGCGAAATGCATAGTAAAACATTATTGCTTGGAACATTTTCTTCATTGCCATGCAGGTATGTATATTCTCTCCATATGCTCTAATACCAGGACTGTCGGTATATAGGATTACGCACACCTACATCATGCTAACTACATAGCGCAGGGGGCAAATGTACCAAATTTATTTATTTATTTGATTGGAACACGGTACTCACGAACGCAGCCAGCATTACAGTGGGAGGAAACCGTGGTAGAACCCGGGGGAAATCCACAACCATCCACAGGTTGCTGGAAAACCTTCCCATGTACGACCGGGGAGGAAGTCAGCATGAACTGGACTTGAACTCGTGAGAAGCTCCTATAGGTCATAATGGTGCACTAGCCTAACGAAGGCCTCCTGCTAAAATTGACTCCAAACACAATACTATTTATTAATACATTAACTAGATCATAGAAAACTATAACGCAGTAAGTGCATTATACCAATCCAATCCAATGCAACTGGATATTGGAAGGAATTAAGCTGCATTTTAAGTGTTGCGTAAGCGGTATTGGAAATGTTTTGTGTCAGGTGAAGCGATAATTGTGTTACAAGAAAAGCATTTTATCATATACTCATTTTTTGGGTGAAACAAAAATGACCATTATCTGGCGACCTATAAGCAGTGACCTCATCGTTCCGTAACAACTCTTCCATGCGTCTATATAATACAACGTACAGGTCCAGTAATATTTTGATTAGGCTATCATAGTTACAAGTACAAAATTTAAAAAAACCCTTCATGCCTAATTCTTAGTGACGACCAAGGAGCTTTATATGGTGTTATTTTAATTGAAGGAATCGAAGGATGGAATCCTATATAGACCTAGTCGGAGTTTATTCTCAGGGAACAAGCTTTGAAATAATACCCCTATCTATGTTGTTCTATGCATATAATAGATAAAATAATATACGACAAGGTTTTACTTTCTTTTTCGGCTCTTTTTTTCTTCGCCATGCTCTTTTCTTCACAAGATCCGCTCGTTCGCGAAGACTTTTAATTAAAATCTCCAGCTTATAGCTTGGGGTTTTCTCGGATGATGGTCATTTCGAAGTGTTCCAGAATGAACGGAATATGTGAGGATATTTATCAGGGGATGGCCAGCCATTAATATTGACTGGATGGAATCGATATAACGGTTAAAAAAGCCTTGTCTCTTTTTCTTTCTCTATCTCCATACATATATATGTACCCTTGCTCGTTGTTGTTGATAGATCTGGGCAAAACTGCCAGCGGGCTTTACGGGGTCACGATTGAACGAGGCATTTTTACGCAGTATTGATTAAAACCTGGCATGACTGTAATGATTATTGTTCCTACAGGCGGATTAATCTCGCCTTCTCGTCTCAGCGAACACGTCAGTAATTTGAGTGTTAGGTACCCGGATGCTCTGACCTCGCTTACATAAATCTGCTCAGAAATAATATGGGATAGAACGATGACATATAAATCAATGCTGTCTCGTCATACAAAACACAGCTGTTTTCTTTGAACACACACTTGTATAATCCCATTGTTGCATACATATAAAGATTGGAGGGAGGACATTACTATTTGATGTTTAAACTGTCAAGCTTTGTGACAGGCCGTCAAATTAACATCTGTCATAAAAATGGAAAAACAAATATGAAACGTGCAAAAAGGCGTAATATTTCATATGGGCTTTAGTGAACCGCTTTATTCAGAAAGTGAAATGGCTTTACTGATGCTCACTTTAAGAAAACATAATCTGTGAAGCAATAAATAACCGAGTATAACGGACTGGACAGTTTTTGCGTTATTTAGATAATGGATATTTAACATGTGCCTTGTCGGTTATAATTTATGCATACTTCAATACATTTTCTCAGCGAGATGCAAATAAATTAGCACATTTTGTCCTAAGCTCAACGGATGTCATACATGATACGAAGAGAAAAAAAATACATTAATCAAAAAAACATTTTCAGCTCGATATGAAATATTAATATATAAGCTACACGGTATAATTGCATCGTAAGCCTGCTATCTGAAAAATATTGCAGGGGAAATAAATCATGCCAAGACTTTCTTTGCCGTTGTATGAAAGCAAAATGTCACCGTGTTCTCTGCATGAATCACAAAAATGAAGAGGTGATTATTGTCGTGGTTGCGTTAGATAGCATTTTGTCAGAACATCACCACGAAAAATGTCTTCCCCGAAGATTTACGTCATGGTACGAAAGAAGTCATGGTACAAAGAAACACAAAAATCGATAGTCAAGTATAACTATGTTTGACACCACTTATGGGAAAGCTATGTATTCTGAAAGGTTAGCTGAGCTATTGCACGTATGTACAGATGTACAGACCCACGGAAAAATCTTTAATAACTTTTGTGCAACCTGTCATTAGGCGCATATATATATATATATATATATATATATATATATATATATATATATATATATATATATATATATATATATATATATATATATATATATATATATATATATATATATATATATATATATATATCCGGCTTGAACCCAAGTCGATATTAAGCGGGAAAAATTCCATTATATCATGATGTATCATTATAGGGGAGTTTCGAGTTGGAGCTTTTTTGTCGCTAAAGGCAAAAATAGTCCTTATGTCAATAATGTTAGGCAACATTGGTTGATATTAATCTCGCCATTTTCTGGACAGACTATTGACACGTCTTTGCTTCAGGAACTTTCTAAATTCTTTAATTTTCTCCACTGTTCGCTTATTCTAAATAACTTTTTCTGAAACCTTTTTCAGGTGGCCGTGTTATAGAAACTGTAATTAAAAATAAATAACTTCTGACAAGTCACGTGGAACAGTAGGACATTTTTGGACCTCCAGCGATAAAAGAATGCGAACTCGACCCCCAACCCCTTCATCGCCCAGATGGGCTTGTATACATGTAGGATTTATCGCCGTTTTTAGGTCAATTTTTCAGTCATATGACGAGGATGAGTAATTCGGTGTATGTACATATACCGTGTCTTCTTGTGGCAGGGGGAGTTCATGCAGTCAAAGTGCTGCCGCTACTGAAGTATGCCGAAGACACCAGACATGACACCTCCCCTTACGTCAAACAGCCCTCTTACCTTGTCCTAACCTCTCAGTGCTGAGCGCCAAGTGACACAGCAACAAGTACCATATTTAAAGTGTTTGGTATAACCGATCCTAGTTCAACCCCAGATTTCCGGATTTCGAACCAGACGTTCTAATCATTAGGCCACCGAACCGGTTTGTACATAGATGTGATATAGTTTTTACTTTATATACTATACAGTTATTTTCATATTTTTTTCTTATTCATACTTTTTGTAGGTTCTGCATCTCACTGAAAGACATAGTGTGGAAATCGTGAGGAAATCATCTGAAAGATATATCTCCACTGATGGATGAAAATCTGATATAACTGTCTGTGAACTAGTTCGAGGCGAAAAGTGAAATGATGATTATTGCGATCCAAAATAATGAGACGATTTCTCTTTTATCAGATTCAGTGAGGTATTTCATAACGAAGAACCTTCTTCAAAGATTCTTGGCATCTCGCTGAGGATGGCGTCTGCTGGCAGGGATTTGCTGACCACTGAGGGGAGTGTTGTCCTTTCCACTGCTGGCGACGGTCTGACCCGTCCCGGGGTTCCCAGGGGTATGGCTAACATGACGGTCCGGTACTCACCGGAGCAGTGTGCCTATGCCGGAATCACCTTGCTCATGTCTGCGGTGTCTGTTCTCGGTTGTACACTTATTCTATACACGTTCCTTCGCTTCAAGGATCTTCGCACCACCAGTCGGAAACTGTTGGTGTACCTGAGTTTATCGGACTGCCTCAGTTCTGTGGGTCACGTGCTGGGTGCCATGGCTTACCTACAGGTGGGTAAATTGACAGGCCCTCGGGATCTGATGTGTCAGGTACCAGCTTTACTCTCCATGTACGCGGACTTGAGCTCTTTCCTATGGACCGGAGCCTTGGCCGTCTATCTCTACCTGTGTATCGTGTGGAACTTCATCACCGTGGCCAATAAGCTCGTCTGGCTGTTCCATGTGATCTGCTGGGGAGCTCCAGGTAATGTTTTCTATGTTCTTGGGTAATATACGAAACGATCCGTATTTAATATACGAAAGCATTCGTAGCTTATTTATCTGCAGCACAGATGGAAAAGTGCTATTCCTTTCTATATGCTGAACGTCAAACGAAACAGTAATAAGATTGTCATTTATCAGTAATGCATTACCCTGAGATTGGATTGAGTCCAAATATCCTTTTTACCAAGCTAACATATTTATTTCTTTCATTTAAATGGTAATTTACGGCGTATTCAAGAACATTTTACTTATACGACGTCCACCCAACCATAATGCTGGCCGCCGTCGTATAAGTGAAATATTCTTGAGTACGGCGTAAAACAGCAATCAAAAAAAAACTTATACGACGACGTATGGTGACAGGAAACACGGGCAAAACAAGGGAAAAACGGAGTATCATCCACACGTTGCTGGCAGACCCTCCAACGTGTGATCGGTGAGGAATCCAGCATGAGCTGGACTTGAACTCACAGTGATCGCATTAGCGGGAAGCTAGTGGACCGTTGTGCTGCACTAACACGTTTACCACTCAGTCACGGAGGACCGCTATCATACCGATTCGGGGCAGTCGGCACTGATACAAGATCTAAGCGGAATCCAGTGTGGAAACTTTAGCAAACTTACTGCACAAGGAACTTATGGTTATAGACCTGTAACTTAATCATGATATAGATCTCATTACCTTTTTTTGGTAATACATGTAGTAATTATGATTCCTTTTATGGCTTTAACGAAAAAGACCAGAAAAGTTGATATCCTACATAGCCTCCTGGAAAGATTTCAGGTTTCTAGAATTTAAAATGGCCAACAATTACCTGGAATTTTAAACCCTCACAATCGAAACTTTAGCCAGTAGGTTTGCGCGGGTCCTCCATTATGACAAGTCAAGAACTGATCAATTGGATCAGTAAGAACAATAAAACGTTTGATTAGCCTTTTAATGATTTTCTGTGTAAAATGCAATGACAACAATATACCCCTTACAGCGCATGCGTCGCTCTCTACCGCTTTACATCACTGCCACCGATAGCAAATTTTGTACAGAAATCTTGAACAAGATTTTGAACCGAGGTTACTGGGGTCACGGTGATGAGGCAGAAAATGATGTCAGAAAACACAGACATTCCGTCTTAACATTTGTCTGTAATAATAATTTATGCGCATGCATTTTCTTTATCTAGAGTGTGTGCAACATGATTTTAACCAACACCTAACACAATTTTATTGATGAATGCTGATTAAATAGTTCCGCGGGAGGACACAAGTGATGAAGCTAAGTCTAAACACATACGTGCTTCTCATAAGCTCAGAAGGTCAACCTAACGATGCTCAAACCATGGTGGTAATTGGCTGCTATTTAAGCATTCATACGAACAGTTAGACTACTTCACCGGTTACGTGTGACAATTTGCCAACTATCACACTATCCTCGCTCCTCATGTTTTACTCTCTGTGCTTTAGTTCTGTATATTTGCTGTTCACTGTGAATGTGACGTGGCGTGAAGCGGCCTGAGAACCCGTCACACATCATTGACTGAGAGATATATGCTATCTTGTCCCTTAAAACTGAAATGTTATTTATAACTGTAATAATATTAATTTATTTATTTATTTGATTTGTGTTTTACCCTGTACTCAAGAATATTTCACTTATACGATGGCGGCCAACATAATGGTGGGAGGAAACCGGGGAGCCCGGTGGAAACCCGCGACCATCCGGAGGTTGCTGTCAGACCTTCTCACGTACGGCCGGAGAGGAAGCCAGCATGACCTGGAGTTGAACTCATAGCGACCGCATTGGTGAGAGGCTCCAAGGTCTAGTGGCCTAACCAGCTGAGCCACGGAGGCCCCCGTAATAATGCCAAATCCCACATTCAGGAAGTGAGTGAGTGCTTGGGGTTTAACGTCGTACTCAACAATTTTTCAGTCATATGACGACGAAGAAATCATTAGGGTGCATGTATGTGTAATGTGCCTCCTTGTTGCAGGACGGATTTCCACCGCTCTTTTATTTAGTGCTGCTTCACTGAGACGACTTACCGAAGGCAAGTAAGCCGCCCCGCCCGAGCCATTATACTGATACGGGTCAACCAGTCGTTGCACTATCCCCTTCATGCTGAACGCCAAGAAGTTACATCTTCCTATTTTAAAGTCTTAGGTGTGACTCGATCAAGGATTGATCCTGGATCTACCGGTCCCGAAGCGGACGCTCTTACCAACTGTGCTATCCGGGCCGGTCATTCAGGAAGTGGTGGAGGAGCTAAATCATTATTAGGTTAACACTTTCTAAAGTGTTAGAAATTGAACACTTTGTAAAATGCTTTAAACAAATGTTGCTATCCAACAGTTTCTTATTTCAAATTAACACTTTTAAGTGTAACTGCGTCTCTCAGCAACATGCGGATGGTCCTGGGTTTCCTCCGGGCTTCGCCCGGTTTCCTCCCACCGTAATGCTGGCTGCTGTCGTATAAGTGAAATATTCATGAGTACGGCGTAAAACACCAATCAAATAAATAAATATAATCCTGTATGGTTTAACATTATGTTCCAGCTAGCAAACAATGACTACGTGGCGAAACATTTTTAAAATGTTGGCACTCACATTTTAGAGGATCAATCATGTTGTATTATTTTAACACTTACAAAATGTTGACAGATTTATCATTTACTATAACAGCGTTTATAACAGATTTGTTTTACACTGTTTTTTTATAGCAGATTTGTTTTACAGTGTTTATAACAGATTTGTTTTACAGTCTTTACAGTGATTATAGCAGATTTGTTTTACGGTGTATACGGCAGATTTGTTTTACAGTGTTCATAGCAGATTTGTTTTACAGTGTCTATAGCAGCTTTGTTTTACAGTGTTTGTAGAAGATTTGTTTTACAGTCTTTACAGTGATTATAGCAGATTTTGTTTTACGGTGTTTACAGCAGATTTGTTTTACAGTGTTCATAGCAGATTTGTTTTACAGTGTCTATAGCAGATTTGTTTTACAGTGTTTGTAGAAGATTTGTTTTACAGTGTTTATGGCAGCTGTTGGAATATTTCCAATAATTCGTTGCAAATTTTATGTTTCAGTGGCAGTTGTGGTCAGCGCACTTGTGTATGGGGTGGTCGGCTATAACGTCCAGCTTGTCCGGTACTTCGGCCACCCGTCCTGGTGTGGGGTGGACTCCAGTCGGACGGACGTCGTACAGTGGGTGTATCTGACTGGACAGGGTTGGCAGATGGGTGTCTTCTGTCTTGCTGCTCCACTGTTTCTTCTCACCAGCCTCTATATACGAAAAGAGGTTAGCACACATAACTGACGTTATATTATTAAATACACTGACATTTTTGCACCTGTCAGTGTAATAGCACGGAGTCTGTATACATATACATGCAGTTTGTTTGTAAGGCCGAATCAAATACCATGTCCGAACACCCTTTTTGTTTTATCTCAGGTCGTATTATTGTGTGTTTCATATAAGTATATTCATAATATAAATTTGTAATATGTCTCGTGAAGTTGTCCCTGCCTTGGGGCATTATTATCAGATGTGTGCTGTTTCAAACCCCACTCCGACGTATTGTTTAAATGGCGCATGTGTAACCTATTAACTCATGGCACTTGTCAGGTATAGCAGCGTATAGCGCATGCGGTGAACTTTTCTGTAAGTTTTTTGCCTTTTGTGGAGCTTTTGTGAAATATCTAACGTGTTTGATAATTTTTCATCCATGAACGATGCCTTGTCATGTGCGGCCAACGAAAGCTATCTTCTTTCAAGTAGCCAATGTGCATGCAAGATGGCGGTCCACGACATGATAATAGCAGACGATCGATCAAAGCCGACATCCTCATATTATGAATATAAAAATGCAAATATAAGCAGTTTGATCAAACTTGCTGGCGATTTCTTCCTGTACCGAAGTCCTCTTATCCCGATCTTTGAGATCTGAGGAGCGAACATCATATAAACACGGATAGTCTTGTTCTCTGGTGCCGCAGTCTTTACACTAAGCTTCTATCGCTCGACACGATATGCCTGAAATATTGCCGGCGTGGCGTTAAGTCATAATCCTTCACTCATTATTTTACAACTTCTTGCATTTGTGTAAATCAATGTGACACAAAAGTGAGTCGACTTATGCACTTTTGAAATACATACTAAAAGTCCTTCTCTTTCAATTCATAAGAGAAACGAGTGTAGACCTTCGTACTATATTGCCTTATTATAAATTTGTTTGTCACCTTTCCCCCGTGACAGATACGGCGTGACAGGGAGCAGATGTTAGGCCGTGACACAGTTACGGCAATCCAATCTGCCAACAGAACACTGAGATTTGTTCCCGCCCTCTTTGTCGTCATTAGGGTCTGGGGCACGATTCGATTTTTGCTAATGACCTACGACCATGCTCATCGTCACAGCACAGTGGGGATGGCCTTTCTCATTTTACAGGTAAGATTTTTCTATCCCAAATCACTCTTTATTGTATTCATGGATACCTGATTTTTGTGAGCCTACACCACCTTGTTAAAGATGCATTTGTCTATGGGCAAATGTTTCAGAGAGCTATTGGGCTGCAGTTTCCTCCCACCATAATTCTGGTCGCCGTCGTATGAAAGTGAAATATTCTTGAGTACGGTGTAAAACACCAATCAAATGAATAAATAAATGGACTCGCCCTGCCACAAGAAGATACACAGTATGTACACACACCTAATTACTCCTGGTTGTCACATGGCTGAAAATTGTTAAATACTAGGTTAAATCCCAAGCATTCACTCATTCATTTAAAATATTGGAATCGTTGATGGAATTATTTAATCGAGACTTTATCCCTGGCTTTTAATTCACGATCAAACTGAACTGTTGATCTAGTACACATTTCCATTCCAGGACTCACATTTACAATACTTCGTTAGTTAGTATTTTGTAAATTCTTTCGTAAGTATATTCATAATATAAATTCATAATATGTCTCGTTAAGCAGTTTCTGCCTGGTGGCATTTTCATCAGATGTGTATCAAACCTTACTCCGACCTGTTTGCTTAAATGGCGCATGCGTAACCTATTAACTCATGACGCTTGTCAGATATACTTGACGAAGGGCGCTATAATCTCACGATAAGTATCTGCCACTCGCCACGATATGGCTGAAATATTGCCGGGGTGGCGTTAAGCCATAATCATTCACTCATTCTTTCACAAATTCTTGTCCTTTTGTGAATCATTTTGACGCCTGGTAACTCATACATCCTAATTTTTACGAAATCAAAAAATGTACGCGCGACAACTCATGCTCTATGGTCGTTGTTTACTGTTGGTAAATATTTAGGGGATATGACTGGTGGACATTAATGATAATTAAAATGACTCAAATTCAATTTGACCGAAAATATATTTGAATACTATATTTTCTCACAGGCTTTAGGGGATAATTCTCAAGGGTTCGTCAACGCGCTACTGTTTTGTGTCTGTACAAAACGTGTGAGGCGAAGGCTGAACCGTGTGTTTTACTGCTCAAGACGCTGTCCTTGTAGGAGAAAGAAGATCAAATTTCCGGAATTCCAAGCTAGTTTTCAGAAGCGATTCGACGAGGAATTAAGTTCCTGTTCAGAAATTGTGAATATAAACACAAGTGAGACATCTCCTATTTTAACCTAGCACAAAAAGTTGACGCCGATATATATATTATATATATATATATATTTATGTGCATCCCACCGTTCACATCAACTTCAAGGCTTGCCACGTGGAACAGGGTTGCTTCTTCACTTAAATGCTTGATTGGATCCCAGTCGATAAGCCTGTCCAGTTTGCTTTACATTCCAGAACTTGTCCTGCATATATATTTGATGGTACATGTATGTTACTTGTTACTTTCGTTGTCATGTGTAGCCTTCTTCATGTATAGTTAATTCCGTTGTATATTCATTTTATCAAATACACACATGCCGATGCATGGAGCACAGATATATGGAAAATACTTCAGGTTATAAAATTAATTACTAATGCGCAAAGAAATGTTACCGTCGAGTTATATATGTCTGTTAATGTAAGTAATAGGCCAGTCAGATTAAATATTCGAATGTCGCTCCGGGGTTAATAACACTCTTTGACCAATCGGAATGCATGTTCGAATACAGCTCCTATGGAAAGCGGAATTTAGCCAATGAATTTCGCTCCCGTTGATAATGTGTAGGCTTTGACCAATCAGATTTTATGTTCGAATCTAGCTCATTTTGATAACGGCTTTTGGCCACTTAGGGTGCATGTTCGAAATCGCTTTATAGTTAGTTTAATGTGACTTAGTGTTTTGTACCATTTCTACAACATACACATCACAAGCATAAGTCAGAAGCTTGAATACAGCTCTCGCTGTATTGGGTAACGGCTTTTGGTAAGAATGTTGGTCAGGTATCTGCCGAAGAGCGATGGTTTTATTTCGCGGGCACTCCGGTTTCTTCCAATCATAAACCTGACCACCGCCTTGAAACATACTGAAGTTCGTCGCTAAGCCGAACACGATAAAATCGACCTACACGAATAAAGCCTGGCATACAGGAGAGCTTAAAACGCAAGTCAACACAGTGCCTGTCGTATATGACATACGACATAGCCATACGACATTGGATTGAATCGGCATATAGCTTGGTATAGAACTCTAGTAGGGTCTCGTCGTTATTTAGGATATACGAACATGCTAACTCAGAGCAACTGCGGAGTCAGCAGTTGTCGGTGATGGCAAGCCCGCGTAGATCGACTGAAAGGAACGCCCGACCAGATGCTCACACTTGCCTCCAGTCGCTCCAAGTAAATTCCAGTCACCAAAAACCCAGATGCTTTCATCATTCGCAAGGTCGATCTACGCCCGGCTTGGTACACCAATGAAATAAGTGAATAAATGAATAAAAAATGTCTTGTAACAGAGCAGAATATTCTGTAAGACGAGTCGAAAGTTGACCACCCATTCGTGTCTGAAATAAAATGGCCGCCCAGTGTTAAAGTATTGGGGAACAGGTCACTTTTTGCCACTTCGCTAGCGACCATTAAGGCCTAGTTGTACAAAATAACGTCACGAAAGCTATGCACAAATAGGCAATCCGAAAAGCTGGAAATTATACAAATCCAACGGATACAGGATCGCTGAAAGCGCTCAGAAATAGGCATTTTTCTGTGCAGTAATGTTTGGAGGACCGTTTTCTTCACCCTTAGCCGTTTGTGACAAAGGAGATCACGTGGTCTCTAGTTTCCAATCCGTCGTACAGGACATGCCCGTATAGCAACATATAACATAACAAGTTAACTGTCCATTACCCCTGGCTGTTAAGCGCAAATTGTGGATGTAAGTATCTATATATTAAATAAAGAAATACGACAATCCTTAGATCGCTTGCGCAGTCTCAAGTTTGCTGTCAGTATTACCCATGTCGTTACATCATATGTGGGAAAGTTCGTCAGGGACTTGCCGTGGGTCGGTGGTTTACACCGAGCTAGCCGATTTCCATAACTGTGTAGTGAAGCATGCTTGAATATGGCGTTTTTGCATGTCAATTCTGCATATTTTGTAGCAACTGTAAGGTTTTTCTTTTCGTCGTAATGAAATAAATTGTTGAACTTCCGTGATTGGGGTAATAAAAACATGTATATTTTGTAACTTTTGTAAACACACGATGAAATGGCTAAATGAATTTATTCATTTCACTTCCCACTATTGTTGTTAGCAAAATATAATTTTTACGATAAATATGGAGTTAATCAAGGAACAGATTGTTTACATGGAGAACAACTGACAATTTCAACAATCACAGGTCTGGGGGAAAAATTATGAAATTTTTCGGGCAAGATGTCCGTGATGGTTATTTCGATCTACAATTAAACGATTCTCAACCATTGCCAACTAGGACATAACTACTTAGGCCCTGTTCTCCGTGGATCTTGTATGAGTGTCTACCAGAGTACTGTCCCTTTGTTAAAACCCGTCAGGCGGTTTTCTACAAATTCGTGTTTGGGATGCAGTTCATGAACAAATACGAAATCCCGATTCTCAACTGGAATTTCTTCATAATGGTCAGAGTGGTACGTCAACCCGAGTCTATCTGATAACAAAGATGTGAAGTTCGCGACTTATGTTTGCTAGGATTTATTTATTTATTTCATTAATGTTTTACGCCGTACTCAAGAATATTTCACTTATACGACGGCGGTCAGCACGACCATCTGCAGGTTGCTAGCAGACCCTCCCAAGTACGGCGGGAGAGGAGGCCAACATGAACTGGGCTTGAACTCATCGGTGAGAGGCTCCGGGGTCATTACGGTGCGCTAGCGCGCTAACCAACTGAGCCACAGACGCCCCTATTTGCTAAGAGAATCAAACCAGGCTTCATCTTGGAGGAGGAGGTGAGGTTTGTCCTGAACCAACTTTTAACATTCACAGTGTTTTAAAATTATATGACCTATATATACCATTAAGGTCAGGTTATTATACGAGGATAATACCGAGTAAAATACTTCACGAACTTCCACACCTATAGGCAAGAGTTCCAAAGTAATCCACAAAGTCTTAGCAAATTTCAGAAAATAGTCGTCCACCACTTCGTATATCGCCATGAACATCATGTATAACAAGCATGTGCTAAATTATATTGGGTAGGGCACATACAAACATTCTCCATTATTAGCTTAAAACAGTGAATGCAAGAGAGAAATATCGAACACTCTTATTTAGCCTGCGTCACTAGCTGCATTTTGAGTTTGTGCACGTTGTACACGCCCTATAACTTCTCAACAAACTGAACAGCCTAAACGAGCTGTTGAATGAACAAACTTTACATCCCAGCTGACATTGTGTACAGAATATTTGGAAAAATATTACGAAAACATTCTTTATATTAACCTTTCCATAATCGACCTACTGCTTTGATGAATGAGTCCTAATTAGAGCAGAACAAGTTAAAGATTGAGTTAATTAAACATTCCAAGGAGATTGCTTTTAATAGCCATCATATATGAAAAAGGAAGAATGATTAGGGTTTAAAGTAAGAGTATTTCAGCAATATCTTGGACCTAGGAGTTTGTTGCCTTTCGACACGATAATAACATCATCAATCAGAACAAGGAGAAAATAGATGATTTGAAATCCAGCCAAAGTAAACAAAAATTAGTTATAATTCCAAAATCACATGCTTAGAATGTAATCTTTACGATATAAATAAAATGTTTTAAATGATTAACTACAGCATCGCCGGGAGCACTATCAAATAATTGCGGGGATCAGCACGCCAGCACGGCGCAACTACCCAGGAGCCAATGCGGTCGCTGTAAGTTCAAGTCTAGCTCATGCTGGCTTCCTCTCCGCCCGTACGTGGGAAGGTCCGCAGCAAACTGCGGGTGGTCGTGTGTTTCCCTAGGTCGCCGCTGTATAAGTGAAACATTCATGAGTACAGCTTAAAATACCAATCAAATAAATAAATAATAGAAATAAAGAATTTCACATACGGGGCGCACTTTTGAGCCATAGGCCCATAAGAGCAAAATTTTATTTTAAACGATATGGATCTATTTTTTTCACCGAGAACGCACAGGAGAGCTGCCCTTTTACACCCACCTAGCCCTATGGCTTTGATCCCATTCTTTAAGAGAAAGCGAATAGCTGATGGGCATCAAGAACATAATAACAATTTGTTTTTTCTGTCGGGAAGACCAAATAGCGTGTATGTTGAGGTGTAATATGGTATTCGAGTATAGCATGCATGATAGGTAAGT
Source organism: Liolophura sinensis (assembly GCF_032854445.1). Taxonomy (NCBI): domain Eukaryota; kingdom Metazoa; phylum Mollusca; class Polyplacophora; order Chitonida; family Chitonidae; genus Liolophura; species Liolophura sinensis. Next base: position 25,035,594 of record NC_088301.1, on the reverse strand, counting down.
TTTATTCAACGAAATTCTTAATTTGGGTTTGGCATGCATACATGTGTCTGATATAGATCGGTGCATGGTTTACTCCAGGCAACAAATGAATAAATAAATACATGTATAATCCAATGGATTGTTAATGAATCATGTAGTCAGGTGACATCGAGTTGCAGTCCCAAACGATATCCGGGTTACAGCAGCAAACGTTAGCCGAGTTACTGTACCAAACATTGTCCAAATTTCAACACCAAACGTTATCCGAGTTACCGTACCAAACATTTGTCCAAATTTCAACACCAAATGTTATCTGCGTTACAGTACCAAACGTTACCCGAGGTACAACACAAAACGTTACCAGAGAAACAGCGAAAAATGTTGTGTGAGTTACAAACAAAAGTTGTTAGATTTACCTGTTGGTCCGTATCCTTTAAAGGGTTGCAACTACATTTGTTTTGGAAATGCAGTTTTAATTTTCATGGATTTTTGGTGATGGTGATTAATGGTAGCCTCGTATGTGTACAAGTCTGCAGTTGCTGTGGTAACTATAGATTGGGATACAAAGCTATAGAAGTGACGAAGCTCACGACTTTCAGGAGATCTGCACTTTAGGAATTTTCTTTTAAAAGTGTGATGATTCGGTTAGAATACTGTTAATTGCTGTTAATACTCTCAATACTGTTAATTGAGACTCAAAATCCCGCTACTAGTTCTTTTACTGTTGAACAAACCCCAGGATACCACGCGAGATCCAGCAGCTGGTAATAGTTCCGGTTCTTGTATGACATTCGTGCCGTCTCTCCTCTTTGACTGCTCAATGGCAGTGTCTCTGTAGTGTTTATCTACCGGTTGTATTATATTACAAATATCATCACATTTTTACCAGGTCAGAAGAGATGCTTTCTTCTCATTCTATAACGACTTCCTGTTCCCTACTGCACTATCCGTTATGAGTGAGTGGGAGTAGAAATAGAGCGGCCTCTTTACTGGTTTGTCATACATAACGACAGCCACAAAAAATTACAGAAATGACATACATATACGCATTCATATATTATTTTTCTGGCCGCAATCGTATAAGTTAAGAATAGTTGTGCATGCGTGGCGTTAAACTACAATAAAAAGGTTTCTTTTTTTTTGCGTCTCCAGTCCTAAGAAAGATTCCCTTTAAGTTTACAATTTAATTTATTGAAGAAAGGGAACACGTGATACCATTAACACTGCAGGGCATATGAACAAATAGTCTTATTGATTCGTGCATTAGTAATTTAAAAGTTTAATATGTAAAACATGCAGTCAATAAAGAAACGAGAGGGCGTTGCAGTATCAATATTATAGCTATTAGACATATGTATAAACAAATAAATGTTGTTTTAGTCATGGTTTTGATTGCGTTTCCCCTGTATTAAGCTTATTTTTTCTTGATTCTCTCACTTAGAGAACATTTTCTCGTCAGATGTAAGAAGAAAAACTACATACAGGAAATCCAAATACAAAATACTAATTACATATTGACTACATGCACCTTAAATTTTAGGGGTCTCGATTCGTGCATGTCATTACTGCTTGTCTTTCGTTCCTGTACATATTCTGCCTCAAATGCTTGTAACAAGTGAACTGGGGCGTGATGATTAAAATTTGTTTATATAGTTATTTGATATATTGATTTTCACATGTGGTAGCAATGGTCAAGTGAAGAAAAGGAAGTCTGTTATCACGTAGGCTACATAAAATTACTTCAATGAAGTATAACGCGAGGAAAGTTTGTCAGTAACTTGCCAAAGGTGGGTGGTTTAACCCGGGCATTCAAATTTCCTTGACCACCATGAAAAAAACCTCTAAACAAGTATATGCATGGCGCTAAACAACAAAAAAAATAAATAAAAAACGAAATAAAATTTGTTACAACTGTAATCAAGATACGTTCATACAGCACGTAAAACATATTTATTGTTTGCCATGAAGGGCGAAGTTATACAGCGAGTTATCTAAACCTGCTTGCCAGATTGATACTCAAGCATAACATTTACAGCCCTTGTGTTTGGGATGTTTTCCTTTACTTTCCGCGAAAGAGTCCTTCATATACCAACCCTGGGGTGCTGGGTTGCTTTTCATTTGTTATGTTAGATCGGAAGCCCCTGGTGAGAGCCGGTGGCATAGTTGTGGGGATATCAGATGGAGTGGTTTCCGATATTCGGGGTGCGGATACACGGGTGGTACGTGAGTTGGGGCTTTGTTTATACTGGAATGAGGGGAGAGCAGAGTCTGTTCTCAATTTCCCTCTCTGTTGTCTGTATATTGTGATGGCTCGGCGACCTCTCGCATCTCTCGAATCACTGAGTGCGTTGATTACTCGGTCTTTTGTGTTCATCGGTGAGGAATTCGTAGAACAGTAGGTACAACGTCGACACGTGGGTTAGCGAGAGGGGTGTCTCTGGCTGTTGCTGAGGGGATACCGTTTTAAACGGGGCTAGCAGTGCCCATAGAGAGAGTCACTGACAAAGACTGTAGATGCCAACGCTGAAGTTTACCGCCTATATAGAAAAGTTACGTATATATGGGTGGTAGAGAAAAGCTTACCAGGATATCTACAAGTTACTTAGAAGCGCTGACTGACATATAATCCTTGACAGAGGGCAGACAAACACAAAGCAGGGTACAAGTCTAGGATTTCTATGTTAAACACGGCGTTACGGTAAGACAGATCAACACACGCACAACGATACCGTAGTTTGAAAAGCCAGTGCGGTTACTTTACATGTGTGTGTTTTTTTTTTGTTTTTTTGTTTTTTATTTTATGCACCCACGCACGGGTGAGCTAACAAGACGTCTGACAAAGTGTCACTTAACGACTTGATGATCTGTACGTGTGCAACACAACAGCGCTACTACCAACCAGCCAATTGGCCAGCTAGCCAGTAAGCCAGCAAGCCCAGCTAGGCAGCAAGCCATTGGCCTGACACATTCGTCAAGCGCACAGTTTCCAGAAGCTGTGCTCTTTTTCACCAAACTTCTGTGCTATACAAGTAAGTATATCACTATATGCGCTCTGTAATGTAAAAGTTAACTATTTATACTGCTATTTGTGACTATATAAAGGTAAGGGCAAAGTGAATTTTAACAATGTGCCTCGGAGAAGGGCATATACATATATTACGTGCATGAATCATTGGCTTGGAAAAATCCGTATTGGTCTATGTACGCAATGTGGCATATTATGTAGGGCAACTGTGTGTACGACTAGTGAATGTACAGATAGCGGTAAAGTGAATTTTAACAATGAATGTCACAGGTAGATCATTGTAGGCAGGCTATACATAAGTGCATGGGTTATTGGTTTGTAGAAGTTTATACTATATGAGTTATTATGTAAGTTAACTAATGTATGTTTAGTAAATATGCTGGTGACGGTAAGCTCTTAGCAGTATACCTCACTAGTAAAATATTGTAGCCAGACTATTCATGTACGTGTGGATTATTGGTTTGGAAAAATCTGTATGCTTCTATTTTTATGTAAGTTAACTATGTATGTTTAGTGAATATGCAGATAACGGTAAACTCAATTCTAACAGTGTATGTCACAGGTAGAAAATTGTAAGCATACTATTTGATTTTTCATCTAAGTTAACTAATGTATGTTTAGTGAATGTGCTGGTGACGGTAAGCTCTTAGCAGTATATCTCACTAGTAAAATATTGTAGCCAGACGATTCATATATGTGTTAATATATATACAATTTATATGTGTATATAAATTGCCTTAATCAAATGGTAAGCAGACAATATAAAGACTTGTCTAAATGATAGGTATTAGAAAATGAGGTGAGTAAACTATTGGGATTATTAGCATTTAAAACGTGAGGAGAATAAGCTGTTTCTCTGAGTCATGATTACATACATGTTTCCAGAGGATAACGTATGAAAAAACTAAAACTTTTTGTGACTACTGTTCATGAAGCGCCTCCAAGCCCTAAGGCCAATGTATACTGTTTTAGTCCAAATTATAACTTCGGAATCATATGTTGGACTGTAGGCATAAAACAATCTGAAACCGGTATATTATTTTAATATATATCTACGTATTTATGGAAGATTTGTTTACACTTTTCCGATACCAATCTTAACCTATCTTTCGCACTTACCCCAAACCACCACACCCAACCCCACCCGGTGATAAGTGATACTTTCCTTTGCAAAATGAAAATAAGCATGATCAAGTGCAGTCATGATGAAGCCTTGAATACTCAAGTACCTCACCGGTTCAGCTTAAAATGTTTGAAAGGGCGTGCATCGTTAACCTGTCACATTGTCGCCACTGTTCTGTATAGGCATGCACAGTTACCTCCCTTCGTTATGCATTTATGTTTGCATATATATATATATATCATTAAAACACATGTTATTTTATAAAACTGGATTGCTCAGTGTCAACATGTGGCCAAAATATGGCTTGTAGGTCACGAGACTTGGCACCGGCCCATAACCCCCCGTGTGGATTAAGTGCTAAAAATGGTGGTCTTTTTTTTTTTTTTCTCTCAACGGTGCTGGTTGGCAGTTAATGTAGACAACATAACTGTATAACACTGAGCAGTTAAGGGTCATTATATGGTTATGAATACCCGCATGGGAGCGCGTCCACTTTAACCGGAAGGATGTATGGGATAGTTTCAGCTTAATTTCTCTCAAGCATTCGTGATATAATTTATATAATGTACAGCCCATGAATACTTTAATATTTTTTATTTATAATTGTCCAGTAAATCGCTGCTTAAAAACCCAGAAGCAAGGAGTCAGTTCATCGTGACATGGCTGGTTGTAGTGGCGTGTACATGTAATGAAAAAAAAAATGAAAAAGAAAACCAACAACATACAATAAAAATTGAACTTTGTGTTAGTATACATGTTCGTAGGTATACGTTGGCTTTATTTGCTTAACAACCTTAAATCATTCCCTATGTTAAACCCAGACCTATATCATCCTATACTATAGCACATGCGCAAACAATACATCATTTAAGTGAGATCTGACATGTAGAATTGACTTCAGTGCAGGATATTTATTGTTAAGCGCCGAAAAGATGCGGAACATCCTGTTCTGAATGCCTATAAGGGCTTAATTCAAACCTGCGGATGGTCGTGGGTTTGAGTCTGTCCTGTCTGTCTGTCTGTCTGTCTGTCTATCTGCCAGTCAGTCCGTCCGTCCGTTCGTCCGTCCGGCTGTCTGGCTGTCTGTCTGTCTGTCTATCTGCTAGCCCGTCCGTCCGTCCGTCCGTCCGTTTGTCTGTCTGTCTGTCTGTCTGTCTATAGGCCAGTCCGTCCGTCCGTTTGTCTATCCGGCTGTCTGTCTGTCAGTTTTTCGTTTCACGAACAAACTTATGTAGCTTACCTTTGTGGAGCGTTTGGTTAAGTTCGAAAACCACTTATATATAATATTTACTGAACCTCTTGATTCTCCTCAGTCGTTGGTTTCCATGCAACAACTGCCACAGGAGTCTGTTTTGATAAAAGTGTGTGCACAAGTAATCTCAGTAATTTTAAGTAATCTCAGATCAAGACTTGATATGTGCGTAAGTTCTGCTTATTTGACTTGTGATGTAAATGAGGTTTAGGATGCCTTTGTTGGCTCAGTAATCTAAAGCGTTCTTCTCGCTGCAGTTGATCTCTGACCAATGCTTATAGATTCAAATCCAGTTCTTGCTGGTTTGGCTGCGACGGTGATTGTTTGGGGGGACATTTGAAGGGTTTACTTCATCAGTCCGATTTCTTTTAACCTTTAACTCGACTGTCATCGTATAAGTGAAATATACGCCACATACCAATCGAATAAATAAACTTTCAGCATCCACATACCACTGTTTTCACCACTTCCTTATCACAAACGTTACAACACGCGAGACATTAAGTATAATGGCGGAGAGGCGGGCACAAAAAAAACATGAAATTCTGACGTAAATTTTTGCACCCAGTTAACACTTAAGGAGACACCTACACCTTCTGTCAGGGAAGATAGATATGCGGATTACTTGACAATGTCATCTTTCAACCCAAAGTCACTCAGAGTGTAGATACCTGCTATCGAGTGCGTTCATCTGGGGGTTTTTTTGTGTGTGTGTGGTTGCAAGCTTTGGAGTGGCTCTCTATATATACCGGTATATCGTTGAAGAGCATAACATTTTTGCAGCTAATTAAAACCGCAATGTTACTGGGCTTTAGGCTACATCATGTTTTATGTCGTGTTGAGCTTTTGTGGGTGTGTGTGTTTCTTTTTGTTTGTTTTTTTTCTGTACTAGTGTTTTTGTGTGTATATGACTGTATTTTCCCCTTTTTTACGCGTTTGAATAAGTTTGCAACTTAATTTGTGTTTCAGAAGCTATGGAAGAAGGATGCGCGTCTCTAGTTCAACGGCCGTAAGTGTGAGTCCTGCAACGATCAAAGATGCAATCTGCATTAAATGGAACTTTGGCGCAGTCAGTGATAAATGATCATGTGCTCCAGAACGAGACTTGCTACAGTCGACAGGAAAACTTGTCAGACGTGGAGATTCTACGCTGTTTGAATGACGTCAAGGCGAGGCAGTACCTGCCGGCCATTTTATACCTGGCTTTCCTCATGGTTATCGGGTCAGCGGGGAATATCATGGTGGGCTATGTGTACTACTTCCGGCTGAAGAAGGGGTCGTCTCATTTTTTCATTCTGTGCTTGGTATTTCTCGACTTGACCAATTGTCTGATCGGAATGCCGGCGGAGATTGCCGATTTATGCTACCCCTACATGTTCGACTCGCCTGTGGTCTGCAAGTGCTTGAGGTTTCTCGAGTCTGTCGTTGGCATAGCCTCGGCAGTCATATTAATTCAAGTGGCCTTCGCTCGGTATTTCAAGATCTGTAGACCTCTCCAAAAATTTCCATTGAACAGGACTAGGATTTTGACCGGCAGCGCTTTTACATGTGCTTTTTGTTTATCCTGGCCAGCGCTACTCATATTCGGGAAAAAAACAATCGTCTTGCCTGGTGACTTGCGCGGGTATGACTGCTCTACTGACGATCACATGAAGGGCAGTGTTTACATTGTCCTCTACTACATATGTCTCGTCTGTGCGTTTGTTGTAAGTGTTACCATACTCACAGTATTATACGTTCTCATTGGCACGAAGCTTTGGAAGAAACGCAAAATGACAGTTATTGAAACGAGGCCAGATTTGGCTTATAGTGGGCCCAACTCACCGGAAGCTGTTCAAGACTCTCCGCGCAGCTCCACAAGCAGCAGTTACGAAGCACTTCCGGTTCCAGCTTCTCCAAATTCCATTTTAAATTTATTTTCCAAGAAACAGTCCCTGAATCGTAAAATAAGCAGCAACAGTGTGACTGCGATAATTTCAAAATCCAAAGACGACCAAAGTCGGCGTGCCAGTTCTGACACTGTGATTAGTGTGCGGGCGGTGCGGCCGACAATAAAGACAGGAAAAATGACGCTGATACTGTTTTCAGTAACGATCGCTTTTATTCTTAGTTTTCTGCCATACCTCACAATCATGGTTTGCAGATCCAGGGACAATTACTGTGAAAGACTGGAGACTGTTACAGGCGAGGTCTTTTACAAAATCGCCTCGAAGTCTTTCTTCTTGAACAATGCGGTCAATCCGATTATCTACAGTTTTCTCAGCGAACGCTTCCGGAAGGAATGTGCGAATACCTTCAGGGAGATACACAAAGTTTGTTATCGTGTTAAAGAATGCAGGAAGTAAAAGGTGTGTGGAAAAGTGACCTCACAAACTTCTGCGATGATAATTGTCCCAAACTTGGTTAACCCTACGTGAGGGAAGGAAAGTTCTTTGGTGCATGGCCCGTAGCCGTTGATGTGCGTATATGTATATATATCCTGTTATACCGCTGTCCTATACGGGCTGTAACGACGAAGCTTTGTATACAACTAGGCAGTTTACGCTGGCGGTTAACTGTGCCTATGTAAACTATATACAACTGCGAAATTGTGCTTGAAGACGATTCCAAGTTAATAAAAGTACTTTCAGTTCTAAGCGGTTCAGGGTGTATTATTTATTTCGGGGCATGTCATTTCCACCTCTATACTTCTTCGCAACTCTCAAAAAGCTATTTCCAAGATCTGTGGACAATTGTTTACAGCAAACGAAATGAGGTTTTTCCGCTTAAGTTATTAGACCAACAGTCTTATTATTCTAATAAATATAACTGACAGAATTGTCATTGCACGTGGATTTCTGGGAAATGGCCTTCAAGTTCGTCAGAAAAGGAAGGTTAGAAGTCTTATGATTGCTGATTTTCACGAAAGGAAAGGACCTGATATGGTACGGCGGGGAATCGGCCACAGTGCAAGAAAATGTGCGCCTCAAGAAGCGAAACTGACTACAGTTGTGAGTGACAGCTGCTGATACTTGTAAGGCTACTTCCTTTTTTGTTCTGCTCTTCTCTTCTTTTCCTATTATATGACAAGTATACGACTAATAAAGCTCAAAACATGCACTGAATCGATGTAAATGTCAAAGAATCGAAAAATATTAGCCTGCTAATGTCTTATTGGAATGTCTTTTTTGTGTTAAACAATGTTAGAATAGGCAAAATTACTGCACCACAAATATGCCTGAAAAGTCCTTGAGCATGCATGTATGTACCAACGGAATAAATATACAACAAATTTAACTTTAAGCCTTATACTTCCGCTACGCATAGCATGTTAATGTTAATGATACACTGTAGCTGGACACAGGCCCCCATTACAACTTCGGGAGGGTAAATCTGTGTAGTTTAGGGTGTAAAGTCTTTTTTTTTTATTTGCTGCCAGTTTGCCGTTTTTGGTGTACAGGTGCATGCTTGGTATCAAAATGCTGGAAATTGAATAAGCTTTGGGCGGATATTGGCGTTGCTAGGCACCCCTCCCAGCCGCCGGCATAGAAAGGTCCAGATTGTGACGGTCAACCTATGTCAAGATTTTAATGGTTTCTTTCTCACAGGCTAGGGCAGGTATGCACCAAAGTTTCTTGGCCACGGAATATTTGGGGCTGAGCTACAGCGCTAAACGTTAACATTGTCGCTTATGGAAAATTAATGGGGGTCTGTGGCCAGCTAGAGGGCCACATGTGCTCTCAACCAGGATTCACGCATGATTTAGCTACTAGATCATGCGTGATCTAGCTCAATATACCGTAGCTCAACATTTAGCCATTCTAACACTTATTTAATGCTAGGCGGCCTATATCTTTACTCTCACAAAAGTGTGTTTCCAAAGAACAAAAAAGGACACAAAGATTCGAACTCTTCCTCGAGGTGATGCCTGTCCTCCACAGTGACTTCGTTAGTTCAATGTCCTATGAAGGGTGCCTGTTAGATTATCACAAAAATACGGATTTTAAGCTTCCCAAAATATGAAAAAACTGCTCACATTATCATCTTTATGTTTTGGATATGAAGACAAACGTTAAACAAAACGACACTGTGACAGTACGTAGAAATACACACATCAAAGTTTCAGTAAAAATATTTCTCTGTTTAACGTTGATCTTCATACTGTAAATTAAAAACACAGTGCCTCGTTTGAATGAAAAATTGGCAGTTTTGATCGAGAGTGCATTTTCGGCGGGTTATTACTAAGCAGCCATCTCTTTTCAGAATTTTGGTGGGATTTTGAAATTTGCACTTTCTTATCGTACCTCTCTGGCGCCTTACCATACCAGGTCTTTTATGCTGAAAATAACACGCTGAATGTAAGAAGTGCTTGTAACAGTCTAAAATATTGCAAATTAGCCCTGGGCTTCTCTCAGTATATATGTACGATATTATGTTGGAAGGTACTGATTTATGTTCTCTCCGTTGCACATCAATAAGTTGTATATTATCCTAACTTTAAAGAGGCTGTAATCGAGATTTTTGGCAAAAAATTCATATTCGCTAATCAAGTTACATTTTCTGCATTTACCACAATAGCTCATCTTAAAGCTTATGAGTTAATATTCCGTTCGTACTTATATCGTTTATAGTGTTAACATGATTCTGAAGTTTGGCCTGCTTTATGATAAACTACAGGCGTAATAATATTATTTTATATATAATTAGAGCGACCCACTTTGTACTTTTTAGGAACTTTATTACCGAGTTTTTATCGGTACCACATTCTCACCCGAGGCTGATATTTTGTTAAAGGTAATTGTTCTGTCTATTCTAAGATAATAGCAAAAGTGAGCTTGGATTTGCGCTAATCGATAATTTGGCAAAAATCTCGTGTCTTTAATACAGCGTCTTTAATACTCCTAGTTCATTGTTGGATCCATAACCATGTTTGTGTAAATAGATATCAGGCTTTTTATGCCTTTAATCTTATACCTCGGGAAGGTAAATTCGGTGGTATCACTCTCAGGGATATACATTTCACATAGGTTGCCGATATGTGCGAACCCTTCATGACCAGATATACAAGCTGTATATTTTATTGTTGGGTTTATTTCACTCGTGGTCTACTTGACATATAACCCACAACGTGGGAGTTACGAGGTGCCTGAACTCACCACACGATATGCAGGATAGATGAGCACTGTTACAAGGAGCACACTTAGGTCCCAGGCTTTTTAATGCTCGCATATACACTCTTACACTTCGGGTGAAGTTGCAGACTGTTTTTATAGTCCATGACGGATGCTGTATATGTTCTTTAGCATGACCTGTGAGTAGAGTGTTTCCTTCCACCATAATGTTGCCCGCTGTCGTAAAAAAAAGTTGTTCGAATATTCAACACCTGTCGTATAAATAAATAAATAAATAAATTTGGTAGCGTGCTGTTACTCCCGCCTTCAGAGGTTTTAAGCTGTTCTTGGCTGAATATCAAGCAAACTTACATTGCGCTTTTTTTTAACCCTGAGGTCGATTTCACAAAGCTATTTTTGACTTAAGTGTAAACTTAAAATCTCTTTACAATACGCATGGAGTTTATCATTGCCCCAGATGTTATATAGTGTTTTCAATTTTAATTCATGTATGGTAGAAAGATAAGCGTTTACATCACATTTAAAAGTTTTACTTGATTCTAGTTTTGTGGAATCAGCCCGCAGGTTTAGGACGTTGTCCGAAACTTGTCAGAATTATAGCCTTAGCCTCAAAACAGAAGTGTATTAATATTGTGACTTATTTAATGTGAATATATTTATATTTTATTATCATAATTATTCAACCTTTTCAAACACTTCTGCCACCAGTATTTTGAAACATCCAGAGAGAACTATGGGGTTTAGAGGAAACCACTTAGGAAGCTTGCATCTTTAGTGACATAAACAAATGATTTTAGCGTCATTTTCATGACAATTGTTTGCATAAATTCCACTCAAAAAATGCTTTAGAGGCCCGAGAGGCGGGTGATTTACAGTAAGAGTTATTTTAGACTTGAACTACATCACTAAGTTTTAATTTTGTTACAAAAGTCCAAGTTCGGGAATAAAAATAGGAACAATTTAAGACTAGCTCTGATTTCAGCATCAGAGTTTCGTAATCCTAGGCTTCCACATTCATACACATGTACTGTTTATTGCCATATCGCTAAAGTATTTGTTATATTCATAAAATATAAATAATATAGCTAAATACATAAAGTCTGTTTCCTCATTCTCTGTATTACGCGGCAAGAATACAAGAAATTCACGATTGTGGTTTTAAACCGGCATTTTAAATGTCACTCCCTGTCGATAACGCAATGTGAGATAATAAAGCTAATGACGAAAGTATATGAACTAGTCCGGCTTTAGTAAAAGCTAATGACAAAAATATAAGAACCAGTCCAGCCTTAGTAAAAGCTGGATTGGTTCATATATTTTCGTCATTAGCTTTATTATCTCACATTGCGCTATCGACAAGGAGTGACATGTTCAAAGCCTCACATCTTATTAAACAAAATAATAACAAACCCGTTTAACCAAATAATTTATACATATACATCTGCAACTCTGCATACACGACATGTATGCAGCATATGTTTTTTTTTTTTTTATAGCTGTCTGGTTTTTCTCTCAGCTGATGTCAGATGCCTATCTCACACCCGCTGACTTCGGTGGTGAGGTTGGTATTTGTCATGTGATCGTACATCATTCTGTTCCTGGGAACATCTATACACACACAGTGCCCTTTAAATGTTAACCGAGCCAGTGGCTTAGCCAAACCTGAGAAGAGCATATATTTCTGCTCTCACCCTGCTTGTACCAGAGGAGTACCTGGTCGAATCACACCCGAATAGAATGTACATCTTGAACTACGTGGTACACAGCGTAAGCAAAGGGCGTATAGGCTGTACATTCATAGGCTACATGTAGGCCTATTATTAATTGACTAATTAATTTGCCAAAAACACTAAAAAAATTAATCTGTTAATTTTAACAGGAAGTCTGTTGTCTGAGTGATGCTAGAAAACATAGAAGTCATATTCAACACAATATCCTGTTAGTCTAATAGAATCTTTATGTGTTATATTTAATACAATATTCTGTTTCAGTAGCAGAATAATTGTAGTATCATTCAGACAACAGCCTTTCTGTTAAATTTAACCACAGATGGTTAGCGCGCCAGCGCAGCGTAATGACCCAGCAGTCTCTCACCAATGCGGTCACTGTGAGTTCAAGTCCAGCTCATGCTGGCTTCCTCTCCTGCCGTAAGTGGAAGGTCTGTGAGCAACCTGCAGATGGTCGGGGGTTTCCCCCGGGCTGTGCCCGGTTTCCACCCACCATAATGCTGGCCGCCGTCGTATAAGTGAAATATTCTTGAGTACGGCGTAAAACACCAATCAAATAAATAAATAAATAAAACACCCCCACTGCTTTTGGGGCCTTGGTGACAAAACTAAAGCTGTAGACGACGCTCATGTAGATGTACAGCTCTTAACCAAATTAATAAATTAATTAATAAATCAGTGCGTCCTGGTGATACAGATCTCCTGAGCGAGGCTGCGTCGACCGAGCCGTGTTGGTCGTGTTGAAACTCGTATTGGCCTCATGAAGGTAGTCATGACAGTAAAGGCTGTATTTAAATTTTTCAAAATCACGTGCACTGTGTTTCTAGAAGGGATATACGGGTATGGGGATATATGGTGGTTACGGCATGGCATTCATGTCAGGCAGTAATGCTGATGATAACAATAATAAAAAAAAATAGTGTCTGTTTATAAGCATCTATGTTAATTTATCTGAAAGTAAAACAGAGAACATTACTGAGTTAGTTTGTAATAAGTAAAACCGACATAAATTTATACCCAGTGTATGTGTATCGAAATTGTGCATTAATCAAAAGATATGACAAAAATTAACGAAAAAAATACCTACAGCAGGCAACATGTACATGAATTTTATTCGTGAAAGTTTATTTTGCTTGTTTTCTGTAAAAATGTAGGTGCATGCATCAAAATTATATCACAATGTGAAAAACAGAATGAACACACATATTTCTTGGGAAAACACCGGCATTTGAAATGTTAATATGAAATATATTTGACCTGTAGCATAAAGACAACGTGGCATATACGTCAGTTTTATATCAATAACAGAATACTTAATATGTGCCAATAACTTATCTTTACATCAGTGATAGGACATTTAACATGGCGAAACAACCCATAACTTTACATACATAAAACCATAATTAACACGACCTAATACCCAAACACTGACGTCAATGATGATACGACTAACATGACCGAAAGCCACACCTTTACTTGAGTAACACAACATAATGAAAATGGCGAAGAAAAGAAAACAGCACCTTCACATTATTAACGACATAGTTAACATGAACTACAATATACTTTTGTCTAATTATTCTGACCCAAAAGCCGTGCAATTATAACAATATAAGCGAATTAAGAAAAACAAGCTTTCAGTTTTATAATTATAATCCTTTCAATAATGCTAAAAGTTATAAATATATACAGAATTGCAACACACCATGCTCGGTGCAATAAAACTATGATATAATTACACTTAATTTTATTAAATAACCTCGTGTGCCCTACTGACACTTTCACTTGAACATAATGGAAAGAGTAAGCAAGTTGTATCTCAGAGAATGTTTGTGCAGAAACTGAGAGATAAAGAATACTAACTGGATATCAAGAGAACTTGCTTGTCTTGATGTTATATTGCCATATAAGATCTTCCTCCGTTCAGCTGAAGTTAGCATAGGTTTGGAATTTGTCCAGATAGCTAAGTACCACTTGGTAGATGAAGTTCAGCTGGTCCTGAAATATCACAAAAAAATATTTAAAAAACTGAAAATCTTTCGAAACACAATTGTTTCTAGTTTTTAAGTCATTAAGTTTTGTAGTCCCACATGCAAGAATGATGATATGTCCATAATAAAATACTATATATTCATTTGAACCGTTTTCAGATACCCATGTTATAGTAAATATGATCAAAAATAGTGGCTTTTAAGAGATCACGTGATATAGTAGGACATTTTGCCTTTGGCGACAAAAGAGTTCGTTCTCGAAACTTTCCTGTTTTGATTATAGAATTATTCACAATCTGGAAGTACTCCTATCGAAATGCATCTATCCTACTGGTCTGAACTGTCACATTAATAGCTATATTGAAACTACATGTGTAGCACTGCCAGTCCATCGTGTAAAATCAAGTCCAGAAAAATGTCAAAATCAAAAATCATAGGTCGATGATCATAAAAAGACCGACAGTACCAAGTTTCAATTCAGTACCGAAGAACAGTTTTAATTAAGAGTCCCCAAAACGGTCTTAAGTCTAAAACAGGACAAATGGGTCATATAATTTCAATGAAATGGACAAAACAGATCGAAATTTCATCTGGATCGGTAACTTTTCTCGGTGAAGTCATATGTCACATTTCAAATGGGTATGACAAACTTCGTTCTGAAACAAATAATCGGAAAAATGTCGAAAGTCGAAAACGGCGATAACTTCGCCGAAAAAATATGAAATGGGCTCAAACTCAAACATGTTTTGTAAGTTGTAATCTTAAAGCCGTCCACCAAGTTTCAGTGTGATACAGGGAACAGTTATGAACGAAAATCTGAAAAAGAAAACGTTTTGAGACGATCAACGGACGGGGTGTAAATAAAATAATTTCAGCTTAAACCACATATATATGTGGTATATAAACCACAGTTTTTTAAAGGGGTAGTTTCAACGTCATGTCTCTCCGTTACAGGTTTTTCGTACCAGATCTGTAATAATCTCCGGTCTGTTGTTCCTCATCTGTTTGATAGTCTGCAAGATATTGACATTGTGGTCAACCTTCAGTCTCTCTAGCACAGACCAAGCCACGCAGAACAACCCACTCGTTGTCCACGCCATCCCTGGATAAAGAGATAGATTTCCGTTTAAATCACAGAGACATTTCATGAGCTTCTTTTACGGTTTAATCCTCTTGGCATGTGTTAAGTTAATAGAACTGGAACTAACAACATGTCAACAATTGGAAAACAACAGGGATGATATTATCAAAAAGATGATGGAGATTATTTTGGAGTTTTTAATACAAACGATTTGGAAATAAATGCATAAGAAAGCAAGTCCTGTTATTCAGATAGACTTTAATGCAGCAGCAGCGTTTGGAATAACACAAAGTGACTGTTACGTATACAGTGGGAACACGTCTTTAACATCTGCCGTCATTATAGTTACAATAAACTTAGTCTACGATCGCTTTGTAGAATTAAGCCCAATGACACAGATTTCACAAATCATTTCTGACTTAAGTCAAAATTTAAAATGTGATTCAAATCCATAATTTTAGGCCACTGAGTCAAATTTCTATACACTTAATACGTCTTACGTCAAAACAAATGTTGCAAAATTTGAACTCCTGCTGGCACAAAATATGTCGTGTATCCCGGTTTCAATATTTGACTTCAGTCAAAAAATCGATTTGGGGAATAAGTCGTTGTACATTTTCTCCAGGCTATGGCTTTATTTGAATAAATGTACTGTCATCGCTCTGCTTTTGTTTCCGTCATGTACCCACATTCGGTCATTTTCGGCCCTGTTTCTGTGTAAAAGGTTTCTATTTGTAGACTACAAGCCCCTGGCGAACAGGCTCGTCACGTGCAGCGATCAGGCATCGGAAAGATTGACCATTACTACTAAGTTGTAATTGTGAAGCTCTATCCACCCACAAACCTGATCACCATATTGGAAAAGTGGAATATTAAATTCTTCAGTGAAACACGTAAATATTTCAAACAGATGATTAAACAAATAAACATTCTCGTTCTCCAAGAAAACTAGACACACGGTAATTGTTTTATTTTCCAGTAAATCTTTCGAATGTTAAACTAACCTGCAATGAACTAAAACAGGTCCGCCACCAGTCTTGCCTTGCCAGATTTCAGCGCTTTGCAGTACAGCCAATAGCGCTGGAATAGTCGTCAATGTTGGTTTATTCGACCAAAATGAACAGCGGAAATGATTGACAGGCTGAGCCGCTTTCTGGAAATATTAAACGAATATTAACAATTAACCAAATGCATCGGATTGAACATGAATTGAGGGTATTGATTAATGATATTTAGAGGGTTTTAGATCACTGAAAATCACTGCATTTCTAATTTAATGTGTCTTAATACATACACTTCTTCATAATCATTATCCGCAAAACAAAAATTACATAAAGCATTATCTCAACGCACAACTATGCTTGAACTAACAGAAGTTGTGTCCCCTTCATGATCCATCCTCCAGTTATTTCAACATTGAAAGTATTTTCCATCCTGCATATGATCGTAACGACTAAATGTTTCCATTTGGCACACCTAAGGATACATTTATTTATTTATTTGATTGGCGTTTTACGCCGCGCTCAAGAACATTTCACTTATACGACGGCGGCCAGCATTATGGTGGAAACAGGGCTGAACCCACGACCATCCGCAGGTTGCTGAAAGACCTTCCTACATACGACCGGAGACGTAGACAGCATCAGCTGGACTTGAACTCACAGACCGCACTGGTGAAAGGCTCCTAGGTCATAATACCGCGCTAGCACGCTAACTACCTCGGCCTTACAGCTACTTTACCTTGTCTTTATGGGTCAGCCGGTAAGTCCAAGAGGAAAATCCATCTGCCTTTTCCACATCTGTGACCTCCACTTTAAACGGGCCAAAGACTGCGTCTTCATCTGTCCAATAGATCCCTACACTCTGTCTCCCAGAAAACAAATTTCATAAAATCATGTGTTTGATATCCATATCGTTTCCTTTGATTTTATTATACTGAGTGACTTCAAATTTGAACTCGCGCTGAAACATCAGTGTTGATGCTATATTATATCAGGGGATGGCATGAGATCTCTAGCGAACATTTCAGACCGTCTCAACGGCTGTGTGAGTGCTTATTTTCACTGATATTATTGTTATGATCCCGAGAACACTGCATTCAGCAAAAATTAAAATTTCTGTGTGGGCAGCCGGAATTGGGCAATCTCTGCCCGTATCAGAAAGTTCTAATACCATTTATTTACTCCAAAAACACACTATTTTCCGTAAGGAGAAGTAAAAAAGGGCACAGACTAGATTTGTACATTTTATTTATTTATTTAATTGGTGTTTTACGCCGTACTCATGAATATTTCACTTATACGACGGCGGCCAGCATTATGGAGGCGGGAAACTGACGACCATCCGAAGGTTGCATCGAAATGTATATAGTTAGCAAGAAAAGCATGCTTTTATTGGCTGACAAGAATTTACATTTTTCTCTCAGCAAAAATGTACACTTTCACAACAGCTGTTGTCAACTTTAATCTCTACCCCAGTTGATTCTGTCTTTGGTTTTTTGATAAAATTGAAGGGTTTGAATTACAAGTAATGAACAAGTGATGAACGTCGTACATGGTGTTTCAGCAAGACTTAACGGTGATATCCGACAATCTTAGACCAGTTGTCAAATAAAGGGGAAAAGCTCACATTTATAATCGCAAGATTTGCTTCCAAAGGTTTTATTTATTTATTTGACTGGTGTTTTACGTCCTACTTAAGAATATTTCACTTATACGACTGCGGCTATCATTATGGGGGGTGGAAACCGGGCAGAGCCCGGGGGAAACCCACGACCATCCACAGGTTGCTGAAAGACCTTTCCACGTACGGCCGCAGAGGAAGCCAGCATGAGCTGTCCGAAGGTTTTGTTTTAATATGATAGAATGAATGAATGAATGAATGATTATCTTTTAACGTCCCACCGGCAATTTTTCAGCCACAAATTTTTGGCGAGAACAAGTTTAAAACAGGAGCCATTGAATGCTTTTGGATAGAATGAGAACATCAAATATAAACCAAAACAGACGAATATGTTTAAAATTATCTGAAAAAATAACCACACTTTAGATAAAACTCGAAAACCATAACGTTCTTATAACATTTAACGTAGAAAATCGTTTGTATGTATATCATTTGTCTGTACATATATAATAAAGGACTACATTTTATGATATAGGCTTATGGTTTTAAATAATTAATGACAACATCGCCAGCAATGCTGTCAAATATATCAAACGTAGAGTATACTGTGTAGAGCTTTTCCCGACCATGAGCTAAGTCTGCGCAGTCATCACGGATATGTTTGATGCCGTATAGAGCATCACATCCAACATGCTCAAGAGAACTGCTCCCATCAAGAATTTAATTGTGTGTCAAGCGAGAATGCCGAATACGGCACATTGATAAAACTACTTGATCTCTGCGAGACATACAGCGAGTATAAGAATTATATCCAATGACAAGGTGAATTTTAGGGAATTCATTATGGACTAATATGATAGAAAAGGATGACCAATACTTATCAGGTATCCTTCACAACACTAGGTTGAACTTCTAACTGCTTGTGTTACCAGAAAAACAGTTAGGTTTAGCACAGATTGCCATTGTGAGTGTCTACCTACCTAATTCCACGCATTCAGACACACGGAATATTTATTTATTTATTTATTTATTTCTATGCCATTCTCAAGAATTTTTTCATTTATACCAAGATGGTCAGTTTTATGGGTCGAGGAAAGCAGGGATGCTCGATGTTAAGCACTGGCCTTTGACAAGTTACTAACAAACTTTATCACATGTGACGTACAGATATAGACGCCATACTGGTGGAAGACAAGTGTACAAACGTTAGACCACGCAAACAGCCACACAGGCGTCGGCTTCGGCGTCCGCTTGTTTTAGCTAAAGGCCACAAGCAGTCAGAGAGGGACAATCTAAAAAAAAAACTTTGTCCACGACCGGGTTTGAACCCGCGCCCCATGTGTCCTAACGATTGAAAGACATATCCCGAATACATGCCCAGTGTTACACATCAATCTACTCACCTTATTCCCGGTATTCACACGGTCTAACATGATGACGGTACTGACACCATGGTCGTAGACCAGGCGCCAAAAGTCCACCACAGTGTTCGGAAGAGGTGTTTGAGTGATGATAAAGCCCTTTTTTCTTTTATACCCCTTATAAAGATAAAACGACAAAGATTAACTAGGTGCTAAACCACAGAACCGTTTTCGAACATCATCAGAATGCAATGTCTCTTGTGAACAAACAAACCAGAGAAAGGATTTAAGCTCACACAGATCGCAATGGTGGGAGGCTCGTGAGCTAGGCGGCTAGGAACTTCGGCACGGCGGCTCCTACAAATAAATTAGTAAAGTGCCGCGAGGCTTTGGCATGCTATCCCTGCTCGTGTCGCCAGGTATCGCTGCTGAGACATTTGCTGAATAGGATTCACCAAAAAGGCTTTAGTGTTATATAAAGTCACGTCGTTTACACTCTGGTAGGACGATTATATTGTCGATATTGCCTGAACGAATTCGCGACGTCATGCCTGAAGCCACTGGGAAAGAACGGCTTCCTGAACAAAAGAACTTACCGGAAGGAATACAGCATTAATGTAATCGTTACAGCCAGACACCGGCGTTGACAGATATGGCCTGCTATTATCCGCTGAAACACAAGATTCATTGAATTATCACAGCCAAGCAGGGGTGACACAGCATCGTATCATTATGCATGAAAGTTCTCGTTCCCGAACAAGCGCTGATTAGGCGCAACAGTTTAATTAGACGGCGCGTAGTGTTTCGCTTCTTGCACGCAGGCCTCTCATGTAGGTTCTAACGATTATATTTGTACATTGTTGTAGGCACAATACGTTGTTTACAGCCTTTCACGGAAGAGTCAACGGAATGGACCTCGAACTGGAGATAATATTTTAATCCAGTGACTACGTACAATGAATACAGGAAAGAACATTTCTTTGATAGCCACCTTTTTGGGTGCTATTAGTTAATAACTGGGCTGCTCATCCCATTTGCCAGATAGTTCAGGTCATGGGGTTAGGATTTACACATGCATTACAGAGTCACGATTATAGTGCGATCTAAGGCATTTATTCCGCGGTATGATTTAAGATTGTAATTAATTGGCTTACCAGCTAAAAACCAATTGTATCTGTTCTTGGAAATGTTGTCCGGATGTCTGGCTGACTCCATTTTCATCTTATCCGCGGGCTGAGAGAGTTCCTGGAGGACCTAAAACAGCAAGCGGAATGGTTCTGAACTTCGTCTACTTTATGGACTGTAAAACTGTCGTTAGAGACCCACCTCAGGAACATTATGTCTTAATTTTCTATTTTCTTTAACCCGTGAAAACCGAATGTCAGTAAAACTCAATTTTGTCACAGATTCTCACCTATAAAAATACCAACTACAAGATGAGGAGGCATCAATAATTTTATTATTATTATTGTTAATATCATCTAGACATTTACAGCTAACATTTTTTATACTTAAAGTGTTAAGTACAAAACAGCCAGTAGTTATTGCTGTAAACTTGCACCATCCAATTTTAACAGTGTATCAGTAGAACTACAAAGATTAAATTAAAGCAATAATAAAAAATATTTATTTCTATTATAAAAGAGTTTGCATGTATTTTGTAAGGAATGTTTTTAGAAGGAATTAAAACCTCAAACTGTTTGGCCATCTTGGATTGCCCAGAATCGGGGTCAACGGTGCAAAGGTCAGAGTACACGGCTGCAAAGTCCACGGAGGGAACAGAGCTGTCGCTCAGTTTCAGGGCTTCTGCCAGAGCCTCGAGTAGAAACGCGTACTGCTCCTGGTGAGCAATACAGCAATGTTTAAACATGCTGACAATCGATAATATCAAATCACACAACAGAAATATCGGCACAGATGGTTTAGCCGTTCCTGTCGGTCTTCACCCGCCACGATATGAAATAGTCATATATTGTTGTTAATTTACATGTTAATAAATTATGTGAATTTAATGTTTTATTGTAGTTTGGACAATTACCGATAATGAGGTGAAGAGATAGTAACGAATTGTTACACCATACTGCCACAACTGCTGTTAAATGAAAGAAGGGTAACCTTACTTGCATGTATTAGTCTAGACCGAATTATTATTAGGTAAGGGGTTCTCAGTAAATTCCGTTGGTAACACGCAACTTAAAGGTGGAGAAAACATTAAAATTACATAAAGCTCAGATGAAAGAGTGCGAAAAGGTAGTTGTAAATGTGATCTTCAATAAAAAAGACATTTGAAAATAATTTTTTGTATGGTGGGAATATGGGGCCACCTCTTAGTATATAACTGTCTTTTGTTTAATTATGTTATCAATCGGGATGCAGCATAAATGTTTAATAAATATATTTGCGCCAGAATTTGGTCTTTCAGCAAACAAATGTGTTCAATCTAGATTTTGACCATATTTATATTTTTTAAGTGTCTCATAAATATTATCTTTATTGAGATTAAAGGCATGTGTTCGAATGTAAAAAAAACAAATTAACATTGAATTAAATTTATTAGACATGCATCACATCCTTAATTAGAATATTATTATCAAAGCAAAGACGATATATACCAAATTGTCGTCCCAAATATCCACCATACAAAAATATTTTCATAAGCCCTTTTCTCCTGGAATAAAAATCGAAAAAAAAAATAATATTACTTAAAGACCTTATTTGCACATAAGATTTCAGGCTCTTTCATCCGATTTTTATTTATATAGTCAATAAATTCTGGCCTCGGGGAGTTTATTTGTCTAAACCGGGTTAATCGTGTGATTTTAGGGTCACTGTACCTTTGTCTGCACCATGTTGACCCGCTGCTGTCTCAGAGTCATCACACAGGCCGGTGCATCCACCACGCCTTCCTCCTTAGCCTGGTTTATCAGGTAGTCCAGAGCTATGAACGTCCCGGTGCGTCCAATCCCAGCACTGTTCCAAGACAAACAAGTAAACTTCATACTGTCATGTTCAAAAAGTAATGTGATATAATTAGTCGAGGTGGAATCGAGATTGGTCATATCCGTGTATTATTTGTTGAAACTATGTAGTTTGCGGCACCTTCTCCGACACAAATTGAAGATATAACGGTAAGTCACAATCCGGATTCGTTCAAGGCAAACCTACTACTTGGCATACATGGTTTGATTTAAGAAAGCAAAGACAGTCCTTGTTATTGTTCATATTTTTTTTAATGTTTTTCTCAAACAATTTTTTTTCTAAACAATGTTGTTGGTTTCTGGTTTTATTAACTGTCCACTAAGGCTTGACTTTGTCCGAACAAAGTCTACTTCATACCTGCAGTGAACGACAATTGGTCCAGCTAAATTCGACCCGTACTTCAGAACCTTATCCCGGAAGTCGAGAAGCTCGGTGGCGTCTGCCGGAACGCCGTGATCTGGCCAAGCCTTGAAGTGAAACTGTTTGAGAATCCTTGTCTTGTTCTTCTCCTAAGAAAAGATTAAGATCAGATGAATAGTGAGAAGAAAGAACAATGGTAAGGGAAATCATTTCAGAAACCAAAGATTTATCTAATTCACATTTATTTTTCTCCAGATAAGACAAAGACTGCATTTTTATCCTCTTTTTCAATTAGTGATACTACTGTGCTTAAGAGTTGAGAATCAATTTCAATAAAATCGAAGTGATCAAATTTTGCATATTTTTAATCTATGCGATATCACAGTAAAATGGGTAATTAGCAAGTTGACGAAATGTCAGCATTGTAAGTTAAGATCGTGTCGACGAGAACAGACTTACCTTGGTGTTATTCAGCTCTAGTGTTCTAATCGTGTAGTTCGCATAAAACTCCTCATCAAGAAGGGTAACTCCAATGGTATCAAACAAAGTGGACCCCTCATTGGGCCAATATTGGTTACACTTTTTCTATAACGTAAATGAATAGTTACAATAACTACAGTAAAGCGCCATATACAATACTGCGCTTCATCAGTGCAGCTAATACAATATGCAAATTCATTAAACAATTAAAAATGTCTTTAATCTTAACGGATCCACACTATACCTGAGGTAGTAGACAAAATTTTGCCCCAAAGTTCGTAGGATTTTAAGAATTGTTGTAAATAAAAAAGTCGCCATTTTTTATTTCCCAGTTAAATACTGCTTGACGTGATAATTGACACACGTAATGCCAGCAGGTTGAATGAACGTCGATTTTCTGAATAGGGCTACATACATGTTTTATAATTTAAAGAGTGTTTCCAGACTGACCTTAGTGCTTTCGGACAAGTTTGTCACCATGACAACCTTCCCAACATCCTGTTCCCAGAGCATGCGCATGAAGTCGTATATAATAAGATCAGTTGGTCCTGTGAATATAAGTGAACAGAGCATATATTTGCGTCCAGAAAAACGATACAACCTCTTTGATGAAACCAAATTTTAGACTACGTTTGTTTTTCCCAGCATATGGTGATGCAGTTCTTCATTACCTAAGTGGAAATGAGATCATATTATATAGTACCTTCACCCAGATTTTTTATGAGTGAAGGAAACCTGAGAGTCTTTGGCAAATGACCAACAAACTTTCCCACGTGTGCCATACAGCATATAAGCATTATATTGGTGAGTCCGCAAACACGGTTATGCCAACTTGGTCGAAAGTTTACTGTTATTGTGCAAGGTCCCACGAACAGTCTGATCGACCAAATGCATTAATTTTCTGTGTAAGGCCGGTGTCTAGCATATAGCTCATGTTTCCTACAGTCTGAAGCTACAACACGTCCGCTAGACTATTCTAAAAAGAACAATAGCCAAAACGGAGACTTTTACCTTGTGAGGCGATGAACTTTTTTGGTTCTTTGTAT
Source organism: Liolophura sinensis (assembly GCF_032854445.1). Lineage (NCBI taxonomy): Eukaryota > Metazoa > Mollusca > Polyplacophora > Chitonida > Chitonidae > Liolophura > Liolophura sinensis. Next base: position 25,011,457 of record NC_088301.1, on the reverse strand, counting down.
CCCTGAAGAGGAATTTGGTATCGGTTAAAACAAGAAACAAGAATTTGTCATACATTTGAACACCTTGATATTATTAATGCTTCGATACTTTAATTAGCGAATTTGACATTTAAACATTTAGACTGCTTTATTAAGAAAAAAACGTTTGTTTACAACTATTTAACGACGCGTCTAACATAATGTCAAATGTACGTTTGACCTGTAAGAATGTTAAAGGAGAAGAAAATTTTTAAAAATGACACTATGGGCTGAAAAGCGCACATTTTCTATCTGGTGGATTTTTCTATCTGGTGCCATACACGTAAAGCCTGAAAACGGCAATGCTGGCGTAAATGGTTGAGTCCATCGCATCCTCCGTCTTTATCCTCCTGTATTTTATGCTAGGGGTGTGTTGCCTCTCAGCCAGCCAGAGTCGTTAAAACTGCCGGCTTGTTCGTGTTAACTCGAAACCTGCGTCCAACATTCCGGTTTCCCGATCGTCAAGCGGAAAACGAACAGTAGTGTTCGCTACCTTCTGGGAAGAAGAGTTCTACCGGAAATGTACGAACTGCACTTCGGCGGCTTCCGACGAAAATTCTCCTCCTAACACAGAAGACTTCAGGACTAGTTCCTAGGCAAAATGGAGTCGCCCACAGCGGATTTTGGCGCTGACTTCATTTATAATTTATCAACTTGAGGTACATATTAGAATTTTTTACGGCATGTACCTGCGAGGAAATACATACTCTTTTCATTGGTATTTGTTTGATATTTAAATTTTCTTCTCCTTTAAAGAACGGTACAAAGCACTTTAATAAGGACACAGACACGCCATAGGTTTGAATGTACTACAAAAATAAAGCATCTATTATTTAGGTATTAAAAATAATTCATTTAATTCTTAAAAGCTGGTACTCAAGCTCACGTTGATGTAACAGGCGTTGATATAGTCTGATTTGTCATTGGGTCCTTGTAGATTCAATACAACACGGGAATGGTCATCTGGAAAAATAAACGAAGAAAAGGAACTGAAAAAGAACATTAAATTGAAACCATGCTTCTTTGAGTAAGCTGGTAAAAAGACGAATGATTTTTTACATGATTGTTGTGATTGTAGCTTAACGACACATTCAAGACTTTCCACTTACATGATGGGGGGTCAGGTAAATCGGTGGAAGAAACCAGAATGCCCGGAATAATCTACCGACATTTGGCAAGTTACTGACGAACCTTCCCTTACGTGTGTCATACTGATGAGAGACAAGTGGTCTTCGGCGAACGTAATTACGGCTGCCCAAAGAAACATACAAGCGGCGCTGACCGCGCATTGTCACCAAGGCTTCATGAACAATGAGAGCACATTGGAGCAAAAATTATCTGTTTTAGAACGACACTGAAATGGCATCTCTCGCGGCAACGGTATACAGTTTGTCATTGGTTTAGACTGAATGACTAGCACTATCCAACTTGGGGCGTATGTAACAAAACGCTCTGGAAAGATTATAACGGTGTTTTCAAATTTATATTATTCTAATTTCCATGTACTTACAAGCAACAAGATTTGTATATCGACTCTTGAGTTTGTTGTGTGGTAGGTCTGCCACTTCATGTTTGGCATGGAGACCTGCTGGAAATTTCTGACAAGTTGAATAAAAAAATAGACAATTAAAACCGACGAAGAACACTGAGTATTTGTGTAATCCATATATTAAAACAAAGCCATTTCACACCATTATGTATGGCCAATGACTAAAAATTTAGCACAAAAAGTGCATTTTACAAAATGTTATTAAATATTACTTTTGATGCTAAAATTAAGTAGGATTAAGTAGGATAGCATCCTTCCTTCCGAAGAAACAAAGCTCTCAGTATCATTCAAAATGTGCAACTTGGTCATGGGCGAAAGTTTAGGTCATTTACCACATGTAAGTCAAACAAACTGTCTTTTATGCTACGACTGATTTTAAATTTCGCTGATAAAGACATATTATGTTGTCATGAATACTGGTACATGTGTATGTTTTCTTGTTATTAACAACATGGTAGACTTCCACTAAATGCAATGGTAAAATTCATACGCTTTCAGCCACGCTTTGTGACGTAGTTTCTATTTATTTCTTTAACTGGTGTTTTACGACGTATTCAAGAATATTTTACTTATACGACGGCGGCCAGAATTATGGTGAGCGGAAACCAGGCAGAGCCCAGAGGAAACTCACGACCATCTGCAGGTTTTTGCCAGACCTTCCCACGTACGGCCGAAGAAGAAGCCAACATGAACTGCGACCGCAGTGCTTGGAGGCTCCTGGGTCATGGCGCCGTGCTGGTGTGTGACGTAGTTATTTCTTCAACAACTTTACAATCAGAGCTTACCGCGAAATCGGTCTTGAAACCGCCGGAAGCAATTTTGTTTTGAACATGTTCCCAGAATTCCTCTACCGGAACGGACGTGGACACTTCATTCTCGTACGTTGCCGCTGGCGTCTCTTGACTTACAAGATCTTCCTCATGTTCTGTTTCGTACCCTGGTAAGAAAGACCATTGATCCCACTATAACAGCTGCAATCACCAATTCACTCATTTCAATAGTCTAATTCTACAAGTTCTACGACAAAATCGATCGCACCGTGTAAACACAGCATAATCTGATACTACTTAAAGAATCTTGAACTATTCACCGTCGGCGTAGGATTTATTTATTTATTTGATTTGATGTTTTACGCCGTCCTCAAGAATGTTTCACTTATACGACGGCGGCCAGCATTATGGTGGGAGGAAACCGGGCAGAGCCCGGAGGAAACCCACGACCATCCACAGGTTGCTGGCAGACCTTTCCACGTACGGCCGGAGAAAAAGCCAGAATGAGCAGGACTTGAACTCACAGCGACCGCATTGGTGAGAGGCTCCTGGGTCATTACGCTGTGCTAGCGCGCTTACCAACACCCGTCGGCGTAGGAATTAATACAAAAACAGGTTTGCCACAGAAGCTATTAACATTGCTATTTTTAATCCCGAACCTAAGATCTGACTATGCCAAGCTCACCTGAGCGTCATGTCAGACATTCGTATACTATTCGTAGTCCGTAAAGGGCGTTCCCAGTCAATAATCGCAAGATTATCGATAAGAGGTTGAAGGTTCTGTATCGATATAGAATTTGACCTTTGAATTACCTCACTCCATAGATTTACTATCTCATGGGCACATTTTCTCCAAATCAACTAGACGGCCATGAACAGCGCCCATAATCAAATATTACAAGTATGTGATCAATAATACTATTACAACTTCACCATATTGCTCACACCGTTCCAGCTTGCACACTAGTAAAACTGTAAAGAACTTAAATGGAATACATAAAATTGACTTACCGCCATTGCTCTGGTCGTCCTCGACTTCTGGATCAACCTCACCTCCCGTTCTCACTGATAAGGAATGGGTGGATTGGGCATCCTTTGTTGGCGAGCGACGTCTTCTTGTAAAGAGACACATATTTTTTTAAAATAATCATCTTTATATCAGGTACTATAAAAATAATTTATTTATTTATTTATTTGATTGGTGTTTTACGCCGTATTCAAGAATATTTCACTTATACAACGGTGGAAGGAAATCGGGCAGAGCCCGGAGAAAACCCACGACCATCCGCAGGTTGTTGGCCGACTTTCCCACGTAAGACCGGAGAGGAAGCCAGACTCTTTATCAGAACCTGCTAACACCGAGTCGACCAGTAGGGCCTACCTGTTCTATCCCTTTAAGGAAGTGAAAACTATTTTACAGAGCCTGTCATGACTCCAAGTTGGCCTTAATCTGGTCTACAGATACAGAATGGATCATTGCAGTACAATTGACACTGTCATATATTCGTAAGCATAAGGGACATCTATCAACGTAAAACTAGCCATGAGATTAATGATATAAAATGAAGCATAGGCCCTGAGTCAAGTGAATTGTAAATGGCAATTGTCGAATTCCTGATGATGTCGATGTGCCAGATAGATTCATACCAACTGTGACCCTATAGCTTATATTACACTGACAATGTATTGATGAACAACATATAATATTATTGAAGATACTACTTGCCATTACTGTAATAATACATGTGAAGATATCTTTCATTATTTTTTTTATTTTTGCTCTCAATTTGCCACCTATAGAAAGCACATGCTATAAATTATTTCACCTACTGTAAATTATTCTGTTTATATTCCACAATGTTCAAGAATATACTTTTGTTTGGCTCTAAAGATCTAAATTACGAAGATAATAAACTTGTTTTTCAGTATGTACATAAATTTATCAATGATACAGAAAGGTTTTATGACCATGGTAATGGTAATAACGATGTCAACATTGTAACTAATAATTCAATTATTTCAACTTATATTCCGTTATCTGAAATATGTATTCCCATATTTATATCTATGTACTTTGTTAGCTATTATGTTGTTAACTGATGCTTTGGGGAGATCTCCTTAGTAGCCATTAGGCTGTTAGAAATCCTCGTTAAATAAATAAAGAATTAAATTAAATTAACCAACTCGTATGAAGCTGGAATTACTTATTCGTGAAAGGAAACCTGTTTTGTGCATGTTAAGCACAGCACAGTGGAAAAGACCCGGTGCCAAGTTACAAGAGTACACACATCACCTCCATTCTGAAAGTCAAGAATGAAACAGATCTGAACAGAAGTTCCAAACCAGCCCAGGATTCGATAAACTAAGAATGCTCGAGTAGTGTAAATGGCCAAACGTTTGGTCTCGGGGGTTCATCTGATCCATGAAGATTAATTGACTGATGGAAATCTGTTACGTACCCTTACATTTGCCTAAGATTGCTCAGATCGTGCCTCCTGCGATCTAGGAGTGCGGGGAAGCCTATAATGTCGGCTTAAACGCACTTCTCTCACATCTAGACACATCCTATATGTCGTCCATGTCAAAACGTGCATAGCCAGAGGTAACTATTTTACAGTTTGGCTGACATCAGTTTGGTGAACGCTGCAGACAAGTTTGACACTTAGCTGTATGTTTTCGGTTAATACACTGTACGTAAAAGCGGATTTTTAGCAGCAGCCGATTGAGGGTTGAAGTGGTGAATACTTTCGATCATAATTGCCGTGATATTATCATTTGCTATGTTCATTATTTCCAATGTATTTCCATTTCTAAAGAAATATTGTTCGTGGAATTTTATGTACAGTGTGAAAAGTGTAGAAGGGATACGAATGGTCAAATGGTATACGTTCATGTATGCGGATTCAATCGAAAGCGTCAACAAAACACACCTTCCCTTTAAAAGCAATCAGTCCTCATGGTATTCTACCTCTCGGCGAGATAAAACTTAGATTTTTTGGTTGCAGATTAGTTTTTAGCTGGGTATCATCCACGTTCTTGAATAACGTACTGCGGTTTTATCTTAGTTTAAAATGAACGTAAACCTAGCCCATTCTAGGGCTTGTCTGGTGCATATACAGTCGTATGAGTTACAAATCAAGATTAAGTTCTTTAAAGAATTATCGCTTAGTTTTGTGTTGGCTTTAAAAAAATAAATTTAAAGCAATTTAATTTGTTTAGAAAACCCGACGCGTTTTAACTTAAGGTTATCCGTTACTCCCCGTCAGATATTTAAAGAACAGATGCTTAAAAATACTTTTGGTATCCAGCAATATAAATAATATAAATGCTGCAATGAAGGTTGGCTTCTACTTAAGAATAAATTGTGTAAAGTACATATATATACAATTTCATGAAGGCGTATTATTTATAACATTTAATACATAGCTTAGGCACTTGGATCTATGGTAATGCATACCAAACCGTCTCACTTATTTATTCAATACGTTACGTTCTATTACCTGTAAAGGATGACAGCTGCAACAGCAACGACGCAAAAAACAAGCACGCCAAGAATACCGCCCACTATGGCACCGATCATTGATAGCCTTTGATCATTGCTCCGAAATGAAGCTGCGAAAAAGGACGAAAAAATAACAACAAAACGTTAATAACAACTAATAATTATAAGACAATAATAATAACATCAACAACTACAACAAGCTTTCAACTGCTGGACATCGAATACATCCCAGTGCTGTTTCAGTATTTGTGTTTCATAGATTTCGGTATCTCAAAATTCCATAGCGATTTTCTGCAATTGTAACGTAACGACATCCTGTCTAACACATTCGTAATGTCATAAGCCCCTGCACCACAGTTGTCATTACACAGGCGGGAGCAGTTGTCTCCCCATAATCCAATCTCACACGCGAGACAGACAAAAAACGGTTCACTTTCATGGGGCTACGGTCCTCCATTTTTCATAATAAAATCGCATTTTTTTTTCTTCAGCAAGCTATGTCTTTAATACCAGCTTAGAACAAACTATCAAACTCATAATGATAATTCATAATGTCTGTGACGGCATTACAGCGACCAGTCTCTTAATGTAACACAGTAATTCTTAAAATAAAAACTCTATCAGACAGATAGAGTGGCGAGCCCAGTTTTGATAGTAAGTACTCACAAGTATCACACTTTTTGCTTGTAGGCACGTAATCAGCTGAACACCGGGGATTTCCCTCAGTAACGGGACATTCGCCGTGTGTCTTGTTGCATGCAGTCCCGTTATAACAGTTACCACACGACTTTTGGCAGTCCTCACCCCAAGTGCCACCGTTACATTCTGAAATAAACTTGGATTGATCATTCACAATATACATATCTGTGCGTAGTTTATCACTTCTCTCCAAGTGAGCTTATTGTTTTCTTAAGTGTGATTTAAACTTGTGTGACAAGGGAAAAAATTTAACGTCTTGCGAAACTTGCAATCATCCTGAATTAAAACGAGAGAGACAGTTACTGTGACTTGTTCAAGAGATGTGGTGAGGATATGTCACTAAAATCTGAAGAGAAGATGTGCATTCATTTATTTATATTTTCACGAGATCCTCAAGAATACAAGAATACCAAAAACAACGTGCAATTGCACCTGTTATTGATTTACTTTGTACCACAAACCTGTATCGCATTTTTCTGTGAAGTATCCCGGCATGCATCTCGGTAGGCCTGGTCTTTCCGGACAGATCCCGGATGAGGTTTCACAAACTGTTGGTCCATCAGCACAAGATCCACACCTCCCCGAACAATTCAGTCCGTATGTACCTTTCTCACAAGCTAACGGTAGAAAGCGATGAATAAAAATGTCAATATTATAGATAATAAACTCCAGAGGGGACAACGGTGACATTTCAGTCCGTATGTACCTTTCTCACAAGCTAACGGTAGAAAGCGATGAATAAAAATGTCAATATTATAGATAATAAACTCCAGAGGGGACAACGGTGACATTTCAGTCCGTATGTACCTTTCTCACAAGCTAACGGTAGAAAGCGATGAATAAAAATGTCAATATTATAGATAATAAACTCCAGAGGGGACAACGGTGACATTTCAGTCCGTATGTACCTTTCTCACAAGCTAACGGTAGAAAGCGATGAATAAAAATGTCAATATTATAGATAATAAACTCCAGAGGGGACAACGGTGACATTTCAGTCCGTATGTACCTTTCTCACAAGCTAACGGTAGAAAGCGATGAATAAAAATGTCAATATTATAGATAATAAACTCGAAAGGGGACAACGCTGAATTGTGCTCTAAGTTAAAATTGAGCAAATCTGTATGCATTGTGTATACTGGCCATACATGTATCACGATACCGTTACAACCTTCACTCGGTTGTGAATTGACATTTTAATAAACTATGAGAATGACGTCAGAATGCTTCCGCTGCTGCCCTGAGTAAATGTCACCAAATGTCTGGTACGATGTCATGTCCATCCTTAAAAATCGCAGTATAATCCCAATTTGTCAAAAAAAACGAAAACAACGTACATGTAGGTTTGGTTTGTGAATTTTAATGAACAGCATTAGCATAATTCAGTGGTAGCAATAATTTTGTTAAATTGATCATTGGCAGAATGCTATATTTATCCGTTCCCTAAAAATCGCAATAATATTTTATACACACAAAAAAAATTGGCAACCATCACCGATCAAGCCGTCACGACATCCTGTGCGACACTTGCCATTTCTACTGTCACAAGCCTCTGCACTACCACATAGGCGGGAGCAGTAGCCTCCCCATAATCCATCCTCTCACGCGAAAAACGGTTCACTTTCATGGGGCTACGGTCCTCCATTTTTCAAAACAAAATCACAATTCTTTTTCTTCAGCAAGATGTTTATTTTAGACCAGCGTAGAACAAACTATCGAAGTCATAATAAGAATTATTAATGTGTGACGGCATTACAGCGACCAGTCTCTTAATGTAACACAGCAATTTTAAAAAAATAATAAAAATAAAAACTCTATCAGACTGATAGAGTGGCGAGCCCAGTTTTGATATCAAGTACTCACGAGTATCACACTTTTTGCTTGTTGGCACGTAACCAGCTGAACACCGGGGATTCCCCTCAGTAACGGGACATTCGCCGTGTGTCTTGTTGCATGCAGTCCCGTTATAACAGTTACCACACGACTTTTGGCAGTCCTCGCCCCAAGTGCCACCGTTACATTCTGAAATAAACTTGGGTTTCATCATTCACAATATACATATCTGTGCGTAGTTAATCACTTCTCTCCAAGTGAGCTTATTGTTTTCTTAAGTGTGATTTAAATTTGGGTGACAAGGGAAAAAATTTAACGTCTTGCGAAACTTGCAATCATCCTGAATTAAAATGAGAGAGGCAGTTACTGTGACTTGTTCAAGAGATGTGGTGAGGATATGTCACTAAAATCTGAAGAGAAGATATTTATTTATTTGTTTATTTGTTTATTTATTTATTTATTTATTTTTTTATTTATTTCTCAAGAATGCAAGAATACCTATGGTTATTCAGCCTTTGTGTCCACAAACTGGCCAAAAACAACGCGCAATTGCACCCATTTTTGGTTTAATGTGTACCACAAACCTGTATCGCATTTTTCTGTGAAGTATCCCGGCATGCATCTCGGTAGGCCTGGTCTTTCCGGACAGATCCCGGATGAGGTTTCACAGACTGTTGGTCCCTCAGCACAAGATCCACACCTTCCCGAACAATTCAGTCCGTATGTACCGTTCTCACAAGCTAACGGTAGAAAGCGATGAATAAAAATGTCAATATTATAGATAATAAACTCCAGAGGGGACAACGGTGAATTGTACTGCAAGTTAAAATTGAGCAAATCTATACACATTATGTATACTGGCCATACATGTATCACGATACCGTTACAAACTTCAGTCGGTTGTGAACTAACATTTTAATTAATTATGAGAATGACGTCATAGTGCTTTAGCTGCTACCCTGAGTAAATGCTACCAAATGTCTGGTACGATGTTATGTTCATCCTTAAAAATCGCAGTATAATCCCAAGTTGTCAAAAACGAAAACAACGTACATGTAGGTTTGGTTTGTGAATTTTAATGAACAGCATTAGCATAATTCACTATGCAATAATTTATAAAAATTGCTCATTGGTAGAATGCTATATATACCCGTTACTTAAAAATGGCAATAATCTTCTGTTAAAAAAAAGTTTGTTTAGTCTGCATTTCAGTATAACATGCAGATTGTATAATTCAGTGCTTTGAATTTCTATCAAATGATACTATTTGCACGAAACCAGTTTTCTTATCTATACCATTAACAAAAGTAGAAAAAAGTAAAAAAATATTAACAGAACCGACAATCTGTATGGTGAGACCGCTTCGGTGGCCTGATGGTTAGAGCGTCCGCCTCGAAGTCGGGCGGCCCCTGTGTTAAACTTGGGTCTGGTCATACCAAAGATTTCAAGAATGGTACTTGCTGCTGCCTTGCTTAGCATTGAGAGGTTAAAGCAAGGAAACATGACTGGTTGACCCGGTGTCAGTATAATGTGATTGAGTGGGGTGTCATGTTTTGCGTCTTTGACGCCTGGTGACAAGGACTAGCCGTGCCACAAGAAGACACAGTATACGTACACACACCTATTGACCTAATCTTCGCTGTCATGTGACTGAAAATTTTTTAAGTACGATGTCAAACTCAAAGTAAACAGACATTCATACGTACATTCACAGTTGTTGAATTCACATTTTAATGAAGCATGACAATGGTGTGTGTGTGTTTCTGTCAGCCTCTTCCCTGAATGAATGCTATCAAATGTCTCCTAAGATATGTTAGAAATTGCAATATGTTCCCTTATCAGAAACAAAAAGAAGTAGATTTGGAATTTTAAGGAACAGCATTTGCATAATTCAGTGCTAACAATACATTTCTAAAAATGACCGTTAGTATAGAATGCCATATTATTCCGTACCTTAAAAATCACAACAATCTCTTATATACGAAAGACGTAAGTTTATAGTCATGGCATTTCAGTACAACAGCATTTGTATAATTCAGTACTTTGAAATCATATCAAATGATCATAATACCCAAAGCCAATTTCCTTACCTATACCATTAACAAAAGTAGAAGTAAGTAAAAATATAAAGAGGGCTTTCAGTCTCTTGAAAATGTTTCTCACTGTGGAATATAATATCCTGGGATAAAACACTGTGCATTTACTATATTCATCATTCACGTACCTATCAGGCAATGTTCCCCCATACGACCTGCGACACATTCTGTGGAGGAAATGGATTTGTAATTCTCTTTGTATTATAATAAACTGGAAAGTGACTTTGTGCTGAGGATTGTTGCATTGCCGGCATGACAAAGTCTGGGTATTTTTTACAGTGTCAATTATTACACTAAAGACGTTTCACAAACTTTGAGTTTGTACTGGTTATTGCTGGAATACTCAGTATGAAAAAACCGGCCCCGAGAGCACAGTTGGTAGAGCGCCCTTTTCGAGAACGGTAGATCCAGGGTCAACCCTCGGTCAAGCCACATCTAAGACTTTAAAAGAAAAAGCTGTAACTTCCTCGACTGGCGTTCAGCATAAAGGGGATAGTGCAACGACTGGTTGACCCGTATCAGTATAATGGATCGGGCAGCGCGCTTACTTGCCTTCGGTAAGCCCCATCACTCACTCGCTCATTCATTATGAAAAATTAGTCTTTCTGTCATGAAGTTGATCAATACTGTCTTTCTTTTATCGGTTATATCTGCTACCAGGCCCACTTTCACAAAACATCGTGTCAAATTTCCTTAGTTTTTCTCGTAAATGACATCGCCTACGGCACGATAACCGAGACAACGTCTTTTACAAACACAGGTACGAGAAATATGAATATGCCTGTTCCCCGGCATCAACCTATTTATATGTATGTTTTATGCAATTTACCTGCACAACGTGTTCCTGTGACGTCACATTTGGAACAGGCTGTCGTCGTCACACATCGTCGGCCACACATGTTACCATACCATCCAACGGAACACACTGCCAGGAGTATAATAAGCCTTAAATTATACTCCCATAGTTCCCACAACGTAGAACAAAGCATGTTACAATTACGTTTACTTAGTATACTCAGATTAACATTTAATCGAGAATTATCGATATCAGTAAATGAATTATCAAAATCAATAAATGAAATACCACTATTATCGATATCGAAAATTCCGATTTTTTTGCCCTCTGATAATTACTGATCTGGCCTTCCTGACATCTCGTAATATTTTTCACCGGCCGCTTTAGAGGAACCGAGTAAAATGTATGAAATTTGCCAAAACTTTTTACAGGTATTATACTAGTACCTGGATGACTAGCGCTACCGTGTTTCCATTAAATCACGGACCTAGGTGAGACTGCCTTGATTCTACTGCCCTACTCGATGGCTGACCTTGCTACGTCTGGTAAATACGCACATTTTTCTCAGACTCTCTTTTGTAACAACGTAAAGGGAGTAGTCATTTCCATTGAAACCAACAGGAAACACTAATTATCGATATCCCTAATGATTTATTGATATCGATATATTGCTGCTATTTATCGATATTGCTAATTCATTTATAGATACAGATAAACCATTTATTGACATCGATAAATTATCGATATGGATAAATATTTATTGATATCGATAATTTATTTATCGATATAGGTAATTTTCGATTAATGTTAATTTGGTACACCTTACATTTGGAAGAAAAGTAAAAAAAAATGAATAACAGAAGACAACAGAGAAATACATGCATTACATGATGTGTGAAATCGGTCCCTGTCAATTTTTCTCTATGTGTCCATCTTTGATCCATCGATTGATGCAAAGATTATAAGAATCTCTCTGGGAGACATGAATTTGGTACGTCTTATATGTTACACTTTATATGTTAGAAACATTCGAGAAATCTTTACTGAGCCAAACATTTACCATAAACGAGAACTTCACACAGTGTTAGAACAACACCTGATGGTGTTGTTATCCTGATCCTGTCTCCTGACACCGGACCTCCCGTACACTGTCTGGTAATGATGGCCCCTGGGTTTTGGTTCCAGGGTGTGTTGTCATGATAGCAGGTTTCGTAATTCTGTGAGGCGTTTCCCACGGACAGGATAAAGTTGTTCAGTCGGTCTGTTTAGAGTTAATGTTTAATATATCCATTTTCATGTGGTAAAACAAGCGCATTGGTTTTTACCTTATTATTCTGCATAGGTTTAGGTAACTGTTCTGTAGTGTTTTCCAAGAACAGTAAGATTTATGCGTCGAAGGAGAATACCAATCCCCACATGACGACGTCGTTGATTAAAAGTTGCGGTCATTTGTTAAAAACTTGACTGCACCTCTGAAGAAAAGTCGTTGAAGTTCTAGTCTAAGGACGAAGTAGATTCAAATAACACAGACATCAATTGCTGTGGTATGGTTCCATTTTACGACCGTTTCAGTGGTCTAATGGCTAGAGCTTTCGCCTCGAAGTCGGGAGACCCCGGGATCAAACCCTGGTGGTCATACCGAAGACTTTAAAAATGGTACTTGCTGCCACCTTGCTTGTCCCTCAAAACTAAGTGGTTAAAGCACGCGCCCGGTATGATGCATCAGTGGCGGCAACTCTTAGGTGGCATAGACTCGCCCTGCCACAAGAACACACACTGCATGTAGACACACCTAATGACTATTGGTTGTCATATGGCTAAAAAGCGTGCGACGTTAAACCCCAAACATGCATACATACAATGTCACGTTCACATAACGTTAACAATTACGTGCACGAAATGCTGTGTGCATTTTGTGAAATGGGCCCTGTGTTATAATTGATCTCGAGTGGATGACCAAGAACACTTGGCCTGTCGAACAAATGCAACATCAGAGAGCGTATGTAAGATTACAGCCACATGTACTGAGTCGCTTGATATGAACGATTCAAACACTCATCTCCCAAGTGAATTCCCGTAATAACTGCTTAGGAAAATTGCCTGTAACTCTTCAGCATGCATGATTCGCAAATTTAAGCCTATTACTTTTAGGTAAAGCAAATATTCACGAAGTGATAATTTTTAAAAATTCAAAAGTTTGCCTTCTTGTGAAAGCGAATCTTTACAAATATTTCATTATTATTTATACAGTAGATCACATTTGTCAAATGTTAAAGCCTTCTAACATGGAAATAGTTTACAATGTAGTATATATTTATCTGATAAACAAGAAGATATAACTTTCCAATCGAACTAGCCAGAAGATTCATATAAATTACGATACTGCGGTAAGAGGGATTGATTACTACGGCTGCTCTGTTCATTCATACAAGTAAGAAGTAGATTAGACAGACGAATAAATATCTACATATGTGGAGGAAAAATCAAACCCCAAGTCTAACCAGCGAGAAATGGAATTCCTACCGCAAAACATTTACTATCACTAAAGGAAACCATAACTGACATGATTGCGGTAAGCGGAAGCGATTCCTAATTTGAAACTCTAACAAATGGCCAAGACATATTTACTTCGATATCCGTCTCTATTGTATATCGTAAAATTGTTGATCCAGTACGTCTCATCCAGTGTAACCAACCAAAATTGGGTGCCTGATATTTCATCTGTGTGTGAACACGGTGTATCGTATAGGTTGTACCCTACTCGGCCATCCACAGCCAGATCAGATGTATACTTTCCTTTGTAGTCCGACGACTGATTTGTTGGTCTTCCTAGAGCCACATTCTCTGAAAAACAACAATCTCATTAACAGAATATTGGTATTGTGGGAATTGTGCAGCTGTCAAATATGACAAGTAACCCTCTCCCCCTCCCCGCAAAGCACATAGTATAGCTTTTCTTCATTGTTTCAATTCTTTATGACCCGATATGTTATTAATGCCAAAGATGTTAAAAGTTCTCAGCTTTTAACGCTGTGGTTCAGTAAAGCTCAGTTTCTATATACTCACGCCTCTGACACGAGGGCCCGTCCCAGCCGACAGCACAGTCCTCACCACACCCTGCTTCAGGTTGACATGTCACATTTAGGGCACAGTGACAGTCATAGCTACAGCCTGGTCCGTACTTGTTCATTAGACACTGGCCTGAAACTGAAACAGAAGGTACGTTATCCTGAAAGTTTGTCTGAGGGTGACAGGTGACACGAAGGGCTACAGTGACAGACTTAGGTACACTCCGTCCCATGCATGCTACTAAAACACTGACCTGAAGCAGGATTAATTAATTATCCTGTCTGATCTTGGGTGTAACGGGGCCAGCTTCCTAGTGCTCATTCTAGCAGTAGCTCGTGGGAAATTTGCCTTTAGCTCAGTTGGTCGAGCGCTGAACATCGGCTGTGGAGATCCGAGTTCAAATGAATCCTAAAGTGACCCACGGAGTAAAATCCTGTAACCATTACAGGATTTCCCTGTCTTTTCCCTCTCACAAGACACACCCACACTCCAATGGCCCAGTGCTCCATGCGTTTTGGAACCTGTTTGGTCACGGTACCAGTGTAATGGTTGAAGAACTCTGGATCACAGCGGAATTTTTGAACTCGGATCTCTGAGTCAAGGGGATATTCCCCCTGGCACTGTTGGTTTGAGCATTGGCACAGTGCTCCCGTTACAGAGTCACATTGTCCTGGACACTTACTTAGTGTCACAGGTCACACTAAGGGCCATGTTGATTAAGGGATACATGAAACGCTCGGGTATTATTTCTTAATACGGAGTTTTTCCTGTGGCCTGACATATAGACGTATCAAAAAGCTTCGAGTGAGTGAGTGAGTGCTTGGGGTTTAACGTCGTACTCAACAATTTTTCAGTCATATGACGACGAAGGAACCTTTAGGGTACATGTACGTGTAATGTGCCTCCTTGTAGCAGGACGGATTTCCACCGCTCTTTTATTTAGTGCTGCTTCACTGAGACGACTTACCGAAGGCAAGTAAGCCGCCCCGCCCGAGCCATTATACTGATACGGGTCAACCAGTCGTTGCACTATCCCCATCATGCTGAACGCCAAGCGAGGAAGTTACAACTTCCTCTTTTAAAGTCTTAGGTGTGACTCGATCAAGGATTGATCCTGGATCTACCCGTCCCGAAGCGGACGCTCTACCAACTGTGCTATCCGGGCCGGTCAAAAAGCTTCGAAGCTGTCTTCTTGGAGCGTAAAAATGGCTTAACAATCTTCCTAAGGCCCCAGCAGCCTGTCCGGAAAGTAAATAGCCTCCTGTGGTGACGTCAATGGTGATAGCCGTCTAACAACTTTGTTGGGGTAAAGCCCGAAAAGGGGCCGCTAAGGTGGTCCCGCTAAGCTGATCTCGCGTTCCCTGTATGTTCATCCATGACGTCATTTCCGAATATTTCCGACGATTAAAGAATATATGCATAATATAATAATGTATGTTGCTTTCTGAGAATCATATAGGCAACTGGGAAATAAAATTGTTTATGTATGTGTAGGCTCGATAACGCCATGAGGTCAAGGACATTGTATAGCCAAACGATGACACGAACCGATGAAACGATTCGTATCTTCATTTCTTCCTCACATTGCTTCATATCACTCTGAAATCGTTTCGTTACCATAGTGCTACCGCTTCGTGCCTTTGTGCCATCACATCGTCGTCGTGCCATCATAATGTCGACCTTTATAGAATATAACCTAGCCTATAAAGGCCGTGTCGGACGATGGTATTATATATCCATGACATAATGTATACAGGCCGCGTCGTGTGATGACATAATATATACAGGCTTCGTCGTCTGATGACATAACCTATACAGGCTGCGTCGTCTGATGACATAATCTATACAGGTCGCGTCATCTGATTACATAATCCATACAGGTCACGTAGTCTGATGACATAATCTATACAGGCCTCGTCGTCTGATGACATAATCTATACAGTCACACCTAAGACTTTAAAAGAGGAAGGAACGTCCTCGTTTGACGTTCAGCATGTAGGGGATAGTGCAACGACTGGTTGACTCGTATCAGTACAATGGCTCGGGCGGGGCGGTTTCCTTGCCTTCGGTAAGGCGTCTCAGTGAAGCAGCACGTCCTGCAACAAGGAGGCACATTACATGCACCCTAAGGATTTCTTCGTCGTCATATGACTGAAAAATTGTTAAATACGACGTTAAACTCCAAGCACTCACTCACTCTCCCCTGTCTGAAGTCAAAATTCGTCTACCTGTCTGAAATATCGACAGGGGGCCTGCGTGGCCGAGCTGGTTAGCACGACGGCATGGCGCAATGACTCAGGAGCCTCTCACTAATGCGGCCACTGTGAGTTCAAGTCCAGCTCATGCTGTTTTTCTCCGCGGTCGTACATGGGGAGGTGTTCCAGCAATCTGCGGGTGGTCGTGAGTTTCTCCCGGGCTCTGTCCGGTTTCCCGTCGTATAAGTGAAATATTCTTGAGTACGGCGTAAAACACCAGTCAAGTAAATAAAAAATGCTGGCCGTCGTCGTATAAGTGATATATTCTTGAGTATATGGCGCGAACACCAATCAAATAAATATACTGACGTCCAAAAGAAACTTTACAAATGCGACTTTAACTTGTTTCATTTGGACACACATGTGTCTGTGTGTGACTGTTCATGAAAATGTTTCTCCTATCATGGAGTCTCATCTAGTTCACACCGTCATAAAACATCACTCTCTTGAATACACATCTCTTGCATATGCAACATGTGATTGCTTTTGTTCGGTCGTTTCTCAAAACCTTGGTAAAGTTTCTTTTGGACGTCAGTATATAAAAAATATATGGAAGAGTTTTCAACGCATGGTGAGGAGAGAATGTGAGCAGACGTCGTTTGTTTTCTACTCGGTTATGTTTGGGCTGAATGTTTATATCCCTAAGCTCTGTGTCATTTTCAATATGGGGCCTCCGTGGCTCAGTTGGTTAGCGCGCTGGCGCAGCTTGATGAACCCAGCAGTCTCTCACCAATGAGGTCGCTGTGAGTTCGAGTTCCCGGCCGTACGAGGGAAGGTCGCACGAGGCTGTGAGTTCGAGTTCCCGGGCGTACGAGGGAAGGTCTACCAGCAACCTGCGGATTGTCGTGGGTCTCTGCCCGGTTTTCACCCACCATAATTCTGGCCGCCGTCGTATAAGTGGAATATTCTTGAGTACGGCGTAAAATACTAATCTAATCAAATCAAATCATTTTCACTATGAAAATATACATTCGACTTACTCATGTCTCAGCTATAGTCTACTAAAAGCCTTTCAAAGTACTGTTAACTTCGACCATATGTATATAACTGTATATAATCACTGATTAGGCTGAATATAAGTTTCGTGAAAGGAAGAAAATTTTGCCTGAGCAATGTTTGCTTTGTGACGGAAATGCTTGCATTATTCTATCGAAGGGATATTACATTATCATCAAAATGGGTAATTATTAGGCTTGTAGACAGAACCGGATCTTATTTATACATCAGAATTTATCGTTTGATCGATACGACTTGTCTTACATTTTGTCACATTCAGGGCCAGTCGTCGTGTGATGCTGATCAATGCTGAGACTTTTCAACTCTTTACTAAACATTTCGGTACATATACATATACTGCATGGGATTGTTTGAAATAAAATGATGTGTATATGTACAGCTATCTCACACGGTCTGTCCACAAAGATTTTATCTTTATATTTTGAAAGTAAGGTTCCGCAATGACATTAATTCAACCAAGTATTCAACTCACAGACAAACTGGACCACTTCATTATGTGTAAGAACGTCAATACATACATAAGTAAACCACATTCCATAAAAACTTAATTCGACGATTGTATATTACCTTTCTTCAGAAATCACTGATCAAACTATGTTGCTTTTCTGTTTGAAAGTAGCCCTTGTCCACAGCTATAGTGGATATTGGTGTCTATTAATGTTCTCTTCTACAGCTTTTCCTCTTGATGTGATGTTTGGTCTTTATAATTTAAGTTAACATCCAAACGATTGTTCGCATTTACGATGATATGTTTTGTTTTTTCTAATTACGATGCAGCCGAAAAACAAGTTGTAATATTACAGTATAAATCCGCTCTCAAATAAAGAATGACATAAACAGCGTCAGTGTATTACACTAGTGAGGCTTCTCAGAACGCAAATTCTCAACATGGCCACTTTCAGAACAAAAAGCCAATAGTTCAAGCGAACTCACATATATACAGTAAATGTCTAGCTAGGATTTAACCGAGCTTTTGCACTTCGTATTCGAAGGTTAAAAAAATTACAAATCAGGAAGTATTATCCCGTTGTAAGTATATACATCCACAAATCGTGACAGCCAGGAATTATTCACATAAATATCTCTTTATATTATTAATATGTGTCATATCATATTTACCGAAGACATTTTCATGAAGAAGACCTGGGAGTGAGTGAATGAGTACTTGGGCTTTAACGTCGTACTCAACAATTTTTCAGTCATATGACGACGAAGGAATCATTAGTCTGCATGTAATGTGCCTCCTTTGTTGCAGGAGGACGAATTTCCAACTGTCTTTTATCTAGAGCTCTTCACTGAGACGACTTGCCGAAGGCAAGTAAGCCGTCCCGCCGAGCCATTAGACTGATACGGGTCAACCAGTCATTGCACTGTCCCCTTCATGCTGAACGTCAATTCAGAGATACAACTTCCTTTTTTAAAGTCTTAGGTGTGGATCTACAGCTCCCGAAGCGGACGCTCTGCCAACTAAGCTATCAGAGCCGGTAGAAGACCTAGAAGAATCTTAAATGTTTTGGTTACTATGAAGGCGACCCTGCACATACATTTCAGAGAAGTGTTCTGACACATGAAATAACACATAGGCGTAGAACAGAAACAATACTGTTACGTTTAGCTGATAATGGTGCTATAACAATAAATACTGTAAATTGTTAACACACGATCAAAATTTATCCGCACACCTCTAAACAACAAAAGAAAGCTTAATCGTCGATTCAGGTACATGTGTATGTCCATCATCGTCGATTCAGGGTATATGTGTATGTTCATCATCGTCGATTCAGGGTATATGTGTATGTCCATCATCGTCGATTCAGGGTATATGTGTATGTCCATCATCGTCGATTCAGGGTATATGTGTATGTCCATCATCGTCGATTCAGGGTATATGTGTATGTCCATCATCGTCGATTCAGGGTATATGTGTATGTCCATCATCGTCGATTCAGGGTATATGTGTATGTCCATCATCGTCGATTCAGGGTATATGTGTATGTCCATCATCGTCGATTCAGGGTATATGTGTATGTCCATCATCGTCGATTCAGGGTATATGTGTATGTCCATCATCGTCGATTCAGGGTATATGTGTATGTCCATCATCGTCGATTCAGGGTATATGTGTATGTTCATCATCGTCGATTCAGGGTACATTTGTATGTCTAAGCATTCCGACTAGCTAGTTTACATGACGAGACGAAAGTTACATACCTGATGAAATATCGCTGATGAGCACAATCGCAATGGTAGTGAAGAATACCATGGATACTAGAGGATAGTTACTTTTCATCATCTCAAAGTGAAAACTTCACAAATCCAATACCTACCAAACCAAACAACTGAGGGACACTAAAATGTAACATACAATGTTCTCTCACGGAGAGAGTTATGTTGTCAGAAAATGACCTTGTCTTTACCTGCCTATTCAATGCATCTTTTTACCCGTGCATACCTACACAGTATGTCAATACCATATAGCTAATAACAGAAGCAGAAGCCTGTGTCACTACTTCCTTAACTGAAAGTATTGAAAGTTATTTCAAATATACAAAAGCGTTACAACATTCGTGGAAAATTTACTCTTGTGTAATGCATACTTACGTGTGTATCTTAGACGTATACGCTCAAAAAATTAATGTGCTAATTTTCACAGAAAGTCTGTTGTCTGAGTGTTAGAATGTTAGAATGTATTCTTGTTGCAGCAGATTGTTATGTTAAATATAACACATATATTCTATTAATTCTACATGAGGATTCTATTAGCAGCCTGCAGATGGTCGTGTGTTTCCCACCATAATGCTGGTCGCCGTCGTATAAGTGAAATATTCTTGAGTTCGAAGTAAAACACCAATCAAGTAAATACATAAGTAAATACATAAATAAATAAATAAACTAATTAATTAATTAATAAATAAACAAATATAACAATCACCCCAAAAAAAACGTAATAGTAAGGTAAAGTTTGGTAGGATAAAGCTGATGTATCAGTTAATATGCTGCTTTTATGAAAATTGAATACTCACAAAGGTATGAACCAGTTTGTGAACACTGTCATATGCCTTGGTATTGTGTTTACTGGCCTAGTCCATATACTGTTTACTGTCGGCCTGGCCTAGTCCATGTATGGGTATGTTTCTGTGAATGGGCCAGCTCGGTTTTTGGTACTGAGGCTGTCTAAAAATAGCACTGGCAATCACAATGGGTAGTATCTTGTATAGATTTTGAGTATGGGGACTTGAGAACTGACCAGCTTGTGCATAGGACGTGTCTGCATTTTGACAGCCATCCTGTGGTTGATCTACACACAGAGACTGCGTGTTTTGGTGCGTCTTTAGATTCAGTGGACCATCACTGTGTAAATAAATGTATGTATTGTTTATGTACAAGTTTAAAATCGCTGAGTTTGTCAATTCTGTTATAGCTAAACCGCAACAGAATAATGAATGCAAATGCAAAAAGAGAAAGAGGAGAGAGAAATGCAAATGCAAACAGAGAAAGAGAAGCGAGAAATGCAAAAAGAGAAAGAGGATAGAGGAATACAAAAAGAGAGAGATGAAAGAGAAATGCAAGTGAGGGAGTGGGAGAGAAAACGTGAGTTTCAATTAATAGGATTGGAGTTTGAGAGAGATGAGAGATTAGGTCGTTCCAGTAAACAAGAGTCAGCATTTGATGTTACTAAGCATATCCGGTTAGTGCCCGCTTTTCAAGAGAAAGAGGCTGATAAATATTTTCTCCATTTTGAGAGAATAGCAGAAAATTAGAAAAGGCCTAAGAAAAGTTGGGTTATGTTTTTACAGAGCGTATTAGTTGGTAAGGCGAGGGCGATTTATACTCAGTTATCTGCAGAGCAGGCTGCTAATTTTGATTGTGTTAAACAGTTTATACTGAAAGCTTATGAGTTAGTGCCTGAAGCTTATCGTCAGAAGTTTCGTAACTATGAGAAATCTAAAGATCAGACTTCTGTGGAGTTTTCTATAAAAAAAACTTTTTTGATCGGTGGTGTACGTCACAGAAAGTCGGTAATTATGACAAGTTAAGACAGCTCATATTAATTGAAGACTTCAAGCGATGTGTTGTTAGTGAGATAAGAACATTCATCGATGAACAGAAGGCTGATACAATTGACAGGGCGGCAACTTTGGCCGACGATTATTCATTTACTTATAAGGTTAGATTCAATAGCAAGCCAACTCAGTCATTTAAAACTATAAGGGGAATCACTCCCAATCAACAAGTGGGTATTGTGCCTCGTTTACTGCAAAAAACAACAGAAAAGAAGCTTCAAATTATCCTAAGTCAAATGTAAATAGAGGAAGTAGTTCCAATTTGAGTGCTTAATTGCGTTCATTTTCTGACAAGCAGACTGGTAGTGTAGTATGTAACTACTGTAAGAAACAAGATCATGTTATATCAGAATGTTGGAAGTTAAAGAGAAAACAGGAAGGTCAAAAGCCTACTGGATTGTGTGTCACTCCAATGAAGCCTACACTTAGTAATGCAGAACATGATGCTGAAGACAGCAGTTTGTTTGGTAAGTCTCCTATTTCATCTAGTTCTAAGATTGAAGATAGTTATCAGGGTTCTGTTATGGAGATTTTTGAACCATTTATTCATCATGGTTTTGTATCACTGTCACATGATTTGAGTAATGCCACACCTGTTAAGATATAAGGAGATACTGGTGTTTCACAGTCTCTGTTGTTGACCGACACTTTGTAATTTTCTGATAAAACATACTCTGGTAGTAATGTTTGTTATTATGTTAAGTCTGGCGTTCTTATGGGAAGGTTCTGCTACACGTTTTCCTGAGGCTATACCTTTGCAGAATATTACTACTAAGACCTTGGGTAAGTTTTTTTACTTTGTTTGGTTTACCCAGATCAGTGCAGTCGGACCTAGGTTCTAATTTCATGTCCAGTATATTTCAACAGGTAATGCATGAATTGGGCATCGCGCAATTTAAGTCTTCAGCGTATCTCCCCGAATCTCAAGGTGCACTGGAGAGGCTCCACCAAAATATGATTCGGACATATTGTTTTGATACTGAGAAAGAGTGGGACGTAGGGGTTCCATATCTTGCCACTATGTTTGCCATTAAAGAATCAGTACAAGAATCCTTAGGATTCAGTCCTTTTGAGTTAGTGTTTGGTCACACAGTACGTGGACCATTGCAATTAATTAGAGAGAAGTTCTTGTCAGGTACTAATGAAAATTTGAATCTGTTAAAATATGTATCTGACTTCCGTACTAAGTTACCTGCAGCGTGTCAATTAGCTCAGAACAACTTGAAAATGTCTCAGAAGTCTATGAAAGACAGATATGATAGATATTTTGTAGAGCGTAGTTTAAGACAGGGCATAAGGTGTTAGCTTTACTCCCTGTTACTGGGAAGCCATAAGAAGCTAGATATTATGGACCTTACGTTAATGATAAGAAATTAAGTGATCTTAATTATGTTTTTAGTACACCTGATCGACGGCAAGCAAAACAAGTTTGCCACATGAATATGTTAAAACCAATTATTGAGAGAAATTGCACGGATAGTAACAACGTATATCCAGTAAATGTAGTTAGTACTGGCCCTGATCCAGACTTACAGACGTCTCGCGAAAATTCAGTGAGCCTTGCCAAGACGGACCTGAATGGTGACATCAGTAAACGTAAGCTTCAGAACTCGGACATTCTCAACGATTTGGACAGTAAACTGAGTCATCTTCAACCAGGACAACGTCAACAGATGTGTGATCTCATCCAGGAATGTAAACATTTCCTTTCAACTGATTTGATTCACCATCATGTGGATGTTGGAAAGTCTAAGTCTATTAAACACCCGTATAGACTTAATCCTGTGAAAGGCAAGTATCTCCAACAAGAAATCCAGTACCTACTGGAAAACGACTTTATTGAACTGTGTCAAAGCAAATGGAGTTCACCCTGCATCCTGGTACCGAAACAGGATGGCAGTTACCAGATGTGCACAGATTACCCGAAGGTAAACAGTCTTACTAAATCTGACAATTATCACATATCTCGTATTGACGATTGTTTGGACTCTATTGGGAAATTGTCTCAAAATTCGACTTGCTCAAAGGCTTTTGGCCAGTTCCCCTGACAGATCGTGCTCGAGAAGTCTCGACTTTCGTGACTCCAGATGGACACTATTTCTAAAAAGTCATGCCCTTCGGTATGAAAAATTCGTCAGCGACTTTCCAATGCCTGGTGAATATTGTCACTGCAGGATTTCCAGGATGTCGGGCTTTTATTAATGATGTCATTCTTTATAGTGACAACTGGAGCAACCATGTGGAGATAATGTGAGAGTTTTTTTATGAGACTCAGAAATCTAAGTAGTTCTACGTAGTTCTCCGGTGCTTTCGGCTCCAGATTTTGATAAGCCTTTTAAGCTAACAATTGATGTAAGCGATGTTGCTGCAGAAACTGTCTTACTACAAGAAGGCCAGGGATTCATCATCCAAGTTGTTATTTTTCTCGTAAATTTGACAAATTTAAGAGTGTATTCTACTTTTGAGAAAGAACGCTTATCTCTTGTTTTGGCATTGAAGCATTTTGTAGTCTATTTGACGGCTTCTGTAGATTTCATTATTGTCTTCAGTGACCAGAACCCTCTTGTGTTTTTTTACTTAAGATGAAAGGTAAAAACCAGAGGTTGTTGAGATGGAGTTTCAACAGCAACATATTATTTTCGTGTACAGTACATAATATATATGACTTATATTCTAATACGGGTTATATAAGGTGATCGTTTCAGCCTTATATCCTTGTAATAACACATACATTTATCTACAAAGACTGGATCGACCATATTACATTTTGTCATCGAGAATATTTAAGACCGTGAGACGACAATGCATACTTGACGAAGGTTAAGATTTAAAAAGTCAAATTATCTAGCGTGGATCTAAATATGCACTGAACTTCCATTGTATAATGGCTAGGGCAAGGTCAAGCTAACGGTCTAATCTTATAAATATTAGAAGATTTAAAACACCACGGAGTTGTATCTGGTTCATTACTTTATAAATCAGCATTTGGAGTTTAGAATCGCAAGAGAAATTACTGAATAGTTTCCCAAATGTATACGTTAAAGGTTTATATGGTACCTAACTCAAGAACATAAACGTTGGGTAAGCCAAGAATTGGTGAATGTAATGAAGAGTATTCTAACCTTTTATGTGTCAAACATATTTTGAAGCTTTAAGTCTCCTGGGCTGCAATAGCTCACGAACATGCGTAGATCTCTCTGCCTGAAGAAATACACCGGATTCAAACTGTAGCCCATTTTGCTGTTCCCAGAATAAATCGTGACATTCTTTGTGTATGCGTCCTCGTAAGGAGACGACCTAAACATTGAAGTGTATCCGCACTGCCTGGTGTATATCTGCGTACAGCAGAGGACGGTGTGGATCTGCGCACGTTGAGGACGATGTTCTCAGATTTCATCCTATTGTGCAATGTGGGGTACATATTCCTTCCGATCTTCACCCAGATACTGTCTTTCTACAGAGATTTCATCCTATTGTGCAATGAGGGGTACATATTCCTTCCGATCTTCAGCCAGATACTGTCTTTCTACAGAGATTTCATCCTATTGTGCAATGTGGGGTACATATTCCTACGATCTTCACCCAGATACTGTCTTTCTACAGAGATTTCATCCTATTGTGCAATGCGGGGTACATATTCCTTCCGATCTTCACCCAGATACTGTCTTTGTACAGAGATTTCATCCTATTGTGCAATGCGGGGTACATATTCCTTCCAATCTTCACCCAGATACTGTCTTTCTACAGAGATTTCATCCTATTGTGCAATGAGGGGTACATATTCCTTCCAATCTTCAGCCAGATACTGTCTTTCTACAGAGATTTTATTCTTTTGTGCCATGAGGGGTACATGTTCTTACCGATGTTCACCCAGATACTGTCTTTCTACAGAGATTTCATCCTATTGTGCAATGCGGGGTACATATTCCTTCCAATCTTCACCCAGATACTGTCTTTGTACAGAGATTTCATCCTATTGTGCAATGAGGGGTACATATTCCTTCCAATCTTCACCCAGATACTGTCTTTCTACAGAGATTTCATCCTATTGTGCAATGCGGGGTACATATTCCTTCCAATCTTCATTCAGATACTGTCTTTGTACAGAGATTTCATCCTGTTGTGCAATGCGGGGTACATATTCCTACCGATCTTCACCCAGATACTGTCTTTCTACAGAGATTTCATCCTACTGTGCAATGAGGTGTACATGTTCTTACCGATGTTCACCCAGATACTGTCTTTCTACAGAGATTTCATCCTATTGTGCAATGAGGGGTACATATTCCTACGATCTTCACCCAGATACTGTCTTTCTACAGAGATTTCATCCTGTTGTGCAATGCGGGGTACATATTCCTTCCAATCTTCACCCAGATACTGTCTTTGTACAGAGATTTCATCCTGTTGTGCAATGCGGAGTACATATTCCTACGATCTTCACCCAGATACTGTCTTTGTACAGAGATTTCATCCTATTGTGCAATGAGGGGTACATATTCCTACGATCTTCAACCAGATACTGTCTTCCTACAAAGATTTCATCCTGTTGTGCAATGAGGGTTCATATTCCTACCGATCTTCACCCAGATACTGTCTTTGTACAGAGATTTCATCCTGTTGTGCAATGAGGGGTACATATTCCTACGATCTTCAACCAGATACTGTCTTCCTACAAAGATTTCATCCTATTGTGCAATGAGGGTTCATATTCCTACCGATCTTCACCCAGATACTGTCTTTGTACAGAGATTTCATCCTGTTGTGCAATGAGGGGTACATATTCCTACGATCTTCAACCAGATACTGTCTTTCTACAGAGATTTCATCCTATTGTGCAATGAGGGTTCATATTCCTACCGATCTTCACCCAGATACTGTCTTTGTACAGAGATTTCATCCTGTTGTGCAATGAGGGTTCATATTCCTACCGATCTTCAGCCAGATACTGTCTTTCTACAGAGATTTCATCCTATTGTGCAATGAGGGGTACATATTCCTTCCGATTTTCACCCAGATACTGTCTTTCTACAGAGATTTCATCCTATTGTGCAATGCGGGGTACATATTCCTTCCGATCTTCACCCAGATACTGTCTTTCTACAGAGATTTCATCCTGTTGTACAATGCGGGGTACATATTCCTACCGATCTTCACCCAGATACTGTCTTTCTACAGAGATTTCATCCTGTTGTGCAATGCGGGGTACATATTCCTTCCAATCTTCACCCAGATACTGTCTTTCTACAGAGATTTCATCCTATTGTGCAATGCGGAGTACATATTCCTACGATCTTCACCCAGATACTGTCTTTGTACAGAGATTTCATCCTATTGTGCAATGAGGGGTACATATTCCTACGATCTTCAACCAGATACTGTCTTCCTACAAAGATTTCATCCTGTTGTGCAATGAGGGTTCATATTCCTACCGATCTTCACCCAGATACTGTCTTTGTACAGAGATTTCATCCTGTTGTGCAATGAGGGGTACATATTCCTACGATCTTCAACCAGATACTGTCTTCCTACAAAGATTTCATCCTGTTGTGCAATGAGGGTTCATATTCCTACCGATCTTCACCCAGATACTGTCTTTGTACAGAGATTTCATCCTGTTGTGCAATGAGGGGTACATATTCCTACGATCTTCAACCAGATACTGTCTTCCTACAAAGATTTCATCCTATTGTGCAATGAGGGTTCATATTCCTACCGATCTTCACCCAGATACTGTCTTTGTACAGAGATTTCATCCTTTTGTGCAATGAGGGGTTCATATTCCTACGATCTTCACCCAGATACTGTCTTCCTATTGTGCAATGAGGGGTACATATTCCTACGATCTTCACCCAGATACTGTCTTTCTACAGAGATTTCATCCTTTTGTGCAATGAGGGGTACATATTCCTTCCGATCTTCACCCAGATACTGTCTTTCTACAGAGATTTCATCCTTTTGTGCAATGAGGGGTACATATTCCTTCCGATCTTCACCCAGATACTGTCTTCCTACAGAGATTTCATCCTGTTGTGCAATGAGGGGTACATATTCCTTCCGATTTTCACCCAGATATTCACTCAGTGATTAAAATGCAGGGACAGATTAGACTACTTTTTGTTCTAATCTATTAAATACAGTGACTATGAATATGTAAAGTGCAATTTTAAAATAGCTTTAATTTGTTGATTATCCATTATTTCGTTTCAGGCATGACAATCACTGCAATTAAACTATCTTTTATCATTCTAAGACTAGCCTCTTCCAAACAAA
The DNA here is from genome assembly GCF_032854445.1 of Liolophura sinensis. Lineage (NCBI taxonomy): Eukaryota > Metazoa > Mollusca > Polyplacophora > Chitonida > Chitonidae > Liolophura > Liolophura sinensis. The sequence continues at coordinate 24,983,516 of NC_088301.1, read as the reverse complement.
TATGGCAAATGCTGTTGTCAGCATTCTATTTTTAACTAAAGTCGCACATCTTGCAATCATAGTATTCTTCTACACAAATATATCGTGTTTTCTTGCATCCATTAATGCTCACTTAATAGTTCAACACTCTTCCATCATATTATTCTTCCATAAGGGCCTCCGGGTGAAAGGAACATCAAATCAGATTTCTGTGAATACTTGGTGTAAACATGCGGCTAGATATTTTAAACATATAAAAGTATTGAATCAATATTATATTGAAAGTAATTTTCGAATTTTTACTGACTTTTTTATTTATTTTAGCTGATTTTTAAAAAATGTCAAATGTTTACTATTTGTTATGATTTGTGCTTCCTGGTTTTAACATGTTTTTGTCATGATATGTTAAATACCGCTATAATGCAGCGTTAAACCACAATCTTTCATTTCTTCTTTTACACAATTATTTTGCGGTTTCTTGTGATCTATCCTACATAAAGTCTTAGGCTCTTTCATCATGTTATTCGTCTACACAAATGTTGTGATACTTTTGTCTTTTGTACACAAAACTCCTATACGCGTATCATTCCCAAATTATATTCTGCTATACACAAATATGATCAATCAAGGCAACGACAAGCACTCAATGAACACTAGCCAGGAGATGGCAATTTCTGATATCCCATCCCACATCAAACAATACCTTTATAACATGCCCATTGAATGTATCTTTAAGCGACAACGACAACGGGCTCAATCAAGGCAACGACAAGCACTCAATGAACACTAGCCAGGAGATGGCAATTTCTGATATCCCTTCCCACATCAAACAATACCTCTATAACATGCCCATTGAATGTATCTTTAAGCGACAACGACAACGGGCTCAATCAAGTCAACGACAAGCACTCGATGAACACTAGCCTGGAGATGGCAATTTCTGATATCCCATCCCACATCAAACAATACCTCTATAACATGCCCACTGAATGTATCTTTAAGCGATGGCATGACGTGTGCCTTCTAAATACGGTTGCGCACCCTGGCACTTTTGAACAGGAAGATAAAATGAATGATATAAAGAATTCATAATAATTTGAAATAGAGAATGCCTTAAGCGGAAAACGTGTCAAGAAAGACCACTATAAACTGCATTTAAATAGGTTTTTTTATTTCACCAAGCTAAATGGAGTCAAACCTTTTGCAGAGGGATCTATGGGTTAATATTGTGTGCAGTTCTGAATACATGTCGTTCTGGTCTGTCAGCAACCTGCGGATGGTCGTGGGTTTACACCAGACTGTCTGGTTTCTCCCCATCATAAGGCTGGCCGACGTCGTATAAGTGAAATATTATTGCGTATGACATAAAACATCAATGAAATAAATAATAAATAAATAAATTCAAGTTCTTACAAATTGTATCATATAAAAGGTAAATACTTAAATACATTTTAGGGAAACAAGCAGCTAGAGGGCCTTCGAGGGCCAGGCTTACCTGTGTATATATACATATCCCCTTTATCCGATCAAAACTCTTCTGTCTGTTTCCGTTTTTATGACTGTTTTATATTACAGTTATGTCATGTGTTCAAAAACATGAAATAATTGGCATAGATCCGTGTCCGTTTTGTATTACTGTTTTTATGTCGGCTATTTCATATCCTAAAACACATGGCTATTTCATGTGCTAAAACACATGAAATAATAGGCGTATAACAATCTCAACAAAAAAACGGACGCGTACGGAAGAGTTCGAGAGGATAAAGCTGATGTACCGGTAAATATGCTGCTTTTATGAAGATTTAATACTCATAAAGGTATGAACCAGTCTGTGAACACATACAAAGATGTATATTCATGCAGATAAATATGCCAGTATTCCCATCATCAAATTAGAAAGCACTATAACAATATCTTCCTTATTAAATTGGAAGGCACTATAACAATATCTTCATTATTAAATTGGAAGGCGCTATAACAATATCTTCATTATTAAATTGGAAAGCACTATTACAATATCTTCATTATTAAATTGGAAAGCGCTATAACAATATCTTCATTATTAAATTTGAAAGCACTATTACAATATCTTCATTATTAAATTGGAAGGCGCTATAACAATATCTTCATTATTAAATTGGAAAGCACTATTACAATATCTTCATTATTAAATTGGAAGGCGCTATAACAATATCCTCATTATTAAACTGGAAAGCACTATTACAATATCTTCATTATTAAATTAGAAAACGCTGTAACAATATTTCCATTATCAAATCAGCATCACTAAAAACGAGAGAGATGTTATACATACCTGATGAAATAACGCTTATAAGCACAATCACAGTAATGATTGAATAATGATGAATAATGAAGAACATCATTAGCACTAGAAGACTGTGACTCCACGTGGAACATTCAAGTCCAACACCTAGCAAACAGCTAAGCAGGCGTGTTAAAGGACTAGATTGTGACTGGCGGGTTGTAAGCTTTTCGCGGGTACGGGTTTGGTAATTCGACAGCTCCAGTGTTAACCATGGGTAATCTCTCTACTTTTTCTGTCTAATCGTACGAATAGAGCGAATATATGCAGGTCTATTTCTACTAAAATGTAACATACAATGTCGCTTCACGGAGAGTTGTATTGCCTGAATAGTGGCGGGTGTCCTCTTTACCTGTCAATTCAGTACATCTTTCTACCTGTGCATACCTACACAGTATGTCAATAATATATAGCCAAGACCAGAGGCAGAAGCCTACGTCACTACTTCCTTAACTGAAAGTATTAAAAGTTATTTCAAATATACAAAAGCGTTACAACATTCGTGGAAAATTTACTCTTGTGTATTGCATACTTACGTGTGTCTCTTAGACGTATACATGTGTTAATTTTAACAGAAAGTCTGTCGTCTAAGTGATGCTAGAATGTATTCTGCTGTTGCAGAAGATTGTTATGTTAAATACAACACACATATTCTATTAATTCTACGTGAAGATTCTATTAGCAATCAGCGGATGGTCGTGGGTTTCCCTCGGGCTCTGCCCGGTTTCCTCCCACCATAATATTGGCCGTCGTCGTTTAAGTGAAATATTCTTGAGTACGACGTAAAGCACCAATCAAACAAATAAATAAATAAACAAATAAAGATTCTATTAAACCAACAATAGTAATAACACATAAATATATCTACAAAGACTGAATCGTCCATATTACATTTTGTCATGTAGAATATTTAAGACGATGAGACGACAATGCATACTTGATGAAGGTGGGGACGGTGTGGATCTGCGAACAAGTGGGGACGGTGTGGATCTGCGCACAGGCGGGGACGGTGTGGATCTGAGTACAGGCGGGGACGGTGTGGATCTGCGCACGCTGAGTACGGTGTGGATTTGCGCACAGGCGGGGATGGTGTGGATCTGCTCACAGGCCGGGACGGTGTGGATCTGCGCCTGATGAGTACGGTGTGGATCTGCGCCTGCTGAGTACGGTGTGGATCTGCGCCTGTTGAGTACGGCGTGGATCTGCGCACAGACGGGGACGGTGTGGATCTGTACATGTCGAGTACGGCATGGACCTGTACACAGGCATGCACGGTGTGGATGTACGTACAGGTGGGGACAAATATATTCCTTACAACCCTCGATTTACATCACTGTCAGCACTAGACAAACTCGACCTCTGAAGCATCTGCGACGCATATATGCTTGATTAGACTTAGCCTCACAACAGGTGTCCTCGCACAAAACTATTTAATCCTCATTCAGCAATAAAACTGTGTCAGGTGTTGGATAAGAGAATACATGTGTATAAAGAAAGTATTACTAGAAACAAAAGTTTTGACAGATTTTCCGTCTCTTAACTACACTTCCTGCTTCATCACCGTGACCTCGGTTGTAAGGAGTACGATGCGTACACTGAGAACAAAATCAGGACACACCGACATTCCTTGTACTATTAAACGACTTTTTTCTCCAGCAAGAAACTTGTTTCGTGCAGGTTTATTCTTTGTGGGTGTGGATATCTAACACTAAGCAGGGCTATATATGTTATTCCCTCCTTCATTCTGTCGTAACAGCTACATGCAGAAGTTCAGAAATAAATGAATACAAAGAGAAATCAATAATTAACGGATGAGAAAATGGTATATTTGAAAGTGGCTATATCATGATCTCTCTCTCTCTCTCCAATGAGTTCAGGATTTATTCAATAAAAATACAACAACAACAGTACTGCGTTACATATTCACAACTAGGTACACATGCCATAATTGTGTGAATAACTTATCTAGAGACTGTCTTCAGCAAAAAATTTGCCATAATTACAAGTGATAATAACTGCCTAAAGCAGACTTAACGTTTCAACCTACTTAAATTCCACATGCGATATATTCCAGCATTGGATCGTTGCTAAGTGTGTAGTGACTATAAGCAAACGCCTTCGCAAAGTCTGCCTCTTATTGAGTGATAAATCTGCACAGCATTTTTCGTAATTCTAAAGCAGTGACGTCTAATAAAGTGCATTTAACATCACTGCATTTTTGTCATCAAACTCTGCTTTAGCCATGCTGCCAGAGGGCGTTCAATTTGCTACTATTTATGCATTTCCATGAGCACTTAGAATAAAGCCCTAACTGATGTAAGTTGACAAGAGGCCGTATTTCACCAGTTACGTGTTACCATTTGCCGGTCATCACACTGTCGTCGCTGCTCTGTTTTTAACCTCTGCGCATGTTTATTGTGTCATATACAAGTTGACATTTATATGCCAGCGGAGTCGTTGATGGTAAATTTCTTTGGCTTTTTTTTTCCTTTGGAAGTTATACATATATTAAAAATCTAGTATGTTTCTACAGAAGTGCTTGTATAACGGATTGAAGTTGTGAACAGTGTAGACTTGGCGTCGTGATTCCGAATCTATATTGCAGACTGAGCAGCAAACACACAAACATGAATTTGCGCCATAGACTGCTTAAACGTTTTACAGACTTACACACGTCTCGCTACAGAAGTGTTCCAGTTTTAACAAACAACAGTACTCATGTTACTTGCCAAGTTAATATGTTATCAAATTCTCAGTATTAGCGTGACATGATCTCTCATGAAAAATTGAACTTTAAAAATATACTACAAAGTGAAAAGTAGAGAAAGTATCCCTAGTGATAATTAGCAGTTTAGAATATTTACATTAGAACATCAGAGAAACTAAAAGGTCTTTTCACATCAATAATAACGCAATTAACAGGCAAGACTTTAAAACCAGCATGCATGAGCTTAAAGCCTTCATATACATCAATAACACATGAATGGAATGATCTTGAAAACTTCATTTACATCAGTAACACAGTCAACAGGTATGACCTTAAAATCTTCATTTACATCAGTAACAAAACTATATACGCCATACCTGACCTTAAAATCTTCATTTACATCAAAAACAACACCATCGTTATAAAAATATGACAAAATCTAGCTTAACATCAACACAATCAACATGAATGACTTTAAAACCTTTATTTACATCAATGATACAGGCAACTGATGCATAAATTAAAAACCTCCATTTACATCAGTAACACAGTCAACAGGTATGACATTAAAATCTACATTTACATCAATAACAAAACTATATAAGCTATACCTTCAAAACTTCATTTACATCAAAAACAACACCAGCATTATGAAAGCATGATAAAATCTAGTTTAACATCAACACAATCAATATGTAAGACCTTGAAACCTTCATTTACATCGATGATACAGTCGCCATGCGTGACTTTAAAACCTTCATTTACATCAATGATACAGTCAACATGCATGACCTTGAAACCTTCATTTGCATCAATGATACGGTCAACATGCACGACCTTGAAACCTTCATTTGCATCAGTAACCAAAAAAAAAAAAAAAAAAAATATGCCATGCCTTCAAAACTTCATTTACATAAAAAAACACCATCATCAACATGAAAACATGGCAAGACCTAGGTTAACATCAATATAAGAAATCCAATACAGCTTAAAACTAAAAACAACAGTTCCAGTAATAAATCGCAGCACCATTGACGTAATAGAAATATCAAAAAATATCATTGTAAAGTATGTTTGTGTATAAACTGACGACTAGGCGTGTCTCCCATCTTTTCTGAGATCGCCTTATAGCTACAACTGATTCCTTTAGCTGAAGTTGGCGTAAGTTTGGAACATTTCGAGATGACCCATGACGACTTGGTGGATGAAGTTAAGCTGGTCCTGAAATATCATAAACGGAAACGGATGATTAGCACACAATTATCTCCTTTCAAAGACTCATATTTTGGTCACCCTGAAATAGACGGAAAACTGGTTGTTGTTTGGATAAGCATAAGTCGTGGCCATTAGCTTTACCAGCAGAAAATGGCATATTTTCCTTTGTTTCGGAAACTTACTAACAATTACGGCGTGTTTGGGTCATATCGTTATATGTGTGCTTACCTTTCACAAAAAAGGTACATGTAGCTTTGACTTCATTTGTACCATATTCTAACTGAACAGAAGGAACGTGCACAGAATATACATAAAGACCATGTCCCAATGTTTGAAATTTAGTTAAATATGAAAATATCCCACTACAGTATTAATTCAAAGCTAATAGACGCATTTTGGAATAGCTCCGAGATTGCTTGGTCATATCTCATGTGTATTATAGGTGTTGTATCCCTATATAATTTACCTCGATGTACATGTATAACAGATGTACGTGTATTAAGCGTGTTGCATCCCTACATAATTTACAGTGAGGTACATATATAACAGATGTACGTGTATTAAACGTGTTGTATCTCTATATAATTTACATTTAAAAGAAAATAATATAATTAGGGAGGTAGTTTACATCGATCTATCTCAGATGTACATGTATATTAAACGTGTTGTATCCTTTTATAATTTATATCAACGTACATGTATTACAGATGTAAATATGTATAAAACGTGTTGTATCTCTTTATAATTTACAGCAACCTACATGTATTACAGATGTACATGTGTATTAAACGACTTGTATCTCTTTACAATAGGCTTGTCATACCAGATCTGTAATAATCTCCGGTCTGTTGTTCCTCATCTGTTTGACAGTCTGCAAGATATTGACGTTCTGGTCAACCTTCAGTCTCTCTAGCACAGACCAAGTCACGCAGAATAACCCACTTTTTGTCACGCCATCCCTGGATTAAATTAATAAGTTTTAAAAAGCCATACATACCATATCACGCAACACAGAACATTACACTATGTTCTATGAACTATTATAATGTACTAATTCGAAAAATTAAACCAGAGAAATAGCTTACATTTTACAATGTCTGTTAACTGATAATTCACAGGTATCTATTTTCAATTTTACTAAACTGTCCATACTCACTGCAGTACATTACGGTTGATCTGATATACATATATTTTTAAAGAAAAGATGACAAACAATATAACAGTTATGATTTTCGAAGAGGTAAACAGACATGCATGATCACAGCCATCTTATCCTGACCTGGCTAATAACTATAAAAACAACTTTAATCTGGAATTTTTACTAAGTCAATAGGTATGCCATGTATCCGATGTGAAGACCATCCCCAGCCTTTCCGGTGGAATAGCCTGGGATCGACTCCACAAAACCTCTCCTGATTTAAGTTAAAACTTTAAAACCTCAGAATAATGCTTAGTATTTTTAGGATTAGGTGTAGACATCTGGACACATAAACTCTGAAATCATGTTGCAAATTTTTACACAAGTGAAAACTGGCTTTACGTTTATACGCTTTGTTCTGGCTTTAGGTTTATACGCTTTGTTCTGGCTTTAGGTGTATACGCTTTGTTCTGGCTTCAGGTTTATACGCTTTGTTCTGGCTTTAGGTGTATACGCTTTGTTCTGTTCATTACAATATTATGATTCGGAAATTGCAACGTAAAATTCAAAATTGTATCAGATGAAAAGAAAAGAATTCGCGCTATCACCAACAGATCCTAAATTAATTCTCAGAATTCACAAATACATACAGCTTCTCCGTGACGATTACTTGAACAATAAGGTAGAGTGAAACTCCAGGACATGAGATCATAAATCTTAGACTTACAGGCTTAAGTCAGACTTTATCTTAACTTGTATTATTTATGAACACGGATTTGAACTTGGCCACTCTCAAACTGGATAAATATTTTTGAGGACTGCGAAAAGCATCCGTCAAATAGATTTAATTATTTGTTTATTTATTTATTGACCCAGGAGCCTGTCATCAATGCGGTCGCTGTGATCTCAAGTTCAGCTCATGCTGGATTTCTCTCCGTACGGGAGAAGATCTGAGAATGGTCTCTCTGGTTTCCTCCCACCATAATGCTGCCCGCCATCGTGTAAGTGAAATATTCTTCAGTGCGGCGTAAAACACCAATCAAATGAATCAAATAAATGTTTATTTATTTATATGTAAAGCACGCACTTCGGGAAGTTGAAGATGATTTTTTCCACATGCAATCTACAGGTATGCAGACTATATTTGTAAGGATGACAGGTGGTCTTCAGCGAAAGTCAGACAAACAGACAAAGGGGCACACTAGCGTTGTCGAGTACTTTAATTATATAAATAAATAAATCAATCAATGAGTCAGTCTTATGAGGTACGCGTTTTTTTTCCCACTTCCCAATGGAACTATTAAATATTCGGCCAACCTGCAATGAGCTAGTACAGGCCCTCCACCAGTTTGACCTTGCCAGATGCCAGCGTTCTCAAGGACAGTCAGCAGCGCTGGAACAGTCTTCGGTGTTGGTTTATTCGGCCAAAATGGGCAGCGAAAATGCTTGATGAGCTGAGAAGCTTTCTGGAAATATTCATCACATCGAACGTAAATAAAACGAACTGTCATGCGTCAGGTGAATTACACTCTCCCAATCAACATAAAATATCAGCGGTTATGAGTTATATGCCTAAAGACTGGCATTCTGCAGACACGCAGGTTCTCTTGAACAGAAAATATAGAGATTAGCTTGCCAAGGGAAGATAACTCCGCTCGGACTATCAGGACAACTCTTGTTCTCTGTTCCTGTGTTCCAGAGAAGAAAACGATGCACCTTTTCCAGCGCAATAACGTCCAATATGGATTGACCAATGGTCTCTTGCAAACTTTTACGTAAAAGGATAACTTACCAGTTTACCTTCAAATCGTCATCGGAAAGATAGGATTGAACAACACAATACATACATGTAGAATATAGGTAAGGGGAAGAATGAACAACACAATACATACATGTAGAATATAGGTAAGGACAGGAATGAACAACAAAATACATAGCTGTAGAATACAGGTAAGGGCAGGAATGAACAACAGAATAAATAGATATAGAATACAGACAAAGGCAGGAATGAACTACTAAAATATCCATGTAGAATATAGGTATAGGCAGCAATGAACAACAAAATACCTACATGTAAAATTCAGATAAATGCAGGAATGAACAACAAAATACATACATGTAGAATATAGGTAAAGGCTGGAATGAACAATACAGAACACACATTTAGAACATAGGTAAGGGCAGGAATTAACAACAGAATACATAGATATAGAATACTGATAAAAGCAGGAATTAACAACATAAAAATATACATGTAGAATATGGGTAAAGGCAGGAATGAACAACAAAATACATACATGTAGAATATAGGTACAGGCAGGAATGAACAGGTTCCCCTCTATAACTATGTCCGCCTGTTTGAGTTGCAATTTTCTCCTAAGGTAAAGAAAATGTGTGAAAGGTCTTGTCTGTGTTATTTACATGTGTGTAAAGGAACATTACCTTGTTTTTGTACTTGAGCTCATAGGTCCAGGTGGAAAATTCCTCTGTTTGCTCCACATCTGTCACTTCCACCTCAAACGGGCCAAATGTGTCAACTGTGTCAGTCCAATATACTCCTACATTCTGTTTTCAAAACACCATATAGTGCATATATGTATTTCATTATTTTGTAATAGGAGAGTTTCGAATCGAACTCTTTTATGGCTAAACCGCTGCTGTGTAAGTGAAATATTTCTTGAGTACGGCGTAAAACACCAATCAAATAATCTTTTATCAATAAAGGTAAAAAAAAACCCTACTGGATCAGGTAACTTGTCAAAAATGTTAGTCAACTATTTTGATCATTTTACCATAAAATGGGCGTATGAAAAAACTTTCATAAAATGACATTTAGATAGGAGAACTGTAGAGAAAACTGAGGAGCTGAACGTTTGTGAACGTGAGGAGAAAGAGAAGAGGTGTCATTTGTGCCCCTGGAACCCCTGGACAAGTGATCGGTAATTAATGTCAACAAAGGCTGCCTAACATTTTTCACAAGTCACATGGTACCGTAGAGCTGTTTTTACATTTAACGTCAAAAATTCCCCCTATTGTTTGGGTTTTGGTATTCACTTGTACCAACCAACAACATTTAAAGACATCATAAATGCCTAACTGAGAGCTTTACATGTTTTTTATACTCATAACCAGATTAAACATGCATTTGTACAGAATCTCACCACAACCACTAAAGAACTAAGAATGTACCTTTAAAAAAAGAAATTAGGGCGGACTCCTGTAAAGAGAACCAGTCTAAAGTTTTCAGTTAGGCCAAAAAGAAGCAAGGAATGTTCTAGGCGTTTAAATTTAATCAGTGCAGTACCTCTTCAAGTTTCAATATAATTTGTCGTTCAGATATATTTGTCTCAGATTTCTGTTCACATATCTAACATAGCAACTCAACAAGAGGAGCCCCGCAATCAAATAAATAAATAAATACATTCTACACGATACAGCCCCTAGAGAAAAAAAACGTATCCCCACCATTTACACAGCCTAACACGATCAGAAATGGTTTGTCGGTATGACAGTATCTTTACCTTATGCCCTGTAGTCACACAGTCTAACACGATCCGAATGGTTTGTCGGTATGACAGTATCTTTACCTTATGCCCTGTAGTCACACAGTCTAACACGATCCGAATGGTTTGTCGGTATGACAGTATCTTTACCTTATGCCCTGTAGTCACACAGTCTAACACGATCCGAATGGTTTGTCGGTATGACAGTCTCTTTACCTTATGCCCTGTATTCACACAGTCTAACACTATCAGAATGGCTTCTTGGTTTGGCCGTCTCTTTACCTTATCCTCTAATTTGGCTCAGCCTAACACGATCCGAATGGTTTGTCGGTATGACAGTCTCTTTACCTTATGCTCTGTATTCACTCAGTCTACCACGATCAGAACAGGCTGTCGGTATGACAGCCTCCTTACCTTATCCTCTGTACTGGCTCAGCCTGACACTGTCGGTTTGACAGTCTACCTACTTTATCTCTTGTATTCACAGGATCTAATTGTAATGTGTTCAACCCAGCTTGTACACATGACATGCAATCTACCAACCTTATCCCCTGTACTCTCGTGGTCTAACATGATGATGGTTCTGACGTCGTGATCCTGAACCAGGCGCCAAAAGTCGACGACCGTGTTCGGTAGAGGCGTCTGGGTTAGAATAAAACCCCTCTTTCTTTTATATCCCTTTTATAACACAGAAATACAAAAAACAATAAGAGTGAAAAAACTAGAACTGTTTATTACATACAAAACGTGTTATCGGTCATAAATTCTATAGTTTCAATAGAAAGAAGAATTTTCAGCAATACTTCACAAGGAGAGAGGAAAAGCGGTTTTAGATATCTTACACCTTATCATCATCCGGGCTTGGAAAGGGAATTTAGTTGTAAATACCGTATGCCGCCGTAAAGTTAAGACATTTTTGAGAAACAGCCCACTGAACTTTTCTTTCAGTGATACTAAGCAAAACTTAAGCTATTTGATCGGGTACAATTCAAGCACTCAAAGCATAACAAAATGCGCCGAAGAACAGGATGGATTGAAACAGAAGATACTAACTCTGACAGCTGCAATAGAATGACGTCAGTAATACAAACTTGAATATATAAGCTTGACTCCAGGGGACATCCAACCATTTCATTCCTTTCCATTTCGGAATCCGTCTAGCAATGGTCCGCCGTCGTATAAGTGAAATATTCTTGGGTACGGTGTAAAACACCCATTAAATAAATAAATCTACCAATGGCAAATAACATAGCAAACGACGATATCAAATCCTTACCATAATTGACCGATCGACAAATACATGTCCATCAAGCGTGTTACCAGTCAAACTTTAATCTGTGCAGGGCTCGCATGTACAAGTACTCAGGGCTACGCTGCAAGTGTTACTGCCAATGCTTGTGCACAATGTTTACTTCACAGAAACCAACAGCTAGGCTTACCATCGGCACTAGTTTAATTTATTTATTTACTTGATTGATGCTTTACGCCGAATTCAAGAACAGTCCATTTATACGAAGGCAGACAGCATTATGGTTGGAGGAAAAAGGCAGAGATCGTGCCAAACCCACGACCATTTGCAGGTTGCTAGAAGACGTATGCGACATGAGAAGAAGCCAGCATGAGCTGGACTTGAACTCATCACTTATTTTAACCTGGGCGTAAGTAGATTTAGCTACGAGTTTAATACATTAAGAAAAAAAAGGCTCAAAACTCATACAACAACAGCTAAAAATTCTTTAAGGCGTTTGGGCAGTGCCTCTCTCTCTTGAGAAATAAACTTGTGTAACGTGCTGTATTCTGCCGTGGGATACCATGACGTCACATACCCCTTTAGCCTGCGCCTATTGCATGCACATTTTAATAGGAATAGGAATCGCGTTTTGCCGTCAACATACGGTTGACAACGCACATGACGGCAGTGATCGGTAAATTGGGATGGCCGATGTAAATGTAGAAGTCATATTTTGTGATGATTTACCGGAAGAAATACGGCGTTGATATAGTCATTACATCCGGACACGGGCGTTGACAAATACGGTCTGCAGCTATCCACTGAAACACAACACGCATACAGTTTAAAAAAAAATTGTTGCGAAGCATGGATGACGATGTGACATTGTTACAATATCATTCGCACAGATATTTGATCACGGATATATTCTCCAGAGCACACTGTAACTTGGTGTGTCTGTTTGTTTGTTTGGAATGCATGAATGGGTTTTAATGTCGTATCAATTTTTCATGTATTGGTGAGGCGGCATTAGGTGTATGTACGCAGACTGTGTCTTCTTGTCGCTAACAACACCAAGCATGACACCTGTTTGTCCTGATCTGAACTTTTCTTTCAATAATACTGAGGGAAACTTCATCGATTTGATCGGGTAGACTTCAACGGGTACAATGAAATCACTCTGTGACAAGAAGTTCAACAACAAAATATGACATGACGTATAAAAGAGTTCAAATTAAAAGTACAATAAATTATTGAAATCTTATTATGATTTCCAAGTTTGAATGAAGAATGACGTGCAGAATGAAGGCCTTCTCCCGATGTTGAATGCAACATTATAACGCAATTTAACGGGCCCCGATAGCACAGTTGGTAGAGCGTCGGGGTGGGGGGGGGGGGGGGGGGCAATCCTGAGTCGGGTCACACCTAAGACCTTAAAAAAAGAGGAAGTTATAACTTCCTCGCTTGGCGTTCAGCATGAAGGGGGTAGTGCAACAACTGGTTGACCCGTATCAGTATAATGCCTCCAGCAGATTGCCTTCGGTAAGTCGTCTCAGTGAAGCAGCACTAGATAAAAAGGCGGTGGAAATCCGTCCTGCAACAAGGAGGCACATTACATACACTCTAAGGACACCTTCGTCGTCATATGACTGAAAAACTGTTAAGTACGACGTTAAACCCCCAAGCACTGACTCACTCATTCACTATAACGTTTTTTAAATGGGGTCATATTTACAGTGTTGGCTTGATAAAGTGCCTTTCCAAAAAAAATCCAGATATGTCCCTTAAGTCACACGTGATTTTTGAGATACCACTGACGATTACTTGAGTAATCCTGGCTTATACCAAAATTGTCAGTTTTCAAATCATTTCAGCTTGACCTCGATGGGACTGGACACGGACCTCTAAAATGTCTGACACACTCTTATGTAGCTAGCACCCTGTACCTGTGGGGAAAAATTGATTTAAACTACCGTGGCAACATACATGTTTAACATGTGTTTCCATGGTCAACTTTGCCTCCTATTGCTTTGCAAAACACACTCCACGGCTCTGATCCGCAAAGATTCGTAGGTTTAAATTGCCATGGAAACACATGGAATATTGCCATTCTAAATTAGCATAAAGTTAGAACGTGGTCCATATGGGATCATTCGTAAAGAATGTTACTGTTAATAGCATTTTAGAATATTTCTAAGGGTTTATTCAGCGATGTTATTTGACACTGTAACTCAGTTGCAAATTCCTGTATATATTACACCAGGCGACAACTGGCCACGAAATGACTCACCTGCTAAAAACTGGGAGTATCTATTCTTACTAATGTTGTCCGGGTGTCTGGCTGCTTCCACTTTTATCTTGTCTACGGACTGCGAAAGTTCTTGGAGAATCTGAAGCGATAATATGAATGAATAATAATGGTGATTTTATGCAACGCAAACAGTCAGCAAAAGAATGGGACTCAATTATGGTTTTAAACGGAGATGTGATTGTCTGTGTAAAGATCTGTTATTACTTTTTCTTCCTTACTAAAAAGTGCAACCCATTATTTTCACAAACTTTTTGTTTTATTAAATTGTCTTGCAACAAGATTTGGCCGCTATACAATAGCCATTGCATAAGAACTTCCTGTCACAACTGATGGAATGTGAGTTTTTATTACGGATCTACAACCTACGGATATATGAGAGGTGTGGAAGCAAGTGCTTATTTAAGTCTTTTTCATTCCTTCTTTTGTGTCACGTTTTGCAACATACCTCAAACTGTTCGGCCATTTTGGATTGTCCAGTTATGGGGTCGACAGTGCAAAGGTCAGAGTACACAGTGGCAAAGTTCACGGCGGGAATAGAACTGTCGCTCAGTTTCAAGGCTTCCCCCAGAGCTTTGTGTAGAAACTCGTACTGTTCCTAGTTAACACAGGAGGAAGTCTTAGGTATTTATTTAATAGAATGTAATAATTTTCAAAATTTGACAATGGACTTACGGTGAATTTAATGTCTCAATTATCCAGCTCTGAGACTGTATAAACATTGACATCTTGTGAACAGTTTTTAATGTGAAAAAAGACAATAACACAGTGAGGCATATTGTATTTATTTACTTATTTGATTGGTGTTTTACGCCGTACTCAAGAATATTTCACCAGCATTATCGTGGGAGGAAACCGGGCAGAGTCCGGAGGAAACCCACAACCATCCAAAGGCTGCTGACTGACCTTCACACGTACGGCCATATTGTAACACAGCTTAATAATGAGCGCATAGGAGCAATTCCGCCATTGACGTTCAGCATGACGGTAGATGTACTGTTATTGGATGTGGCGTCATGTCCGGTTGCTTTAGCATTGTGTTTCTGTGACTCATTCACTGAGATCGTCTTGCCACAAGGAGACTTCGTGATGACCGACTTAATGTTTTCGGATTCGACATAAACATTAAATCTCCAGTCACGTAAACAACAGGAACGTGAAAAAGACACCATCCAATATCCTAGTTTCACACATATTCCTTTAACTGTGAAACCTATCATTATACTTTCCAGCATGGATTATATTTGCAATTTAATAAACGACTTATAAAATAGGGTGTAAAACTTGAGCAGCGACGACAGTGTGATAACTGGCACATGGTAACACGTCAATGATGAAATACTTCCTTTTGTCAGTTTAGGCCTACCGCTTTTAGGTTTTTTTATTTTAACTGTTCATGTAAATGCTTAAATAGTAGCCCCCTAGCGTCATGACATAGGTAGAATAATGTAAAAAAAACATAGAGCGATGTCCACTGCAATATATTATACGTCACTGGTCTACAATAGCCAAGAATCTCGGCTGTGATCTTTTATTATGAGGTTAATCGTAGATCACAGCAGAGGAGCCTTCCAGGTATTTAAGAAGGGCTCAGTGCGGAGAAACTCCGGGCAGCAAAAATGCACCAATACATGCATTAACCGGGCAAAACTCCAATATCTTATGTTCACCGAGACATTCTCTGTTCCTCTGTTAATTTTTTTCCACATTCCCTAGCCTTCACGACCAGTAAATCCAAGATAATTCACAGTTGTGACATACGCCCACATGCCGTGTCGACATCATGACCATTGGATTGCTCCTCCCCGCGCATACGTGTTTGACCTTTCACGACATAACTTTGTTTTGATCAGCTGGCTGTCAGTTTTGACGGACAGAAAGCCTTGTGACTGCGGAGGCGCGAATTCGAAATTGATTGAAGGCTGTGGAGCAGAATGATCCCAGATCCCACAGTTTGCGCGAACTGTCAAATTAAGTCTGCAGTTAAAAACAAGAGAGGGCTTTTCTTCTGCACCCGTTCCATTCTAAATTTCACGGAAAGCTCCACCGCTGCTGCGCATGTGCGCCTCGCTGACTCAGATTTTATAAATATGATAGCGCGTGGAGACTTGCTAAATATGAGTTTATTTTCGACTTCGGCTAAGATTTACAGGAGAATGATGATGTAAAGGCAAGTAGCGATTGTGGAAAAATGTGCGTAAATATTTTAGCTTTCAGAATTGCCATGTTTTATGTGTATTGAGGACGAATCTAACGCGCATGCATCGGAATTGAACGAGGGGGTAGCTCTCTGTAAGCATTATGCCGGAATCGGGTCCACATCGCTCTCGGGCTAAGGGTGGCCAGTGGTCCCCGCGAATCAATATATATAAGCTACCCTTAGACCGAGGTCTCGGACCATGGTCTTGAATTACTCAAAATACTGTAATGTCATCGCATTTAATATACAAACCCATTAAAACAATATGCAAAGGGGCCATGCCTCGGGGGTTCCAAAGTCCACCAGTAGAATCCTGGTTTAGGGGTTCATTCTAACTGTTCATGTAAATACAGTTAGATCATTGACTTTAGACGGTTACAATACCTGTGTCTGCACCATGTTGACCCGCTGTTGTCTTAAAGCCATCACACAGGACAGCACATCGACAACGCCTTCCTCCTTAGCCTGGTTGATCAGGTAGTCCAGAGCTATGAACGTCCCGGTACGTCCGATTCCAGCACTGTTCCAACAAAGGCAAAGTATATTTAACGTCCACAAAACTGAAAGGACCGTCCTCACGGTGCATGCGATTTGATTGGTCAATGCATTCGATTTGTAACATAAAAATAAAGCTTCCTCCATTTCTCTCGACTAGCTCACAACCCGGTGAATGCGATGCAAATCGGAACGATTCGACTGTTCGAATGACGGTTATATGCTATAAGTTGGTATTACAAATCGCACCGTGAGAACGGGCCTTATGAGTAGAGGCACAAAAGACGACCCAAGACTATTCTCGACATGACGATTTTGGTAAACATACCCGTATTCTCAGTAAGACTTATGTTTCGGCAATATGGTCAAAAACATCAAAAAGCGACGTCATCATAGAACTTTACGGGCGTCGCTTTGAAACACGGGATCCTGGGATAGTTTGAATGGTTGAGCAAGTTGTACTCGTGAAATTAAAACATGATATTAAAATCAGTCGGTTAAGGTTTGTGTACGAAATAAATTGCACCTGTATATTTTATACTTCTCCAATCATATGTGACCTGGTAGCTTACTATTTTTGCAGTCCTGTGAACACAAGAGATAGATGAATGGGATCTAGTTTGAATCAGGTTAAATGTGTACAGCTGGAAAGACGAACCTGCAATGGACAACAATCGGTCCAGGTAAAGCTGATCTGTACTCCAGAACTTTGTCCCGGAAGTCTAGAAGCTCGGTGGCGTCGGACGGAGCGCCATGGTCTGGCCAGGCCGTGAAGTGGAACTGCTTAAGCATCTTTGTTTTATTATCCATCTACATGAAGGAGACATCCATATCAGGTGAGTAGCACATGTCTTTACGGTATGATCATATGGTAATGACCGAAAAATATATGTAGTTACGTACCAATGGCTCGGGGAAAAATGGAAGAGGGTTGAAGTTTCATTTTCACTTTAAGCAAATATATGATCAGTTCTTATAATACAAAACGCTTAATCATAAAACCGTTTGTAAATCGATAAAACTTTGCTAAGGAACTATGCCATGGCAGAATTCATCTGATTTTGATCAAGATAGTCATACCAAGCACTGCGAATTAAGTCTGCAAGCTAACGTTTTAGACGAATAAGTCGAGACGATGTAGATTTGAGTTAGCCTACCGATAGAGACTGTAGAGTACGCGACTCTAATAATTTAAAAATGTCACTAACATCCTTGTATTTTGTGTACCTAATTCGGTTTAAGCCATAGTGCTAGGTGACTTGTAGGTTGCAGCTATTTACGTATTTACGTGAAGAGTTATAGTAAAAATCTTGAGATAAAGCGACAAGGGGTTACGTGTGACCATTTGTCGTCAACATACCACACTGTCGTCGCTTCTATGCTTTTACCCGCTATTCTGCATGTAGTGTCTTATTGCCTTACCTTAGTGTGAGTCAGCACCAGTGTTCTGATTGTGTAGTTCGCATAAACCTCCTTGTCAACGATGGCCACCTCAATGACACCAATTTGTACGGAACCTTCATTAGGCCAGTACTGGTTACACTTTTTCTATGACGTAACGGAATAACACAGAAAGTATAGAAATTGCAACACATCAGTTGTCTTTTTTCATTAATTTATATCAACAGTTTTTTAACGTTTATTCAAGAATATGTTTCTTATGACACAGACATTCTGACTGGCTGTGTGTGTGTGTGTGTGTGTTGGGTTCCATACTCCTTATAGCGGATGTGCCGCTCTCTTCGCTCGCTTCACATCACTCCCGCCACTAGAAGCTGGACCTCCGGAGGCTGTGCAAGGCATGTAGGCTTGTTTAGGCTTGGTATCACCATTGGTGTCCTCGCACGGAACTACTTAATCAGCATTCATCAATAAAATTGAGTCACGTGTTGGTTAGAATAATATTGTGAATATTTTATATAAAAGAGAGTGCATTTATATAAGGTATTGTTAGAAACAAAATAGGTTGAAATCTAGCTTTTTGTGTTTCCTGACTTCACTTTCTGCCTCATCACTGTGACACCAGTGACCTTGGCGTTGTCCAAGACTTCTGTACAAAATTTGCTAGTGGTGGCAGTGATGTAAGGTTGGTTGGGTTCAGGGCTTACCTTCAGCGATCTAATATGTAGTACACATTGCCAAAGTTTAGCAAGAAAACAAAACTAAAAGAATCGAAAAAAGGATAAGTTATTGTGGAATTACTCTGACCGCAGGTTTTCTTGGTTAACTAAGATGAATTAACAAAGTGGCGAGGACAACAACATTTGTTTGAGATTTACTTTTGTTTCTTCGGTCAAATTAGTCACCATGACAACTGTCCCAACATCCTGCTCCCAGATCATGCGCATGAAGTCGTTTATAATGAGATCAGTAGGCCCTGTGGAGACGAATAGAAACAGTGTATGAAGGTATGGCACATCCAGACATTGAAAACAAAGTTTTATACATACCGAGAGTATTGTCTTCTGCCTTAAGTATTGATCGGACGACATTTAACGCCATACTCAAGAATTTGTCACTGATATGACGGCGGTTGTGTCTATGGGTAGCGGGGACCGGAGTGTCCGGGGTAAACCACGGAACTCTTGACCTTAAAACAGTGGCAGAAACATCGAGAGCTGGATTCGAAGACGCAATCTCATTGGGCTGACGGTTGCAACGAAGACCAATATTTTATGATATAGACCAGTAGCATATAAATATAACGAAGGCTGTCAAATAATTGGTATATTAAGACGAATGTTGAACTTTTGCGGAACTTAAACAATGTTAACACAGTCAACCAAGATATGTTTGACGTCACATCAGGCATTCTGTGGATTAGAATATATACACGTTGAAACTGACATTCCCATATTAGGCGTCAACCATAATGGACCTTACAGTACATTAATCGTGAGAAATCATTTCCAATGTAACGTTTACACAAACCACCAAAAAACCGAAAAAAGTCAAGATTATAACATTACATGCATTGTAAGAACTATTTACCTTGGGAGGCGATGTATTCTTTGGTTTCTTGTATCCCTGAAGGGAAATGTATATCAATACTTTAAATTATAGACAGTTACGGGGTATACTCAGAAATTTTACGTGCCATAAAAGGACTTTGTCTAATAATAAATCTCCTTTATAGTCTTATTTAAACTATTTGAAGCACTTTTTTTTGTATTTGACTGGAAGTAATGTGTACATCACGGGGCGGTAAAAAATAAAGATATACGGGCTTAAATAAGGGAAAAGACACGGTATAGGCATAGAATAAGAGCTAACATAAGGTAAGCTTAAATAAAGGGAAAGACAGGGTATGGGTGTAGAATAAGGGCTAACATAACATAAGCCTAAATAAGGGGAAAGGTGGGGTATAGGCGTAGAATAAGGGCTAAGATAAGGTGAGCTTAAATAAAGGGAAGACATGGAATTGGCGTAGAATAAGGGCTAAGATAAGGTAAGATTAAATAAGGTAAAGGTGGGGTATAGGCGTAGAATAAGGGCTAAGATAAGGTAAGCTTAAATAAGAGGAAAACGGGGTATAGGCGTAGAACAAGGGCTAACATAAGGTAAGCTTAAATAAGGGGAAAGACAGGATTTAGGCGTGGAATACGAGTATAGGTAAAGTACCCTATTTGTTCTAGTTTTTTAGACAGATATTAGAAGTGATGAAAGTAGAATAATACATTTCTTTACCAGCCATTTGGAAAAGTAAAGATATGAGTATGTTGTTGATTTGGATGGGTCTAGTCATGTGAGGAAGAGAAGCTCAATATTCCTGCTACAATTACATAAATATGAGCTAAAATGAGGACACCAGGTGTCCCCAAAATTAGGGTAAGCTTAAATAAGGGTAAAGGCAGGGTATGAGGCGTAGAATAAGGGCTAGGATAAAGGTAAACTTAAATAAGTGGGAAGATAGGGCATAGGTGTAGAATAAGGGTTAAGATAACGTAAGCTTAGATAAGGGTAAAGGACAGGGCATTAGGCGTAGAATAAGGGCTAAAGATATAAAGTAAGCTTAAATAAGGAGAAGACAGGGTAATAGTCGTGGAATAAGGGCTTACATAACTTAAGCATAAATACGGAGAAAGACAATGTAGAGGCGTAGAATAAGGGTTAAGATGAGGTTAAGTTAACAAGGGGAAAGACAGAGTATAGGCGGCGTAGAATAAGGGTTAAGATAAGGTAAATTTAAATAAGAGGAAAGACAGGGTAATAGGCGTAAAAATAAGGGTTCAGAAAAGGTAAGCGCAAATAAAAAATATACAGTAGGCGTCAGATAAACGAACATATAGGCTTGTACGGTAGATTTACTGATTGTGATAAAGATAAGGCAAGAAAACGATAGATTAAGTTTTAAAATTAAAGCAAACTACAACTGTATATATTATATTTAAATTGTTCTTAATCACTAATATTTGATCTACGTCGATGTAAGAGGCGTTTATGTAATCTGATTTGTCACTGGTCCCCCGATGTTCTAAAACAACACGGGAGTGGTCATCTGAAAAAAAAATTGGAGAAAAGACATTTAAAGTAAATGTTAAACATTGCATTTGTGTTTATAGTCACTTCCGTGTTTGGAAATTCATGCGCACAAAACTTTTCAAAGTAAACTGCCAAAAACAAATTACAGCATTACTGAACAGATGGATTCCAACAAGTGAATGCCTGAATTTATTTGATTTATTATTTGATTTATTTGTTTGATTTATTTATTTGATTTATTTGTTTGATTATTTATTTGATTTATTTGTTTGATTAAAAACTGAAGGTTTTTTACCTGATACCATATGGGTTAGTGTTATTGGTGGAGAAAACCAGAGTACCTGTTGTAAACCACCGACCTTAGCCAAGTTACTTGCAAACTTTCCTGAACATGAATATTCATATACGTACACCATACTGGTGGAAGACAAGTGGTTTTTGGCGAACGTTAAAACATTGCAATCAGAAATACGTTCCGTTGACGAGTAAAACCTTGTGAAAAAAAAGTGATGTGACGTGGCATCAGAAAGATTTGGGTCCGAAAAGCCACTTTATTTTATCCTGCCTTATATGATTTTTATGACGTGGCCAAAAATTCTAAAAACATGGATGAAAATAGTTTGGGGACAGCTTTGATCGGCACTGTTAATGCAATACCATACATAATCAGCATTGATTTAATCACATAGTTTATGTTTACTTTGATGGAAAAACACCTTGACGTCATCATTCTGGCTATATAATGGCGGCTGCATACTTGAGTGAGTAGCGTGGGTGGATTTAAATATGTTTTTCTTCTGATGTATAGTGGCTTTGCGCATAAAGTTATGGTCTCAAAAGAATTTCTGTTGGTAACTTTTAGCAAGTTGTAGCTTCTGTCATGGCGTTCTCCTTTAAAAGCAAAGAGCACACTAAAATAAAGCATATATCAGATGAAAGACAATGAAAATAATTGGGTATATATTTGGGTATTTTTTTAGAATTTTTCTAACCGAGTAAAATTGTGTTAAAAGATCAGATTCTATGGTGGTCTGTTGGGACCCAGAATTAATCAATTACATCACATATATTCTTTATGTCTGAAATAATTTGTTTTAAGGTCAAATTAACGAATGCATTCATAGATCTATATGTATATGCATTTTGAATGATGAAATGTAGCAGTCTAATGTGTGTTAAGTAGCAAAAACCTTATATGACGTCACTGGTCCAACTGTGGTCAGGACTACCACAGAATAAAATAATCAAATACATTTTACTACGTTAAATAAAATGTGAAAAAAAATAAATTCGGCTCTTTTCCTGGACAGTTTTTAATGGTCTTTCATCTGATGTATACTTCGTTTTAGTGTTTTCTTTGTCTTTAAAGAATGTATGGAATATCTCTATTTCAATTATTTTTAATTGAAGGATGGAAACTTACAGGCGACAAGATCCTTGTAGCGACTTTTCAGCTTGTTGTATGGTAGGTCCGCCACTTCGTGCTTGGCATGGAGTCCAACGGGAAATTTCTGATCAGAGAGGGGATATGATTTACGTAATTTATAATTCAAATAAATACTTGGTACTAAGTAATTCAATTCATATTCGGTAAACATCGAACACTAATGTATCAACCCCCCCCCCCACACACACACACACACACCTCCCAAATATATATATATGTATGTTAATTCGAAATGATGAGACAGTATATCGTAATTACAAGAGAAATGTCTAGTAATTACGAGAACACTATCTAGTAATTGTGAGATACTTTTAAACTATGGCATATGGTAGCATCTTTACGTTGAGGTCAAACTGTTGGCTCGGACTCGTATATGCCGTCTTGATTATATTCAGAAATTAGCGTTGGTTTTAAACGAAATTTTAGAACACTATTCAGACTTTAAGTGCATTGCATATATTCTTACATCAACAACTTTAAGAAGTGAGTTTACCGCAAAGTCGGTCTTGAATCCATCGGATGCCATTTTGTTTTGGACATGTTGCCAGAATTCCTCTACCGGAACTGACGTGGACAATTGATTCTCGTAGGTTGCCTCTGGCTGCCCTTGATTTACATAAACCACCATTTCTTCTGCTTCATGCCCTGGCAATAAATACAACATCAACTAAACTTTCACATGAGCTCAAACGCCGACAATACAGATATTATCATTTAAATTCTATTATTATTCTACTATTTCTGTAGATAGAGAATGAATTAATAAGAAAACAAGGCTGGCGCAGAAGATATTGAATGCTATGTTTTAATCAGACATTTTGCATGAAGAAATTTACGTTCTTTGGCAAACGGACTTACTTCTCTGTGGATCCGTGAAAGGAAAAGGAATCATGGTTTACGCGGACTACTTTCCTTATCAATTCATGAATCCTATACATGACGACGCTGTAGTTTGAGGGTAATTCTTACGTCTTATAAGATGTTAAAGGATACTGCCCTTTTTCAACAGCTTAATATTTAGATCTGAGCAAAATTCTTGTGAACGTTACTTCTGTATAATGTACACCTGTGCACGAAACAGTGAATTAAACACTTATACGCCTACTTCATTTTATGTTTTCATTACCCTTAAACACTTATACGCCTACTTCATTTTATGTTTTCATTACCCTTAAACACTTATACGCCTACTTCATTTTATGTTTTCATCACCCTTAAAAAGAGTAACGCCGTTGTTGTTCGCATACCTGTATTGCTTTGTTGTTCCTCCACTACCAGCTGGATGTCTTGTCCATTTTTCCTCACAGATGGGGATTCACAGAGCTTGGTATCCTTTGAAGATGGGCGACGCCTCCTAACAGAAATCTTCATTATACAATAGCCAATCATGCAGTCTTTATGACATTGCGATGAATTATTTTTAGACTGGCCACCTCTGACACCAAAATATTTGCTTGCTTTTTTGTGGCTTAAAAGACACATGAACGTTTTGTATTTATTTCTTTGTGTGCAGATGATCGTGTGTAATAACATATAACAGTACAAATTTCACTTTGTGTGTGGGGGTGGGGGGTAAAAATGGCTTTAAGGTACAGTTTTCTTAAGGCCCCAACGGTCAGTCCGAAAATTAAGTAGCTTGCAGAGGTAACGTCAACGATGATCCCTGTTTTAAAAGAACTCTGTCGGGAACAGACATAGCGGATCTGGCCGAATGGGGACGTGGGTGTGGGGGACAGACCGAATGGGAGCGGGTATAGGGGCGCGGAGGTTGCGCTAAGATGGCCCGTACAAGTCATGCAGTATCTGTGTACATGTCACCTTACCCACACTGTAGCGATACGGTTCATCGGGCTCGGGGCACTTAACAGGTATAAAAATACCCCCAAAATGAAATTTTTAAACAAAAATTCAAGGGCATAATTTTCTTCATTTAGCATGGAAACATCCTTTATCATGTATCCTTTAAGGTCAATTTCACTATTATTTCTATAGGTGGCCTTGTAACATATATAATCTTTTGATTACGTGTATGTGAAAAAGCAACCCCTAACGGGAATGACTTTGTAGACGCTAACTGATTGTCACTGTTAAGAAAGCAAAGCTTTAGATCAAAGGGAAGATGTATATAAAATATCAGACAGACAGAGTGACCCCAGTACAACCCCTAATAACTTCACTGCGAGGGGTATAAAACCATTACATCTTACCACTTAATGGGTACTATTGAACTCTCAATCCATTTCACATCATATCCGGTGTTAACAACAACGAGGTACTTGTCATGATTGGACAGAATGATAAGTTTAGTCAAATGACCCGACAAAATGGAGAAACCAATCCAGCTGACTGGAATCCCCGAAAGGGAGTGCGAATTGAAATAACCACGCGCAAAAAAGTTGAAAAATAACTTGCTTGCCATTTTAAATAACCAGTAACTTAGTCTTTGTGAGGCAATGTTATTAAGGTTGCCTGTCTCCCCCTTTCACTGGATTTTTCCTACTGGATTTTCTGCAAACCAACTGTTATTACTAATATGCCTTGTTAACTTGATAAAACTGAGATTTTGTGATGTTTTTGTGCAACAAAAATCATCCTGCTCTGTGGATTTGAAAGCGAAAATACATTACATTGTTTGATTGAACACAAGTAAGAACACTATACAAATTTACCTGAAAAGGATGATCGCTACAACAACAAGACAAAGTACGAGGACACCGACAATACCACCAGCTATACCACCGGTCATTTTATTCCGATGTGAAGCTGCAAAAAAAAAAAAAATAACAACAATATTGCAGTGTAGCAGTAATATGAAGAAGAAGAAGAAGTAAAAAATCATACTTCTCTCTGTCTTTCAGGAAGGAATGAAAGGTGCAATTCGTGCTCTGAACCTTGCTAATCATTACCCTTCAGGGGAAACATACAGTTTTCTGTTTAAAGCGAGAAATGAAAACACCAAATACACATTCTACACCCTACATGTATAGACATCATTCCAATTTACTAAAAACACACAGCCTCTGTTTTCAGGAAAGGATGAAAAACACCAAACACTCTAATCCCTAAATACCATTCCCCTTTAGGAGAAACAAACAGCCCCTGTTTTCGGGAAGGGATGAAAAACGCCAAACACTCTAAACCCTAAATACCATTCCCCTTTAGGAGAAACAAACAGCCCCTGTTTTCAGGAAGGGATGAAAAACACCAAACACTCTAAACCCTAAATATCATTCCCCTTTAGGACAAACAAACGACCTCTGTTTTCGGGAAGGGATGAAAAACGCCAAACATTCTAAACCCTAAATATCATTCCCCTGAAGGAGAAACATACAGCCTCTGTTTTCAGGAAGGGATGAAAAACGCCAAACACTCTAAACCCTAAATATCATTCCTCTTTAGGAGAAACAAACAGCCTCTGTTTTCAGGAAGGGATGAAAAACGCCAAACACTTTAATCCCTAAATATCATTCCCCTTTAGGAGAAACATACTGCTTCTGTCTTTCAGAATAGAATGAAAAACGCTAAATACGCATTGTAAACAGTATTCCTCTTCACTGGCATTATAATGTTCTCTGCTTTCAAGAAAGGGGTGAAAGAAAGTCACGAAAGATATAGTGAACTTTCCAGAAATCATTTCCCTTTTGGAGAAAAAAAGGCCTGGTGCTATCTGTCTTCAAGACAGGAATGAATGAAAAAAACTAAATACACACTTTACACCATGGAGTTCACTTTTCTTTAGGGGGAACAAACTGTTATGATTATCTGTCTTCTAAGAAAAAATGAAAAACAGCAAATAAGCCAGTCCTGTTCACCAGGTTGGAAGCCTTCCATAGACCCGGGTAAGCTACTGGAATGTCCGTATGTTTTTCATTTTAGTGTGAGTGTGGCATGGATCCGGGAGGACCTTCTTTGGAGATTTGAAAAATATGACAGGAAAGGAACCCAGAATGTTTTCCTCTTGGAACTGTTATATGTTTAGTTGTATAGTTGTTGTTGTTTTAAGAAGAGCAGGAACCAAAAGAATGTAAACAATTGTTGAGGCCGTTCGAGGTACCTGTAAGACGAGGGGTTAATAATATCTTCCTTACTAAAGGAAGGCCAACCACGTGTACTTATGATTACTTTAGTTTGCCTTCGTCTATTCCGAATTTTCGTAATACATGGGTTACTTCCCTTTTCAAGGAATTACCTCCCTTGACTCTAAGCTGTCTCTTTTATTTCAGTCTTGAAATGAACCATTGCTAAACTGTTTTTTCGCTGTTGTTTCGTCATATGCTATCCACTGTCCAGGAAATCATCACTAAACTTAGGTTTCCGGTATCTTCAAGCAGAAAAGAGTGTAGGTCTATTTTAAACATAAATTTCTGGCGCAATACACATATAAGATACCTTCTTCGCAGCCATCGCCCACAAAGCCGTCGCGGCATCCTTTCTGACACATTCCAGTAGTAATGTCACATCCTTCAGTTCCACAACCAGTGCTACATTGCCGGGAGCAGTTGTCTCCCCATAATCCTGTCTCGCACGCTAGAAGAAAAGAAAAATGGCTGTATGTCGCCCAGGTTTTCGTCCATTGATATCTTTTAATGCACTCCGAAGACAGAATCTGTGTTGAGATAAAATACTTATTTTCTTGTAAATGTATTGATGAGACGAATTACTGATATCTTCGTAGTCTGGACTGTCTGTTTGTCCATCATATTGGAAGATCTGATACTGCGCCAGGCGTCGTGAAAGTATGAAAGTATGTATGTTCTTTGAAGGTAAAGAAAACAGTATAACGGGACGTACATGTCATATGAATGACCATTAAAGGAGAAAAAAAAAACATAAAAACGATGCCAAGATCAGATAAAAGAGCGTAAAAAAGTATTTGCAAATTTGGTCTTATGGTGGAGTTTTTTTTTCAGGAAAAAAAAAGACATTTGAAAATACTGGGAATATTTATTAAACATGTGTTACATCATCATTTAAATCATTATTACACAAATATTATATATACCAAAAGGTGGTCCCAAATACCTATCATTCCCACCCTTATTTTCAAGTGTTTAAAGAGAAATTAAATAGAAATATTGAACACCTTATTTACAACTAACTTTTTGCACTCTTTTATCTGAACTAATTTTTACATTCTCTCCGCCATTAAACACTGTTCATAAACATAATTTGATTCATTTCTTCAGGGCTCAGTGATGTATTTAAAGTTCTTTTGCATTTAAAGCAAGATGACAATTCATAAGAGTGAGATTTCAGTATATAAAATTCCAGCACTTTGTCACGTCAAATACTTACGTGTATGGCACGTGATGTCTGTGTATAAGTATCCAGCCGAGCAGCGGGGATTCCCCCCAACAAAGGGGCATTCTCCTGACCTCTTGTTACACATAGTCCCGTTATAGCAGTTACCGCACGATTTTAGACAGTCCTCGCCGTAGGTACCATTTTGACATTCTGTAAAATGATACATCTGCTATATATTTCTGTACAGGTCTCACCAATAAATTGTTCTCACATGCTGAAATAAACAGCGTAATAATTACATTCTGTTCACGTTTTAGAAATATGTCAAGTTTTTTTGGGCGGCAAAAAGTATTGTCACATTACTGGTTAGAAAGCCACCACAATGACGACACAATGAATAATATATAAGGTGAATTGGTTATGAGATTTCACAATGTACTCTTAACGGTACATTTTGTGGATCTTAGGATTCACAATTTTTTTTTTTAAATCATTACAACCACAAACCTGCATCACATTTTTCTTGGAAATATCCCGGCATGCATCTTGGCTGGTCTGATCTGTCCGGACAGAGACCAAATATGGTGTCACAAACGCCATGTCCTTCAGCACAGGATCCACAATCCTCCAAACAGTCCGGTCCGTACTTACCGTTGCTACAAGCTTAAAGATGTGAGCTGATAAATAATTGAAAAAATTTTTTTCCACAATTTAACGACAACATCCACCAGTGAATGATTATGGCTTAACGCCACATCGACAGTATTGCCGACATACATTGGCGAGAGGATGTTTAAACTAATAGACAATAAGTGGTCTTCGATGAGATAATGAGAACATCAAATAAATATCAAACATAAACAGACAGACACTTTTAAAACCAGTTAAATAAAACAATACAAGTGCTAGTTAACCGCCACCGCCCCCGCATCCGCCCCCCCCCCCCCCCCTCCCCGCGCGAGCATTATATTTTACTACAAGATGACATAACGTTTTCTTTAAATATAATGTTCACATGCAAAACACGATTCCTTTCCTTGAGTTTTTCAGTTGTCATCTATCCAGTCGAGGGGGTTAGCACGCTAGTGTGGCACAATGACCCAGAAGCCTCTCACAAAAGCTGTAATCACCAACGTCGTATAAGTGAAATATTCTTGAGTACGGTATAAAGCATGAATCAAATAAATAAATACCCTTGGAACACTGATCAGCGTTTGTCTCATCATTACATTGTCTAAACTATAACAAGACAGGATATGGTATGCATTTTTAATTGATTAACAAATTTCATTTAGCGAGTCGCCTATATGTCTGGAAGTCTATATTATTGTAAGGAGAATGAAATGCACTATCCAACATGCAACTTACTGTTGAATAATTATGACGTCACCCGAGGCAATACGTTCTTAGTGTCGAAGCTAAGCTTGTGGAGCTTAACATTATGAGTTAGAAAAAGTATTCTAACTGCATTTTCCTTGTAATAATATGGACGTTCAACATGTGAATATGTAGAGCTTGGGTTGTTACGTCTCACTGACTAAAGGCAATATTGGTGGCGAATTTGACTGATTTTACAGACAGCTGAATATAGGCTACTCTCTAAAAAAAAACTAGACTGTAGTTGTACAATTATTTATATATTAAATCAACTTTTCACCCAGAACTCGGTAATATCTGATATATAGTCAGGCGGAGGAAATAATACTGGAGGAAAGCTGAACAGCTTTTCCTATACATGAAGAATCCCCTAAATTAAGGGCGTAGCTCTAACTCTGGATTCACAAAGACAATCTCAAAGGGCCAATGTCAAGTTATCATTGAGAAGGGTCTTTTTTTCTGCTGGTGAACTAAGCATCCCAGAGTCCTGACCCCAGGGCCTGACCTCGGGATCACGAAGCAATCTTAGACTTTAGTCAAAGTTTCAAATCACGTTAAAATGTATATTTCTTACGTAACAAGATCGAAACACTGCATGATATTGTGAATTCTGGGTAACTTATTGAAAAATAAATTTCAGGAAAGGAACATACTAAATTTAATGATTGAAATTTTGACTTAAGTCTAAGATCGTTTCGTGATCCCAGGGCCTGGTGCCTTTGCATTGTTTTAATGTTTCTGTGTACTACCGTGTACTAACAATTGCCACACCGATGAACAGTTAAAATAAAACCCGCAACCGAGGTGATTTGACAGAGTCCGTATTTCACGGGCTATCTGTAACCATTTGTCAGCCATCACACTGTCGTCGCTGCTTTGGTTTTTTCTATATATGCTTACGTCTTCAATTGTATTTTCTTTCTTCTTCTTTTGTTTAACAGTAACGGTATAGAAATAAAGAAAGGTAAAAGCAATATGTCACTTTCTCAGAAATCAGACGAGTATGCCTGAGTAAAAATCAACATTAATGCCAAAGAGAAGTTGAACGATCACAGCCTTTGTTCTGAAAACTCCGTGAAACGTTCTTGAGTAAACATACCATACAGAAAGCACATTTAACTTTGCTTACTTGTAACGCATCTGGGGCCACTAAATCCAGCCGAGCACTGGGGATGGTCTCGGGATATAGGGCAATACCCATTTCTCGAGTCGCAAACAGCACCGTTAAAACAACTGCCACACTGATAAGGACAGTCTGCTCCCCAAGTTCCGTTATCACAAACTGAAAAATAAAGCACCAACGATGCTATACTAAGCTGTCTACACTGAATTAATCATCTAAAATTTGGCTTTGAAGGCTATTTAGGTTTTCTCATGCATCTAAATCGAGTCAAAACCAGATTTCAGAATTGCTAACCCTTTCAAAACAAAATCGTCGGCGAAAATTATTGAATAATATCAATCGGGCACCTGTGAGAAGACGTGCAATGACTTACAAAAGATTTCGTTTGACCTATTCACCATCTGGTTTCACAGCAATCCAAAATGTATTAACCATACATTACCACAGCTAAATGTCAGTCAGGACATTGGTTTCCCTTCCTCTACGCTTCATCCGAAATAACTAAGATTATATTATTTATTGTTATTTACTTTTCGTTTAAGCCATTATTTGTTAACGAAAGTGTTTAAGAGTAGATCCAGCTGGCTTCCTCTCTGGTCGTACGTGGGAAGGTCTGCCAGCAACCTGCGGATGATCGTGGGCTTCCCCTGGGCACTACCCGTTTTCCTCTCACTACAATACTGGCCGCGGTGGTATAAGTCAAATATTATTGAGTACGGCGTAAAACACCAATCAAATAAATAAATTAAAAGTAGAATATAAGTATTGACATATAGCTATGCCTCTCTCCTAATATGAAATGTGTAAATCATTATTTTTAAGATACTGATTCTGCCTGTCATAACTTGCCGTTCTAAAATAGAGGGATATGCAGCCTGTTGTAGTGATATGGCTTAGGGGGCTTAGTGTGTTCGGGTCCATGCCTATGTGCATGTTTTTATTCCGTCTTTTTATTTATGTATGTATATTTATTTATTTATTGGTGTTATACGCCGTATTCAAGAATATTTCACTTATGCGACGGCGACCAGCATTATGGTGGGAGGAAACCGGACATAGCCCGGGGGAAACCCTCAAACATCCGCAGGTTGCCGACAGTCCTTCTCACGTACGGCCGAAGAGGAAGGCAGCATGAGCTGGATTTGAACTCAGAGCGACCACATTGGTGACAGGCGCGCTAACCAACTATTCCGTCTTGTTGATACGTTCATTACATGGTTGAATGCATAAATGAATGAATGCGTGGGGTTTTCCGTCGTACTTAACAATTTTTCAGTCATACGACTTCGAAGAGTCATTGGGTGTGTGTACATATAATGTGTCTTCTTGCGACAGGGTGAGTCCATGCTGCCAAAGTGATGCCTTCACTGAAGTTTCATGCCGAAGACACCAGACATGACACTCCACCCAGTCACATTATGCTCACACCGGGCCAACCTGGGGCCGAATTCATGAAGCATACTTAGTACTCAGTAGCCCTTAGCTAAGTGTATATATCTAAAACATAGGTCGTCATGATATTTACGGGCAAACTTAGCTGAGTGAGCTTCATGAAACTGGCCCCTGTTCTTTTTCCTTGCTCTTAACCCTTAGCGCTGAGCGCCAAGCAAGACAGCAGCAAAGTACTATTTTAAAGTCTTTGGTATGACCCGACCCGAGTCTGATCTTGGGTTTCTCGACTTCGAGGCATGTACCATGACGATTGCTGTACGAATGTGTGTTACGAGACATTACCTTGGCCACTAATTACATTTGGACCCTAATCTTTGTTATCTAACAATGTACGCCATGTCAAAGTTGGCGAGAGATCCGTTTTAACATAAAATGGTAAAGAGACATATGAAACAAGACATAAACCATTCCATTTTCATTTAACATAGAGATAAACAACAATACAAAAGATCTTAATAATGCAGGATAAGATAATTAGATCCACACTTCTAGATACCTATAAGAATTATATATTCGTATTTTGCATGAATTTATACATACTTAAAGGACAAGACAGCAACTGGCTAAAGCATAATTCAATCAAAAGCGGGATACTCAAGCTTTGCATGTAAAAAGTATCATATTTTATTATTTAAATGAGATTGCTATCAGGTTGCGTGGCCTAGGCTGTGACGTAGCCTTTAACCATTCACTCCGTGAAGTGACAGATGATAACACAGAGCTACTTCATAAGATATCATATTGAGATCGCTTACAAGGATTTAGTTACGTGCAGCCGAAGGACCATTTCACAAAGTGTTGTGAGGCAGGTCTGAATCATTTAGGGACCACCACAGACGTAAATTCAGTTGATTTACAAGCCGTGTAATATTCAACGATGGTATCACGAATTATGTCAGACAGTAGCATACCGTAACGGCCCAAACCGCATTCATCTCCCCAGATACATTTTTTTTCGTTCATTTAAGCGTTTAATCAGCAGCTTCTCGAGAAAAAATACCAGTCTGTGCAAAATTCATTAGGGATGCCGAAGGTTTATGGGAATGAGAAGATGGCATCTCTCCACACAACGCTTAAAACTAATTAAAAGTCCTAAGATATAATTTTTTCTCTGAATTTATTGCAACATAAAAATTCGAATTTTGCTCTTTCGTCTTTCTCGCAAACAAGGGATGTTTTTTTTCTGATTTCGTTTCTAACATACAGTAAAATTATTGAAACGCCGTGTTCAAGCCGAGGTCATTTCTCTGACGTCCGCCATATAACAGGTCAGCATTGCTTCCATGTTAGAAGCCACCTCTACAAAACTTAAGCATAAAATCCAGCGACAGTCTAATGCCTAGATCAGTCTCAGAGGTACTTAGATTTATTCAGCATGAATCTAGTTGTACAACAATCCTGTTGTAATTTTGGAAACATTTAATAGAGGTCACAATCACCTGCGCAACACCTTCGGAGGCTACCACCTGAACGAGGAATACCCCAGACGTGCATCTGTAACTAGGGCACTGAAACAAGGTGGCTGGAGTTCCTTATAAATGATATAGTGGGCCTACTGTATCAACAGTTCAAGCAGTGGAAGAAATATTCTTTCAGTATGTTCAGTTTCCGAGAAAAGTATATTTGTCACTTGGGCCTTCGTCGCCGAAATCCACAACTTTTGTCATAGGCTACTGCTTAGCCTATTATACGGAAAATAGCTGGGGTAAACGTTACACCACCTTACCCTCGATAATGGAGACGTGCTGATTGTGTGATGGCGAAGTTTCAGTAAAATTTTACTGCGTTGAAAAAAATCCAAAACAATATTTAATCCCGGTTTAAGACACTTCAGGTGTTGTCTTTCACTTTAAAGGGATACAGAATTATTTTAGGTATGGAACATTTATTCAAGCGTGACAAAGGCTGTAAGATTTAACCCAGAAAACCATATCTCAGCTGTCAGCCAATCAGCGCCGATTCAGTATCCCTTTAAGTGCAGGACTGTTTACTTAAGTGAAGGTATAAGTCACATTTAATCAAAGTTCAGCGTGCATATTGTAAAGAATCGTAAGCTACATGTATGTACACTGCCCGTATTTGCAGCGTACATGTTTATCACGCATAGTTTTTTTTTCCACTCACCTTCTTCACACATCAGACCAGAATATCCCGCCTTGCATCTGGGTTGACCTGAACAGTGCCCGGATGTAGTGTTACAAGCGTACTTTCCATCTGCACACGCTCCACAGGACTTCGCGCAGTCGGGACCATATGTTCCTTGTGTACATCCTTAACAGAGGTCAGAATACAAAATATTACATAGTACGCATTTCTCAGTCGTCAGTGTGACGTACATGTATATTTTGAGGTGTTTGCATTTATACTGAGTGCACTCATATCTGGTATAAAATTAGGGAGTATCACTTAACATATATTACTATTACATACAATATGATTGGTATAGAGGTGCCAAAATGGTACTCAATTTTCAGATGAAAATATGAACTTTCATTAAGATTTAAGCAATACTTTAAGAAAGTATACAATAGTTATATAGTTAGTATATATATATATATATATATATATATATATATATATATATATATATATATATATATATATATATTAGGTGAAAACGAGATTCATTCGTAAACATTACGTTTCCACACCAGCGTGTAGGGCGCCTGATACGCTGCCTGCACTGCTATAGCCGTGCTTGGTGATGTGTAAAAATCGGACGCACTGATGGAAGACATGCTCTTAACCCATGTTTGTATGGTGTAGTTCAGACAGTCTCCTCGGCTGTTCGACATCTGTTCGTAATGTGTGTTAAACGATTCACGAGACGTTCAGAACGGGGACATTATCTGACGTACTGAAAATTCCTCTAGTATACAGCAAGTGTGGCAACCGTGTTCCGGTAACATGTGTCTTGCAACTTCCTATTGCGTTAATCCAAAGGAAAATATACCAACGGCTTGATCACGTTTATTTAACGTCACCTGTGAGATGACGTTGTGTTGTGTTCTAAACCTAACTGCTGAATGTTTGCAACCGCTTGAGTCAGACGTTCTAAGGAGAAAGAAAAACTGGCGGAGTAGGGTAACAGGAAACTTTAAATATACATATGGCAAGAGTGTCACGTGATCCATACCCTTTGTTTAAGACATGATTTCTTCCGTTACTGCACCTTACTTTTATGATCTTTTTCTTTGGCATTTCTTCAGGAAATGTTAATGCACGGTTAATTTTTTGGACGGAGTATATATACATACCTGTCTCGCAGTAACTACCCATGTAGCCAGCATCACACCTTGGGTTTGGAGAAACTTGGAAACAATCTGATCTGTCTTTATCACATTTGCCTTCCCAACAATGACCGCATTTTCTGCGACACGTTTCTCCCCAGCGACCGGAAACACATGCTGTCAAAGAAAAAGACGAGTACATTTGAAACCTATGTTCCTGAAGCTTTATTGTTCCTGTTTGCATGACGATAAAGACATGAACAGTGTGAGTTCTATTCGAACATTTGATGCCATTCGTCAAGGGTTTGATAGTTGCAGCGAATCAACGCTTAAACCCTCTTTAACCAACTCAATGGATTACATAATGTATCCGGGATGCTCCAGAAAATTTCACAGATCAGATGGCGCTTCGTTGTATGCAAATAATAAACCAATTCAGGAATGTCTGAAACATCTTTTGCTCTTTAGTGACAAACCTGCTTGCACAAAATTACGACCGTACCATTGATAAAAGTTTCAAAGAAGGCAAAGTGAAACGCGGTCAGTGCTTTCTTGGAGAAGCAGGTTGTGAGCTAAGTGTCAGAAACGTAAGTGTCAGAAACGTAAGTGTCAGAAACGTAAGTGTCTTGGATGAAAGCTCGCCAATGCAAATTTTTAACACTCTCTACAAGTTTCTATTATTTATTTATTTATTTATTTATTTATTTAATTGTTGCTTAGCGCCTCAGTCTGACTTAGAATTTCATACCCCAGAACTCATTATGTAATTGTTAACCCTCGTGTAAACCCCAGTACCCACTTTGTCCACTCTGTGTACCCCAGTGGGGACTGTGTGTGGGAGTCGTTGCTGATGTTCACTAAGGCCATAAATTTTTGTGCCAGTGGACCTTCCTGGCTGCTATCTAACCCTGGGAGAGAGAGGCAGTGGGGGGACTTATTGCCTATCTATCTGGTTTTCTAGGGGGTTAGAGACGAAAAATCTGCCTCTTTCTCCTAGGACAGCCGACCAGTAAAGACATAGTCACAGCAGCTTTTGTATACAATACTGTATTTTGTGTCTAGCCAAGAGTTTAGCCCTAGGGGCCCCAGGATGTTAGTGAGTGAGTGCCTGGGGTTTAACGTCGTTCTTAACAATTTTTCAGTCATATTACGACGACCCCAGGATGTTAGCATTAACACTAGTGTAATAGTTGTCTACTAAATAGCTTGAGCCATATGGGATCATTAGACATGTACTTTAATTTGGGGGGGGGGGGGCAATAAGTGAGTATACATATGTATATATTCTCCCTGTTCTTGCCCACTTTTGTCATGTTTACTTCAGTGTTCTAGGGTTTTGTTATTAAGATGTTAATCAGCAAAACACGGAAACTGTCTAAATTCAATACTTCCCATCTTTGGACTATGATGAATCAGATATTTCCACTGGTAATTTCAAGACACTGCATGTTATTGTCATGTTATTACCTTTGTTGTTAATATTTTGGTGCATATGCTGTAGTTTTTAAAGTACTATTTATAACCTTGTGTCCGCTTAAACCATTTAGTTACAAAGTGCCCTTTGTGCACTGCTAGTCACAGGCATATTAATCCCTAGAGGTAATGGTTAAGAGGTAATTTTCGTTCTCACATCTGGCAGTCATTAACTCCTGTACAGTGGGTTTGGCAAGAACCTCTTTCTCAGATTGTTTTGGTCATGTGACAAAATGGTAGCCTCCATTGAATGTGAACAAACCACTGCCACATATCTATACATTTCCGTGACAGATCATCAATGTGTCTTATATATTAATACCCTCAATGGTCATCAGTAGTAGCATGGATAATTAATGTGTAAATAATTTGTTTCTCAATTTCTATAATAAGTTGTGAACATGTTGATCACATGTAGCCAAGCTGCCTTAGATAATAATAGATTTAATCATTCTCGCTGTTACTTTGATTAAGATATTCTTACACATATAAATCCATGTGGTAATTTATTTTGAGGATTTATGTTCCACATTACAGTTTTATACATGTTTCTGATACACACGTTGGTTAGTTATAATGTATGTGATAACTACCCTAACTTGTATGTATTTTATATATACTTGCTATGTGCCTGAATGGGTGACACGCTGCTGACATATGCCAACTTAAATTGTCTGTGCAGGGAGAAGTTGTACTGTGCAACCACCCCATGGTTGAATCTTGGTATACTAGCATATATGATTTGCAACAATGGCCAATATTGAATATGCTAATTGTTCACACCGCTCTTGATCCGAGTGACGCGAGCCCGTTGTTATGTGACTTTGCAATTCAGTCAGTTATAATTAGGTAATTTGCAGTTTGCTGTTGTCACAGTTCTTTAACAGTACTAAGAATATGTTAGTCAGTTGTAAACTCCAATCATCCTTTGCCTGGTTATACCTTATACCTTATGGGGATAACCATGTGCACTGCCTGGTTATACCTTATACCTCATGGGGATAACCATGTGCATTGCCTGGTTACACCTTATACCTTATGGGGTTAACCATGCGCATTACCTGGTTATATTTTATACCTTATAGGGATAACCATGTGCATTGCCTCACTGTTCTTATATTAGTTATTACTAATTTGATAAATTTTATGTGTAGTTAATGTTTTATCACGATATTTTACACGCGTTTAAAACAGAGCTCTTTCTCCTAAGACAGCCGACCAGTAAAGACCTACACTCACAGCAGCTTTTGTATACGGCACTGTATTTTGTGTCTAGGTTAAGTCGGATGTCCCCACTAAAACAGAATAGGTCAACACTAAAACTGGCGTGTTCAAATCCAACGCATGCTAGCTTCCACTCCGGAGATACGTGGGTAGGTCTGGCACAACCTGCGGGTGGTCGTGGGCTTCCCCCGCCGTGGTATAAGTGAAATATTCTTGAGTACGGCGTAAAACACCAATCAAATAAATAAATAAATAAATCAAACTGGCATGTGGCGATTGAGCACACTATTTACCTTTTCCCTTCTTTCTTCTCTTTCCTATTGTTCTCTGTCAGTAAACTTGTATTTAACTGCAAGCGATAACTTTCAATGAGTTGGTGTGACTTCTTTCAAGTTGACTGTATCCAGAATTTGTTACCGCACACTGATAACGTGAGACAGTCCGGTGATAATATCTCGCCCCACAACCAGCTGTTGGACAATAGGCCTACCTTGATTGTATATTTAACAGGCTTAATCACCAGCTAAACTTTAAATAAACACTGTCTAATGCAGATAATGAACATGGTGACAGAGATATACATGTACATGTATATGTAAAAGTTTTTGTTTTACCCTAGCGGGTACATATAATATCCACTGCTAGTGTTTATTTGTTTCTTATCAGAATTTTTGTTTGTCTTAACTGACGTTCACCTTCACACCGAGTCCCTGTGACGTCACAGCCGGAACATGCCGTTGTCGTCACACATCGCTCGTCACATGTCTCACCGTACCATCCAGGTGCACAAACTGTCAGGAATGTAACGGATTTAAATTTATTAGTTAACATAGTTTCGTTAACACTGATTAAAGCATATCAAAAACAGTACGCCGCTGTTATTCCACTTAAAACTTTTTCCGAAAACAAAAACATGCTCCTGTTAAACTAGTTAAAATGCATATATTTGTATTCAGTCATAAAGTAAAGAAATATATTTGGGAGACGTACACATGTCGATGCAATATATTGATAGATTCTGAGTATCAATTGGTTTTGTACCAAATAAGAATAAAGACAGTTACAAACGCAATGGCAATGCAGAAAGATTGATAAAAATTTATGTAAATCACGATAATGGCAGCTTAGCATTGCGTTCATGTTCGACAATGACTAAAGGGTTTGCGCTGTGAAATCAACTTACCGTAGATGAGAACTTCACAGAGTGTCAGAGGTTCACCTTTGCGTGACCTTATCCTAATAGTGTTTCCAGACACCGGCCCCTCTGTACACTGCTTGCTAATAATCGACCCGGGATTGTAATAGGAGGGTGTCTCGTCTCTATAGCATCTTCTGTGACTGGTGGAGGAATTTCCCACAGACAGAGTGAAGCCCCTCAATCGACCCTCATCTGTTACGAGCAAAAGTCCATGGTCCAGTTCACAAAAGTGTATTAGCAGTTAAGCTCAGTATTAAATTTAGACCCGGCTAAAATTCAATTAGTTTTCAAGACTGGTATTGAGTTTTAAGCTTGGCTTAGCTTTTAACACACTTTTGAACAACCAGATATGAATGATAAGATAGCTGTTTACATTCCTGTCGGCATGCTGCATGGCAGTTGCTACTCTACATATCAATGGTATATTCCCGAGATCGGACTCAGGGTGATGTCTTGTAATAGTAAAGTGGTTCAAGACTCTGTTTCCGAAACATTGCTCGCCAGCCCCGTGCAAAGGGAAGTAAATCTAGTGACTGATGTAAGAGCAGTGAGCTCTGGCTACACAATAATGATTTAAGTGATCACGAATAACCACAGCTGTTATTGTAATTCAAGTAGGTAGACGGCGCCACTGTCCCATCAGGTACAAGATTTACTTCCCTTTGCAGAGGGGGGGTGGTGAGCTCCCCAACCTAAGAACATATATATATGAAAAATCCAGGACGTGATTCAGCTTCGACTGGATTCGAACACATGACAGCAATCGTAAAGGCCAGTTATATCGATTTAAGACGTAGAAAACATTACTTTGCGGTTGCTAGGAAACATTTGTCGACCTTGTGTCTTGCAGCCCGACAGAGATAACTGTTAATTTATAAAAAAACCAACCTTAAAATTCAAATAATTCACTGCATTTAGTTCAGTAGGGAAATCTAACAAGGTAAGAGAACTTATACTCAGATAAAGTTTGTAATGATTTTTCCGCTGGTGTTTACTCCATTTTTATGTTTTTCTTACCATTTGAAATAAAAGAACCTCCATCTTAACCGTAGTTATAGATCCAGTACCCCCACCACCCTTGCAACCATCTGAACAATACTATCTCGTTTTCGCCTCTGTATACCTTGCCACTGCGTCTGCTTGCTCTGTGACTATAAACCTGTTTTGTATGAACATGTACACTTGCTGTGCTGTGCTTGCAAATACTCTCTGATTTTCAATTTTTTCCAGTCTTTGTCATCCCAATACCGTGCACTTTTGTCGTTGTTTTCCCTTCGTTTTTGTTTCCGTTCTTAGTTTCTGCATTAACTACATATACAAATACCAAGTTTACTTGTGTGGTTAAGTAATGGAGCTCGCTGAAGTATACATACTAATCACTACATGACTGAATTTCTAACAAGAAATATACATACTTATCAGTACATGAGTGAAATTCTAACAAATTGCAATTCGTTCCGTTTTGATGAAAAACTGCAATTCTTTCCGTTATGATGTACAATTGCAATTCTTTCCGTTAAACTGAACAATTGCATTTCTACAATTCTAAAGAAACCTACAGCGATATCTGTTGTATATAGTAAATCTGTTTATCCGGTATACATGATCAAGTACAACGACCCAGGACTGTGAACTGCTTGTATGGTCTGTGTGTGTGCAAGGTGTATCCCACAAAGAATGTCCCACTTTGCCATCCACGGCATATTTGGAGAAATAGCCCCCGTAGTTTGACGACTGCCTTGTTCGTCTGTTCAGAGCGACATTCTCTGAAATCAACAAAAGGGATTTTAATGAACTAATAAACAATAGTTCTGTAATTTGACACGGAGAGAAAACAGAGCGGACAACGCCAGAATCTGAGTCTTATCAGTCACTTAGTGGCCTCTATTTTTTTGGACTTTGGGAGAAGTTTTTTATGCATTTAGAGAGAATTTTTCATACAATCAAGCAAAAAATAGCGAAACAAATACAATAAAGAGCTACTGCTTACATTAATACTTCAAAATCAGATCAAATGAGCGATTTATCCAAATATTCCTTATTTATAAAGATATAAATAAAGATTTATAAATTATGTGTATTTAATTTAGTTCTGCATAAATTTGTAAGAAGCAGGTAACCGTATCGATGGATGACAAAGCGACAGAGCAAATCAATCCTGACTTCGGACATATCACCAATACTCTTTTGAGAAGAAGATTTAG
The DNA here is from genome assembly GCF_032854445.1 of Liolophura sinensis. Lineage (NCBI taxonomy): Eukaryota > Metazoa > Mollusca > Polyplacophora > Chitonida > Chitonidae > Liolophura > Liolophura sinensis. Next base: position 24,941,963 of record NC_088301.1, on the reverse strand, counting down.
TCAGGTCAACTAAACTGCTTCTTGCTTCTGCCACAAAATGGGGCTGGTTTACAACATTACATTATCTCGCGATACCTTGTGAACCAAGATGAGGGGGAACCAGCAAACAAGCCAAGCAACAAAGCGCTATATTTTTAATAAACTCTACTCTATCATCATACGTGTTATTACGTTGTGATAATTCTGTATGACAGACCGGAAGACGGAGATCACGTGATCCACCTAGCGTGGACACAAAAAAAAAGGGCCAAAAAAAAACATAAGGCCAGCTCTCCAGAAATAGTTTGATTCTATGTGGAAAGCTGAAAATTATACAAATCTAACGAACACATGGCTGACAGCGATTCAAAATGACAGCATTTTCTGCTATGCTATAACATTAGTGGTGGGGGGGGGGGGCAATTTTTACGCCCACATCGTGTATCTGTTACTAAGGAGATCACGTGGTCTCTATCTTCCGGACGTTTTAAATAATAAAGATTGATGAGTATTACTCACGTCTCTGACATGAGGGCCCGTCCCAGCCAAGAGAACACTTTCCGCCACACCCGACCTGAGAGTCACAGGTCACATCTTGCGCACAGTGACAGTCATAGCTACAATCTGGTCCGTACTTGTTTTCAGAACACTGGCCTGAAACTGTCAAAAACATAATAATAAAACGAATGATTATGGCTTAATGTCATTTCGGCAATACTGAGGCCATATTGTTGCGAAAACCTGTTTAAACCTGGAGAAAGTAAATGGTTTTTTTAAGCGTTAACGAAAACATCCGATTAAAAATCAAATAAATATTTTTGCACAAGCTAAAATAGCACAAACGTCAGCTAAAATTAGAAACCTTCACGTTGTTCTGAAACCATTCTGAATGTGACAGGTGACACCATGGGTTACCTGAGCAAAACCTGAGCATAGACGACAGTGTGATAGGGTTTCATTAAAAGTGTTCATGTAAATGAGTAAATAGTTGCAAAAGTGACACAATGGGTAAATACTTGCAAAAGTGACACAATGTGTAAATAGTTGCAAACGATAGTTGCAAACGTGACACAATGTGTAACTAGTTGCAAAAGTGACACAACGGGTTATAAATTAGATAAAAATGACTAATTCAGGGAGAGTATAGCCAAGATATCGACGATAGTGTGATAATCCAGTCTCTTCCCAGTTTACCTCAGCTATAGGGTTTTATTCTAACTGTTCATGTAAATACTTGAATAGTAGCAAATTCCGTTGCCCAAAGTGTCAGGGCTTAAGCAGAATTGGGAAAATGAGGTGTTAAGTAAAAGAAATCTATCTACTGAAATAGACTTTGAAAACACATTATGTCATGTGACAATAACAATGGTCAGCCTTGTCTATACATCTTCTCAGGGAACAGACCTGGATTTATAAGACTTAAAATAGTAACACCTACAGTGCTAGGCAAACACCTGAAATGATGACACCCGAAGCAATATCTAGCATATAGCATCAGTCCGGTTACTATGTATATCCCCAGCAGGTCTGAAACCATCATGCAACTTGAAGCTACACCTAGTCCATAGTAAGAGACATAGGATCAGTTCGGTTCATATACATCCCCAGATCACCGGCCTGAAACCACAGATCTTGAAACTACACCTAGCTATAGTCCACAGTGACATTCAAAGCATCAGTCCAGTATATATATATCATCGCAGCACACTGGATTGGAATCATGGAACTTGAAACAATGTCCAGTACACAGTGAGAGACACAGTCTTAATCCGGTTCATATGTATCCCTTGAACACTGGCCTGAAACCATAGACCCTGAAACAACACCTAGTACACAGTGAGAGACACAGCATCAGTCCTGTTCATATGTATCCCTAGATCACTGGCCTGAAACTATGGCACTTGAAACAACGCCTAGTACACAGTGAGAGACACAGTGTTAGTCTGGTTCATACATACACTCAGCGCACTGATCTGAAACATGGAATTTGAAACAAACGTAGTCCACAATGAGAGATAAAGAACCAGTCCTGTTCATAGGTATCTCCAGAACTCTGGCCTCAAACCACGAATCTTAAAACAAGATTAGTACACAGTGAGAGATATAGCATTAGTCCGGCTCATACATATCTGCAGAACACTGTTCTGAAACCATGGAACTTGAAACAACGCCTAGTACACAGTGAGAGACACAGCATCAGTCCTGTTCATATGTATCCCCCGAACACTGGCCTGAAACCATGGACCTTAAAACATCACCTAGTACAGAGTGAAGGATATAGCTATAGTCCGGACCATACATATCTAAACCATAGAACTTGAAACAACACTCAGTAAGAGAGTCCACAGTAAGAGAGACACCGCATCAGTCCTGTTTATATGTATCCCTAGAACACTGGCCTGAAACCACGAATCTTAAAGCAAGACTAGTACACGGTGAGGGATATAGCATCAGTCCCGCCCATAGATATCTACAGAACACTGGCCTCAAAGCATAAAACTTGAAACAACACCTCATACACAGTGAGAGATATAGCATTAGTCCCGCCCATACATATCTACAGAGCACTGGCCTCAAACCACAGAACTTGAAACAAGACTCAGTCCACAGTGAGAGATATAGCATTAGTCCGGTCCATACATATCTACAGAACACTGGCTTCAAACCATGAAACTTGAAACAACACCTAGTCCACAGTGAGAGATATAGCATTAGTCAGGCCCATACATATCTACAGAACACTGGCCTCAAACCATAAAACTTGAAACAACACCTAGTCCACAGTGAGAGATATAGCATTAGTCAGGCCCATACATATCTACAGAACACTGGCCTCAAACCATAAAACTTGAAACAACACCTCATCCACAGTGAGAGATATAGCATTAGTCCGGTCCATACATATCTACAGAACACTGGCCTGAAACCATAGAACTTGAAACAACACCTAGTCCACAGTGAAAGACACAGCATCAGTTCCTTTTCATATGTATCCCTAGAACACTGGCCTGAAATCATGGACCTTGAGACAACACCTAGTACACAGTGAAAGACACAGCATCAGTCCTGTTCATACGTATCCCTAGAACACAGGCCTCAAACCATGGACCTTGAAACAACACCTAGTACACTGTGAGAGATATAGCATTAGTCCGGCCCATACATATCTACAGAACACTGGCTTCAAACCATGAAACTTGAAACAACACCTAGTCCACGGTGAGAGATATAGCATTAGTCAGGCCCATACATATCTACAGAACACTGGCCTCAAACCATAAAACTTGAAACAACACCTAGTCCACAGTGAGAGATATAGCATTAGTCAGGCCCATACATATCTACAGAACACTGGCCTCAAACCATAAAACTTGAAACAACACCTCATCCACAGTGAGAGATATAGCATTAGTCCGGTCCATACATATCTACAGAACACTGGCCTGAAACCATAGAACTTGAAACAACACCTAGTCCACAGTGAAAGACACAGCATCAGTTCCTGTTCATATGTATCCCTAGAACACTGGCCTGAAATCATGGACCTTGAGACAACACCTAGTACACAGTGAAAGACACAGCATCAGTCCTGTTCATACGTATCCCTAGAACACCGGCCTCAAACCATGGGCCTTGAAACAACACCTAGTACACAGTGTGAGACACAGCATCAGTCTTGGTCATATGTAACCCTAGAACACTGGCCTAAAACCATGGACCTTGAAACATCACCTAGTACACAGTGAGAGATATAGCATTAGTCCGGCCCATACATATCTACAGAACACTGGCCTCAAACCATAAAACTTGAAACAACACCTCATACACAGTGAGAGATATAGCATTAGTCCCGCCCATACATATCTACATAACACTGGCCTCAAACCATAAAACTTGAAACAACACCTAGTCCACAGTGAGAGATATAGCATTAGTCAGGCCCATACATATCTACAGAACACTGGCCTCAAACCATGAAACTTGAAACAACACCTAGTCCACAGTGAAAGACACAGCATCAGTTCCTTTTCATATGTATCCCTAGAACATTGGCCTGAAACCATGGACCTTGAAACAACACCTAGTCCACAGTGAGAGATATAGCATTAGTCCGGTCCATACATATCTACAGAACACTGGCCTGAAACCATAGAACTTGAAACAACACCTAGTCCACAGTGAAAGACACAGCATCAGTTCCTTTTCATATGTATCCCTAGAACACTGGCCTGAAACCATGGACCTTGAAACAACACCTAGTACACAGTGAGAGATATAGCATTAGTCCGGGCCATACATATCTACATAACACAGGCCTGAAACCATAGACCTTGAAACATCACCTAGTACACAGTGTGAGACACAGCATCAGTCCTGTTCATATGTATCCCCAGAAGACTAGCCTGAAACCATGGACCTTGAAACAACACCTAGTAAACAGTGAGGGATATAGCATTAGTCCAGCCCATACATTTCTGCCCATACACTGGTCCGAAACCATGGAACTTGAAACATCACCTAGTCCACACTGAGAGACATAGGCCAACGAAAAGATTTTTGCTCATGTATCAAAAGTAGAAGTATTCTTTGATGACTTGATTATTGCTGCTTCACTTGACAATGAACATTACAGAATTCTACGTCAGGTTATGGAAACAGCGCCTAAGGAGAACGTGAAATTCAACCCTGATAAGTTACAACTCAGAGTCAATGAAGTTAAGTACCTTGGAAATCGGGTTTCCAAGGCCTCAAGGCGGACACGGAAAAAACTCCAAGCTATTGTCGACATACCAAAACCGGAGAGCAAACAAGATTTACAGCGCCTGCTAGGAATCGTGAACTTTCTGTTAGCATTCATCCCCAATTTGGCTAAATTACCGCTCCTCTCCGCCAGCTACTTCGCAACAACGTCGATTGGCAATGGTGCTATGAATACGATACTTCATTTCAGCAAATCAAAGATGTCTTGACAAAGAGATCATTGCTCCAGTACGTCGACCCGAGCCGCGTTACAGTAATTCACGCTGATGCACCACAGTATGGACTGGGAGCAACTATTATGCAAGATGGCGGACCAGTAGCGTATGCATCAAGAGCTCTTACCCAGGCCGAAGCTAATTACGCTCAGATTGAGGAAGAGCTACTTTAAATCGTGTTCGCATGCAAGAAATTTCATCAGTACATCTATGGAACAAAATTTTAAGTACAAAATGACCACAAACCACTGGAAATGATCTTACGCTAGCCGCTGAGCAAAGCATCGCCCCGATTACATCGAATGCTGCTACAGGTACAACGTTATCATTCTGACATATTCTACATCCCTGAAAAACAAATGCACGTTGCTTACACCCTTTCTAGAGCGTAATGGATGTTATGGTTGACAGCATCGTTAAGCATCTGCCAATTTCTGCAGATAAGCTTGAGATGTTCCAGAGAGCTACGTCTATGGTTGAAGAATTGCAAACCTTGCAGGAAACTTGGCCATAACACAAGTCAGCTGTCCATTTATACGCTCGTCCATACTGGAATGTCCGGGATGAAATTCATGTCATTGACAATTTGTCATTTGTCGGAGAAAGACTCATTGTACAACATGAACTCCACGGCGACATGCTCAAGTTCATCCATGAAAGTCATATGGGTATCTCAAAGTGCAAGGTGAAAGCCAAAGCAGTGCTGAACCGGCCAGGTGCCTACGCTCATTCCAATGGTATGTCAGAGAGACACGTTCAGACAGTGAAGAAACACTCCAAGATCGTCCATTGTTTCTACCCCTGAAAGAGGAAACTACAGGAGAAATCGATGAGATCTAATGAAACCACCACCACCAGCTATTATTGATCCACACCTTGATGATGAGATTTTGAACCATCTACACCAGAGAATGGACCGAGCAGCTCAGCGTTTAATACTAAAAACACCTACCACACAGCTGCTGGGTAACCTGTCCGCCGCCCAAGGAGATTCAATGGCTTTTAATACCACTTATATTGATTTGTAGACCGTAATGCAGAAGAGTAATGACACAGAAGTACATTTTCTTTGCCTTTAGAGTTTCATCAATAAGCGTCCCAGGTGTAACGTTGTACTCTTGTGTTTCTGTAGTAGTTTTTATATCGGGTGCACGTGTTATGAACAGTACTGTGACAAAGACAATTTTGGTTAACTTGAACAGTGTTGCCAAGAACCTCCAAACCGTTGAAGTAATTCTTATAAAGCATGCATGGTTTATCTTAAGGGGGGAGATGTAATAACCACGGTCTATAGCTATTCGTTTGACATAGACTATAGTCTAGTAATGTAAACCATAACGTCACACGAATACAGCTGTTCTTGCAGTAATGGCCGACAGTCTCAAGCCTTGGTTATAAATCACTGAACCTCTACCAGTGCGGCCCATATATATCTACAGAACACCGGCCTGAAACCACGGAACTTTAAACAACACCTAGCTATAGTCCACAGTGACATTCATAGCATCAGTCCAGTTTATATATATTCGCAGCACACTGGATTGAAATCATGGAACTTTAACAACATCTACTCCACAGTGAGGGACAGTATCAGCTAGTCCGGTTCGCAGAAATCCAAAGAACATTGACCTGAAACATGAAACTCAAAACACCATGTAGTATGCAGTGACATACGTGACACCCTGACCTAAAACTACAACACTGACGACAATTCCTAGAAGTCTGGCACTAAGTAACACTTTCCTCAATATCCTGTATGTATATGGGAGCCGGATAAGGTCAGAGTTGTACCACCGGGCCATCGTTTCATCGCCCGGTGATGGCCCGAAGCTTCGTTTGCCATCGCTTCATGCCATCGCCGGGCGATGGAACGATAGTACGCACCACATGTGTCAGCAGTTTGGAGTCGAGTTCGATCCATACCCCAAAGCGGTGCCCCGCTCCCCGTAATGTATTACAAGAATATGTGTTTTGAACTGCAAGACAAACCGTAACTAATTTTTAAAAGGCTGTCCATATTTAGTAAGGCTACACCCTGCTACTGTTACATACTTTAACTTGATAACAAATATGTACAATCTGTGTGTGAAGCCCAACTCTGGTGTGCAACTCGTAGACCATGCCTATTAAAGCCTGCATTATGAAAAGGAATTATGTTGTATTCTTTTTCTGTAAGATGTTGGAGTGCGGTAGGGGGAGACTACCTCGTCCATACTTTTTTTCACCGTTCATTCATATGATCTACAACAGTCCATGATACATAACAATATCGTTGGTTAATCTGAGATGCACCATGGCATGACTGTCCACCATGATGTGCTTACATATCTTCTAATTTTATTATAGAGGAAATGACAGTGTAATTAAGTCAGAAAGTGAAAATGGTCTTCACAGCGTCTTGGGTGTTTTTCGAAAATACAGCAATTTATGGGAATTACATTTTAACATCACGAAAAGTAAAGTCAGGTGACTTTGATTTATTTATTTATTTATTTATTTAATTGATTGGTGTTTTACGCCGTACCCAAGAATATTTCACTCACACGACGGCGGCCAGCATTATGGTGGGAGGAAAGCGGGGACCATCCGCAGGTTGCTGGCAGACCTTCCCACGTACGGCCGGAGAGGAAGCCAGCAAGAGCTGAACTTGAACTCAGTGACCGCATTGGTGAGAGGCTCCTGGATCATTACGCTGCGCTAGCGCGCTAACCAACTGAGCCATGGAGGCCCCAAGGTAGGAGTATTGAAATCGTTACCAAATATGTTTGTCATAGTAATGAAACATAGTGGACGCTTTACTGTAGCTAGAACAAAACATGTTTTGTCTCAAAGAGAAAGGCTTTGTTCGATCTATATCGAAAAACACAAAGTTTTGATTTACCTGTATATACCTCCAGTTCAAAATATGTCATAAAATTACTCTGTCTATTATTATATACGGTTGTGAAATAAGGGGCTTCGAAAAATTTTGATTACAATTTTGTAACCGCATATTATAGGGATAGAAATCGTGTATCCCAAATGTTATGGCGACTATGGGGAACTTTTACATGTACCCTATTCATGTAATTGTACTTCTGAGAATACATTCATTTCGGATTAAGATTATGTAAAGTGAAGTAAAAAGGTTCAGGCTCAGCTATGTACAGATTTAGTTATTGAACAACTTTTCAGTCATATGACGACGAGGAGTCATTAGTTGTTATGACTTTTTTAATGATGACTGTGAACATATCATGTATTGTTACGCTGGAGGCATAACAAACCACCCCAATTAATTAACTTTTTCTTCTGTTTTTATACCTTTCGTTGTAAAAAAAAAAATATAGGTCAAAACACAAATAGGATTGTTTGAGGAAATGATATCCATGTCTTTAAATAGCTTTAAAAAGGCTGTGTATAGCATATATACGTCTGCACACGGCATATGCGGTGTAGTATCTTGGAAGACTTAATGTTAGATGTCGTGGATAACTGCGTTAAGCTTAGTAATGTTATAACACACCGACTGTATAAACCAGTATGTATAAAACGGAAATGTGCATTACTTAGATCCGGTTCATCACAAATGTGTTTCATCATGTCAACGCAGATCCACAGTAATTATACTTGTGTATTAATCAACCGTCCATTGTTATACATCATTTAAGGCTGCCATGTTTAATGTACATAATGAACTGTATCACATCGTTGTTCCAGTGACCATTTACTCCCTGGAAACACGCCCATATATAAAGACTGTCGAACTGTTACACTTCATTCCTTGGTAAGAATAAGGCGTTCGAAACTACAGTCGGAATACAAAGTTGTAGAAAGTTGAGGAGGCTTATTTGTTTTTTTATTCTATAATATATATATATATATATATATATATATATATATATATATATATATATATATATATATATATATATATATATATGTATATATATATACTATTTCCTTTATCATAACTTTAAAGTATGCATGAAAAAGTAGTAAAATACAAAATGTATGGTTTTAAGTAAAATGAAGAAAGGTATTGGGGAAAAAAATGGTCAGAAATATTCGGAAATGACGTCATCGATGAGCATACTGGAAATGCGGGGCCAGTGTAGCGCCCACAATTCAGGGTCTCTCCCCCAACAAAGTTGTTTTAACAGTTACTATCGTTGAAGGTATCACAGCAGATTGTACTTAATTTCCGCACTGAGAAAGCTTGATGTTAGGCCATGCCATATACTCCACGTTAAAAAATGAAAACTAAGTGTTTAATGTACTATACTTTAACAAAAGTAAAAAGTAAATGTAAAACTTATCCATGCTATACATACCCAATGGTACACCATTTAGGATCAGAATCACAACTGTATTGGTGATCGCTAACGGCACTAGAACACAGTTACTCTTCATGATGAACCGATTTCAAGTCAGGCAACATCTGTAGTAAACTGTGGGACAGTAGTTGTGAGATCGTAGTCGATAGCCAGTACTGCCACACTCGTGGCCCAGTGAGTGAGTTACGCCGACAGCGTGTATAGAGTGAGGAAGGACTCTACGTAATGCGACTTCCTTACTTCCGTTATAGCCACCGTTAGTTTTTCGTTAATTCCTTCTTTAAAGCTATCAGCCAAGCACATGAACACAACATTAACATCTCCATGTATTCTCGCAGTAAAGTGTTATATACATAAACAGGCCTGTATACTGGTTGGCTATAAGCTGGGGACTAGTGAAGTGTAGACGGAACTTTTCCCGGATGTAGTATATACATTATATGTATAGTATATATGTAGCAGTGTGTTTTACCCCTATATTTAAAGCATACAGGCGGATGACTTAATTATAGGCCTATCCGAAGTAAAAGTGAAATGGTAAAAATCTGGGTTTGAAAATTCTACACATAGTTAAGCTAACAAAATATACTCACTAATACAGAAAGTGAAGGGATTTCTGGTGTGAATAAATCAAGGCCTGGAATTATTCCAAATTAATAAATAAAGGAATGAATGAAGAAGCAGGCTTAGGAGCACTTCGAAAATATTGCAGCAATATCGTGGCTGGAACGTTTACACGGTTTTTAGATGTGATAGTCTGAATATCTAAAAAGAAACAAAAAAAGAAAGACATTTTTAAAACCAACAAAAAAACTAGAAAGTCATATTCATATTTTCTTAAAACATATAATGTAGAAAACTGTGTATATACATGTGTAAGGACTATACTTTATATATAGAGGTCAATAGCTTTTAAATAATAAATGACAACATCGCCAAAATATCGCATTTGGGAGTGTTGTACGTGTACCGGTTCTGGTTTATGTGACACACTCACGCATATACGTGCTGTACGTGTGTACAGACCTACAGGCAGTATAGAACATTGTCAACGGGTTTGTCGACATCCTCTCTTGGTCAAAGGTCAGACTCTCGGGGGGAAATTCGCAATTGTCCTTTCCACGCGCCATCCGAAGTGTGGTACTCAGTTTGCAGGATGACGTGTACACGCTAAAAAAATTTGTTAATTTTCACAAAAAGTCGTATGTTGTACGAGTGATTCTAGAATGTATTCTGCTATTATAACATAATACTGCACATGTGATATTCAACATAATATCACGCTAGTTCAATGCGCCATCGAATATGTGAAATATTCTTCTATAAAAAATGATGACAAAATATATTTTGTTTCTCAAGAAAAACTGATGTGAAAATTTCTACGAATGTTACACGTTATAAGCCCACGGATTTACTGCAAAGGAAAATAAACATGTTTAAAACAAATATTCTTGAGTACGGCGTAAAACAGGATTCAAATGTATAAATAATGTTAGTTTAATATGAGTATGTTGTTATAATAGAATATGTGTGCTACATTCAGCTTTGATAATAATCACACCGAAAAGACTTTCGAAAATAGGTTACATATGTAGTACAGTATAGTTATTAACACACATGCATGTGCACATCACTGAAGCAGTGAAAAGAGATATTTCATCAGCCCTATGTTAGTGATAAAAAAGCCCCCGCCCCCTCCTCTTCCCTTAGCCACCAGGCTCCTCTCCAGAAGAACATATACAATATTTCACAGTAGTCTTCGGGTGATCAGCGATATTTAGTAACACATTTTCAACAGCGTCAATCTAAAATACCCGTACCGGGTAATTGTTACCTAGTCGCTGTTCTATCCAGATATATGAGTCGACAAATGTAATTGCATAAATGTTTTGTATATAAAATAAATAAATTGCAGAAACATTTATTTTTGCAAATAAATAATTGCAGAAACATAATTGTAATGTATAATGCAACACAAATAAAAATAAAAATGTGAGTGATTTCAAAGGTGTGCAACAGCGCAATTTTTTTCTAAAGCGTCGAACTGATGAATAGTTGATTAAGGCTTTACGTCACATCGGCAATATCTTAGCGATAACATTGTAACAAGTGAAAATATTTATTCCATTGGTGTTTCACGCCGTACTCAAGAATAATTTACTTATAAGACTGCGGTTAGATAATGATCAGAACATATTTAAGCCAAGAGACATTGAGTAGTTTTCGATGCAATAATAAGAACATCCAAAATCAAACAAAGATAGACGAACGTTTTCAAACCTGAAGAAAAATATATATACCTCAGTTAAAAATAGAAAACCAAATTCATATGTCTAAAATTTAGAACCTAAAAAATTGGACACAGAAGTGCATAAGAACTATATATTTTATGATATCGCCCAATAGCCTTTACATAATTAGTTTATAACAAGCGAGACTGTGAAATAATGTAGACCCATATATGATGAAATCTACTGAATAACTATCGAAATGTGCTGGCTAAACCGTATAGATCTGTCGGTCAGTAATCGGCATCTTCCATCTGGTCATCTTTAAGCATGTATCTTTTGTGTGGAAGTAACACACCTTCTTGTGTTGAAAATGTAAGATGTGTTGCGTGTTATACACGATACTTGTTGCACAATACACAAGTTTTTGGTGTGTTGCATAAATAACCTCATTTTGGTTCAACACGAGATTCTGTTTGATTAGAAACATTTGTACTTGACTTTTAACACATATTTGTGTTGGGGGTAACACATCACTGTGTTGAATGAAAACAACCCAAGTTGTAGTAGTGTTAGATTTCAACGCAAGTGTTCTTTTTTTTTCAGTGTATAAACGCAAAGAGCTCTTAACATATGTAGATGATGCTATGTCGTTTAATAAAATAGCCCTCTCTCTCTCTCTCTCTCTCTCTCTCTCTCTCTCTCTCTCTCTCTCTAATGAGTGTAATTATATCTTCATTTCATGATCGCTACATTTATACAACTCACATATACATAACCCTATGGCACATTGTCACCCTCCAACCACTAATCATTGTGGGCTGGCATTCATGGCTTTATATACGAGCGTGCAATTATACATATAGAGACTCACGTTGAAACATAAACTCGCCGAAAATGGGGTTCCAACACTGCAAGTTTTTATATAATTTACTAAAACAATGAAGGCAGTAAATAAATAATCCGATGGCGTTTAAATAAATGGTTTCTGGTGGCAACGATCGCTATATACGTGGGTAGTGGAATATGAATGAATGAATGAATGAATAGATAAATGAACGATAATGGCGCAACACCACACTGATACAAAATATTACAGCCATCTCGCGCATGGCGAGAAAATGTATGGAGACAATAAATGGTTTCCCACGTGTTGATGAGAACACCACAAAAATGGAGACATACTTTTTTTTCTTAAAACCAGATATAAAATAACGCAAATCACAGTTTTAAAATACATAACCTACAAACTGTATCTAGGGATATATGGTAATTATATTTTGTGATCTAGACCAAGATCCTTTAAGTAATTAGTGACAGCTTGGCCCAAGACACCGCGGACAAGGACTTTACATTAATAAATTGCAGATCAACGTCGACATCGTGATATAGAGAAATGGTCATATGTACAACGGGTGACAAACGATCCATATTATCAATTTACACATCAATTAGGAGTTTAACTTAAATGTAAATGCTTACATCGTTACAACCGAGAAGCCCCCTATGTGATAATGACCTAAATATTTATTTATTTATTTATCTATTTATTTGGTGCATGTTTTACGTCGTACTCAAGAATATTTCACATATACGACAGTGGCCAGCATCATGGTGGGAAGAAAACATGCCATCACTTAAACAGAATAGGTGAAAAATGCAATAAATTGCAATTTATTTAGACGTTATACTACATGGTCTAAACATATTCAAAATGATAAGTTGATATCATATGTAGAAAACATTTACATAAAAACAATGCTAACGACAAATCCTTGACCCAATACACATATTATAGTTGCTGCATGTAGCTAGGAATATACAATATACAAAAAGCTCGGGAGCAAAGCTCCCATGCTCGCATGGGTCGAGGATAAACTTGCCTCAGGCGACACGAGAATGCCCAACACGACACCGCGTGGCGGAACAATACAGTCATTGGTCTCATGCTCGCATACATATTACACTAGGCATGTGTACAAGAATTATAACCAGTGACATGCAGTTTGAAAAGCATTCAGTTTATTTTGAACAGTTTGCCAGGTTACACACCTTCCACAATCTGATCCCAGCGATACGAAGACCACACGAAGAAATCTTGTTACGGCGTCGATTTTATTTGTCTAGATTATATAACGGATTGTAAACACCTTTACATGCAGGATTATTGGATCAGCTTTGAGCTTTGTAGAACAATGAAGGCCGAGTTTTATACACATGTTATATATAATGAAGGCGCGTTATGTAGGCCCTATACATAGCTTCTATACGAAGTCGGGAAACGCCGGAATCAAATCCGGGTAAGGTCATGTCAAAGACTTAAAAAGTGGCAATTGCTGTTGCCTCGCTTGGTAGAGAATCGCGTGCAAATGTCGCTTCCACCCGAGATCCTCGTGCTGTCGAGTGAATCTCGCGTCCTTGTTGGAATCTCACTTCCTCGTTCAAATCTCGTCGGAATATCGACCAAATTTCGCAATGAGCCTTGAATCTAGACCTAATCTCGCCAGAGTCACGCATGTTTTTTTTAAATCTGGTCAGAATGTTGCGGTGTCCTCAAAATAAGTAATTTTACACCCAAGCTGAAGTTTCATGGCGAGCGCCCTCACTCACTGCTCTTCACCCTCTGTCCCCATGCATGCAGGTGTATGAAAGTTTCATAAATGACGTGAAAGTGAGAGGACCGAGGACCCATCTGTAAAGCTCCTATAATATATATGTCCACGTATATATAAATAAGTTACTGTGGATGGTGATAATAATAACATTAATAATTAAAATAAAAAATAATGTGTCTAAGTGCTTGTAAAATATCCCCTGCGACAAAACTATGTAATCCCTGATCAAAATGCTCTGCGTTGATAGCGTGCTTGCATGTGCCTCGAGTAAACACACCAATATAGCCTATGTCACTATAATATTACGCCATCATTTCCAGGACCACGTCTTACACATGCACGGTCACCCCGCTGCATCGTGAGTAATTGGCCAAAATTTCGATGTGACCTTCACACATGCCCCACCTCAACAGTTTTATAAACAAAGCCCGAACTGGGGTCAAAATTTCACACCACATTTACCCACAAGAACTCTTTCATCACACGCGATAAAATCATGTGCCGTAAAGTTTGTTTGTTTTTTTTTTGTTTGTTTTTTTGATGGCATTTCAGTGTAGAAGTGGATGTTTAGCCTGCTTACCTATACTATACCTTAAACGAGAATTTCGAAGGGACAAAATGATTCTACATCCCTGCCGTGGTGTGCGAGTTATATAAAGATTCTTGAATATCGTGTACATATTTTGTGCAAGCTTGCATGGAGGTCCGCGTAAATTATATCTGAAAGGAGATCGACCAGCATGCAGTGCCAGCAACAGATCCTAGCGTACTGACTGCATGCTCAAGGTGCTTTCCCTGTCCAACAGATTGGCAGTGTGAAGATACTGCTGCTTTTCCAGGAACATTGCAGGTACAGATACGGGTGAAGCAACGTCACAGCGCAGTGCGTCATATTAAGGTTATGGTTAGGGACCTGTGCATGCACAGGTGGCTGGCTATGTCAGAGCACTATAAACGCTAAGCAAAAACAAAGCTTCCCATTCGATGACACACTATATACATATACCGAAAATAATATGTTTGCAAAATGTATAGTGGGATATACTTATCGATGCATTTACATCCTGCGCGTCTGCGGAGGCAGAAGAAGATTGACATGCGGGTCATGTGGCTGGGTTGGTTTTCGAGTAGCAGTTCAGGGGGAATAACTCTAAAGGGAATCCCTCTCCCCGATTCCGACTGAAATATATGGCGTACTCCAATCTGTATATTTTTTAGTATGAAAGTTAAAAAGTGCACTGCTACCGGGAAAGTGTATATATCAGATCGCCCGTCTCCACGTGTGCCTGCGTGTGTATGCTCTCAAAAAAAAAAACAATGTTCGCCGTTTTTTACACACATTTTTGTATACGAGATGTGTGTTAGAGGTTTACCGTACACAATTTGAACATAATAAAAGTGTATATGATGTATATGCATATTACACATTATATGTTCTTGTGCAGATTTGTTACAATTAATGCGTGCATGTGGTACACATCGTGTGTATCTTTTGCATACACAGTGGTTTTTACACGTACTTAAACCTATATCTGCTTGTGTACCGGCCTCGTATACAGGGTTATAATTACCCCCATTTAGGACTTTGCGCAGTATAGTGCTTTTCAATCCACTGTAAAAATTGAATGTGAATTTACTGCGAATTGAAGCACTGTATATTGTTATAGTAAATCATGCTGTAAATATTTCACACCATTTTCCAGCGCAATTCAGCGCCTACAGTTGTATGTGGTATCACTTTACTCTAGTCGATGTGTATTTACAACATTGTCTGTAAAACTATAGCGGTTTGACCATTTACGATGCATTTAGCTGTAAATGTACACTGATTTTCTCGGTAGATATGTAGATTTTGTTAGTTGCAATGGAATGAACTGATTATTTACAATGGTATATATAATATACTACTATTTTGGGTGTAAATATAAAACAGCACATCTTGTAAATCTACAGTGAAAAGAACTGGTCACAAAATTGCCAGCACTATTCACTGTAAAATTACAGTGTAATTTCTTACCGTGTGCATTCAGATTTTGTCCATGTAACTCTTCCTAAAGTGTGGAACCTATTTCCATGAAACTTAGCATATACGTCTCCTCTATAATCTAAACTGCTGACGTGTTGAAGGTTAACTACAATCGGGTAAGTATGTTCATACTTAGATCTACTCCTGTTCAAGTACTTAGTACAATTATGGATTTTCATGTACCAGTACTCTGTACATTCTCATTGCTACATCTCCCCATTCAGACTTGAAATGGACACTCTACATTCTCTTCTGATTGTTACATTTCTCCATTCAAACTTGAAATGGATGTACATACCCATGGAACAATCTATATAAAGTCAAAATGTTAAATGTGTTCGTTGGACAATCACTGGGATAGCACACTCCACATTGAAAAAAATCCTTAACATGTTAAGGAAACTTTAAGGAATATACCCCCATTATTTCACCAGCGGAATATTCCTTAAACTTTAAGGAATGTGTACTTTTAAGGAATCTTTCTTTAACAATGTTTTAAAGGAATTTACACTGACATGTTAAGGAATATAAAACTTATGGAATGGCCATTTTATAGAATATATCCTTTAAGGTTTAGGCAATACTCTCTTTTACATTCTGGAATTGGTCAGGCGACTTTCATATTGACTATAAATACTAAAATTATGCAGGTGCCCTTCATGAATGGCTCCATGATCCCGGGATACGATTAGAAGCCATGTCTCTAAAATACACACTGTATGCTCCCTGTTTGTGCACACTTCATGTTACACTTATGCGCCAATAAGATATAACTTATACAAGATTTATCTCCGAGTGGAAAATAGGTAAAGTAAAAAATCTTTAAGAAAAGGAAAAGAAAACATGGATTATGGTATAACACCATGCTCAAGAACTTTTTATTTATATTAACAATGGTGACGGTTATCGGTGAGGAAATTGGAGTGCCTGAGGCAAAAACACTCAGCAACAAATGCGTGGTCTGAAATACTTCAGAACCCCGCCAGACACGCAGATGCACACATACACAGAGATAGATACAAACGAAGATGTTGAGATAGTGTTGGTAAAGGTCACGCAATCCACAGTAAACTCTATACTAAATGTTTGCAGTAATTAATGCAGTCATTAAAGAAAACATCAATAAAATAAATTTCTTATAACAGTTTATTCATTCACAATGAAATGATGAACGGTAATTACAATAGTCTGACATATACACATAGTGTAAATTCAAATCGACTATAGCTGTAAATACACACGCAGTTCAAATGTACTTGTATTACATCAAATGTAACTGTCAACACATGCTGCTGAATTGCTCCAGATCAACAGTTCTGTTATCTACTGACTGGCTCTCTACATCATCTTCAGGTGTGATTTCAATGTTACTAGATGTTGCTGCACCACTAGATTCTCTTCCACAACTAAGTTCTTCTGATTCAGATCCCCCAGCTGACTCAGTATGCTAAGAGCGCATCCTGTGCCTCTAAGGTGACACAAAAGTTCTAGGACAATCATCCTGCCCACATCCTATTTCTATTTCATTATCCAGAAATGCATGTATTCTACGCAGATGGTTTGATAATTGTCTTTTAGAGCCTTTGACTACTAGACCAGAAACAAAACAGGAGAAACCTGCCATTACTGAAGCATAATGTAGTCTGCACTTATTTTACATATGATCACGCAACATGTCATATAGATCTCCTTTATACAGAGCCACAATTCTGGTGTTTTTGTCAGCTGTAACAATTCGTACTAACTGGCTCGACATCTGAAAGTACAAAAGAAATGAAGGCAAATAAGATAATGTGGAAATGACATGTGAGATAAAAAAAATTCTTGATACAAGAAAATTCAAGAATCACTTGGAAGCTGTACAACTATATGTAGGCCATACATGCTGCTTTGAGTTTAATTGAGGCTAAAAGTAATTTGGAAATCTGTTAATCACCTGAAAAAACAGCTCTGTATCAAAAGTTTCTGTAACCCTGTAGATATGGTGTGTGATACAAATGTCTTAAGCAGCCAAAGATTTATACATAATTAGCTGCTCATCAAACATCAACATTTAATTTAACATCAATTTCTAGTGGGGTAATCAGTTATAAGCATAGCAATCAAGCTAAATGGAAGATTACTGCCAGTTTTCCACGATGACCATGTCTATTTCATCAACCTAAACAAATATAGATTTATGTAAGTGGGGCTAGATGTAGTGAAACTTAAATTCATGCCTTGACGTCATGTCACCTATACCCATCTTTTGTAGCTCTATAGAATTCTGTTTATTTATTTATTTATTTATTTATTTATTTATTTGATTGGTGTTTTACGCCGTACTCAAGAATATTTCACTTATACGATGGCGGCCAGCATTATGGTGGGTGGAAACTGGGCACAGCCCGGGGGAGACCCACGACCATCCGCAGGTTGCTGGAAGACCTTCCAACGTAAGGCCAGAGAAGAAGCCAGCATGACCTGGACTTGAACTCACAGCGATCGTGTGGCTCTATAGAAGACGCATACCCTACATATCCATACTAAAACATTTGTTGTAGCCGGTAATACAACCCTATCACCAAAAATAGGGTCGGGCAGTAGGGAAATTTTTTTTATTATTCTTGCCAATGAAATAGATATAAGGGTTTTAAAGAAATAAGCGAGGAGAGAAAAACATTTTCAAATATTCCAACTAAACCCCAATCAAAATTCTAGAATAACGCCCCTTTTTCGAGGGTAGGTCGGGTTACCCCTCAACAAACATATTTCTAATGATGGTCTAATTCATTTCTAGACCTATCAATGAATTAAAGTCACAGTCTTAAAGAGAAAGAGTACGTTCGGAATAGTTCTGCACATACTTCAAAGTATTATATTTGTTTTTGTTTTTAAATTTATTTATTTGATCAGTGTTTTATGCCATATTCAACAACATTTTACTTATACGACGGCGAACAGAATTATGAAGGTACCATCCGCAGGTTGCTGAAGGACCTTCCCATACATGACCGAAGAGGAAGCCAGTGTGAGGTGGACACCACTGAACAGAAGTCTGCAACAAAAATATCAAGAGACGTGTCATTAGACAGGAAGGCTGCTGAAGGAAAGAGGAAAAGGTAAGTAAATCCTAAAACCACAGAAAATAACAATAATGTACTTATATCATCTGTAGGTGGAGTGTCAATCGTTGCGTGGAATCCCATCAAGTTTGGATAGGCCCTTCAACAAGCAATTGGCAAAGTTAAAGTGGTCAAGAAAATAAACGGTAAAGACCTACTAGTAACATGCACAGGACCATATTTCTTTTGACTGAGGGCGCCAGAGATGCCCGAGATGTGGGGGGTCTCACACATTTGATGAATGTGATCAGTTGGACTATCCGCAATGCGTAAACTGTGAGATGCTGCACAGTTCGGCGTATTTTGGGTGTCCTCGTCGTAAACAGGTCAGTAAGGCACAGTTTATCAATGTAACACAGAAAATTTCATTTGCAGAGGCACTAAAAACAGTACGAGAGGAAGAGAACCACCATCCGGAAGGGCCAAATGAGCGTTCCTTGTTCGTAGGTACGCCATATGAAACTCCTACAGAGGAATCGCATCCTGTTCAATCTTTTCAACCTCCATCTTTGAGTAAGCCTGCCAAGCCTATCAAGCCCACAAAGCCTGTAATGAAATCTGTATTCACTCAAACTAATGCCCATAGCGGTTCCCAGACTGAAGATATATCTTATAATATAGTCACTCGTTTACTGGCAGTTTTTACAGAAATTATGCTTAAAGTTTTTGAAATTTCCGATGCAGCAAGTTTGGTTAGGGCGGTATCTGAAATTGCCCCAAACCGCTTTGGCTCAGAGCATGTCAATTTCAAGCGCTTAGTGGTGTACTAGCCGCTCAGTCTTCCGAGGAAGAAAATTCATAGTGAATAGTACCCCCCTATATCTGTATTATTTAGTATCTATTACCTTTGTAACGGCTTTTAATGTCATACAATATAACGTTCAGGGTATACGGTCTCACGGCCAGGGGTTTAAATTTCATTTATCCAATGTTTCTCCAGCTCCGGATGTTGTATGTCCCCAAGAGACGTATTTAAAGAAATCTATTGATTTCACCTACCCTGGCTACACAATATATAGACGTGATAGAGATACAGGGGAGAAGGGTGGGCTGGCTATTTTCTTAAGAAATTGGCTATCATATTCTGAAATAGACCTGCCCCATTTTACCTCTATAGAATGCCAGGCTGTTAAGTGTTTCTACCTGAAATAATAAATCTATTACTGTAGTTAACTTGTATAATCCTTGTAAAAACCTAAAACCAAATGATTTTAATTCGATTCTATCCTTTTGAAAAAAGTCATATATTATTTGTGGAGATTTTAATGCTCATAGTCCTTTGTGGGGTGGGGAAAAAACAGACACTAATGGAAGAACAGTTGTAGATTTTATGCAAGCAAATGATTTAGTTATTTTAAACGATGGTACAGTAACACGCATAGACACTTGTACAGGCAGTACATCAGCGTTAGACCTTACCATATGTAAACCTGATATCAGTCTAAATTATACTTGGTCTGTGGAGAAGACCTCTCCTTTTGGGAGTGACGATTACCCAGTTTATGCTATATACAGTTTTTCTCCACGTCAACAGCTTGGGACAACCCCCATGTTGGAAAGTACATAAAGCCGACTGGGATCTATATAGACATGAATGTATAAAATCATTTTCAAGTGATACGTGTAGTGAAGATATTGATATATTTAGTAACAACATACTTGAAGCCATGTCCACTGCGGCCAATAACTCTATTCTAAAGTCATCCGGAGTAGTCCACCCCAAGATGCCGGTGCTGTGGTGGACGGATGAGTGCTCAGCAGCCATCTAAGAGCGCCAGCGCCGGAAGAACCGAGCGCGACGTACTAGATTAATGGAGGACATCATATTACAGCCAAAAGAAAGCCAAAGCTATCGCACAGCGCACCATCAAGCGAAAGCAGAAAGAATGCTGGCCAAAGTTCTGTTCTAGTCTTAATGCCAAGTCTACCATCAAATCTGTATGGAACAAAGTTAATTCCATTAAAGGTAAAAGAGCTAAAGGTAATATTACTTGAAACTGACACACGAAATTGTTTTTCTGCTAAAGAATATTTATTTGCTGTATTTTTAGACATTGAAAAGGCGTAGGATATGGTGTAGAGGACGGGTGTATTAATTAAACTAAAGGATATTGGTATAAGTGGGAAAATGATAGGAAGGATAAAAGATTTTTTAACTGATCGTTTTATTCAAGTTCGTGGCGGGAGGCATTTTTCTCAGCTACGCCCTGTAGACAATGGGATGCCACGGGGAGCGTTTTATCACCCACTCTTTTTTGATATAGCCATTAATGATATGCCGAAGTTTGATATCATTAGATTTGATTCAGTGCGCTGCGCTGCGGATTTGTACCGGGGGTGTACGATCAACACCACTAAACGTTATGCAGATTTTCTGTAAGGAGTGGCCCTTGTGCGTCCGTCGGCGTCAGCGCACTCTCCGATTCTCTTTCATCCTTAACTCTGCCTCTGTTGTCCTTCAACCCTCGTTTTATGATTGCTTATATCATTTACAGGATTTCCATATAGTACCCTTCAGTCTAAGAGCCAAAAGAATTTCTTCCTTATTACAATGTAATAATTGGAATCTTCAGTCATCTTTTATACCTAATTCATACCTTGTAAGCTGCATATATCATACACAACCGCGGAACTACATTCAAAAATCAGTAAATGTGACAACCCAGCAGTGTCTCTGGTATGTACCAAGAACCATATTCAATACCTTCAGATTTTTACATATGCTTCGAAATGCCGCGATACTCAATTAGTGGGTGCATCCTTCACCATACCAGAATTGAAATTAAATACATCGTTTAGATTATCTGACTTAGTTTCCGTTTTCACAACTGAACTGACTGCCATTATATGTGCTTTAAACTTTCTGTTAGATTTAAAACCGGCCCGAGCTGTTATTTTTTACAGATTCAGTATCATCATTACAGGCCATCACCAACTATACCTGGAAAACATCTAAAATTATATACCAGCTATTACATCTATGTACTGATCTTCATTTTAAGGGTGTTTCAGTATCATTCGAAAGGGTACCGGCTCTTGTCGGTGTGCCTGGCAACGAGTTGGCCGACAGTTTAGCTAAAGAAGCACTTTCATTCCCCCATATTTCTGTTAATGTTCGGTTATCTTTATCTGAATGCTTTAGTTTTATTACCACCAACTTTATTGATATCTGGCAACAAGACTGGGACAACTCTGAAAATGGTAGAATATTCCATACGCATAATCCATCCGTTTCTCTTACTTATAATCTTTCTTTACGTTGTTGCCACGACGAGATCCTTGTTTTCAGATTATTATCCGGCCGTATACAAACAAATTCATATTTATTTCGTTTCGCTCTCCATGATGCAGACCTCTGTGAGGAATGTATTGTGGAGGATAGCACTGACCGCCTATTGTTACACTTTCAACACCATACTTATGCACGAAATTTATTTTACAGAGAATTGCGAGCCCTGGGAATTAAGACGATAGACACAAAATGCATTTTATGTCTGAAGGACTACCACAATAAGATATATCAGGCAGTTTGCCAATTTTTTTAACCCGTTGCCATCGATTTTAAGTTAGTCTTATGAAATAAGGGGAGAGCTTTGTTTTAGATAATTATTTTACATGGGAAATATTTCAGTTGGGTTTTTTTTTTTTTTTTTTACTGTATTCGGCTATACCCTATGCGACTATGTATCTGTATGTGTTTACCGTATATGTCTTTAACACGGAGCTATATATAATCCACCAAATCCCCCTCCACCCCCACCCCCCCACCCCCCCCGCCCCTCCCGCAAGAAAGCATCAATATGTCTGGACGTGGTTAAGGAAGCAAAGGCCTGGGAAAGGGGGGCGCCAAGCGCCACAGGAAGGTTCTGATAACATTCAGGGTATCACCAAGCCAGCTATCTGTCGTCTTCCCCGACGAGGTGGTGTGAAAAGTATCTCTGGTCTGATCAACGAAGAGACCCGCGGTGTCCTCACGGTCTTCCTCGAGAACGCCATCCATGATGCAGTCACCTACACCGAGCACGTCAAGAGGAAGACTATCACAGCCATGGATGTCGTCTACGCCTTGAAACGCCAAGGCCGCACTCTGTACGGAATTGGTGGCTCGACGCCAGCTCTTCTCGGACTACCAGCAACGACTACCCAACAGCCCTTTTCAGGGCCAACTAAATCTTCCAGTCTTTCAGTCTGAGCACTTGTGTTAAATTTTCAAAATATGCATTCACAACCGGTCAGTTCATGAGTGCGTGTTTCAAACGTGCGTGTTTCAAACGTGCGTAAACGCATGTCGATTTTTTCGTTCATTGGCAACATCCCTTCTTTAAACGCAGTTATATACATACGATCCCTGGCACGTAGGATATAGGCTAGGTGTACATATTTTCTCGCATGCGTGTGCACGCCCGCCTCTCAAAGTGAGCCGGCTAGTGTAGTGAAGAAAACATGTATCGCCTATATACAGTTGGGCACTTCACCATGAAGCCCAACAATACATATAAAGATAACATATATACATGTACATATAAACTGGGGCCGGCATGAATTTCCAGTCAAAATACTTCCAACACTTTAAAAAGGGATCCCTGTTCACGTTCACAGCTCTCTTTTTAATTATGGTACTCTGCCTGTCGTCGGCAATCCACGCCCCCCCCCCCCCCCTCCCTGGACATGAAACATTGCCTGCACTCATAACATATAATCACACGACTCCATGGGAGCCTAAAGGCCCGTCCACACTATCCAACATCACTCAACTTTTGTTGACTCAACAAGTTGAGCCGTGTTGAGTAGTGTGAACGGGTTCTTCAACTTGGTTCAACAACACTCAACACCATCCAACTTTGATGAGTCGGAAATGTGCATGTGTGTTTTTTGTCAACAAGTTTAGTCAAGTTGAGTAGCAGTAGCCAATCAGCGGGCGTGTAGAAAAAACGTGACCGTCTAAAGGCACGTGACCGTGGCAAAATGAAGGCACCAAATAGAGAAACTGGTCTCACGATGAGACAGTTTCATTGATACAGGAGTATGCAAAATACCCTTGCATGCACAACACTCTCACTAAAGATTACAAAGACAGGGACATAAAATCATTTTGTCTCATGCAATGGAGAGAAAGATGGAAATTTCACTCCAATTTATCGAAAGTTTGGTAAAAAAAAAAAAAAAAACACGCCTCAACACACGACGACAGAGTTGGATAATGTTGACCTATCTGATTTGTAATTTGGACGGGACACCCAACAGCATTCAACCTGCTGTTCAGTCAACAAAAGTTGAACGATGTTGTATAGTCTGGGCGGGACTTAAGGGTGGCTTATATAAACTGAAACGCGGGATCGTTGTCCACCCCTAGTTATGTGGACGCGATTCCGGTATAATGCTTACAAAGAGCTACACCTTCGTTCAAATCCGATGCATGCGTGTTAGATTCGTCCTAAAAATTATATTAAGAATACACATTATGAATGTATGTTTACATAAAGATGTTCCAAAGCTTAGAACAAATAGCTAAGGGCTTTTAGAAATTTGCACAGCCGGGAGATACTACACTCGTCGAATATAATATGGGCTACGAATTTTCGTGGTGGAGAAATGACGAGCAACAGTTGATTCTCCTACTTAAACGTGTTTGTAGTAAAGTAACAACTATCGATTCGTTTGCAAGAATCGCGCGGTGTCATTTCAAACAAATAATAATAATAATAATAAAACGTTACATCACAATTAACGTCAATGAACGCTCTTTCGTACAGGCTGAGCCGCATTATTTGCATAGTGGAATATAATAGGCCTACGTAGCAGGGTTGATCTTTCGTAACAATGTTACATGAAGTTTTAGTGCAACAGCGTTAGAGCTTTTAGCCACCGTTATTCCAGTCGGTTGTACTCTATATAGATTACTATTAGGTGTGTAAGATTATGGACAGTGACTCGGTCTATGCGGGAAAGTAAATCTGGAGTGATTGAAGCTTACATATAATCTAGGGAAGTCTGATACTAGATTACACATTCTCTGTCACTTTCACACAACCAGGCCTCGAGATATCCATGTTCGTAATCGGAATGCCACAAATTAGACCCACCAGTTCACCTTGCTTTTTCACATGCTTGATAGAAGCGAATTTGTCAGGGGACTTGATCGCCTGCCGTGTGAAATATGCTATGCAGGCTGATTTAAAATTCATTTAGCCAGATTTTATGAGAAACAACCAAAAATGTAATATGCTTAGTAAAATTTATCCTGCAACTGAACCATGCCAGGAAAACTGACGGCTTATATCTCATAGAATTTCGATGTGAAATAATTTTCACGTATTTCGGTAGTGATTGACGATGCAGGCTAGACCTACTCCGTTGTGAGCCTAGCTGTCATTGCACCGAGGTGTACATGAGAGTGACCTCCCTTGATTTTCCAAAGGGAACGAGGGAAATACGAGATTTCCAAAGACTTGCACGGTAACGTGCCTGCTCAGGTGTTCGCAGTTTTAAATTGTCATTATTTTACTATGTTTAGCTATCATTCCAGTGTATATGTAATATGTGTAGTTAACAAATAATATCATTTTGTACAATATTCATTCTGAGTCATTTTGTTGATAAAACACATCTATACTGAAGTCAGAGATCTCCACTTCTACAGGCATTACGAATGATGATGTGTCCAGTTTTCGTTCTACAACTGACAGCATCAGAAATCCTTTGTTTACTTTTAAATAAAATATAATCTTATTTCTCCCACACGACCATTAGGATTGAAATAAAAAATCAATTTACAAGTTGACAGAGAATTTTTCTAACTACAGTTAGAAACCAGTTTCACTGCAACACTTTCTGCATTAATGTCGACGCAGGTAAAGACTGTATGTGCGAATAAAACGGCAATTGGCCGAATATGTCAGTGTTAGGATCGTCAGTTCTTCTGAAAAGAGAGACCATTGTGAAATGGCTGGAATAAGGTTAAAAGCAATGTTAAACCCAAAATAAGCAAGAAAAATGAATCTTTTTTAAATAATATTCTTCATAAAATTCTGTAATGTTCTGTTTTAATTCAGATTGATCTCATTGTTTGTTTTCATTTTTTCATTTTTTATTTCTTTTCCTTGCAGTATGAGTTTTAAAGATTTTGTGATTTTATCATTCCATGCAGCTGGACTCATCATGGAATTCAACTTTGATGACTCAATATTCCTTACTGAAAAAAGATGTGCATCTCAAGAGAAATTAACATCGTATAATGCCAAGATATGTTCTCCTTTGGTACGTAAATTTGTAAAATTGCCAAGATCCTAGAGAACTATTTTTTGTGTTATACTAAATATTGTTTAACAGTTTGCTGGTCAAAAAGTGTAATGGTCAAGAATGTACATGCGTGCCCAAAATAAATTAAATATGAGATAAAAATATTGCTCATATACTACACAGCTAAAGCAGTCATACACAGTACAAGATGGAAACAGAGAGTAAAATACTATATACAGCTATGACACTGGCTGAAAATGCAGTATGGGCTAAGCACTCTGAGAGTGAAATGTGATGACCTCTAAATACTAAGAGACTGAACATACACGCTACTGGATTACAGTCTAGAGTTCTTGGCATCTGAAGATTGTTTTTGTTTTGCATTTAACAACTTCACATGTAAATATATGGTATTTATTAAAGTATTAAAATATATGTATTATATAATATGATGTCTTATGTGTTTTTAACGTTTCACCTTTGCAGTGGTTTGAGGATGCAGAATCTGATAGTGACGAGAGTAAAATTACACAGCTGAAATTCTCTGCTGATTATCACTACATGGTCGGCAGATACGACAAAGCTCGGCAGAAATATCAGGCTATATTAGGTAAGATTCATTCTGAACAGATACGGCAAAGCTCAGGTGAAATATCAGACTATATTAGGTAAGATTTACTCTGAACAGACACAACAAAGCTCAGGTGAAATATCAGACTATATTAGGTAAGATTCATTCTGAACAGATATGGCAAAGCTCTCTTGAAATATCAGACTATATTAGGTAAGATTCATGCTGAACAGATACAACAAAGCTCAGGTGAAATATCAGGCTACATTAGGTAAGATTCACTCTGAACAGATAAGACAAAGCTCAGGTGAAATATCAGGCTACATTAGGTAAGATTCATTCTGAACAGATAAGACAAAGCTCAGGTGAAATATCAGACTATATTAGGTAAGATCCACTCTGAACAGATAAGATAAAGCTCAGGTGAAATATCAGGCTACATTAGGTAAGATTCACTCTGCACAGATACGACAAAGCTCGGTGGAAATAACCGGCCCGGATAGCACAGTTGGTAGCGCATCCGCTTCGGGACCGGTAGATCCAGGATCAATCCTTGATCAAGTCACACCTAAGACTTTAAAAGAGGAAGTTGTAACTTCCTCGCTTGGCGTTCAGCATGAAGGGGATAGTGCAACAACTGGTTGACCCGTATCAGTATAATGGCTTCGGCGGGGCAGCTTATTTGCCTTCGGTAAGTCGTCTCAGTGTAGCAGCACTAAATAAAAGAGCGGTGGAAATCCGTCCTGCTACAAGGAGGCGCATTACACGTACATGCACCCTAAAGATTCCTTCGTCGTCATATGACTGAAAAATTGTTAAGTACGACGTTAAACCCCAAGCACTCACTCACTCACTCACTCGGTGGAAATATCAGACGATATCAGGTAAGATTCACTCTGAACAGATACGGCAAAGCTCAGGTAAAATATCAGACTATATAAGGTAAGATTCATTCTGAACAGATAAGACAAAGCTCAGGTCAAATATCAGACTATATAAGGTAAGATTCATTCTGAACAGACACAACAAAGCTCAGGTGAAATATCAGACTATATTAGGTAAGATTCATTCTGAACAGGTACAGCAGAGCTCAGGTGAAATATCTGACTATATAAGGTAAGATTCACTCTGAACAGATAAGACAAAGCTCAGGTCAAATATCAGACTATATAAGGTAAGATTCATTCTGAACAGATAAGACAAAGCTCAGGTGAAATATCAGACTATATAAGGTAAGATTCATTCTGAACAGATAAGACAAAGCTCAGGTGAAATATCTGACTATTAGGTAAGATCCACTGTGAACAGATGCGGCAAAACTCAGGTGAAATATCAGACTATATTAGGTAAGATTCACTCTGAACAGATACGAACGACAAAGCTCGGCAGAAATATCAGACTATATTAGGTAAGATTCATGCTTAACAGATACAACAAAGCTCAGGTGAAATATCAGGCTACATTAGGTAAGATTCACTCTGAACAGATAAGACAAAGCTCAGGTGAAATATCAGACTATATTAGGTAAGATTCATTCTGAACAGATAAGGCAAAGCTCAGGTGAAATATCTGACTATTAGGTAAGATCCACTGTGAACAGATGCGGCAAAACTCAGGTGAAATATCAGACTATATTAGGTAAGATTCACTCTGAACAGATACGGCAAAGCTCAGGTGAAATATCTGACTATTAGGTAAGATCCACTGTGAACAGATGCAGCAAAACTCAGGTGAAATATCAGACTATATTAGGTAAGATTCACTGTGAACAGTTACAGCAGAGCTCAGGTGAAATATCTGACTGTATTAGGTAAGATTCACTGTGAACAGTTACAGCAGAGCTCAGGTGAAATATCAGATTATATTATGTACAGTAAGATATACTCTGAACAGGTACAGCAAAGCTCAGAGAAAATATCAAACATGTGGCCGTACCTGAGAAAATTTGCCAGCAATGTGTGGATGATTGGGGGATTCCTCCAGGCTCTGTCTGGTTTCATCCCTCCATAATGCTGGCCACTATCATATAAGTGAAATATCAATGAGTGTGACATCATATGCTTATCAATTAAATAAGTAAATAAAACAACAAAGAACAGGAAAATATATTATAATAGGTAAGATTCATATTGAACAAATGTTACTGGAAGATACAGCAAAGTTCAGGAAATTACCAAAACATACAAATACGTGTATTAGGTAAGATGGACATTGAAAAAACCATGACTGGCAGATATGAAAAGACTGGGGCAAAATGTCAAACAAAATCAAGTGAGCTTGAACACTGAACAGGCATGACTGGCAGATAGAAGAAAGCTCTTGGTGGAGATATCAAATATAATATATTATATTGGAAAGGCTTCACACTGATCTGTTAAACGTATAAACTTTTTTTTATGGTTTTCTCCAATTATTATGTCATTATTCACAAATACTAACAGTAAATGATAGTTATTCAAGTAAGCTTATTATTTCTGTAATCACTTTTACACTGACTGGAACAAATTTTGAGAATTCAATAGCTACAGTTCCACTACATACCATTGTAGGCTATTGACTCCTCATCATATGACTTATAAATTATTAAGTATGACATTAAACCCCAAGCATACATACATATATACTTATATATGACCCAAGAAGTTAAAATATTGATACGTATGTCAAATGTTTCCAGTTTAAAATCACACGTTCAGAATTCAAGGTTAACATCACACTTCAAATTTTGATGCATTATTTAAGTCAAAAATCGTTTTTGTGAACTGGCACATGGGCTGATGAAACAGCAGGTAGTGAAGATGTTCAGTTTCTTATTGCAGAGTCACTTCCCCCAGGTGGAATGTGTATGCGGCGTGACGTGCTGGAGTCTCTCAGTCGATGTCATCTGAATGTGGGAAACAAGGCAGAGGCTGTGCGTGTGGCCAGACAGCTGGTTAGTGAATAACTCTGCAACTCAGGGATACCGCTAGTACAAATTAAAGCATTCCCACAGAATTGTTTACAGGACATCATTGTGGATTAAGGTAGAGTTTAGACAGATTTGTTGGACAGGGCTCTATTTATAAATTTGTTTTATTGGATTCAAAGTCGTACTCAAGGATGTTTTCAATACATCAGCTATTATTACAGCGGTCATTTTTGTGGTTTAACAACGGACAAACGAGACAAACTTACATGTATGAATGTGTTTGTCACTTGTCAAGCAAAGTCATTGAACTATAGTCTGTCGTATTTGTGGAAGGCAACTGATCTCAATGCCATAAATACACTTGTGAGCAGTGTCAACCACATATTACCAAAAGGCCCTTGAGAGAATAGGCCGGTTCTGAATCACCTCATTTTCTTACTCCACAGTGGCTGTCACGTGACACGAGATTAGTTTTTGAGGCGTAAAGCTATGAAAAGTGGGACCTTGCCTATTAAAACATGCAGTATGTAGGTCAATTATGTCACAACAGTGACAAATATTTTCCAGGAAACAGTACGTAAAAAAAAAAAAGATATATCAGCTTTAGGGAGAACGAGTTGAAGCTTAAGAGTTAGCTAAAGCAGAGGGGTTGCTCAACTTACTTCTGGCAGATTCTGGAGTACTGTGGCTGTAGGCCTGCCACTCCATATTAACAATAATTATCAGGCACTAATGATGAACATGAAACCCAGGAACTGTCACTCTTGCATCACATCTTGTTTGTCTGTTCTCAGTTTGAACAAGGCACTACTGAGGATCATGAGGCCCAGGGACTGTCACTGTTACTTCACATGTTGTTTGTCTCTTCTCAGTTACATCTCAACTTGTTTGTCTCTTCTTAGTTTGAACAAGGCACTAATGAGGATCATGAAGCCCAGAGGCTGCCACTATTGCATCACATTTTGTTTGTTTGTTCTCAGTTTGAACAAGGCACTAATGAGGATCATGAAGCCCAGAAGCTGCCACTATTGCATCACATTTTGTTTGTTTGTTCTTAGTTTGAACAAGGCACTAATGAGGATCATGAAGCCCAGAGGCTGCCACTATTGCATCAC
Source organism: Liolophura sinensis (assembly GCF_032854445.1). Lineage (NCBI taxonomy): Eukaryota > Metazoa > Mollusca > Polyplacophora > Chitonida > Chitonidae > Liolophura > Liolophura sinensis. The sequence continues at coordinate 24,910,886 of NC_088301.1, read as the reverse complement.
ATTTTGTTTGTTCGTTCTCAGTTTGAACAAGGCACTAATGAGGATCATGAAGCCCAGAGGCTGCCACTATTGCATCACATTTTGTTTGTTTGTTCTCAGTTTGAACAAGGCACTAATGAGGATCATGAAGCCCAGAGGCTGCCACTATTGCATCACATTTTGTTTGTTTGTTCTCAGTTTGAACAAGGCACTAATGAGGATCATGAAATCCAGGGACTGTCACTGTTGCATCACATTTACACGAAGACTGAAGACTTCACAGGTAAAACTATTGTCAATTTATGAGCGGAGAAATCCATTCAAACACTTCCCAAAGAAAAGCCAAATGCATCAGATTCAACAATACGACTACTCAGATTTGATTACTTGTTTCACAACAGAACAATTTTCCTTTTTTTAACAATTATTTTGTGATCTTTTTTCATCTTTCTGTGACAATTTCGGGTTCAGTTCTGATGTTGGGAGGGGGGTGAGGAGGGGGAGGTAAAATGGCATACAACCAGGTGATGGGAAACAAGTACATGTATCAAGTCTGATAGTCCTAAAGTATTTTGCTCATGCTTTGTAACACACTCATGTTGGTCCATCATTAAGCCATGCTGGCTTCCTCTCCGGTTGTATGTGGGAAGATCATCCAGCAACCTGCGGATGTTCGTGGGTTTCTCCCGTACTCTACCCGGTTTCCACCCACCATAATGCTGGCCGCCGTCGTATATGTGAAATATTCTTGAGTACGGCGTAAGACACCAATCAAATAAATAAATAAATAAATAAATCCACCAATAAGCTTAGCATAATGCAAAAGCATAGATACTCGAAAAAAAAATCGGAAAAGTTGCATATTTGACGTTTCAATATTTCAATAATTCCACAAAATTTTATTTGTCATCTTCAAGGTAGGTGAAAAGTCACACAAGTAGATGGTATATATACACAGCTCAGCTATACACACAAACAATAGAAGACTGAGCAGATGTTTTTATTTGTTTATTTATTTATTCATTTATTTGATTGAAGTGTTTTACGCCGTACTGAAGAATATTTCACTTATACGACGGCGGCCAGCTCTATGGTGGGAGGGAACTGGCTGAGCCCGGGGGAAACCCACGACCATCCGCAGGTTGCTGACAGACCTTCCCACTTACGGCCGGAGAGGAAGCCAGTATGACCTTGTCTTGAACTCACAGCGACCGCATTGGTGAGAGGCTTCTGGGTCATTAAGCAGCGTCAGCAGATTTAGGTTGATGAATGATTTACAGTGTAATGGATGTAGCCAATGAAAAGAGCAATAGATATAGAAAGCTGTGGTATTTGTGAAGAGGAATGGGGGTGGGGGGTGGAGGTGTAGGATAAGGAGGGCTGGCAGTAGCAGGCATTCTGTAGACACTGACAATCTATATAGTTATGATCTTTCATTAAAATGAGTCAACAAAACCAGTAGCACTGTTTTGACACTACATGTACTTTTATGTTTTACCACCCTAATCCTCTGATCTCATTGCTATACCATGCTGCCTGACAAATAAAATTTTGTTGAAATACTGGAACATCCAATATGTGACTTCTCAGGGGTTTATTTTTTTGAGTACTTATGCTTTTGCTTTGTAACATACATGTGCATAAGTAAGGTAAATTAACTCATAACTTGTTTTCAAACCCAGTCTTGGACAGGGTATGTGTTATTTCCCGTTCTGCTCTCTCTGCCCATGAGACCTTGGTGACTGTAATTTGCAAAAGGTCAGAGGTCTACCCCAGACAATCCAGTTTCCCTCACCCATAAAACTGATACCCTTCGTAAAATCTTAGAGTACAGATATATAAATAAAATAAAAGAAAAATGACTGCAAAGGGTTGAAACATACCTTGCCATACTGATCCACTGTCATAGGCAAAATTGATAACAGAACAGTTTGGTAGCAGCTAGATCCATTACACATGCGTATTATATAAGAACAAACACTGCTTAAAAATAATGATGTGCTGGTAAGTGAAATCTGAGCAGCTATTGGTTTCCAAATGTGGCCTTGTTTAACTTTGTGCAGAATGAGGCTTCCTTGGAGGTAAATGTCTGTAAGCCAGTTAATATTCACCGGTCTCCTCGCCGTTAGAGGCCTGGTAAGTGGCTGGTGGTGTTGGACAGCTGATTTTACGCTGGGGGCTTCCTTATACTGACAAACACCTGCAACTCCTAACCACGGCACACATAAGCTATATACGACATGATTCAATCGCAGCCTTGAACAGCAAACTTGTAGATTCCCCACTTGTAGATTTTGCCCTTTGTAGGGGCCTAGGTGAGAGTAAATGACAAACTGCACATAGTCTTGCGGTCCACTGCTCTTTCAGCTTTTGTGATGCAAGTCCATATGTTATACATGGGAAAGTTCATCAGTAACTTGCCAATTACTGGTGGCTTTACTCCAGATTCACAATAGTCATGCAGTGAATTCTCATGAGAAATACTCATTCACATAGTGGGGTTGTGGTGTTCACAGGTCAAATTAGACTAGTCAAATGAAAAAAGGATGTGCTGTTTACTGCGATTTGTAGCATTTGACTGTCTGACAAAATTGCATTGTCGTAAGATAATTTTTTCATTCCACTTGTCAGATTTGACGAGATGATACAACAATCACACCATGTGAGCACGGGATTAGATATCATCATTAGGACACAAATGAACTGATCTTATTGCTATCTGTTTGTTTCTGTTTCTATTCATCAGAAGATTTGCCTATACTTCAGAGACTGGTAACATTTCACCCCCAGTATCACTTATACTGGCTTCACATGGGGGCGGTCTACCAGGGACTGGTTGCGAGAGGTGACTTGTCGCCTGCTTGTGAGGCAGATCACCATGTTAAGACGTTCACCTGTTACCTGAGAGCCAAGTGAGTTGTCCACTGCAGGGCAGTGCTCTAAATCATGGAAGTGACTGAAAAGTGATCTAAATTTTCATCTGTCCATAACTCATGGATCCATAGATCTTAGAAAGCAGATTTAATGGTATGATGGTGTCCTGTTGAAAAATATGTAAGGTTCAGCACCAAAATTAATGTTTTATGAAACTTTTTATAAGATTTCAATATGAACAGTATCTGTCCCGAGCTAACAGTTACACAGGTGTTGTGGTCAGGTCATGGTTTTCATATGTTGGACACCTGGTTTCATGCTGGATGCTTCCTTTTACTGACAAATGCCTGCAACTCTTAACCACGACACACATCAAGTCGAAACAACAATTGCACGATTTGAGCACTTTATTTGCCTTTAAAAGTGCACTTTCTCTGGGGCATATTTTACGTTAAATACGTGTTCAAGACATTTTATGTTTCATTAATATAAAACATTTAATGTTAACTTCTAAAGAATAAAATGCAGTAGATAAATTATTGCAAACATACATATACATGATGGAATGTTATAAGTGATTTACTAAAATGGAAAAAATCATTTTTTTTTTAAAATTGATTAAATGAATTTAATTACCAATTAGAAATTTTCCTTATACCTTAAACGATATGCAATTAATTAAATTGTGAAAGGAATATATACATGTTGTTGTATATAAAAGTTTAAATTAAAGTGTGTGCCACTTACACGTATTTATAGAGGTAATTGCGGTCGCTGTGAGTTCAAGTCCATGTTGGTTTCCTCTCCAGCCGTAAGTGGGAAGGTCGGCAGCAACCTGCAGATGGTCGTTTCTCCCAGGCTATGCCCGGTTTAGTCCCACAATATTTCTGGCCGCTGTCGTATAAGTGAAATATTCTTGAGTACAGAGTAAAACACTGATCAAATAAATAAATAAATAAATATAGAAGTAATTGTTTTTATAATGACGTGATAATTTTAAAGTGATAAACCTAATCTTAGAGTATTAAATATCCATGTGTGTTCTCTTTGTCAGATTGTTACTCAAGTTCAGTCAGAGAACGTCTGGATCATTTGTAAAATCTAATCAGCTGAATCTTTCAGAAGAGGTAAGTGCCACTAGACAAGCCCTGAAAATTACGACAGTTTTTGAAACACCTTGAAGGTGGCCAAGTGCTTGCTGTGCTCATGCAATGACCCAGAGGCCTCTCACCAATGCGATCAGTGTGAATTCAAGTATATCTCACACTGTTTTCCTCTCCAGTCGTACACATATATTAATATATGTGTATATAAAGGCACATAAATATATATATATATAAATATATATGTATATTTTTCAAACATGTATTCATTAATCTGGTTGACTTCTTGAACTTCTTGAATTCTTGAACATTTTATACATGAGCAATGACTACAAAAAAGTTTTCAAACCGGTTGTGAAAAGGAAGTGTATAAATAACAAGGTAAAATCTGGTGTGGAGTAAAATATAAGTGCTTGTTGCACTGATAACAGTGACTGTGATTTCACCAATGGAAATTTGGGATGTGTATTGCAGATCACTGAAGTAATTGAGAAGATGGACTTTACACTAGATGAAAAGGACAGAGCAGAAAAGGTGAGAGTTAAGAAATTTGAAAAGTGCACATCTGTGAACAAGATCAAAGACATCCTTGAAGCCATTCAACATTTTCTCCAGTGGTGTATTCATAGTTAAACCACTTATTCATGGTTATAGGTATGTACATCCTTGTATGTTGTCTAGTCGAAGCCATTTGTGAAAGTCATGTGTAGTCATGTGTGAACAACTTTGCATGTTGCCTAGTCATAGTTTGATGTGTTATCTGGTTTTATGTGAAAGTTTTCTATTTCGTTTATTCATATGTTTAAATCAATTTGTCTATACATGTTATGAGAAAGGTGATTTGCTTTTGGTTTTTTTTGTTTTTTTCAGTTTTTATCTCAAGACTTGCCCAACGGAATGCCTTTTGGGTCAGAATCAAATTCTGAATCAGAGTGTGGACAGAATACCATGGTAAGTAACTACTAGATGCCTGTCTGGACAATTTATCTAAAACGCACAATTATAATAATAATACTGATGGCGAAGATGATGATGGTGATAGCCTCATGAAGTCGAGAGTAATAACAATGTAAATTTAGAAGGAATATTTAAAATAATGAAGAGAAAGATAAATAAATTCCATGCAAGCAAATGGTATGGTTACAAGAAACTGGGTTGACAATCTTAGAATTTTTTTAACAAAGATTGGTGGATTCCACTCTATTCCAACTCTGAAATCAATTTATTGCCCTGGCCCACAAGGCGACCAGTCATTGATAACCGAGGAATTTTCCCCACCTCTTCCCAAGTAGTTTGGATCTATGATGTCTAGTTTATTGTTCGTTAGTGTCTTTGCGATGATAAATGAGCTGATTCAGCTTGTCATGTAAGTGAATCTGGTTATGTGTGGTAGTTTTTCGTCAACTTAGCTTGGGTACGTGGGAAGGTCTGTCAGCAACCTGCGGATGGTCGTGGGTACCTCCAGGCTCTGCCCGGTTTCCACCCACCATAATGCTGGCCGCCGTCGTATAAGTGAAATATTCTTGAGTACGGCGTAAAACACCAGTCAAATAAATAAATAAATCAACTTAGCTTGGTTTCTTCCTCGCACAAGCTTAAAAGGATACCGAATCATTTCTACGTAATTCGCTGGTGTGAGAGATAGGCAAGTCCAGTTACTTACCATTAGGAGAGGCAAAGAAGGTATTTTCATTGACGAAATTCACAGAGCTGTTCTTTACAGTGTGCAGCTCTTGTGCTTGTGAAGTTACATTAATGTGTTGATGTGCAGATCAGGAGTAGATTGGCTACCAGCTCATCTGCCTCTAACCAATGAGATTGCACCTCTCAGCCAGGCACCTGGCAAAATGTCATGGTATGCTTCAGGCACACTATTTCCCTCCAACCATTTCCACTCCAGCCTTACTGCAGTCGTTTAAGAAGCAAGCGGAAAATCCTTGACTTAAGCGTGAAATATCAGTCAGGAAGTTAAATGAACTATAAGCCATTTCTTGACTTTTTTCAGCTGTCGAAAGATATGTCATTTGAGTCCCGTTGGTTTTCCTGGTGGAAATTACAAGTGCCTGCTTCTGAAAATCCCGATGAAAATCCACCATGAAGCCGCTGCTGTAGGTTTGAAAAATTCAGGAAATGGACAGAACGGCTAGAATATTCCTCAAGGGCTTGGCCGTGCCGTCAAGAAATCCCAGCTGTTTTTCTAAGCTGTGTCAATTGTATGTACTGAATTGTGCCTGCAGAAGGCAATGGGAAAGTGTCAACAATTTGGGCCGATCCAAGCATCTTGCAAACGTACCTAATATGAGGATCCACCAAAACATCTGATGCGTCAACTGACGAAGAAGTCAACACAGAAGTGCTGTCAACAGATGGACAGTAGATTGTCAGCATGCGACTTCTTGATTTTATAATGGCAGTGCCGGGTTACATAAAAGGTTATTCTATCTTATTCTGTATGTGAATGAATGTGCTGGGTGGTCCCGAGGTAGCATGCACTTTGTTTAGGCAGACATACTATTTATTTATTTGATTGGTGTTTTACGCCATACTCATTTCACTTTTACGACGACAGCCAGCATTATGGTGGGTGGAAACCGGGCAGAGCCTGGGGGAAACCCACAACAATCCGCAGGTTGCTGGCAGGCAGAGATACTAGCAGCAGCATTAAATGTGAAAGGTGAGTTACCCACAAGTACCAGAGCATCAGACTGGGAAGAATTGTATCTGACACACTGGTGGTCTATTTGCTTATTGTTTCACATAAAATCTTTTATTTCCTCCCACCATAATGTTGCCAGCTGCTGTAAGTAAAATATTATTAAGAATGGTTTAAAACATCAATCAAATAAATAAATAAATAAATAAAATCTTTTGGGATAAAAAAAACTGGCAGTATTTCTTTCTTTTTCCATAATTCATTGTAATTATGAAACTGTATGAGGTAGAAAATTTCCTGTTGTAAATATTTCAATACATACATTGTGTAAAGCTAGCCATGCAGTTCCTTTTTGTTGATTTATTTCATAGTTGTATAACTCCTTACTCAAAAATTGTTCATGTATAGAAAGGTAGCCTGTTTTTATAGGCGAAGGAAATCGGAGCATCCGGCGTAAACCACCAACCTTTGGCATGCTACTGAAGAACTTTTATAAAAGTGAAATCAAGTGGTTCATTCCTATGATTGAAATAAATTTATACAGGTGAATAATTACTACAGTGTGCAGTATTTCTTCACATTTTGTGACATGCAGATATGCGCACCATATTTGTGGAGGACAAGTAGTCTTTAACAAATGCTAGACTGTGCAAATGACTGCACAAGCATTGTCAGCTGCTTATTCGTCACCAAGATCTCACAAGCGGCAAGAGCATGGAAATTTACAATTGCCTTGTCCTGGCTGGTTTTGACCCCACAGCTCGTTTGCCTTAGACACTGAAAGATGTCTTGCTGCTGTCATGTTTACAGGAGGAGGAAACCAGATTGTGTGCAGGGGAAAACATAACATTTTTGGCTGATAATGCCACACCCTTTGAGATCACTATCCTATAAGTGAGACTTCACATGATTGTGACTAGTAATCTGAACACAGGCTGCCGCTACATTTCTCTTTTAGAAAGGATGTCACATGAGTATATTGAATATACAAGACTGACATGGCCGATCATGAGGTGGCAATATAACATTCTGTAACCCCACATTGGACTGAATCCTGGGTTCGATTTCATGAAGTGCACTTAGTTAAGGAAGCCCATGTAGACATATAAAGTGCACTTAGCTAAGTGCTACTCAACACTAATTATGCTAACTTTAAACAACTCGGCCACTGATTCATCATGATTGGCATGTTCTTTTTGCACCAAGTGTCAAGCAAAGTACCAAGATTGCTGATTTCAAGGTTTTTATATCGAGATAGATCCGATTATCACACAGCTTTCAGAACATAACAAGAACACGGCTGATGCCAGTGAAGACGTTACATGTACATTTATTTCTAAACCTGCAGAGTAACCTGCTTGTGAGAGTGAATTCCACTTCCACACTGTATGTATTGAAATATGTGTATATAAATGTGTACATATATATATATATATATATATATATATATATATACACACACATATATATACACCTCTCCCTCATTACATTGCATGATTCAATGAACATGTCCCCACTAATATTGCACTGCCAAGTTGTTGTTGATTCATACGTCAACTATGACTTAGTATCTCACCTGCAAGCAACCAAAGACTTCTTGCTTATGAACTTTACCAATCTGCCTTACAATTAAAACCAGGTAAGCACATGATTACATAGTTTCTCCACGGCATATAAGCATTTATCTCACAATGGGGGAGATGTGTACATACTCAATGGATATACAATGAATCCAATTTGTGAGAATATCAACACGGAGTATGACAGGAATAAATTACTACACGTTCAACACTTTCTGACCGTCTCATTTAAAACACAAAGCTCATTATGTCATTTCAAATCAATTACTTGAAAACAAACTTCTACAACCATGAATTACCATTTTGTGAAAGTTTTTTGAAATATTTAAGATAACCAGTACATATATTTAAGTAGTCTATCTGGTGATCACCTGATACTTCAGTTTGAAGATGTATTTCGCAGTGATTTATGTTCAGATGCCATAAAATTTTAAACTTGATCAAACAAGAGATCATTAAGAAATGCCTGTTTAATTTTTTTTTCTGGGTCTTTAAAACTACTTGTTTCCAAACTGCCTTATTATGTGCCAAGAATATTTATTTATTATTTATTTATCTGATTAGGGTTTTACGCCGTACTCAAGAATATTTCACTTAATACGATGGCTGCCACATTATGGTGGGCGGAAACCGGGCAAAGCCCGAGGGAAACCCATGACCATCTGCAGGTTGATGGCAGACCTTCCCACGTACGGCCGGAGAGAAAGCCAGCATGAGCTGGACTTCAAACTCACAGCAACCCAATGGTGAGAGGCTCTGGGTTATTGCGCCGAGCTGGCATGCTAACCACGTATGCCAAGAATAAGGTTGTATATATATTTTATCATTATGAATGCCTAAACTCATTCCCAGAGCAAATTACAACAGTATTTACTTTGAACACAGAAATAAACAACTCTGAACTAGCAGTATTAGGCTAGTTTTAGACTGGCCACTGGGAAACTGTCCCCTTTATGTTTGCTGACCATCTCTAACAGTGATGCCTTCTTCTGAGATGCTCTTGAGGACTCCAGCTCGTAGAGGGTACACAGGTTAAACAAGACACCTTCATGGAGGTTTTTACTGGGGTCAGACTGTATCATGCCTTCCAGGGTGGCCAGAGACTCCTTCAGCTTACCCATGTACAGGTAACACACGGCCAAGTTATTGACAGCCTGTCAAAAGAGCCAAATATTTAAATGAATAATGAGGTTGTGTGTTCAAATCCAGTTCCTGGTTATACTTCACGGGCTACTGTCGATTTTTCATTTGTCGTACGATCTTTTGTAAGTCACTATTAATACACCACAGTCTTATATGTGCAATATCGTACAAATACAACACCTCTGTGAAAGTGGCCCCTGCTGCATATCCATCTCAGGAAGGTTTATTTATTTATTTATTTATTTATTTATTTGATTGAAGTTTTATGCCATACTCAGATTACTTTACTTATACGACAGCTGCAAACATTATGGTGGGAGGAAACCAGACATGGTCCGAGGAAACCCAGGGCCATCTGTAGATTGCAGGCAGACCTTCCGGCATATGACCAGGGAGGAAGTCAGCATGATTTGGACTTGAACTCAGAACAATCACAATGGTGAGAGGCTAAAGATCATTACACACATGACTGACCATACTTACTTGAGGAGGAATAGCTTAATAGTCTAGAAATCTTGGCTGTGGCGATATTAATATATAGACCTTTTCTCACAGCCATGCGGTATTTTACTTGTTTAATGTCAAACTTGACATGAGAAGCTGTTGCTTCCTCCATGCACATGTAGGTCATTGCTTACACTGGAGCTCAAACATTTATGTGGGTGAAGTATTCACTTACGATAGGGTTTGTTGGATCTGCCTTCTTGGCTGTTGTAAAGTACTGGTACGCCTCATTAAAGTTGTTTCTTGATAATGCAACAAGGCCGCTGCAAAGAGTAAAATGTAACGTGGATCAGTATAACATCGAGTTTACATCAACACAGATGGATTGCCACGTACAACTGACACCTATATGCATACAGGTAAAAAAGATTAAAACTTTACCCATTTTCTACCAAGAGCATTTAAATAATACTTGCAATTTTTCAAAAATAACCTGGTTGACGAAATTAAAAAAAAAAAAAGGAAACAAATATTTTCCTGGACAATATGTAAGTAGTGGTCTAACATATATATATATTCCAATTTAAAGTTTGACTTGTAAAAATGAACTTTCAGTAGCCCATAAAACGCCCTAAAATGATGCTTTTGATGTCAAAAAATTAATCTTCAATAACCTCAAGCTTTTAAGTGGTCCTATAAGGTGAATGAATCAATCAGAACATTTGTTGATTGGAAAAAAAGCTAAACCTAAGTTGAAATACAGTAGTTCATTTTGGTGGTTTGTTTTCCTGTAACAAAGGACTGGTCTAATTTGACTGACTGGCTGATGGCTATCCTTCCTGTCATCACGTTGTCACGGTTACTACACTCATCATCAAACTGCTTGAAGTAACTGGAAGCCTTGTCTATATCTCCCATCTGAAATAACAAGAGATGATTCAAACATTGGAAAATACTGCTCATGAAAGACAGTACAACACAAAACTTCCAGGGGTCTAGAAGAAAGACACAACCCTTCTTGTAAATATCTGTACTAGCTCCTTTCTATTTTTTTTTTTAGCAATTTACGGTAGTTGACCAAAAAATTCTGCCCCCCAAAAAACTGCACTTTCAGAGACACACAAATTTTATGAAATATTACTTTTAGTGCTGAAACTTACGTACCCAAGAAGATTTTATTTATTTGATGGCTGTAAAGTTCAAAGGTTGAGGAAACCAGACAGAGCTTGGAGAAAAAATTTTGCCTTTGTCACTCACCGACAAATCTCCTATCTTAATATCACACCAAAAGTTATGAGACCTGAAGACAAACTCTCATTTGTTTAAATAACAAAATATGATTATTTAATAAACAGTTAAACTCTGCCTGCTTCATCAAAAAAAAAAAAAAAATAGAAAAATTTTTAAAAATTTCCCAAAAAAAAAATACACAAATGTTCATATAGATTTATGTGCAAGATTTAATTTCACACTGCATGAACAATATTGTTGCTGATGTCCGGTACCAGATATTTCAAGGAAAAAACAATAAACGAAGATTGAGATGAAAGAATGCTGGTACCTGAAGGTAAATTCTCCCCAGAGCACACAGCAGCTCAGAGTGATTGGCTTTATCTTTCTCTAGTAGACTTTCATACACTTCCAGTCCAGCTTCAAAATCCTACAATCATAAAGAAGTATGGTGCACATCAAGTAAAAATATATACCCTAAAGGACATAAAATTTCGTCCACAAAAGAGCATTTTGAGAGGCAGATATATGTCACAAAATATTAGTTTTGGTGCTGAAACTTACAACTTTCCAATAGAATACCATCCCATGTTACAAGGAAACCTTATAACACTTTTCTAAAATCAATAGAACTCTCTGAATCGGCAAAAACGGGCAAAGTTGTGATGGACGAAATTTATGGTCATTTAAGGTACATCATATGGATACATAGATATTATAAGTTATATCAGCTTGTTGCGTGGGTGTACGGCCTGATATTTTTCGTCGAGATAATCAATATTTTCAAGAGAGGGGTCGAGTAGAAAAATTGATCTTCGAGACAAAATATTGTGCCATATACCCATGCTACATGCTAGTATAACGAATTCATCACAACAAAGACCATTGCTGACACAGGACTGTTTCCAGCAAAGAGTGAACTTACCTTGGCAGAGAGTAGGCTGTTTCCAGCACAGAGTGAACTTACCTTGACAGAGAGTAGGCTGTTTCCAGCACAGAGTGAACTTACCTTGACAGCGAGTAGACTGTTTCCAGCACAAAGAGAACTTACCTTGACAGAGAGTACACTGTTTCCAGCACAAAGAGAACTTACCTTGACAGAGAGTACACTGTTTCCAGCACAGAGAGAACTTACCCTGACAGAGAGTAGGCTGTTTCCAGCACAGAGAGAACTTACCTTGACAGAGAGTAGGCTGTTTCCAGCACAGAGTGAACTTACCTTGACAGAGAGTAGGCTGTTTCCAGCACAAAGAGAACTTACTTTGACAGAGAGTACACTGTTTCCAGCACAGAGTGAACTTACCCTGACAGAGAGTAGGCTGTTTCCAGCACAGAGAGAACTTACCTTGACAGAGAGTAGACTGTTTCCAGCAAAGAGAGAACTTACCTTGACAGAGAGTAGGCTGCTTCCAGCACAGAGTGAACTTACCTTGACAGAGAGTAGGCTGCTTCCAGCACAGAGAGAACTTACCTTGACGGAGAGTAGGATGTTTCCAGCACAGAGTGAACTTACCTTGACAGAGAGTAGACTGTTTCCAGCACAGAGTGAACTTACCTTGACAGAGAGTAGGCTGTTTCCAGTGCTGTACAACACCTGAAGCTCCCTCTTCCTCCATAACTCCAGGGATGCTGGGAGAAACAAAAGTTGTTCACGATTAAATGATAATCATTAACACACTACTACATAGGTGATAAGTATGATGTTATGGTCCTTACTATTCGCAAATTACTTGGTGATATGAAGTAAAAAATACTGTAGGATTATGAAGAAATATGATTTTTTTAGTGTACATTTTTGACAGATTGTGCAAAAGATGATCGAGAAGTTCCAGGTTGGTGAATGGTTGAGTCCATTAAACTTATGTTCCTTTCCATTAATATTTTCACTGAAATTTATATTACAATAACTTACCCTGAATTTATGTTGCCTAGCAATATGTTATCCTTGTCACGTAAGAAATAGCCATTTAAAAGTACATTTAAAGATCCCGGGCCCTGATCTGTATTTCTGAAAGCTAAGCTGGAAAGAATGAAACAGGTCTCAGTTTTATATGTAATCCTTGTTTCTTTTACTACCTTTCCTACTTTCAGCTGACAATTCCAGTAGACTCCCATCCTCTGCACCACCTGACTCCAAATTAGACACTATCTGTCAACACACAAAAAAAAGCATGGCCTCAGAATAAATCATACCAGATTATCTTCCTGAAAACAGCTTCAGTTTATATTGAATTCAAACACAGTAATTTAGCAATAAGAGTATTCATCATAAGAATAATGTTAAACTTTCTGTCACCATGGTAACCATTGTAACCTTCTAAGAATTTACACACACTGTAGTGTATTTACAGTAAATAGGCAGAGAATGGTACTCATTGGTACTTCATCTGTACAACCAAAGTTTTAAAGAATCTGACAGCAGAAAAGAATGTTATTTAAAACCACATTTATGCCAATCATGAAATTCACTTCAAGTGATTATGTTCCACTTGTTATTAATTTGCTCTGAGTTTGTCTCCTTGTAGCAGGCCGGTTTTACATTCATATCCCTGCTTTAGAGGAATGACATGACAAAGATATCAGACAAGAACAGCCACTTCATCACAGTATACTAATAAGGGATCAAAGTCACAGTACAACGTCTATCTCATTATGCTGATTGCCACGCCAGTTAGCCAGAATGTCAACTGTTACCTTTTGCCTAACCCAATGAAAACTGAACCTTCACCTTCCGCTGAGGAGATCACCAATCCAACCACTACCAATGCACAATCTCCATCTAAGGTACTACATACTTCTCATGACCTGGCTTGTCAAGAATATCTGCTGGATATTGCATCAAACATAACCAACCAGTGTGACAAACCTTTTTGACAACAGCCAGGATATAATATAGTCTGTCCAGCGCATCCTGGGTTCTCCCCAAGAAGTGTGGTAAGTTGGCGTGAAGGATACGCATCCCAAACGGAACCATAGAACCTAGCCAAAACACAGAGATGCATACATCGATACGGAATTAACACAACAATCTCGTTATCCACAATTCATCACATGAGTTCATAACAGCAATACAGCTTTTTGCAGGGCTTCTGTGGCTTAGGTGGCTACTGTGCCCGGTCAGAGTTTCAGTGCTATTCCCCGTAGTTCTCAACGGAAGGTATTCAATATACTTATGTTACCTCTGTTGTTATTTTTTTTCATTATTTTTTATAATTTCATTATTTATTTGATTGGTGTTTGACACCACGTGTAAGAATTTTTCACTTATGTGACAGTAAGCAGGTTACAGGGTGGATGAAAACCGAGTGCGTGGTAAGGATTTCAATTTCAAAATGTACATTGGCTGAGTGCACGCTACATCACATACTGTTAAATTAACATATTACCAAATAATATTTGATTTTCATTCACAAATTTGTTAAATTTCTTCCAATCTTTCCAGGTTAATTAACCCTCGCCAGAAGGGTGGTCAACAGAACGCCCAGAGCAGACTAAGACTCCAATCTGCCTTTTACTCTGAGTTTATGGCTTGTAAAAGGGAAAGGGGGCATTTTGCTTGTTACTTTCTACACAGTATTTGAGAAATTTCTTCCAGCTATTGTCAAATATGACACACGTCTTCTCTTCCCTAACATTAGGTAAAATTAGGTAAATTATTAATTATTTTACTGATGTTTAATGGCATACTCAAGATTTCTCTGTCCGGTTTAGTATGGACCAAACTGGAGTAAAGGAGCACTGGTGCCTGACAAACCATATACGTAAAAGTATACAGTATCCATGACTACAGGCACACTATAGTGATTTTGTGAACAGGCCATCATATCCATCTAAAGGTACTGTAGATATACACAGAAGGACAAGGTCGAAAACTGTCCACACTGGGGATAATTCCAACCAACCACTGGTCAGGATTCGCAGGACATCACAGATATCAGTGTTAAACTATTGAAGTACTAATGAAGTACTGCCTTTTTTCTCAAATAATTTTGTTTAGGATCTAGTCCTTCTCTATAAATATAAAACACATACAGTAGTATGATCGAGGGCTTTTGTGCATACATGATGTAAAATTTATTTATTTATTTATTTGATTGGTGTTACTCAATTGCCCTACTCAAGAGTATTTCACTTATACGACGGCGGCCAACATTATAGTGGGTGGAAACCGGGCAGAGCCTGGGGGAAACCCACGACCTTCCGCAGGTTGCTGACAGATCTTCCCACGTATGACCGGAGAGGAAGCCAGCATGAGCTGGACTTGAACTCACAGCGACCGCATTGGTTACATGATGTAAAACGTGTTACCAACATTTACATGTACATAAATCAAATTCTGTTCAAATGTAACTGCATGTATGACAGCACAAAGAATCCTGCTGAGGTGCATGTACAGCTGTTCACATTTCTCACCTCGTTTGCCTGGATGTAACTGAGGGTAGTAATCGTAGTACAGGTCAGCTGTGTCCAGGTTCTTGAAGGCCTGGGACTCTGATTCAGCCAGGCTGTATAACCGCAGTTTGGTGAGCAGGGTCAGGCGCAAGAACCACAACTGTGAAGGTAAAAACTTCATTTACTTGATGAAGTATTTGTTCATTGGTATTTTCAAAGCAGTCAGGTGCTTGAAACAGTTAGATAAAAGGTAGACTGGAAAGTCCGAAGCTCAATAAAATTCTGATCAAGCTCTTCATGTATTCATTTCATTTAACCACTGCCGTTTAAAGGCGCACCGAAGAATTTTTCTCCCATATGATGTCTGTAAGATTCGTGGGTGGAGGAATTTGGAGGGCCCAGAAAAAAACACCGGCCTTCCATATAAAACTGACAAATTTTCCCACACACAGATTTTCATCAGCAAAAATTGCTAAGCCTCAATATATGATATTAGTCGAAGGCAAGTGCTCTCAAAGGACCTTCAAGTAACACAAGTTCCACTTGAAAACTTCCAAGCAGGTCTCAAAAATTACTTATGATTTATTTATTATCTATTTGACTGAGGTTTCACGCCATACTCAAGAATATTTCACTTATACGATGGTGGCCAGCATTACGGTGGGAGGAAACCCACAACTATCCGCAGGGTGCTGGCATACCTTTCCGCTTACGGCCAGAGAGGAAGCCACCATGAGCTGGACTTGAACTCACAGCGACTGCACTGGTGAGAGGCTCCCAGGTCATTTACATGCTGCACTAGCGTGCTTACCAACTGAGCCACGGAGGCCCCAAGCTGGAATTGAACCAAAACACCTGGTGTCCTAGCAAAAATAGAAAGACATTTTCTTTTTGATAAATAAACTTTGTATAGACCAACACATACATGATGATGTATTTTGGAAGTATTCAGGCCCAACTTTCTCTCACAAGAGCTCTGAGCTGGCTATCAGTCACACACTTAAAGTACACAGAATGATAGGCACATCTTACCTGAAGAGTATGAGGGGTGTGTTGTGTGACCTGACCTATTCTCCCCACCCCCTGGCCTGCTGAAGTGATGAGTCTGCCCACCAGGTCCACAGCTGCTCGCAGACAATCAGCTGCCTGAAATACATCAACAGTACGAAGCGTATTTACAGATCTCTGGGGAACTACTTCCTTGCTTCGTGCTTAATTTTTAAGCACAATGATATCCATGCAGTATCACGTTGCATGTGTAAAAGGCTGGTCCAAATGTGAAAGCACTTACAGTCATGCCCCACCATGCTCCATACCAAAGATACAGACAAAATATCCCACCATAAAGGACCTAAAAGTGTATTTTTAGAGGCCAACAAAGGTCATAAGCTATTACTTTGGGTGCTGCCACTCAATTTTTTTCCAGTAGGACATCACTCTAGATGGGGGGGTTGTTTGGTCTATATCTGTTTATTTATTTCATTGGTATTTTACGCCGTACTCAAGAATATTTCACCTATATGACGGAGACCAGCATTATGGTGGGTGGGAACTGGGCAGAGCCCGGGGGAACCCCAGGACCATCTACAGGTTGCTGGCAGACCTGTTTGGTCTATAAGCCAGTTAGCTGTTTCGAGTGGTGCCTCAGTACGCATGTGCATAACGTATCATAATTTGGATAAACAAAAACACATGATCACTTATGCCTACAGTACAGCATTACAGTCCTTTAAGACAGAGCAGAATTCCACTCCTATACAATTCCTTAAAATTATTTTTCTAAATTTTTGACCTAAAACTGACCCAGAACCATGGAAGTACATATAGAAAGAGGAACAACTTGGGTTCTTCAAAGTGTTCAGTGTACGATACCAACAAAGCAGGACTACCCAGTGATTAACCTGTCTCCCTTGTGAGAGGTCTTCGCTCATGTGCTCTTGAGACGACACCTGGTGTAAAAGGTACCATACTCAGAAAGCACCCAGTTGTGTGTCACTTGTTCACAACACAGGCCTACTGTTCAGGCGGCCAATAATGAATACAGAAGAATAGAATGGAAGTCAAACCACAGGGCCAATTTCCTTGGGAATATTCTGTTTAAAAATTAATACCATTATACCCTAATACAAAAAGCGTGCTACCAGTAGATGAGTAGTAAAGACTGCACATGTATGGTTTGTATGTGTTATTAAGACAACAACTTCTGATAATGTTACATTTTAAGATCCTTGCCATGCAAATGAAGGTACTACATGTCTACATACAAGCATATTGTCAATGCAAGAAAAAGTCCAAAAAGAAAAGTGTTTTTCAAGCAGATTTACTAACAGTTCTAATATAAAGACTTTTTCATCGATTTTAAAGCTTTTTTTATCGACTCATTAGTTACCTTCCGGTAATGGACATGAATAAGTTTTCCGGACATTTGTTTCATAGAGCTGCAATACAGTGAATTGAAATGTGATGCATTGTTTCATCATGCCGACATACTCTACAAATCACTTTCGAATTTCATCTTCATTTTCCAAAAAATTATGGCAGTTTTTTCCCCATTTTTTCTCTATGCCTGACACTAATCTTGAGTACCTATTCTGGCCTTTGATCATTTCACCTGGAAATGCTTACAGTTCCTCATGCAGAGAAAGCTCAACTTCATGTCATTAATTTGAATGTCTGTTTATTAGACTTCACCATAAAGAGCTATTTTTAAATAACAATAAACAAACATACCACCAATTAACCCTAGACTGATCTTGTAGTGAAGGTGTCTTTTGTGCATGCTTTTTTGGGGATTAGTGTATATACTCCCTAATATTTCACCCCAGGCGGGTTCCAATATCAAAAACAGCTGGAAGCTGTGCGTATGTATTACATGTATATGACATATTGTAAGTGTGGAGGTTTAAACAAGGGGGGCATTCCCGTCCCATGGGAGTTGGATTTGCCCATTTTCCATTTCAATGCACCTTACATTTAAGTTTATTAACCCATGTCATGATGGTTCACAACAGCACTCTGTCCTCGCATATGTCTCCACAAACAGTGGGGACTGTGCATTCACACGTGTCAACCAGCAATGCTTTTCGAGAAACATTAAAAGCATTAATTAAGAAACCATTTATGGGGCCCTAAATTGCCACGTGCACATTCAGTTAAATATTTCCCCGAATTTATTTGTGTAAACTGTACATCGTTAATTGTGCTGAAATTTGAGTTTATGTAACTCAAACATAACATGACCAATTTTGAATATTTTTGAAAAAGGCCCATGTATTTGAAATGGGCAATTTTCTCATTTTTAAATCATCATTTGAAAAAAATTGAGCTTCGGTGCCCATAAACCGTCAGCACCAAGTACATGGCACAAACTGATGCTATCTGGAAATCATAATTTTATCTCACTATGCACGCAGGAAAATGGTAAAGAATCTAATATGTTCCCGACAGCTCAATAAATATCGTAATAGTCCTATAGATGTGATTAAAATGTCCACTTAGACACACAAATACGACCTCAGTACACCTTTGCTGTGCGCAGAATTTGGAGTAGGCACTTTTTACTCGAAGTAAGTGGACATGATAAGACTCCTTTGAGGCAGTTCACCCTGAGCTCGGCCCGCGGAGGCGCTGTGAGGCACGGTATCGTACACTGAACATGAAAGGCTGGTTGGCCACATGAAAGGCTGGAGAGCGTTCATTCAGATTAGAAAGGCAGAATGGGTATGTCTGTCCAGTTCACTGGTCTGATTGGGTGAGTTGTTCCTTCTTCCATATATACATCCAGGCTCAAACTCATCTAAAATCCCAGATGTCACAAGAGGAATAAAATTCTGTTGAACTGTGTGTAACTGTCCCGCATCTCAATAATGCGCATGGGGAACAGCTATCCAGCTTTGTATTATGCTCATTTTTTGGGCTGAAGAGCCAAATATGAAAGTCTGTGTACCAAGTCCATGTCTGAAGTCTTACACATGATAAGATACAGGATTTGACTCGTCTCCCATTTAAACATTCTACAGTGCCTTAAATTGAAAATACAAGTTATACATTTGCTACTGAAAATGTTTAAAAATTTAGTTTGTTCCAAGCAACCATCCAAAGGTTGAAATTAGGTCAATGTTACTAGAAAACAAATACATCTACTGCATGACTGCAAAGGTCAAGGGTCAATTATTTGTCACGTGACAAGTTTTTCTCAGCGTTCATGTTTCAATATGGCATGATATGTACACGTAAAGTAAGGACTGGACTGTCTCACAAAACCACACAAAACCAAGATTTGAAAACAGAAATCACAGCCTAAAATTATAGATATATATACATGTATACATATATGCTAGTACACCTGACAAATAGCTTACAATTAACCTGCGAACACCTTGGTCATCTTGGGACACATCATCAGCAGACAGGGTCTTTCTCTCAGCAACTTGTTCCTCCCCAGAAAACCTACCCAGCATCTCCAAAACAGGGTCACCCTGCCAGAGAAATAAAACCAAAATTTTAATTTTAATTTAGTTATGCATGAGCCTATAGTTCATGAGTTTTGAGAAGGTTTCAGCTGTATTATGGGCAGAGTAAACCAACCAGAACAATGAAAACACTTTGCCATGTTATGTTCACAATATACATGTACCTGACAAACTTGCTTAATACCTTAAAGTAGCTTAGCCTTAGATGACCATGCTCTTAGGGCCTCGTGTAGTCATCGATTGCTCCCGTTCAACTTTGTGAAGTTCAGGTGAGCAGAGAAGTTGAACTTTCAGAAATATTGATGGGTATTTACCTATGGGATGATCGAAAGTTCGGGATTTTAACAGTCAGTTACCCTGAGATGCTAAGCATTGTAAAGACAGGCATGGGAGGTTAGTAATCGACTGTTTTCCGAAATTTTACGATGGTAAGTGTGTGAGTGCAGGGGTTTAACATCGTACTCAACAATTTTTCAGTCATATGACCACGAAGGAATCCCTGGGGAGTATGTAATATGCCAGCTTGTTGCAGGACGGCTTTCCACCACTCTTTTATCTAGTGCTGCTTCACTGAGACAACTCACCGAAGGCAAGTAAGCCGTCCTGCCCGAGCCATTATACTGATACGGGTCAACCAGTCGTTGCACTATCCCCTTCATGCTGAACGCCAAGCCAGAAAGTTACAACTTCCTCTTTGAAAGTCTTAGGTGTGACTCAACCCAGGACTGATCCTGAATCTACTGCTCCCGAAGCAGATGCTCTACCAACGGTGCTATTCGGGCTGGAATTTTACGATGGTTCCTTTAGAGATGAATAGGAGCAATCCATGGCTACGTGAGGTCTTACGAGCATAGTCATTTAGGGCTGAAAGTAGCTCAATTATGCCAGCCGGAGCCACAACGATCACGTAAAGAAGTGAACAATATGATCAAGGAGGCATCTGGAGATGACCATATCAATTTTCATATTAACGGGGAAAAAAAATAGCATTAACGTATATACATGTCAAATCCACAGATTTCCAAGCATTGTGGAAAATTTTTCACACAGAAGTAAAGAGGCATTTACAAACACATTCATGTGTGAAATGAATCATGATTCAAAAAACTACAAAGCATTGAATGTGAATACTGGCTGGTACTTAATTCTAGCCCTATTAAGTTGTTACTCACATCTCTTTGTCTGCAAAGTAATTCTGACTGACTACCGTACCATTAAAAGTAAGAATCAGACGCCTGTTGTGGGTAATGTTTACAATAATACTTGCTGATTCACACTATATTAAAGCATTTACATAAAATCGTGAGTACCATAACTCATTGACCTTTTTCACAAGCACTTGACAAAACAGGGTCAGGGGCTGTAGGTTAATCTGATCAGAGAAGTTGAATAGTGCACCACGGGTGGTTGATGGTTCTCACCCATATAACTATAGACAATATAGAAAGTCGGCATGTGTGAACTGGCTGGCGATGTGCATGGATACACTCTCGCCAGAGATGAACCGCAAAGCTTTTTAATAGCCTATTTAACACAACTTAATTTATTACATAACCTCATTTGAAAGAGTTTGTGCTGCAAACCAACAACACATGTACAGGTACAACAAACATGTTAGCTAAATTTCCACTCAGAATCAATACTCTGATGCTGAATTGATGGTCGTTTTCTATGGAAACCAAAATAAAGAAACAAACTTTTGTAATACTTTAATCCTTCAACATGTTTGCAAGATGTTTAGTCAAGCATGTTCTGAAGGTTTTACTGTGTAAGACTGATATGATTACCCTTTTTGTGAAGCACTGAAATTGGCCAACCATACCCTTGTGGTTTTGTCTCCAAAATCAAATTAAAAAGATCTATAAATCACACCAAATGTTGCTCTTCATATGCAAAAAGGTAATGAGTGACCCGAAGATATTAAATTTATTAAACGAGAGTATTAGTTCCGGAGGCTCTGAACAAATGAAAACTACTACTCGAGGTTAATAAATCTGATATCGAGGCTCACAAATTTCATATCCTATTTACCCATAAATGCCTTATTGTAAATTTCTAGCGGAAAAAATCATTACGATTTAAACTTTTCGGAAACTGCCCCAACGTCTAACCGCGTAGTCATATCACATATATAGGTCAAGTGAAGCGTCATCAGTAAGTGACAAGTACATGGCGGAGTACAACATAGTACAGACAAAATTTATTTACATAACGACTTTTTTTTATACCACAGACATGTCAAAAGTTTGCTTTATACAATACCTCGTTCGATAAGTTAATATTTATAATAAGCATATTACATTTTACTACAGAAAGAATTACTGTCTAAAAATAGACAAATTTCATGTGCGCTGAGTACATGCCGTGTAACTTTAAAAAAAAAAACCGACAGTTTAACTTAACGAAGGTTGAACAAGCGAAACAGTCTAACAGAGTTGTAACGGCTTAGTGGAATTTAGGCATCGGCTAGTGTTCTTGTGAAGACTCAGATGACGATTCAATAAGAAAAAGTTGTCGTACTAAAACAAAAAGTAGTGGAAAAATGAACATTTATGGGATAAATCAATGTCTTTAGTTACCTGAGGATCATCCAACACTAAGCCAGGCATGCACAATTCATCTGGACTTGGGTAGTAAGTCCCTGGAGCACTAGTCACCATGGAAACAATGACTTGTCTGGTGTGTTCAGAAGGGAGCCATGCGTCTCTTCTTCGGTCAGCATCACTCATGTGTAGGCTCGCTGTGAATGGATCTTCCGCTGTTGTCAAGAAATTCTCTGAGAATTGCTGAAAGGGGGCTTGCGACTGATGAGCAGGGCTAGCAGGAGCAGGACCACCTGTTTGTTGTGGTTGTAAAGGTGGGGTCTTATGAGAGGGACTAGGTAGAGGAGATAACTGATCTCCAGTGGGACGAGTACATATTAGTTGGAGTTTCTGTGCATCTTCTTTTTCCACACTGGGAACTGAGGCCTCAGTGCTCAAATGAGCTTCTCCATGCTCTTCATTATGTGAATGTAATGTGTCTTGTACAGGTGGAAAAGAATCACTCTGAAAGTGTCTCGGTGTTCCAAACGTTTGGTGAATCGGAGAAACGCTTAAATTTTCTACGTTTGGAATATCGGTACCCTCTGCTGTGAAGGATTCAAATGCATCGGTTTCTTTCTCTAACAGAGCTTGTTCATCTACATCTACTTGCTTTGTGTTGTCCACCGACGGTTCTTCGCCTTCAAAACTCACTGGCTCTGGTTCTGGCTGGGAGCAGTGCCGTGTCCGCTTTGGAGTGTCAGTAGAAACCAGTGCAGCTGCACTAGTTGGATCCCCCTCCTCACCTGTTAAACCATCAAAGAAATCCCCCGACAAAGAATCTCCAAAATAATGGCTCAGTCTTGGAGTTTCATACTGTTCACTTTCAACAGGATTACCTGCATCTTTTGTCCTTCCTAAACTCTCCCTTGTTTTCCCAGCTACAGTAACAGTTTCTTTATCTGTCTCACTTTCATTTGTCAAACCCTGCAATGTCTCTTCACTTTGCTGACAGTCTTCCTGATCTTGAGAATTTTCCCCTGAATTCACTGCGGTCTCCCTGTCATCCTCTCCAACTTCAGATAATTTTGCTTCATCATCCGAGGGTGATGGTTCAAGCGCTACTGAATCCAGTGTGTCCGTGGTCGGAGAATGGACAAGGGCACTGGCTCTGTCAACATCCGCAAAATCGGGAGAGGGATTTTCATCTGAAGTCTGTTTGTTTGTGACACTGCTGGTGGCTCTTTCTTCTCCGGCATCATCCAGACATATAGAGATGTTAGGGTCAAGCTGAGGTAAGTCTGCCATGCTGAATATGACAGGCACAAATTACATCAGACTTCTAATTCCTTTGCTGGACCTGCAACATACATAAATTTGTAAGTATATTTTTTGATTGTTAATTAATTAATTGTTAACTTGTTATACTATGGCTGTCAGCTTTATGAGTGGAGGAAACCAGAGCCTAAGTTAAACCACCTACCACTGGCAAGTTACTGATAAACTTTCCCACGGGTGACATACAGATATGCACACCATACTGGTGGAAGACATTAAGAAGCAGCCTCTTACTTCCTGTCCAGGGCTAGTTTTGAACCCACACCTTCCTAAGCTGTATGTTCGTATCATAGTGCCCAGCTTCGCTTTCATCTAATCCACACGAATAATTCACTAGAAATATCAACTCGAACCCTACCTTACTTTATGGGTACTATAGAATTTGGATTTCATTGTCAACAATTCATCTTATGGCCAGTGTGTACCTAGCTGGGACATGGCAGAAGTTCGAAATCAAAACATGGCGGACGTTGGTTCGGCTTGTTTGATTCAAAAGTTTAAACAGCTGGATTACTGTTAATAAAAGATATGGTCTACCAATGCCAGTAGTGACATAACTACATTTTGATTGACTCAGCAAATCACTGCATACCAAATGTAAGGTTGGGCTCTAGCTGTTATTTTGAGTAAAATTGTCCTTGTGTAAGTCTATGTAACGGGAGCTGGGCGCTGCGTTATTGTGCAAGGTGTCAGAGGCTAGCTCAGCGAGGTATAACCATGAAGCGGGGCATTCTATATCTAAAGTTCTGTCCAATATTTTGGTGAAATGTCCAATGTTTCCTACATTTTTTTTACACATTCTGCCCTATATAATCATATTCAGAGCAAACTTGCGACAGAGCAGGGGACCTCTGAAGATGATGCATCAACTACAAATTACCTCAGTGGTATTGTTGCTCTTGATGATGCTGCACTGAGAATTGCCTCTACCAAAATAATCATCAGCAATACATGTAATTATCGTTTTTTATGCGTACTGTCTTAAACTAGTCACCCATCAGCGAAGAACATTGTCATGAGCAAACCCACATCTTTCCGTGGATGACACCGCCTCAACTTCCGTCGTCTGCAACTTGCTTTTTGGTAGACATAACATTATTCTAATAATGCTTCCTAACCATGTCTTTTGTAGGTGTTAGGTTCTCTGTTCTTATAAAAACATGACTGTGGTTTTTAATGCGTTAAAAAAAATAGTTTCATGCTTTATTTTAAAGTCGAACACAAACTCATTCTTTTACGACAGCCGTAAACCGGATCAGCCAACAACATGGAGGACGAAGCACCTGTCATTTATGGACTTGAGTTTCAGGTGAATGTCAAATGGCAGTTAAGCTGTCCTGATTGATAAAATTAAATTGTTTACATGTTATTTACATTGGCAAGGTCCATATGCATTTATTATTTTGCCACTTTATTGCCATTTGTCTTTCGTTTTTCTCCATTATTACAATGGTTTTTGGCACTTGTTTTATGTGACAGTACATTCATGGTTTCGAACACACGTTTTCCTGGCAGGGAGGAGGAGGTGGTAAAAAACTAACATGGAGCTAAATGGGCGAAATGGAGATTTTTGCTGATCCCTGAAGTTCAGAGTGCCACACAACACTGAAACTATCATGTTTGAAGGCTACACACATTCTGATATTCCTAATTTAGGGATCTAAATGATCTCCCTCCTTATTTAACATTCTGACATAAATTTACCTTGTCAGTCGACGTCTACCAACCGAACGAATAAACAAACAAACGAACAAACCAATGTCAGAAGTATACAATATGGAGGTAGTACATTTAATGTTGTTGAATTATTATATTCCGCCAGTACTTTAATTACATGAACAAAGAGTGTGTTGATGATTGGCTCAGAGCAGCTGTGACATCACTGCAAACTGTGAATAGCAGCTGTTTTAACATCGTAACACCGATGTATACATGTAATGCATTTTACAATTAAAGGGACAGCCCTTTTTACATGTGAACACGTATTACTTTCCGTGCTACTTTTGCTGAACGCATTAAACTCACAAACCACAATCAGGAGCGGTAGATCCAGGATCAATCCTTGGTCGAGTCACTAAGACTTTAAAAGAGTAAGTTGTAACTTCGTCGCTTTGGCATTCAGCATGAAGGGGATAGTGCAACGACTGGTTGACCTGTATCAGTATGATGGCTCGGGCGGGGCGGCTTACTTGCCTTTGGTAAGTCGTCAGTGAAGCAGCACTAGATAAAAGAGAGTTTGAAATCCTACCTGCAACAAAGAGGTACATAACATACACCCTAAGGATTCCTTCGTTGTCATATGATGTTAAACCCCAAGCACTCACTCAAAAACCACAAAATTCCATGCTGCTTGTTTTCACAAATGGTAATGACATAAATTTCTATTATTTTTTTTTTAAAGCACACTGAGTGAAAAAATTAGGAGCTATGATTCATATTCTTGATCTTGAAGATTGAGTTTTTTTTTTTAGGCACGGGCTCTATCTGCACAGGTGGCAGAGACAGACAGCATACGATTCCTGGTGGGAACCCAGTCATTGAGGGCAGAAAACCAGGTACTGATGTCATTGATATTGAATAAATGATATTGAATAGATATTTCTTTATATGTCTTCTAACTAGTGCTGAATCTTTGAAAGTTGCTTTCAAATGCTAATTGTACGTAACTGAGATTTGTAGTGAAGACAATTCTACCAGTAGGCTGCAAACTCACAACACTGAGAATTGCAGTAAGATAGATTCATTTTAACAGCATTGAAAAAAGCGATAAGATTCACTCATTTGTCTTGTCTTCATGTTACAGGTACACCATATAGACTTTGATGATGAGAATAATGTAATCAATAAGAATGTATTTATGCACAGAGAGGGGGAAATCTGGCATCTCTCCTCTTGTACTTTTGACAAGAATCTCCTCACAACTTGCTACAATAAAAGTAAGTTAATTGTAACATTTTTTTTTTTTTCAGTTTTTTTTTTAATATCTAATTTTTACTAAAATATATTGTAAAATTTCCTCATCACCTAACCAGTTGATGTTGTTACCCAAACTTGTTTTAGTAAACGTTTAAATTAATTTAGCATGCACAAATTCAATTCTTTTACCTGCATGTAAAATGAAGAAGTCTTAAATGTGTTTTTAATTATATCAACTTGAGAAAAAGTAAATTTATTTTCATATGTTGCAATTTTATTATCAGCAAGTGATGCAAAGACAGAGATTCAGGCTGCTGTGTGGCGTCTGCCATCAGACTTTGATACCAGCAGTTCAGATGACTCTACTACCAACATTCAGCCTTTAGAACTTGTCTGTCACCTCAACAGTGACGAATTTGGGGATATGAAAAGGTGTGTTTGTGTACACTTTCTGATTCACTAATACTGAAAAATTGTTCCAGGGTTGTTTGTACATTGTGAAGCTTGTTTTGTGTAATATACTGTGAATAACTTCAGAATATTGTGTAGCTCTCAGCATATCATTCTTTGTTGTTTATTTCCTCATACTTTCAAATTTTATTTTTCTCTGGATAAACTGCTAGTCTGTATGGGAGTTGAGTAAAGGGGTAAGGTGTCCGCAGTCTCAAATAGATGTATTTAACAATGCATTGACAGCAGCAGCTCTTTCTTGAGTTAGAGTGGGGGGCCCCTGGTTCAGATGGTTGATTTGCTGGTTCCCTGTGAATACCAGGCCATTGACCATTGAGGTCACATGGTCAGATCCAGCTCTGACTACAGTTTTAACTCAAGGGGTTTGTCCGAAATGTGGTAAAGGTTGATTTTCACCGGACACCCTGGTGTCCCCCACCCACAAGGCTGACTGTCATTGTGTAAATGAAAATGGCATTCAACAACAGTCAACTAAATAAGTGAATTTTTGAGTTCATTCAGTAGAGCTGATTATCAGCATTGCGTTTTTTTTTTTCAGCATTCTGTGGCATCCAACAGGAGACAGCAAAGCAGCTTTAGGAATTGCAGATGGTCATATATTATTATGGGACGTGGACTCTCATTCAGCCACAGCAAAGGTAAAACTCTGGAAAATTCTTGAGTATTGCTTGTATTTAACTGAGAATCCATAAGAAAGAGTACAGTACTTTGCTCTTTTTTGAGCTCACAGGCTTTGTGTAAAGTTAATGTAAAAAAAAAAATTTTAAAGTGAAACACTAGAAATTGCTGAAAATAACAAACAAGTATAAATTATTCAGTGTTGTAATTAATTCAATTTGACATTCTTTCACTCAGTTAAAAGATTCAGCATCTCTGGAGGGCAAAGGCCATCCAAAGTTGACCAGTGGGAAGTGGAACCCTCACCATAATTGTTCACAGATCGCAACGGCCAATGACACAACAATACGGGGCTGGGACCTCAGGAGCATGCAGTATGTCTTGATAATCTGACATGTCCACAGTCCAGGCAAAGCAATGAGATGTTAATTCATAAAGGACAAATTAGGACAAATTAACTATTTTGATGATATCGAAAAATTTATGACCCAAAATCTGTGGAAGTTTGTTAAAGTTTATTTATGTGGGCTAACTGCTGCTATTTAAAACAATTTTGAACTTGTTCTCTCAGGTTTATGCATGAAAAGTGAAGGAAGCATATGAGCATCTGTGGTATGTTTATATAATTACTACGTGTATGCAGTTGTGTATTTGATTATGTTAAACATGTATATATATTTTTTTAAATATATTTTGTTATATTAATATATTTTCTCTGGAGGCCTCTGTGGCTCAGTTGGTCAGCGCGCTAGCACAGCATAATGACCCAGGAGTCTCCCATCAATGCGGTTGCTGTGAGTTCAAGTCCAGCTCATGCTGGCTTCCTTTCCGGCCGTAAGTGGGAAGGTCTGCCAGCAACCTGCAGATGGTCGTGGGTTTCCCCCGGGCTCTGCCCGGTTTCCTCCCACCATAATGCTGGCCGCCGTTGTAAAAGTGAAATATTCTTGAGTACGGCGTAAAACACCAATCAAATAAATCAATCAAATATATTTCTCTGTCCTTATATAGTGTGGTGTACACGATAGAGAACGCCCATGGTCAGCTGGTGAGGGATATAGACTTCAACCCCAACAAGCAGTATTACTTGAGCAGTTGTGGGGATGACTGCAGAGTGAGATTCTGGGATGTCAGGAACCCCAGCGAGCCCCTTAAAGTTCTGTCTGATCACTCACACTGGTTAGTGGCTGTCGTACATGTCTGTTTTCAAAGCTGTCTCATCCCAAAGGATATTACTGACGTTTTTGTCTGTGCATCTCTTTGTCTGTCCAAGTGACTAATTTACACATTACTTGTTAAAAAAGTTAATTTTGGGTAAGTTCCTGAATGTATATCTACACGTATTTGCTTATTCAATGCTAAATGGTAAATGTTGTATTGTGTTGGAAAATGTGACATGTTGTAGAAACTGTTTGTCAGTCCAGTTGATTTATCTTAGTGTGCTGTATGCCAAAAAAAAAAAACAAAAAAAAAAAAACAAATGGAAGAATACTTTTGAATGATTCCTAGTGTCAGAAGATTAACAGTGTGTTAGGCCCAAGGGTTACTTAAACAGTTGTCATGGTTATTGGCTCAGAGGCACATGGCCACAAATTTCAGTCTGCAGCATGTCGTACCCACTGAATTTCAGGTGTTTACGCTAGATGTGATAGTTTGTAAAGCTTTGATATATTAATACCAGTTATTTTTCTCCCATTTATAAAAATGAATTTAATAAATATAATTAAAATTCTTTTTCGATTTTGTTTTCAGTGAGATTTTTTTTCTGGTGCTGATTACTTTAATTTTAAAGGGTTTCCCTGTGGTTCTCTTAAAGTGATAAATTCCAATGGTAGATGCAGCACCAGGATTTCTGCTTCACTTTCTCAATGGACTGGCCTTGATAGCAAAGTTGGTAGAGCGTCCACTGCGGGAGCGGTAGATCCAGGGTCAATCCTGGATCAAGTCACACCTAAGACCTTAAAAGAGGAAGTTGTAACTTCCTCGCCTGGTGTTCAGCATGAAGGGGATAGTGCGATGACTGGTTGACCAGCATCAGTATAATGGCTCAGGTGGGGCAGCTTACTTGCCTTCGGTAAGGCGTCTTAGTGAAGCAACACTAGATGAAAGAGTGGTGGAGATCCGTCCTGCAACAAGGAGGCACATTAAATGCACTCTAAGGTTTCCTTCGTCGTCATACGACTGAAAAATTGTTAACTACAACGTTAAACTCCAAGCACTCACTCACTTGCTCACTCACGTTCTCATTGTGTCAAAGGTTATCTCCCTTGTTTTATTTTGCAGGGTGTGGTCAGTAAGGTACAACCATTTCCATGACCAGTTGGTTCTGTCGGCAAGCAGTGATAGCCGAGTAGTCCTCAACAATGTGGTCACGTTATCTTCCGAGCCGTTTGGCCACCTGGTGGAGGAAGACGACAACAGTGAGGATGAAGAAGAGGTCAAGGAGGGGTTAGTTAAACAGTTTATTAATAACACTTAGTTTTAGTTGTGATTGATTTGATCAGACATATGGAAACTGAGTTAAAGTTTGAACGCAAAGTTTTGAAAACCTGATTCCAACCTGATTCACATGCCTTTTATGGAAAATGCATTCTGCATTCTTTGTTCATTAAGAGTTATACAAGCATAGTTTCACAAAATATTTTCATGAATTGGAATATATTTTGAATGACATAAATATCGATAGTCTTCTGTTGTGCGAACTAGTTGGACATAATGTTGTGTGTATGTATATATTCTTCTTTGTGTTTTATGTATTACGTAGTATCCTAAAAGACAGCCTTTGATCAGCTTGATATGTTATCTTACTAAGTACAGGTAACCAAGTGTTGATTACAAGTGTAATATTACAATTACTATTGAGGTTAAATCTGTCTTTTGCAGAACAAGGGAACCAATTGAGGACAGTGTCCTAGCAACATATGAAGAGCATGAAGATAGTGTTTACGCAGTGGAATGGTCAACAGCTGACCCTTGGGTGTTTGTCTCCCTTAGTTACGACGGTCGTGTTGTTATCAACAGAGTGCCAAGAGCGGAAAAATACAAGATTTTGTTGTGAATTTGCACTCAGTTTGAATCAGCATACTTCCTGAGTGAATGCAGATGTAACTTAAGTAAGGCGTATATCAATCTTGAGTGCACAGATTGATTGCAGACAGTTGTATCTGATGGAGTGACACTGTTGAATTTGAACCAATAATCTCTTAGGCTTTAAAGCCACTACACCAAACAAAAATTTCTTTTGGCTCAGGTTGAACCTGTTTGTTTACCTTGTTGCAGTCAGTTGGAGTCTGTGTTCTTTAATGTTATGAAGAGAAACACAAAACTGTTGCATTGGTTGCACATAGAGGGGCAACCCTGTCGAGATTTGAACCAATGATGCTTGGAATCATTGTCTCTGCCTCTACCTCTAGACCAAGGGGAAATAGCCTTATTTCCCCATCAGACAAACTATGAAAAAGTTTTGTCACTAAGTACAGTGATTTGAGTACATTGACTTGTACATTTGGTCCACCTTGGTGGACTCGGAAACTAGAGGCTAGACATCCCCTAAATACCACTCTGGACCCACTTTCACAAAACATCGTAAATCTGTTTTTCACAACTTTTCTCATCAACGATGACGCCTTTGTGAAAGTGTTCTTTCTTAGAGCAAAGTTACGTTCTCAGTCCTTTATAGAAAGTCACATAAAATGTTATGCACTGTTATGAAAGTTAAATTTCTGTAACGCATGGAAGTTTCAAGATTTTATTAGATGGAAATTTAATGGCATGAAACGTAATTGTTTAAATCTCTGCCCCGAGTTCCGAATTTGCAGGAGTGAATCCAACTCTATCTGGGGGCCTCCGTGGCTCAGTCGGTTAGTGCGCTAGCGCAGCGTAATGACCCAGAAGCCTCTCACCAATGCGGTCGCTGTAAGTTCAAGACCAGCCCATGCTGCCTTCCTCTCCGGCCGTACGTGGGAAGGTCTATCAGCAACCTGCGGATGGTCGTGGGTTTCCCCCGGTCTCTGCCCGGTTTCCACCCACCATAATGCTGGCCGCCGTCGTATAAGTGAAATATTCTTGAGTACGGCGTAAAACACCAATCAAAAAAAAAAAAAACTCTATCTGCGTCAGCTTTAGTTTAAAAGACAGCAGGTTTCTCAGATATCTGGTGAAGTGCAGTAGTTTACTCTGCTGTCTGGTTTCCTCCACTCACAAAACTCGAATAAAAATTTATTAGTTTGACATGAAACATCTCTTAAGTCAGGAAATAAAAGTAAGCTTTGTCATTGTTGCTGTTAATACTTGTACAGTGTTGTCCCTCATGCATTCCGGTAGACATTTTCCGGTAGACATTTTAACATGATGACTGCACTGTGATTGTCTAGTGATTAGAATGTCCATCTCATGAGTAGCTTGGAGACTCAGGATGATTGGCGTAAGAGTACAGGCTGGTACTTATACTGGCCAGTCCGGAGTCACAGTCATTATACTGGGTGTGGTGTCATGCCCAGTGTCACATTCAGTACTCTGTGTCTGAAGTACATGTACTGTAGAAGAAAGTAAATTTGCAATTTCCATTGGCCTGTTATCTGTTGGTATGATTAACCAATACATACTTTTTCATATTTTAATCTGTATTGAATTGGTATGAAGTAAGAATTGTATGTTGTCATAAGAATTCATCAGATTCAGTGCTAATTGTTCCATTTTACCGTCGTTCATTTATGTCAGTTGTGTACAGAATTCATTTAAATTATAACATGCTTTGTGCAAGATATACACAAAATAAAGTCTATCCTTGCATCATTTCAATTATGCGTTGTATCAGACTTTTAATTTGATTTAGTGAGTAACATCAGGAAGAAAAAAAAGATAAGGAATAAAAAATAATTCTGAAGATATCACACCTTTGACCAGTGAGGTTGCTTGTTTGAATCCAGCTCTTGCTGCTTTGGTTGCAACTTAATGTGAAGAGGTACCTGAGTTAGCAAAGATCGACTAGGAAAGGATCAACTGTGGTATACCTTGGTTTCCTCCATGCCTTGGTTTTCCTCCATTTCCAAACCTGACTCCCCCTGGCTCGGTTAGCGCGCTAGTGCAACGTAATGACTCAGGAGTCTTTCACCAATGCAGTCAGTGTGAGTTCAAGTCCAGCTCATGCTGGCTTCCTCTCCGGCCGTACGTGGGAAGGTCTGTCAGCAACCTGCGGATGGTCGTGGGTTTCCCCCGGGCTGTTCCCGGTTTCCACCCACCATAATGCTGGCAATCGTCGTATAAGTGAAATATTCTTGAGTACGGCATAAAACACCAATCAAATAAATAAATAAATAAATAAATGAACCTGACTGATGTTATAAAACAAGGGAGATATGTGGGATTATTCCTGTAAACGTAATGTCCCTTTTTACACAGCTTCTTGTGATGTCAACTCTACGTGTTTGTTTTCTTTTTTTGGGTGAGGTGGTGTTCTATACTTCTTTTGTTTTGGGTTAATGTTTTGTTTTTTTGTTTTTGGTTAAGTGTGATCCCTGATTTTTCCCAGTCTTGTCAAACATGGTTTATATTTCCACTAAATACAAAGGCAGATTCATCTTATAACCCAAACAAGAAAGATCTGTCTTCAATAGTTTGGAGTAACGTTTTCGTCCCCTAAGTTCTGGTTGACATGAATGTAGCAGAGGAGACAAGTGGAATAAGGGGAGATAATCTTCCGAAGGGAGGTAATTTAATTTTTTTTTTGGGCCGCGAGTGCGAAGGGCACAGGCGGTTGTTGGCCGATGTTTTGTTTATCTCTGGAAATTTAACACCTGTGTGAGGAAGTTGTCAGATGTCACGGGTGTCATTGGTGGCGAGCGTGTCAGTACCAAATGGCTGAGCAGGTAAACCGGAAAACAACCTTGTTTGGTGCTGTTTTTACCACACTCGCTGGTACACAACTCATAACACGCCGTGATGTATAGTTTAGTATATACAGCCTACATGCATACATGTGATCTCGGTAACCCGTTTGAATTGGATGCCGTTGTGCAGGGAAAGCAGGACCATGTATTAGATCATAAAGATTTAATCTTTAATTTAAGCAAACTTTATTGGGTGAGGGGAGGGGTATTAAGTTAAGGAAGAGCCATTCAGTTTATCCTGAACCACTTTTTACGTCTGTGAATACATGATCTCTGTGTAAATCTCTGTGGTGAGACTGATCTGGCTTACAAAATATCATTTCTTTGCAGTACCGGTACACACTCATTAAGCCTGCTCAGACCAGTAGACTGGGGTAGAACATGGGGGTAGAATAGACTCCTCATTTTCTAAAAGCTTTTCATCTCTGTGATGTCAGTTACCTTATTTTTACATCACATTACCACCCATCCATGTCCTGTATACCCAAGTAAAAATTTTAATGTATGTTATTTATTTGATTGGACTTTTACACCATACTAGATAGTATTTAATTTATGCAATTGCAGCCAGCATTATGGTGGGAGGAAACTGGGGAGAGTCTGGGGGAAACCCACATTCATCCACATGTTGCTGGTAACGATTGCACTGGTGAAAGGCTTCTGTGAATTGGAACCTCAGTAATTTAATGTAATAAAATTAATATATATATATATATATATATATATATATATATATGTTCATGCAGATCCAGCCTGATGAAGACACACAGAATGAGGTGGAACAGGCTATCTGTGATATCATGGAGACAGAGTCTGTCCAGTTTAAGAGAAGTTGTCCAGGTGGAATGGTCAATCAGAATGGTGTCTACCAGACGGACAAGGGTGATGTGTTTGTCAAACTGAGTGACAGACCACAGGTAAACAATTATGGTGCTGTATTTCACCTAATGGTTATTATTTTTCAAGTGCCACATTGTACTTAATTCCGACTGATTCTTTCACCTTATGAACAACTCTGAAAGCTCTTTGAGAGGCATATAGAAGTTGACAGAGCAACAACACAAAGTTTCTGTATGGATAACAGCTTCTGATTTATTTTTTGCGGCATATTCGATGTACATCGTTAGCTTTGTGACATGCTTTATATCATTGTTAGAATGTACATCGAAATGTTGCAAGAAATAAATCAGAAGTTGTCATCCATAAAGAAACTGTGTTGCTTACAAAAGTGTCATTTTATGCTTTTGAAAGAGCATTTTTTATATCAAATTTTAAGTGTGACGAAGTAATCACACTCTATGTTTAATTCCCTAATTATGCCTATAGTGGCACATACAAAGTAACCACGGTCAAAATTCTTAAATATATTTCGTTATTTATTTGATTGTGGTTTAACTCAATACTCAAAATTTTTCGCTTATATTATGAGAGTGAGATACATACGCGAGTAGGGGACACTGGAGTGCCCGGCTTAAACCACTGAACTGGAGTGCCCGGCATAAACCACTGAACTGGAGTGCCCTGCATAAACCACTGAACTGGAGCACTCGGCATAAACCACTGAACTGGAGTGCCCGGCATAAACCACTGAACTGGAGTGCTCGGCATAAACCACTGAACTGGAGTGCCCGGCATAAATCACTGAACTGGAGTGCTCGGCATAAACCACTGAACTGGAGTGCTCGGCATAAACCACTGAACTGGAGTGCCCGGCATAAACCACTGAACTGGAGTGCCCGGCGTATACAACTGATCTTTGCAAGTTTCTGACAAACTTTCCCATTATTATTTACTTAATCTGCATGAATCAGTTTGTGATCATACTAACGGAGGTTAACAAGTACATGTTATTATATGCGATGTTGGCATAATTGAATGTAAATTAATCACACACATTCTTTTTCTCCTGTCTTTCATTTTTCTATGAAGGCCAGACAGATGTTTCATGGTGAATTTGCAAGCTTAGAAGAACTGAGGAAAGCAGATATTGTAAAAGTCCCATGTCCTATTAAGGTATTGGTATATAACCTCATTATCATGCATCACCAATGTAGCATCTTATACATCAGTGGAATGAGTGAATGAATGAATGAATGAAATGAATGCTTGGGGTTTAACGTCGTACTTAGCAATTTTTCAAAAACACATTTTTTGGTGTGACTTGACCCAGGTTTGATCCGAGGTCTCCCAACTTTGCTTTACTAATTAGGCCACCGAAGCGGTACACCAATGCAATATAGGTAAGGTGCTTCACATGTTCTCTGTGTGTGCCTGGAAAATGCTTATTCATCACAAGCAGTGTTGAGGTGTAACACATCTACACGGCTGTCATCAAAAAGATCCTACATTCACTTTGGCTGCAGCCTTACATCAGGTAATTTGTTAGTTACTTGGTAAGCTGCCAGGTCCCCCTGACACCTCCCCCCCCCCCCCCCACCAGCCTTCATTACACCTTCCCTACATGTCAGTCTGAATGACATAATGAGCGTGAAATATTCTTCAGTACCTCTCCAAACATGAAATGAAATTAATAAATACATTATGTACATCACAATATTTTGTTGCATACGGGAAGGAGTTTTAATGTAAGCAGTACAGGATATTAGATTGTTTTATTCAGAAATTTTTTTCTCTTTCATGTAGGTATACATTTACAGTATGCACGATGCAAAATGATTTATTTTAAATTTTCAAGAAAAAAAATTTTTTCAATATGTTCATGTAAATTTTTATGCTAGTGCAGGTTGTTGCTTTGCCAACAAAGGGATGTGCCTTGCTGATGGAGTATTTGGAGCTAACAGCCCTTCAGGACCAGAAAAGCTTCTCCAAACTAGGCCTGAGCATCGCTCAGTAAGTATCTATATATTTATTTGTTTGATTGGCGTTTTATGGCGTATTCAAGAATATTTCACTTATACAGCGGCGGCCAGCATTATAGTGGGAGGAAAACCTATGATCATCCGCAGGTTGCTGACAGACCTTCCCACGTACAACTGGAGAGGAAGCCAGCAGGAGCTGGACTTGAACTCGCAGTGACCTCATTAGTGAGAAGCCCTCCTGGGTCATTACGCTGCGCTGGCCTGTTAACCAGCTTGGCCCAGTATGTATATATAGGTACATTGTTATTGAAATTGTAACCAAATGGCTTTACTGATTGTGACAAATACCTGAAATGTCCACCCACACCATAATCAACTCACCCTATTTCTTCTAATTTTGGGGACACTTGGTCTGCTCATATTAGCCAATATATATGTAATTGTAGCAAGAATATTAAGATGTCTTCATTCTCTAAGACATGAATACTACCTAGATATTTTGTAATGTGTATTGTATAATTTTGTATTAAATAATAACCTGGTCTGCATGCCTGACCTATGATCAAAGGTAAATGTCACTGTGAGTTCGTCCAGCTCATGCTGGCTTTCTCTCCGGCTGTACATGGGAAGGCCTTCCAGCAACCTGTGGATGGTCGTGGGTTTCCCCCTGGGCTCTGCCTGGTTTCCTCCCACCATAATGTTAGCCGCCTTCCTATAAGTGAAATATTCTTGAGTACGGTGTACAACACAAATCAAATAAATTTATTTATTTATTTATTTGATTGGTGTTTTACGCCGTACTCAAGAATATTTCACTTATACGACAGCGGTCAGCATTATGGTGGGTGGAAACCGGGCAGAGCCCGGGGGAAACCCACGACCATCCGCAGGTTGCTGGCAGACCTTCCAACTTACGGCCGGAGAGGAAGCCAGCATAAGCTGGACTTGAACTCACAGCGACCGCATTGGTGAGAGGCTTCTGGGTCATTACGCTGTGCTAGCGCGCTAACCGACTGAACCACGGAGGCCCCCCAATTAAATAAATAAACCAAAGGTAAAACTTCACCCATGGCTAAAAATACTCATTTTTGGAGAGTTGAGATTAGAAAAGTGGTTTGAGGTTTGTTTGTGAGGTAGGATGATATCTGACTAGAAAATTCAAGTTTCACAGCCTAAAAAAATATATTTTGTAACATTTATTTTCTCTTGAAATACACTTTTACGCCATTTTCTGTACATTTTCAGGTTATAGTTTCAATAATTATTCAGTAGGTCTTGAAAACACTGTATAAAGAGTATCTCATTGTACATATCTCAAGGCCTAATGAGATGCCTATCTAGCTATTCGTAACAAATCCAGACTTTATAAAGTGATTTTTTATTAGCTCTTTTGTGATGACCGCAGATTGATGTTCTTTTTTCGGGGATATTTGTCATTTTACGCTCTCTGTTCCTGGTCTGTTGTGACTGTAAACGATGGACAAGATTTGTGTAGAAGTTTATGATGTCTAGGGTGTAGAGTTTTGAAGGCCACTTGTCTTCCATCAATATGGTGTGAATATTTGTATGACATGTCCATCGGTAAATTGTCAAAGGTTCAGTGGTTAATTACCCTGGGCAATCCATTTGCTTTCGACCATAAACCTCACCTCTCCATCATGTAAGTGAACCGTCAGTTAAATAAAAATCAATAAATCATGTTTGTTAATGTTAATGTTTTTAGGTGTTAGTCTGTCAGCATCTCTGTTGTAGATTACATTTGGCCAATGAAAAACGTGGGAGAAAAGGGGAGGCAACTGAAGGTAGTATACATCACCAGACAGCAGGAGTAGGGCTGTATGTGGACAAGTTTGGGTTTGACATTGTGACCAGCAATGGGTTTATTCTGCAAGACACAACATGGACAGATAACTGGCTGGTACATTTCCTAATTAAGTTTCAACAATATGTCCATGAATATGCATGTATTAACTTTCGTCCTCATATAGCTTAAACATTTTTCACATCAGCACCAGCCATTTGTGTCCTCACCAGCTGGGTTTCGACTTTTCATTCAGGGTTTTATCAGATATCTGGCACTCCACCAAAAAAATCTGAGCTCTGGCACGGGAGTGGAAATTTCTTGAGTAAGACATTAAAGATACACCTATCAAGTAAATAAATAAATAAATATAAAAACATGCAAATTACTTATCGGGTCTGCTATTGAAATGTCATAATGGGACAAAGGTTAATAAACTTGGCACTGCCTGGCCAACTGTTTTATAAATGAATGCAGCACTATCCAAAGCCCAATTAAGCCCCAAGGTGATGTGTTCAAATCCAGCTCATGCAGATTTTGTTCCAGTTGAATGTTCAAGGACAAGATTTAACCTATCTGACTGTGGGCGTAATACCCTCATGTAATAGTAATTGATTAAAGCGTTATCATGAGTTTATTATATTAAGTTTATTTATGTCTACATTTGAATATACTGTGATCAGATAGTCAAGACTGATTAACTGTTTTTGCAACATTTATTTTATAACAAGTTAGGTTCATATATGTGTACATTAAATGCTATGCTATGTCCCTTAAGAGAATGAATCTGGAGTACAGCACAAAACATCAAGTAAATAAATAAATATGTAAATAGATAAAAAGGTAAGTACATGTAAGTGTAATTCAGATTTGTTCTCCTGTTTCTCTTTCAGGATTATTGGGCACGTAAGATGCAAACACAGATATCTCTGTTAGAATCAAATGTATGTATTAAAAAAAGTGTGTTCAATTTTGTTCATATAAAATTTTTGACGTCATGGCATAATAACCTCCCAAACAGAAATGGTTTTATTAATTTGACTGTTGTATAACACTCCTTTGTTAATTACCTGACATCCTCACAACGTAAAGCCACAGTCAAATTAGAACGACTCAAAGATAATGTCATTTCAGGTCAAGAGGACAAACTGTTCCCTATCTGACCTATTTGTTTGTTTGAGCTTGGTCGTTTGGCTTAGCTCAGCATCCCGTTCAACATTTAAAGTTAAAGGTGATCATTTTAGGTGGCTTGTACAGATGGAGATTATGTCATACCCCAAGCATCCAATATCAGTTAAAGCAGTGTTAAGGTAAATGTTAAGGATGGTATCTCAAAACGTATAGCAGGTATTGAGCTCAGATTTTGCATACATCTAAAGCTCTATGACATGAAGTGGGTGTTTCCATCATTGATGTTAATTACCATCATTCACAAAATTCATGATTGTCTCTTTTTGTGTGGTGGAATCCAAGTTACAGTAAATGATAAAGTACTGATGATTTGCATTAATGTGTCTCCTACAAGTGAGCTCTTGGGCAGCCTTTGCTACCAATTCTGTTTTGGCTTTTATCCATGCCATAAGTTTTCTTCACTGCACCACCATATTTGTGAAAACTCCATGTATAAAACAGTGGCTTATCTGTGGCTTTAAATCAGGAGCTTTGTGAGGTATTTGGCAAGGGACAGTGATTAACTTCTGGCACTCTGGTTTGCTTTGCTTACTCTGATTTGCTCTGCCTACTCTGGTTTGCTCTGCCTACTCTGTTTTGCTCTGCCTATTCTAGTTTCCCATGCCTGCTCTTGTTTGCTTTACCTACTCTGGTTTGTTCTGCCTACTCTGGTTTGCCATGCCTACTCTTATTTGCTCTACCTACACTCGTTTGTTCTGCCTACTCTGGTTTGCCCTGCATACTCTGGTTTGTTCTGCCTACTCTGGTTTGCCCTGCCTACTCTAGTTTGCTCTACCTACACTGCTTTGCTTTGCCTACTCTGGTTTCATTTGCCTACTTTGGTTTCCTCTGGTCTCCTCCATCCACTTCTCAAAAAGTACAGCTCTCAATGTATTGAGCTCTGGTTAAAGTAAATGTTAAAGAAATTAATGTATTGAGCTGAAGGCAGCCTTAATTGCTACCAAATCTGTTATATTTTTTATAACTGAAAGTTCTTTTCAGTGCACTACGTAAGTATTTGTGATAGCTACATGTATAAAATATTGGCATTCCGGTTTCTTTCGCCCACTTTTTTGTGTGATGCTCAACTTTATGCCTGTAATTTCTAATTACATGTGTAAGTATTTATTTGATTTATTTGATTGTTGTTTTACGCCGTACTCAAGAATATTTCATTTATACCACAGCGGCCAGCATTATGGTGGGTGAAAACCAGGCAGAGCCCAGGGGAAACCCATAACCATACGCAGGTTGCTGGTAGACCTTCCCACGTATGGCCGGAGAGGAAGCCAGCATGAGCTGGACTTAACAGCGGCCCGCATTGGTGAGAGGCTCCTGGGTCATTACACTGCGCTAGCACGCTAACCGACTGAGCCACGGAGGCCCCAGGTGTGAGTAAGTCAGAAACTTGTGTGTTTCAGTATGGGGAGCGAGAAGTCATTGAATTGTGGAATCATCTTCTTCCAAAATTGACAAAGTTCTTCAAGGAAGTAGAAGTGAAACCATCATTGTTACATGCAGACTTGTGGGATGAGAATCTGGGAGAAGTAAATGGGGAAGTAGGTGTGTACAACCGTTCTATCTAATACATCTATTATGATTTAGCACTGTTGGAAGAGTGTCCACTTCGGGAATGGTAGATATCTGGGTCGGGTCACCCCTAAGACCTCCTTCGTCATCATGTGACTGAAAAATTGTTAAGTATGACGTCAAACCACAAGCGCTCACTCACTCACCATCATGATTTATGTGTGTAGTTGTCACGTTGTTGTGCTTTGAAATGCTGTTCAGATTGTCATAATTACACGTGGATGTGATCAAGAAGCCATTTCGCAAAAACTGCATTTCACTATTATTGTTACTTATTTTTAATATATGCATAACTTTTCACGGCTGTTAAACAAATACTTTCTTTGTTAGTAGGTCCTAGACTGATCCCTTGATGCAAACAAAGATTTCGTTATTTTCATATATAAAATGACTGGCCCAGATAACACAGTTGGTAGAGCGTCCGCTTCAGGAGCAGTAGATCCAGGATCAATCCCGGGTCAAGTCACACCTAAGACTTTTAAAGAGGAGGTTGTAATTTCCTCGCTTGGCGTTCAGCATGAAGGGGATAGTGCAACGACTGGTTGACCCATATCAGTATAATGGCTCGGGCGGGGCGGCTTACTTGTCTGTGGTAAGTCATCTCAGTGAAGCAGCACTAGATAAAAGAGCGGTGGAAATCCGTCCTGCAACAAGGAGGTACATTACATACACCTTAAGGATTCCTTCGTCGTCATATGACTGAAAAATTGCTGAGTACGATGTTAAACCCCAAGCACTCACCCACTCATTCATGTATAAAATTATGTAAACCGTATTCTGTTGTCTTAATACAGATAATCATATCTCTGGAATATTCTCAAATAAAGTGTAAATTATCATTAAAAAATTGATAAACTTTTTACTTTTACTGTTTATTTTTTTCAATACAGTGATGTTTGACCCTGGCTGTTTCTATGGACACTCTGAATTTGACCTAGCTCTACCCAGTTTGTGTGATAACCCGTACTGGAAGGACTTCTTCTCCAGTTATCATGAAATCATCCCTAAAGCCAAGGGCTTTGAGAACAGAGCTAAGCTTTATCAGCTATATCACCATATTAACCACTGGTAAAATTTGTTGATATGTACTGCTACGTCCACCAAACAGGTCATGCATTTTATTGCTCTTTATTTGTCTGTCTGTCTGTGTTTCAGCGACTTAAAAAATTAACTTAATATTGAAGTTATGCAGGGATTTGGTTGAAACTTTATTCACAGGTTAATCCATTAAACTTTGATAGTCATACTGATCAGGAATTTGTTAGCTAATTCTTCACCATTGATAGATAGGACAGACATGCAGAGTAATGTCCCCTTGTCTGTATTGCGAGACATGCAGAGTAATGTCCCCTTGTCTATTGCAGGGAATACCTAAAGTTAGCTGTGGCAGAAGTTGGTAAACTCATGGGTGGGCTTCTAGCTTCCGTTAAATTTAATAAAATTAAATGCATGTAATTTTATGCTGATGTTATGTGACATGAGAGAGCCCACTGTTATAAAATACAATATCTGTACAGTATATAATAATGTATAAAGCTTCAAGGAATGGAGTAAATTGGAAAAGTTTGATGTAAGGCCGGTGTCTTGCAAAGCTCCATATTAAAACCTTCACTCTTTATTCTATGTATAAATGTATAAATGATTTACTGTTTATTTATAAAAAACAGTGGCAATTCTACTGACAACTTTACTGATGACACAACTATATATAGCTCCTCTGGCAATATGTCTGACACTAAGTGCAATCTTAAGCCTTAATTGCACTAAAGACTGGTGCGACAAAAACCTCATCTTCATTAATACCCAAAAATCTAAATACATGATATTGGGCTCCAGGCAACGGCTGCAGTTAATCAAACACGTTCATTTCTCTGTTATGCTTGATGGAAACAAACTCAAACGGGTCAGTAATGCTAAACTGCTTGGTATTTATATTGATGAACATCTTTCCTGGAACATACAAATCAAAAATTTGCGTAAAAAGGTTTCTAAATTGTTAGGGATTCTACAAAGGAAGAGAGCTCTTCTAACATGTCACTGTAGGGATATTTTCTATAAGTCTTATGTTCTGCCTCACTTTGATTATTGCTATTCTGTATGGGGAAACTGTTCAGCTTAACATAGGAAACGCATAGCCAAGTTACAGACAAGAGCTGCTTGTTCAGTTCTACAAGAAACCATCTGAAACAACTTTATTTTCAAGACTAAAATTCTTTGTATCATTTATTAAACATTACATAATCTCTGTCCAAACTATATTAAACAACTTTTCCCTCCAAACAAACAGTAGTACAATATTGTTCTGAGATCGGCACACCATAATATCTATCTAGCAAGGACAAATTCTATGACAGAAAGTTTGGCACATACAGGCATCAAACTATGAAACTGCCTCCCAACCCACATAAAAGAAACCCCTTCCCTATCAAGCTTTCAATCACATTACTTCAAATTACTGTTATCTGCGAACAACAACTGAAATGT
Organism: Liolophura sinensis; assembly: GCF_032854445.1. Taxonomy (NCBI): domain Eukaryota; kingdom Metazoa; phylum Mollusca; class Polyplacophora; order Chitonida; family Chitonidae; genus Liolophura; species Liolophura sinensis. The sequence goes on along the minus strand of NC_088301.1, from coordinate 24,867,402 downwards.
ACATGTATGCATGTAAGCTTTCATTAAATCAACCATCTAGATAATATCCCATCTCTCTTAACTTTACTTGTTTAGAATCTAAATGTGGTATGTTTAGGCCTAAAATTTACATGAGCATTAAGGGGTGGATAATGGTCCATCTCCCACTCACTTGGTTTGTTCTCTGTACGTGTGTATAGAGGGTTCCAGCCAACATGGGGGCAGGAAGGGGTGGGTAATAGGCCGTCTCCCACTACCCTACTTTTCCTGCTGGTTGAGACAGTTGCAGGGACAGCACTATTGTTTGTGTTGTTCCTTTTCCTATGTATAAATTTATGTAGCTTCACTTTTCATACTACACAATGCTTTATCTTGTTTTATATATATTGATGAATTTTTGTTCTGAGATCAACAAAGCATAATATCTATCTAGAAAGGACACATTACTGCGAAACTGTCAAACTTATTACTGTCAACTATGAAACTGCCCCCCAACTCACGTCAAAGGAGCGCCTGTTTCCAAAATCATGTTGAAAATATGCATAAATTTCACTGAATGTTGCTCTCTCATTTGCATGACAGTTGAGGAATTAAGGTAGATCAAATCAGCTATCTCCTGTTTTGAATATAGGTTAGCCCAAAATAACAAATATATACAAATGGTGTGGTTTTTCTACACGTAGATAAAGACATTGAGATTGTCTTCGACTTTAGAACAACATGGTGTATCAAACAGTTCACACCCTTAAACCACATGTAAAACCTACTCAAATAATAGCTGACCTGGAACTGAATTCCAGTTATCAAACATTAAAGTATTATTAAATGCGGAAAATCTGTGTTTCAGGAATCACTTTCCCCCTGGTTCTTGGGATGGTGACGAGCAGAGAGAAGACAAGTTTCTGGCAGTGACCACTTTACAGAAGCTATTGACAGTGGGATTTTGATCAAATGACTCACTGATCTGCGAATTTTAATGCAAGACGAAGGGCATGGATTGGTGCTTATACATATGTAATTCATTCATAGCTGTGAAGTTTTTTTGCAAGGAGCAGAAGATGATAAATAATCAGGGGTTAAATGGGTAAAGTGCTGATATTTGCAGAAGTTTTAGGTGCTAAAGAGGAGTAAAACTGTTATATTTGAAAACACACTCTGGTTACTTTTCCAAAAAGAGTTTCTTAACTACTAAAACTTTAAATTTAATTTTGTTTCGCCTGAAATTTTGTTCAAGGTCTGTTTTGCCTGGGTTAAATTTGCTATATTTCTTCCCACCATATTGCTATCTGCCGCTGAATAAATAAAATATTCTGGTGCACTGCATAAAACACCAATCGTGTAAATAAATAAATCAATAAAATCCTGACATTTACAATCTTACATCTTTTCTGCATGCTCTTTAAAAATTTGCTTGACATGATAGCTCTGTTCCACTATCAAATTTAACTAATGAAATTAAGAGATCAGCCCAGTTCTAGTTTATGGACATTTTATGAGCTGACTATATATCAGGATTAAATGTTATATCTGACTTGCATATTCTTGAACACTGTGTTAATGTATAAATATTTATGATAAACATTTTTGTCATTGATTGTGCTCTTAACTGCAATTATATTTGCATTAGTTTTATCCAATTTGGATTGGATGATTTGCATTACACATTTTCCAGCATTTGCTTTTATATGACATATTCATTGTTATCCAGTCAAGGCTAAGTACTTGGTGTATTTTTGCATGAAGCACTTACATTTTAAATGTCAAGTTTTTGTTTAATGTTTAATGTTTGGGGTTTTTGTGTGTGTGTGTGTTACTCTAATGTTATTATGTTTTTGTTTAATGTTTGTTTGTTTGTTTTTTTTTGTGTGTGTGTGTGTGTTACTTTAATGTTATTGTGTTTTTGTTTAATGTTTGTTTGTTTTTTTTGTGTGTGTGTGTGTGTGTGGTACTTTAACATTATTGTGTTATCCATACCTTAGGATAATTGTCTTAAACTGTAGATGATTCGAACTAAGGTATTGGGCGACTAGGCTGTTAGAAGATATGACTGATTTCCTAACATATCATGTTATGATAAATTTTGAACAAGGATTTACTATGTATTTTAAATTTAATTATCAAATCATATGCGTTTATACATAATTTGTCGTAAATTATTATCACATTCCCAGTTAGTTTTGATTATCCTTTTTCCTTTATATTTACTACATACTGATATCGGATGATTATGACATGCTCTGGTTTTACTCTCTGTGCAGTAGCCTTTTATAATGCAATAAAATTAAAAATTGAGTCGCTTGTGCTTTCAGTGAGTTGCCTGTGCTCTCAGTGAGTTGCCTGTACTTTCTTTGAGTTGCCTGTGATTTCATTGAGTTGCCTGTGCTTTCAGTTTCAGTTGAGAAAATGATGACAGTTATACCACAACATTTATGGTGCTGATTTATTTATTTATTTCATGTATTTACTTACATGATAGTCACTTTTACAACCAAGGGTTGAAATATTAACTTGTCTCAGGGGCTAAACAGGATTCTCCATTGAAATAAATATAAAAATGCATAAAAAAATGTTAAGTTCTAAGACTGTTTTTCACAAGCTGAATTTTGAGTCAAAGTATTTCAGAAATTCCCATGAATACTGAGCTAAAAAGCATCAGTTTCATGTGACAGGTAACTTTTGTTCTTACCAGTCACTCAATCTGGGACAGGGTTACGCATATCTAGTATTTTGACCCCTGACAATGAAGGTCAGCTTCATGGACATATCATGGAGGAAATCTAGTGCCCAGAGAAAACCACTAATTCACCACACACCTCTGATACTGTATAAAATGAATACATTTACAGTTAATCGAGGCACTTAGGTTAAATATTCTCTTTTTGTTGGGAAATGTTGTGCTCTGAAAATAACTACATTTGTCAGAGCAGGTACAAATTATTATATACCATATCATAACACATATTTTACATCAGTGTCCTTGTGATACAATGTTTATTTAGGCGCATGATTATTTACCATTAATTTGATACATTTGTTGGAGTATGGAAGTACAATGTACATTAGGGGGCCTCGGTGGCTCAGTTAATAACCCAGGAGCCTCTCACCAATGCGGTCGCTGTGAGTTCAAGTCCAGCTCATGCTGGCTTCCTCTCCGGCCGTAAGTGGGAAGGTCTTGCAGCAACCTGCGGATGGTCAATGTACATTAGCCACCTTAACCAAAAGCCATGTGTTCAAATCCAGCTCTTGCTAACCCTTTTTCTTTGTTTTGTCCTGAAGTTGAGTATGAGTGCAATGGTTTCCTGCATACTCTACAAGACATTCTGCCTCTATAGTGTGACAGGGCTTACTAGCTAGGGATTTGAACCAGCTACTACTGGGTTACCAGTCCAGGCTTCTACCACTAGACTGAAGGGAAATTCCCTCCACCTCATAACTGCCCCCACTACCTACCAAAGAATCATGTCCTACTATATAAGCCACCCCAGATACCCTACTGGCTGCGGCAAGTGTAATAGGGTTTACCAGCTCGAGATTTGAACCAGCGATCATTGGGTAACAAGTCCATGCTTCTACCACTAGACTAAAGAGAAATTCCCTCCTGCCTGGAAGTCGATAGAGCTTGTATAGCACTTATGATTGTTTTCTTCCAAACTTGATCAGATAACTTCCTCCAACAAATAAATCTGACATACTTCCAAAAGCAAAATAGTTCTGGTCATGCCTGTTGTTTACAGGTTAATCCATTTGTTATAGATGAATATATTTGTTCTGTTAGATAGTTATTGCTGCATGCATATATAGGCGTACTTGGCAAAAGACACTCCAGACTCTTATTGCTCCCCCCCCACCCCCCCACCCCACCCACACACCGCCAATCATTTGTGTTGTGTAAAATACACTTGAGTTGAACATGAAAAAAAAAACTAAAGCAAACAAATAAGTGAAACTTCATGTTAGAACCATATGGTAATGATGACTTGTCTAAACCACTATGTGACGGATGGGAGTCTGCATGAGCAACACAAGCTCGTACATTCCATGATTCGAGCTACCTTGAGATGAAATTTGGGTAATTCTTGACCGCTTAATACTGTTGTATATTTTCACACCTCAGCTAATACCCAGTAAAGGTGTTCATGTGAAGGGTGTAAATACCATGCAATAATTAATCTGTTTATATACAGTACTATGATAGATATAAAAGCATTGTGAAGATTGTTACTGTCAACAATATTATAATTAGTTCCAGTTTTAAAATTGATTTTTTCGCATGGTTAGTTGTGAGGAAAATATATTAAAATTAAGAATGAGAGTGAGAACTCTTAAAAAAAAATTATAATTTTTCTCCGATCAAAGAGCGGTAGTTGGTTTTTAGACAGAGAATACATTGTTCTGAACAATTTTACAATGCTTTCTGGTTAATTTTGTTTGTTGGTCTTTCGTAAGATGATCACTTTAGTGTCATTTAATAAAATCATTTCGTGGTGCTCCTGTACATGTTCGGCAGGTACTGAGGAAACATTTTAAACAGCATTGCAAAGCGCGGGAAATATACACGTGTTCGGAAGTAAACAAACACCTGCGCTGTGCGCAGGCGCAATGAACTCTGCTGTCAGTATTATGGGATAGAAAAGTTTTAGATGTGAGCGTGAACTTCGGAGCGCGGTAAATAAGTTTGACCGGAGTTCATGAGCTCGGGGTGGAGAAAGTAGACGAATTGTCCTCCCTACGACCGGTAAGTAAGCAAGCGTAACACACACACTCGTCTACAATAGTTCACGCTTGAAATGGCGAAGGACATTACGTAGTGGCACTCGATTTTAACAGCAAACTTTGGATGTCAACAAAGTTGAGCATGTTCTTCCAGAAGTCCTTAGCGGCCATCATAAACAAAGTGCACAAGTTTGCTATCGCAAAGCGTCGGTGAAGGAAGCTCGAACGAGTAACACTATGTTCTGTTATGTGTCCGACGAAGTAAATTTATTGAGCAGAATTTTTACCAATGCGTGGGTTTGTTAGTGTGTCGTTAGATTTTGGCAGGATTAAAATCTCGTGCTAGTAGCTTGGGTTTTCTTTCAGCAGTTGTGTGTGGCAGCTGTTGCCTGGTCGGTATGTCGACTCGATACACCTCGTGCACTTTATGCGGGCCAGTAATAAAATATCGATCGCCCTCCACATGCCTTACCTTATGCAGAATTTATGAAGTTTTTCAACACTGCAGAAAAGTTGATAAATCTTGCCATGTGGCAGTACACATAAAAAGTTCATCAGCCGACCAGAAACTTGAACAAGTTGTCATCAGCTGTCACTGTAAGCATAAATCTGAGATTGCTCTAATGTCAAGGGTTGCTTTTGGCAAAATTTTGTTCAGCTAAGGTTGACAACAAACTAAGGTGAGAGCGCACTCCATTTAAAAATCTGATGCAGTTGCCATAGCAGTTTGTCAGAGCTTTTGAGATGAAAAATATCCATCATATAGGGCTACAGCAATAAATTTGCAATTATGCATGTTACATGCATTACATGGCTAGGTGGGCTTGGTATTCTCTGGTAGAGCAGAACGTGACTCACTGTACAGCCAACCTTGGAATATTTGACAATGGCAGGGTTTTGTTTTTTTTACCAAACCTAACATCAGAGCAACGTCAGAGTATGTCAGTATGAGCAATCATTTGTAGGTATTAGAAACTCATATTTCATTCTGCAAACAGAATGTTTGGCGCCATTTTCACAAAACTTCGTAAGTCACATTTTGTGTAAGTTTTTGTGTGAAAAAAGTTGTCTAGGTTATAGTGCAATAAGGCGATTTCTTTTGCCAAAAACGGTAGTAAAAATTGATTTACAAAGTTTTGTGAAAGTGGCCCCAGTACTGTAGTGTGTATTACAACTAGTGGAAATGATCTTGTTCCGCCTAGTATAGCAGAAAATAAAAATTTTGTTTTGTAACAGCCATATTTATGTATGCATAAAGTTTTACATCATACATAATAACTTTTTTGTCATATGAGGACGAGTTGTTGTTAGGTGTATGTACATACACTGTGCCAAAGACAGCACACATTACACCCAGAAGAGTTTCAGTAGACTAACACAGGGCCAACCAGTCCTGTTCCCTTGCTCTCAACTCTCAGAGATAAGCGCCAAGCGAGGTAGCAACAAGTGCCATTTTTGAAGTCTTTGGTTATGACATGACTTGGGATTGATCCCAGGTCCCTCGACGAGTGGACGCTCTCATATGGCATATTTCAATGCCATATTTAAGAATTTTTCATGACAAGATGGCATTCAGTTTTTCATGTACGTATACATGAAGGTTGGGTAATTAAGTTCTGAGGTATGTTACTGTCAAACTTTCATACATGTGAAATACAGACTTGCACGTTATGATTGTGGAAGACGAGTCGTCAGTGAACGTAAGGCTGGGCAAACAGCTCTACTAGCGTGGCCCCACAAACGTTGAGAGCAGGGAATCTAGAAGTTCACTGTCCAATCCTGAGATAGAAGCATAGGGCCCAGAATAAATGCTAGCGGATTACACTTTCGTACCTTATAAATGACTGCACTAAACCATGCCAGCTCCATTTCTTTTTGTAATTATCAGTATTCAAAGGGAAACTGGGGCCTCCGTGGCTCAGTTGGTTAGAGCGCTAGCGCAGCGTAATGACCCAGGAGTCTCTCACCAATGCGGTCGCTGTGAGTTCAAGTCCAGCTCATACTGGCTTCCTCTCCGGCCGTATGTGGGAAGGTCTGTCAGCAACCTGCGGATGGTCGTGGGTTTCCCCCGGGCTGTGCCCGGTTTCCGCCCACCATAATGCTGGCCGCCGTCGTATAAGTGAAATATTCTTGAGTACAGCGTACAACACCAATCAAAAAAAAAAAAAAAAAAAATCAAAGGGAAACTTAAAAGCCAGATGCCAAAGCAGAAATGTTGAATCATTCATTAATGCAGAGCTTTTCTTTGATGTCATGAAAGACCAACGAAATATTCTGCAATTTGTTTGTTTGTCCATGACCTGATCATTTTAAACATGTAGCGTTGTAAACTAAACAGAATGATAGTATTTGTTAAGCAATATGTGCAGGGTTTTCATTTAGAATTGGAGAAGGATGTCAGACTTCAAAATTAGGCAGCTGAATTGAAAGTAATTATGTCACAGTTACTATTGAGTTAAATAGTAAGAATATTCAAAGTAGGTGGCGACGGGGATGGCAGTAGACAGCTGTCTGCAGCCTACTACATTGCCCTTTTTGAACACCCTGATGTGGACATTACAATGTCAGAATCACTTCCAAATTCTGTCACTTGTGATGGATCACTAATGTGACAAATAAAATATGTGGATCACATTTTGTTATTGTGACATGTAGGTAATGTACATGTACATATAACATTTGCAACCATGCACGATGGAGAACATGACCGACTTTTTCTTTCATGACAATGGGGGATAACTCTTGTACCCTTTCATATGATGAACTGAGCAGTCTCATTGCACATTAACAGTGAGTGTATGTTACATGTGCTGTGCAAAAGAACTGTTTATTATGGAGTGCAATAAATCTCCTTTATGCAACATAGTTGTAAAGGTTCCATAGATGAACTTGCGCAAATGTATTGGTAACACTGTAAGTAAGTACATACATAGTTTGATTCGAAAAACATGCAGATTTTGAGCATTTTTTCCCCTCTATTCTTTTATGTTATTTATTTATGTATGTTATTTTATGTATCTATATATTTATTTATCTATTTATTTTTATTTTATGTATTTATTTATTTATTTTTTATTTTTTTTGGCGCATTTGACCAGACAAATCTGGACCAATGCGAATAAAGTATTAATGTGTACAGGTGATGGTATGTGCATCCCTGAGGGTGTTTCTACGTGTAGGTACAACATCTGGATTTCTCCCTCTGCAATTCTGGTGGAGAACCACATGTAGTTGAGTCTTATTTCGTTATGAATGTGCTGTAATCCTTGAATCTTCTAATCTAAAAGAAACTGTAAGATGATGAAATTCCATGGCTGTCTTGCACAGACGTAGCAGATACAATTGATTGTAAACCCTACAACTTTTTTTCCCATCGATTCAGTTACATGTAGACTGCTTGCACAGATGAATTGGAAGGCAATTTTATCTGTATATGATCACAATTATTCAATGGCTAAATTTGACTTGTACAGTCTGCTTACCAGGCTTTCAATAACTCTGACCCCCCCCCCCCTCCAGGGCACTCTCGTTCTCGACACTCATAATCTATTGGAATTGTGTGACGTGACTCATGTAACAAGAAAATCTATGGTGAAGTGATCTGATCCATGCGATTTTCACATCCCATTAAGTATAGCATGTTTTTATCACATTAAACTAATTGCTTTTAATAAGATCGAACCCCAAATATTTGGGGTACACCGTACACGTTTTCCTGGCATAGTGTTCCATGACATTTGAGTCACCCTGTATGTTCATGTACAAAACTGGTGAACTGTCTTGCCTAGCACATGAAGTGTTTGAGCCATTGTACATATGTATGTTGGTGTATTATTTCATAGAATATTTGAAAATGTTAGCAAAAGTGATGCCCTCAGATAAAAACATACATATAAGGAGATCTATATAATCAACACTTCCCAGAAAATGATACAGCATTAACCCTTTCTTGTTCAGTCTAAAAGCCATATTCTTACCATAGACGATTAAGGTAGTTTAATTGAGGTTTTAGGCTCTATTCTAATTTTTTGGGGGGGAGGTTCGTCAGGTGCACGTACCTGGCAAGGTGCAGTAGGTTACTGCAGGCACTTCATTTTCCTCCACCCGTAAATCTCACGCCATCCTGAGCACACGTACATTGATGAATATCTTAGTGAATAAAAAGTGACACACATATAAATGTACAGATATGCTATGAATTGATTGTGCAGGCAGCCGGTGGAGTCCCCCAAAACTGTGATGTAGCCATTGAGATCTTAGACATAAAGTTAAAATTTTAATCATTAAATATGGTATGTTCCTTTCTGTTTTTTTTTTGTGTGAAATTTGTTGTGCAGTAACTTAACCAGAATTGCCAAGCAATATTTTGACTTTGTCATATCAGAAATAATAATTGTAAAGTGGTTTGAAATTTTGACTAACATCTAAGATTGTGTATGGGCCAGGTAGTTTGTGAAAAATATGTAAGTAATGCAATCTGTGGTAAAATGATGTAATATTTTGCCAAATAAATGTCATAAAGTATTGCATTTGGTGCGAAAAATTTCATTTTTCTGCAAGGACGTTTTCCAACTTGTACATTCAACACAACTACCCCCCCTCCCCCCGGGGCCTCCGTGGCTCAGTCGGTTAGCGCGCTAGCGCAGCGTAATGACCCAGGAGTCTCTCACCAAAGCGGTCGCTGTGAGTTCAAGTCCATCTCATGCTGACACTATACACTGTCGTAATCTAAGCTTTCTCAAAATCTGTGTGTTCATCTTTCCACCAGTCTGCTATTCTCTATTCCTGACTGCGTTCCTTTCCTACAGATTATATCCAGGTGTATCTGAAAATGACTGTACGGGGATAAAACCTTTGATCTATTATCAATTTATGCAACTGCTTAGTAGGTGTATAACAGTGGTTAGAAAATTCAAGCTCAGGCATTGACCCAAAACTTAACAGGTACATGTAACTTGCGCATTATAGACAAGGCCAATGGTTTTCTGTGATTGTGGAAAACGGACGGAACTTGCAGAATAAGGAATGCGAAACGGGGAATTGGCACTTTGTCATGGAACCTGCATTGTCATGGTGATAATTAAAATGTACATAAGAGTAAAAGATTAATTTTCTGAGTAAGCACATGATGTACTTTCGTTGTTGGAAGGGTGACAGGTCGTGTTCCGGTTCCTGTGTTAGATATATAATATGAGATGCGTTGTGATTGGCTATTTGGAGCTTCAGCAACCAATAAGGGTTACGCTTACATACGGCTGTTGTTTGTGTATGCATGCTTTCTATAATGGTCGCCAAAACGAGACTTCGTCACCTGTCACCAGTCTGCAAAGTGACAGCTGCAGAACGTTGCAAACAGTTTGAAGAAAATTTTTACTGCAATGCAGATATATTGGTTTGTACATATTGTCAACACTGCATAGATTTTATGCACGTGGATATAGTGAAAGATCACAAAACATGTTACCAACCGAGTTCTAGTCACAACAAAAGGGGAGCAAGCCAAAGTACATGTAAGAGAGTGAACTCTTTCAACCGTCTCAAAATCTAAGGACCTGCAGGGTTGATTTTATCCTTGACTTTGTTAAGATGCATACAATTGTAGACATTCCAGTGGGAAAAAGTGATAGATTGAGGCCATCTCTCTTCAAACAAGGCGGTAGGCAGCAAACATCCACGCTCAGAGAACTTCATGTTTCCCATCTTTTTGACAGACATTTTGATTGTCTTAAGTCACTTGTGAAGCATGTGCCTATATGCTTTATTGCAGACAAGACAACAAACTCTCAGGATCACAGTATTCTGAACATGATTGTAGGTGTTCCACGTTCTTATTACCTGATTGATGTCATAACACTTGAAAAATACAATAACTCAAGACTCAGCCAAGATGTAATTCAACCTGTGACAAGTATGGGTATTAATTCCAGGGGTGTCATTGCATTTGAGTCTGACTCTGCTGCCTACTGCAGAAAAGCCTTTAAGAAGTGATGTCTCAAGTGTGTTACGCCCAATACTGAACCTAGCCGGAGATATGTTGGTGAACTGTCCAGAGTTTTCTCCTACTGCCACACTGATCACTATTGTGAAGTCGGCTTTCTTTGAAAAGCCTGGCAGGAAGTGTCGTTATCTTGCATATTTAAAACATTTTGTGAGTGGTTCCCAAGTAAAACTGCCCCCTGTACCGGTGTTTACAAGATGGAACTCCTGGTTTGAGGCTGTCATTTACTATTCCAGCCAAATACATATGTATGAAGGTTTCTTCAAGACTGAAGCAAATCAAGGGATGGCAGTGGAATGAATCATTGAATTTACGTCTCGCAAAACCATCTACCGAGAGATCTTGCTTCAACTTGATAAGTGGGAACTGTTGCCGTCTCATTTATGCCCTTACAACTTTAGAGGGAATAGAGGTCCTCCGGCATGTAAAGCCTACAATTTAGTCAAAGACACTTGAGTGTCCTTAAAGGCTGGGTCAACTAAAGCTAGCTATGGAGAAGAAACTGACAGATTGCGGTCATAGATGAAAGTACCTGAAAAGTCCATTCAAAGTGTTTTCAAGAAATCTCTTCAAAAGGTGGAAAAACATCTTCATTCTCGCCAGGCAAAAAATTACTACGAAAGTGCTAGGGTGTTTGACCCACACCTTTTGCCTACCCTGTCATATGATATCACAGACTACTCAGATATTTTGAATGTGAATATCCATCCCATGAACGGCAAGAAGAGTGGGAAATATGTGCGCAGACAAAGCCAGAAGACATTCCTTTCTCATCACATCAGGATGGACTGCATCTCAAACTCTGTTGGCAAGGACTTGGACACAGATTTCCTTGTTTGACAGCTGTAGCAACTAAATCTTTGTGAATGCCTGTCACCAGTGTAGATGTGGAAATGTTCTTTTCACAGTATAAAAATTTACTGAATGACAGGAGAGTGGGCCTGACTGTTAACACCAGACAACTGATGATGATGTACTTCAATGGAGATACATGTACATGTATTAAGTGGTGTTTTGACTTAACTAGACGGTGACAGTATCAGAAATACAGATATTATGTGCTGATATAGTTATAAACTTTAAACCTAATCGGTGATGAGTGGTTCTTTCCATTTCAACTGCCTTGGGTGTCGCTCCCAAAACGAGTGTGGCATGTTAGTTTGTCACCATTAACATGTTGTCTGAAGTAGACTGTGACAATATATATCATAGTACTTACTGAGATAGGTATAAACTTTAAACCTGATCAATGATGTGTGATTCGTTTCATTTCAGACTTGTTCATGGCTCCCAGTAGGAGTACAGTGTATTATTTTTTGTCTTTATTAAAGAGGCAACATTTTACATATGTGCTTGTGTTACATAATTTATTCAGAAGATATAATAATTTACTCCAACTCTTTCCAACATATAAACATCCAGACATTAAAAAGAATTAATTTTGATATGTATGCTAATATCATATTGCCTTGAAAAGTGTTTGAGCAGTTTGATGTCAAACATATTTGATTTTGTATTGAAGAGTTAGGATATCTACAATGAAACGGAACTGAAACGCAATTCCTGAAATCTGAAATGGAATTTGTCATTTTTTGAATTGGAAAATCATTGGCCCTACAGCATCATATTTCGTGGGAGTCCGTGTACATAATCACTTTCGCAAGAAAGCAAAGGATATCATGATGTGGGCTTAACCCTTTAGCTACTGAATTATTTATCAGTATTACTTGAATTTTAGGCATGTATTTTTGGAATGATGTAAGGTTGAAAGTGGCAAGAGGTAGAAACTTGGTATAATGGTAAACTTTATTGGGTATTACTAGTACCTCAAAATGACACTAATTAATTTGACCTATTTCGTCCCCCACCGCCTCTTGCTCGCCCTCTACCACGCCCCCTGCCTCGCCCTCTGCCACGCCTAAAATCCACTTCCTGGTTTACAGTATGATTTGCCGGTGCATGGGAATCACCTTCACTGTCAGTTTCAAAGTCACTTTCAGCGCCATTACCGCTGATCGGGAGATCGGTAGAATCTAATTCATCGTCCAAATCAGACAAATTCAGCTCACTTCCCGAATCATCGTCATTATGTATCATATCCACCACTTGCCTCAGCGAATACGTTGTCATCTTTCTGACGGAAACTCTCAAAAATTCAGAATGTTTCGCTAATCAAAAACTCCAAAAAATTCAATGTAAACATGTGCGGACAAAGGTACGAAACAGTGGCTGTGGTAGTGGGCTGCGTATATACACAGAGTTATTTCTGGGTTACAGCCGCCTATGCGTATTTTTGGCGCGAAATTTAAACAGGTGTTTTTGCTCGCATTTTTGCGAGCTCAGTAGCTAAAGGGTTAATTCACTCTTAATTGTTCTGCCTTTCTAAACTTACAGGGACATACTGCCGACGTCGAAAAATTGTGCTGTTATTTTAGACGTCATCTAAGTATGTTGAGATTTTCACGTGTCTACTGACACATATCTGACTTTGACTGAACAATCAAATGTTTAATTTTACCCGGGGTTTCCCTTCGACAATCAACTCACTCAAGTCCCTGTATTTGGAAAGCCTTCTTTTCTTGGATCAGTTACCTCCCCTTGTCTAGATGATGAGAGATGTTCAGTGAATGTCAGACAGGGTATTGTGTTGTAATTATATGCTCTACCATTCATCTTCAGTTCTGCCGTAGAAATCGTTGGGAATTACAAATAGTTTATAAAAAGTTATCAGTAGAAAGGAAGATCGTATTTGGTTCACTGGATTTATAATTCACTTTCAGTCTGTCGTATTGTATTACATGTGCAATGCACAAGCATACGTTGCATAGTGGGAATCTTTGCGCTGTCTTATTTATATGTTCTCTCATCGGCTGGACAATTTAGACCGGTGACAGATTTTCCCATATAATTGTCTTAATTGACATTTTTCGGAAAATATGGGCCGAGGAGGTTTACTTTGGGTTCATGTTTGTATTTGGCTGAACCAAGTCAAAAATTCTGAATTTCTTTTTGTGGTATGTCCCTTTTTAATAGTTTACAAAACTGAAACGCAACTACTGATTACACAGTATTTATACATGAATGTATTTACTATTGAAATTATGTGATGACGTCATATGTGAAGTTAGTGGGGCCCTTAACGGCCATCCATTCAACTTCCGCCAGAGAATCATTTTAACAGCTGTTTTGACAGAGGCTACTTCTTTTATGAACTGACAGCTAGGCCCCAGGAAGACACTAGTGCAAAGTTTGTATTGTTTAATGGGAAACATCCTATACCGCAGTATCTGCATTAAGAAATAGTGAGCATAAATTTATCGTAGTTGCTACAGTGGCATCCTGCAAATTCACAAAGAGTGAATGGCTGGTGATAAAATCATATAAAAAAGATTTGACGGACAATCATAGTCTTCACCCCAAAATGCCTTTTTTCTTGTTGCAGAGATGAAGTCATCGAGGTCTAAACTGGATTTGAAAGAAAATGTTTCCACACCAGTTTTCTCACCCCGGAAAAGTTTGCGAACGACAGCCAAGGAAAATGTTGCAGCGATTGTCGCTAAGGTAGTGTATTTAATATTTAAAAAAGCATGTCATTCCAGTATAGAGATTTTATGTTGGTATATATATGGTATTTTTTTGAAATTATTCTGTATAATTTATCTTGTGTTTTCATGGGTATTTAACCCATGTATTTAACACCAGAGCTAGTGGATCAGTCAACATACATGTTTGTCTTGGATGATGTACATATTACTGACATCAAAGTCTAAACATTAAGGAAGAATATTATTTTCTTTGGCCTAACAGAATGAGTGCTTCTTAAGCTAGGGAGTCTTGATTGGAATCTTGAAAGAGGACTTGAAAGATTTTTCGTTCATCCTTCTTCAGGGTGGCTGTGTAATTAGAGCGATTGTGGTTGTGTTGTTGTCACTTGGCTTCTACATGTATACGTGTATACTGTATAACATTATTCAGTGAAATCTCCTTTGCATGCTGATTTCATAGTGACGCCATCTTTACAATGCTTAGTACATCTCAGGATGTCTGCTAAGGTGAGACAGGTGGGCTTCAATGGAACCACAGGTGGCCTGAACATATTAGCAATAACTGATATTGCCCTTTTTTTGTCTGGTCCAAATGTCTGTGACGAATATAGCTGTCCTTACCCCAGTAAATATCCCACACCATCTACATTTGTATGTGCACCTGTGTACTGTACATGTAGGTCATGACCGTATAATGCTGCAATATGCTACAATACATGTACATCTACTTATTGCTGTCCATTGTCTATAATTTGGAATCCCAAACAGGGTTTTATGTATTAAATTGACCCTGGAAACCCTGCCTTCATTTACTACTACCCTAAATCCTCAGCCTTTTCGCATATGAAAGAGCAACTTTCAGTGCAGTTTATGCGCACTTTTAATTGGATTTTGGAGACAAAACTGGTTGGATTGGCCAATTTCAGGGTTTCATAAAAAGTAGAATTTTATCAGCCTACTCAGAATAATGCCTTCAAAATCTGCTTTAATAAACATCTTGCAAACATGCGAAAAGGTTGAAGAATTACAGTAGTTGCTTTCACCTGTATACCTGGCCATTGTCAGACACAAAAGTGAGATAGTCTTAAGTGTGTTCTTCAATAGAAAATGGCCATTACTGTGATGCAAACAGATTTTGTCTAGAATTCATAATCTGTAGCTTAAGTTATGCCCAGAGATGTAAAAACAAGAAAACTGGACATTGACTTTCATTGTGCTATTCCCAACAAATTTCAGTCCACTACAGGCATCAAACCAAAATCATTCATTCAGTCTGCCACAAGAATTATAGTGGATATAATTTTATTAAAGGACTGGGACACAGGTGTTTTGATTCCAATGTCCATTTTCTCCACATCTCTTGTTAGCATAATCTCCACTTCACTAAGACCTGTAACAGTTGGACATGAACATGATGTTGCTGTGAAATACAGTGGTGTAGACTTAGCACCAGTTCAAGCTCCAACTTGGCTCTATGCTAACGCTGTCGGTCATTATTACATATTCATGACGTAAGACCTCGCCGGGAGAACTGTCTGTCTAATCAATAATACCCACCCTTGATTTGCGCCCGTTGGCTCGAACTGTTCAATGATTCTGATTTTAATGCCCCAGTCTGCCCTCAGCTACCCCACCCCCTTCTGATTTTCTCCCCCATCTTCCATTCTCTTGGAGATTTCCGATTTAAATCTCAGCCCCTCGTGGATGGCCTGTCTTCAGTGGTACTGAGCTTATATACGTACAGATAGAGCATGGATGAGACCAGTGCCGGAGAAATCAATACGGTTGAAAGCCGTCTTGTGTTGTGGAGAAGTTGGATACATGAAGTATATCTGGCATCGCTACCAGACACCAACATTGCAATCAGGCGCTCTTTGACTGCATATATATATATATCTATTATATGAGCTATTCGCCACGGTGTCTGCACTTTTGTGCGTAGGTTGCTGTGCCGAGTTTTTATCACGTACCTGGTGTCATCGTATTATAAAGATACAGTAGCACTGAGTGCACTGCGGATCCAGTGACGACACTTACATTATGTAAAGCACAAGGGGCGCATGTACCAAATGTAGCAGACAGGACACCAGCAGGTTTGTCCAGTCAGTTAACCTTTCATGTTTTTCGTATTTGTTAATTTTTTTGTTTTTCTTTTGTTTTGTTTTTTTCTGATATCGGGGCTTCACAACCTTTAAAGTACAAGTGATTTTCATGTGATGTAGTTCCCAGATTTGTGTAATGACATCAAGTATAAACCATTTTACACTCAATGCAATGATAAGTCTTAAGAGGGAAAAATGTATTTTGTATTATCATTATGCACTGTTCTAAATGAAAGACTTGGGGGAAGCGGGGGGGATGTAGGTTAACTTGGAGCTATCTGAACTTGTACATCAAAATTATTCAAAATTGAGAAATGTGTTTTATGGTGAAGTGATTGGTATGTTGTCCCCAAAGAATGAAAGCACAGTATAAAAAGCCTTTGTAGTCAGCATTGATGCTAAGTGATTTTTGCCTATATTTATGGTAGACCACTGACTTATGTACATGTAACAAGGGTGCTAATGTTTCCAGAAACAATAAGAAATAAGCAACACATCTTGCTGTAAACAATTTTTGACAGGTTATGTATGTATCTAGAGTTCTTTGCTGAGCCCTCATTTGACTCCTTTGGAGACAGAAAAGGAAAACAAAAAAATGTATAAACTCAGGGACCTCTCACCAACGCAGTCGCTGTGAGTTCAAGTCCAGCTGTTGCTGGCTTCCTCTCTGGCGGTACATGGGAAGGTCTGTCAGTAACGTGCGGATGGTTGTGAGTTTCCACCAGGCAGAGCCTGGTTTTCTCTCGCCATGATGCTGGCTGCTGTGGTATAAGTGAAATATTCTTGGGCACTTTGTCCAACAGCAATTAAATGAACAGCCAAAAGACTATATACATTACCATGGAATCGTACAGGAAAAAAATGTAAAATGAAATTCAAACTTGATGCCAGAAATCAAATTTTCACTGGATTTTTTTTTTTTTGTTTTTTTTTTTTTTTTAGCTTTATTTTATGTGAAATTTTACAGGAGCCCTTTTGAGGGATGAATGAAGGCCCTGTGCAGGACACTGTGTGTATATCTAAGTGATAAGTGTGACTGAATTATACTTTCAGAGGTAACATGTGGAGGGAAAAATTGTTAACAGTGTTCTTGTACCATATGGATACAGGATATTTCAGAGCCTTCGTAAAAATTCAGATTGGCTGATTTCATGGATTCTGTATACATCTGTGACAGTGTCAATTTTTTTTTCCAAATTTAATTGAAGTGTAATTTGAAAAAAAGATGAATGAAATTCCAATTTAAATGCTGAATGATGTTAGCAGATATGGTTCTACCATACCTACATGTACATGTCTGTATATTTTGTTGTGTGCACCAGGACATACTGACACTGTTTATGTATTGTATTATACTCCTCCTGCAGGCATCTAACTGTTATAAGAGATGTATGAAATGTTGACAGCACCCTACCTGAGCTCTCATGGCCAGGTATGAAAACTCGTTATTGAAATTAGCAGCAGTCATATTGCTGGAGCTGCAGCAATGCTCATGGAATTGCCCACTGCCATACCGTTACCATGGAAACTGTGTGCAGCAGAGGGAGGCGTATTAAAAGACAATCACAGCAGAGCTGGCTGCTGATTTGAGATGAGGGAGGATAGCAGGTATGGCTTGATAGCAGATTGATCAGTCCAAATGCTAGAAACACCTGTGTCGCTGTATGCAGGTTCACGTCCCTCTTGCAGTCCGTTTGGTGTAGACTCAAATTGAAAAACTACAGTATTGACCTTAGATGTTGACCATGAATACTTGTAAGGTACTTATCTACAGTGCATGTATGATAATTATGCAGGAGCCTATGTACTCGTGTAGAATATAAATCACTTAAAACATCACCCATATGTCAAAGTTGACTCATTTTGCTGAATACTAAGAATTGGTCTTAGAATTGTGTTCCGTGCCTTGTTAAGACTTATTTTTTTATTTATTTATTTGTTTGATTGGCGTTTTATGCTGTACTCAAGAATATTTTACTTATACGACAGCGGCCAGCATTATAGTGGAAGGAAACCGAGCAGGGCATGGGGGAAACCCACGACCATTGTCAGGTAGCTTTTCAGACCTTCCCACGTATGACTAGAGAGAAAGCCAGCACTAGAGAGGAAGCCAGCAAGAGCTGGACTTCAACTCAGAGCGACCACATTGGTGAGAGGCTCCTGGGTAATTGTGATTCACTGGTATCTCCTATGAAGGCCCCTGGTTTGCTGAGAAGGTAGGATTTATTTATGTATTTGATTGGTGTTTTACGCCGTACTCAAGAATATTCCACTTACACCACTGCAGCCAGCATTATGGTGGGAGGAAACTGGGTAGAGCCCAGGGGAACCCACAACCATCTGCAGGTTGCTGACAGACCTTCCCTCGTACGGCTGGAGAGGAAACCAGCATGAGCTGGACTTGAACTCACAGCAATTGCATTGGTGAGAGGCTCCTGAGTCCTTACGCTGCGCTAGCGGAGAAGGTAGGATGAGATATCCCACTGGATGTATAAAGTTTTAGTAACAGAGGTGAAAGTTTTAGTAACAGAGGTGATATTTTGTGGCCTTTATTTACCTCTGATAATTTTTAAGGTAAGTACAGAAGATAATTAGCTGTTATTTGTATTTTGGTATTCATGCATATTTCTTGTAAATCTTTGAAGGCCTTTAGTTTTGTAGGTGTAGGTGAAGGAACAAGAGCATACCAGCTAGATATTGGAGAAACCTTGACCATAAGCTGTGAGCAAATAGGACACATTGAAACATATGTGACGTAACCTGAAGGGAGAATTGGCCACTAGACTGTTCAGGATTGTCTTAGGGTAATTGAAATTTTAAGGGGGTTATTCTCTGCAAGCTAACAATGTAAGGAAGGGAAGGATAGATGAGCTTAATGAACATTCAGAGCAACAGAGTGAGTGAATGGGGTTTAACGTACTTAACAATTTTTCAGTCATATGACGACGAAGGAGTCCTTAGAGTGCTTGTAATGTGCCTCCACATTGCAGGATGGATTTCCTTTGCTCTTTTATCTAGTGCTGCTTCTCAGAGACGACTTAATGGAAATCCATCCTGCAATGTGGAGGCACATTACAAGCACTCTAAGGATTCCTTCATCGTCATAAGACTGAAAAATTAAGTATGATGTTAAACCCCAAACACCCAGTCACTCTTTTAAGGACTTAAGTGTGACCCGACCCAGGATTGACCCTGGATATTTCGGAAGCGGGCGCTCTACCAACTGTACTATCGGGGCCGATCTGAGAAGTAGAATGTTTAAATAGCATATGATATGTGTTTAGGTTTTAGTACTAATACAGATTTGATTATTTTGAATTACAGTTGTTATCCTTAATTTACAGTGTTTGTTCGATTTATTGTATTTTCATCCTCTTGAGTCTTATAAACTGTTTTAAGTGTCACTCAGAGAGAATGTCTTTGAGGGAGCACACTTCATGACATGTTTTTTTTTCCTGTAGGCTGATAAAAGGATGAACATTTTTTAATCTTAGCTTAAAGGCACCATTACTTGAATTTTATTTCCATGATTTTTTCTGTCTGTGTTCGAAGGCATTATCTATTCTGTGTCTGTGTTCGAAGGCATTATTATTGTCAGGTTTGACTTTCAATGATGAAATAGCGAGTATTAATTGGATGCTGTCTGTATAGGTGACTCCCTTTCCCTTAAGTTTGAAGAATGCTGAGTCTATCAGGACAAATGCAGTTCACTTGTGAATTGTGAACCTTTGGTGTTAAAAAAATCATTGTTAGTACTGTACATGAACAGTACCTATGGTTTAAGTGCTGCCATTGCACTGTTCTGAGCCTTTATTTTGATAGCGGTGCACTGGGCTGTACAGAAGGGACTAGGACCACTTACTCTCAGACTGATCAATATGAGTGGTAGCTAAAGCTCTGTATTTGTACAGCAAATGGCGTTCTTCTTCATGCCATGTAGCTGGATCCATGCGAAGTGGTCAAATTGCAAACAGTTCATTAAATAGCCCCCTGCTACAAGTACATCTGAAATGTGTTTGATTATAGGCTTTGATTAAATTTTGCCATTTCACTTTTTTTAAAATTTGTTGGTGGGGTTGTAACTTGTGCAGATTATGCTTTTGTGTCTTTGGCCAGACTTTGCTTTAACTGTTTTGAGACTACCATCTGTCTGGCTGCCTGTCAATTATGCAGGTAAAGCCATACAAAAGCAGCAGCAGTTGGCTGTCTGCACAAAGGGTCCTGCAGCCAATCAGCTGTGCTCTCACACTGGACAAAGAAGCATTTTCATAATGTATAGTGGGATGGTGAGGTTCAACAGGGGGGGGGGTCCAGATTATACCTCGATAAACCTATCATGTATATGAAATTTCGCCGTAGCATCCATATTGTCACGCATGAATGAATTGGTTCTTTTAAACCCCGAAATTTCTGTATAAATTATCAGAGACTGTACTAGGGACACCACTGTCAGTGGTGATGGCATGCACCCCCCCTTGGAAACCTCGTCTGTGTAGGCTACATGAACCTAGCCAGACCATCGATGATAATAAATGGTAGAAATACATAATAGATTTGTTGGGGGTGCTGATTAGTAGAGGGCAGTGATTACAGGCAGGCTATAGGTGAATCTGTGGCTCTGTATGCGGATCTCAGGAGGACTATAACTGTGCTAGATGTTTTCTCTGTGACAAAGATGCCAACCAAGGTAAGGTTTTTGTGTTCGAAATGTCAGAGTTTGACAGTTCTTGTAGGCTGTGTGTGTGTGTGTGTGTTGATACAGCAGACAGGTGATGGTGAAGACAAGCTGTCATGTGGCTGCCGTCCCCTAGCGGTCTCCCTCGACTCCCTCTGACGCCACTCTCCAAGCAAGGTCCCATCTTTCTCAAACCGTTCCCCACCAGATTGCAGGCTGTTGGTGCCTTATTGTCTGATGCCCAGGCCGTTTTATCTGCGGAAAGAAATTATGTGCGAGTTATCCTCATAATTTATGTGAAGAAAATGGCAGCTTTTTACAGGCAGGCCGCATCTCCCATGCCTTGTGCTTTGTAGTGCCACTTGTAAAAGCCTGACCGAATTGGAATTAATGCCATATAGTGTTGCGGTAAGCTGCTAGATTATTGGATAAAGGTATAAAGGTGAACGGTGCTAAAAAGTAGTATCTCTCGTTTTCAGTGCTGTCATAAAACTTCACAGATCATCCATTGATGAATGCACAGGGTTAATTCTTTTCAAGTACACAGCCAAGTACCAATGTGTGCATTCTCTTCTTACTAGTATAAGTGTTACTTGTCTAAAATTTTGAGCCACCAGCTTTGTGTGTTAGACAATGTCTGGACGCTTGAACCTCCCTTGATGTTTGGATTTTTTTTTTCTTAACGAGATCATTATGTTGTTTCGAGTTATGATCCAAAAAGTTGCTAAACCATATTTTGTATTATCAAAAGATCTTAAACATCATGGAGATGTATTGTAATTGAATTTTCTTTAAATTGAAACCTTGAATCTCTATGAAGTGTGTTTGTATTCATGTTTAATGTTTACAGAATTCGAAAAATACAAGATTTTTAGCTGATTGAGTGGAAACAAATTTTTATCTTTCCAAGGACTGATGTCTGTCCATGCTGTACAGATTGAAATATTTACAGTTACGTTTATATGTTCAAATGAAGACTCTGAGACCAGTTCTGTAAGAAGCGATGTAATCATTTGTCTGATGAGTGTCACAGACCTTAAGTGTGATTAAGTGATTGTTGAACTGATAAAGACATTCAAATTTAGTTTCTTATAGAGCATTTCATGTTGATGTACATGCTTTCGTGACAATATTGAAGGCATTGGGATTTGGATATGACTGTTTTGGCTCTGATATTTCTTAATTCTCCATTCTCCTTTTATGTTGTACATCCACCCCTCACCCCCCTTCTTTCACCCCCTCTTATCCAGTCCATTCTCTACTAAAACCTAAGGAACACCTGTAGATCTAGGATCAATAGCCAAATCTGTGACATATGGCTCTCATGTGTGACTGACACTATTAAGGTCAAGTTTATTGTTTGTAAGTAAAACCTTTGTTGTGTTGAACTGTAAAAATTGTTGTCTGTCATGCTGCAGTATAGGGAGAATATGCACAATTAAACAACACAGTGCAGTGACACATGCTAAAAGGTTGAGAAACTCAAGTACATTCATTGTGAATACACTACATTTACCATGTAAAAAATAAATATTCATCCTTCATCAATTGTTCCTGTGAATTTATTACCCAGAAAGACGTGGATATAGTTGATACTAAGATATTGTGGTTTCGTTTTACCCCATCATCTTGTAACAACACGGTAGAAATCGGCCACATGTTCATGCGTTCTCATCATGTCATGAATGTGTACATGTATTGTTATCTAGAGGCAGCAAAAGTGATGTCTCATTGAGTATAGTGCTGTCATAATGTGTCACATGGTTGGGACTTCATATTAGATGTGTTAATGAATACAGCGTTTCGTATTATTATTATTATTTTGATTATAGGACATGAAATGAAACCCATGCTATAAAAGCAAGGAACAATTGATCAGCCAGGAGTCAGATAAGCCAGAAGGAATGGCTGATATAATAGGTGCAGTGCATGAAATACATCATGATCTTTATACCTAACACAGTTATTTATTTTCCCCTTTTTTTAATCTTCTCTGAAATCACGTGCTTTAAATTTATATGTGTATGTAGTCGGTTGATTCTTTTGTCAATTAATTATAGCAGAACCAACAAACATTGTGTTAAAAACTTGTTACGTTGAGCTACTGCAACTATGAGTTCAGACTTCTGTTTGAAGAGGGTGGCTGTCAAATAGTGCGAAATATTCTTCCCTGAGACCTACTATAAAAATACAGGAATAAGTAGCAGCTGTATGTGTAAAATAGCATGATTAAAATATAAAAAAGTAATAACGAATTTTGTAAACATCAGGTGAAATCACCGACGTCAAAAGGCAGACTAGTTGTGATAATGGTTGAGAAAGTGTTTCCAATAATCTGGATAGCTGTTTCCTGTGTGCATGATCAAGAGTTCATCACTGCGCGGCACACGAATCCATGTAACCATCTTAAAGCTGAGTGACCCACAGTTCAACAAATCCTTGTATTTAATTCCACGCCTTGTGACATCTGTGACTTTACATGGGTTCGAGGAGAGTTTCAAGTTGAAAATTTAGAAAGATACATTTTAAGAAATTGGATTGGAGTTGAATTCTGGGCTGTCACGGAAGACTATAATGTTTTTCCATAGGCGTAAATGATATGTCTGGCTATTTGGCTTGTATGGATAATTGTCAGTGATTCAGAAATGGTTTGACAGTTGGCAAGCAAAGGTCAGAAAATTCAGGGTGTATTTAGTGCAGGTATGCGTTCAAATTAAAGGCAGAAGACTCACCTGAAGTACATGCATATGTCAGATGAAGAACAATTTAACACAGTCTAGAAAAATAGTTCGATTTATCTTTTTAGGCCACCGTTGAATCACATTTTCCAAATGGATTTAGTTGGTTGAAAAGAAATGTAAAAAGAAAAAAAAAAAGACGCAACCATTTTACTGGACAGCGATCAGTGGTGTGGTGATGTTACTTGTATTTTCTGATATCATGGTTAAAACACTGTCTTATTGAGACTTATTAGGATGATGTCGTGTTCAAAGGTCAATGGTTTAATCTGGACACTTCGGTCTGTTCAATACCTAAACCTGACTGCCATTATATAATTGAAAATACGTCAGTAAACATTTACGTGTATTAGTGTCCATGTACCTTTAATTTGGGCATAATGTCTCCAGACAATGTTGCTAATTATGGAAGAGTGAAAGCTTAAGTAACAGATTTTGATATTCAGGTATATTTATTTTGTAGATGTAATCAAATAACAGTGAACTGCTCTAAACTTGATGAGATTTGTCTGACAGTAGCTACATGAATACTCAGTGGAGCATACACATGCATTTCACTTTGTTGTTAATTTTCGTGCAAACATGAAGTATTTTCATATATATGGCAGCTAACTATTGTTAATTCCATTACCCCCTTAGGCCCTCTTCGGCCGTAAGTGGGAAGGTATTTTCTGATATCATGGTTAAAACACTGCCTTATTGAGACTTATTAGGATGATGTAATGTGTTCAAAGGTCAATGGTTTAATCTGGACACTTCGGTCTGTTCAATACCTAAACCTGACTGCCATTATGTAATTGAAAATACGTCAGTAAACATTTACATGTATTGGTGTCCATGTACCTTAAATGACCATAAAATTCGTCAGTATCTAACTTGCCCACTCTTCCTGATTCTGAGAGTTCTGTTGATTTTAGAAAGATGTTTTGATTTATTTGTTTATTTATCTATTTGATTGGTGTTTTACGCCATACTCAGGAATATTTCACTTATACGACAGCAGACAGCATTATGGTGGGAGGAAACTGGGTAGAGCCCAATGGAAAGCCACAACCTTCCGCAGGTTGCTGGCAGACCTTCCCACTTACGGCCGGAGAGGAAGCCAGCTTGGACAAACTCACAGCGACTGCATTGGTGAAAGGCTTTTGGGTCATTTCGCTGCGCTAGCGCTCTAACCAACTGAGCCACGGAGGCCCCAAAGCTGTTTTGTGGTTTGCTTGGGATATTCTGATGATATTCTGCTGGAAAATTGTAAATTTCAGCACCCCTAATAATATTTTGTGACACGTATTTGCCTCTAAAAATGCATTTTTGTGAGAGTGAAATTTTAGGTTAATTAGGGAAGTTCATTTTCCGGATATAAAATATCCTATGTTTTCAGATCGGGGAAGGGAGCCGAGGTCCCAAACGTGCCAGTAACCACGCCTCTAAATCACACGCTGACATGACAGAGAAACCCAGCTCCAAAAAGAAAGGTGAGAGAACTGAAAAAAAAAAACCTGCTGCGGGTTAAAAATGGTTTAAAGTTAAATGTTCCTGTACAGACTAAAATATGTTTACACTGAACCCTTGTGTCTGGACTCAGTCAGCGTGTGGTGTGCTCAGAACGTGCACTCCATCATATTCCACCAATTAACCAAATGACCTGACCAGCAGATCAGTAAAAAAATTTGGGACTTCAGTGTTAAACACTCTATAATTACATAAAGAAACACTGCACATACATGTATTTCAGTTTGAAAAGTTTGAAATTCAGACTAAAAAACAAATGCAGTAGGTTGATCTATGTTTGAAATTTAAAATCAGAAATGGTGAGGGTTTACAAATGTGTTGTCTGCTAGGCGTTTTTACATGTAGACTTCATCTAGAACAGAATAAGGTTATCCGTGTTTTTGTTTTTTTTTATTATAACTAAACACACTCATCAAAAACACTATATACCAAAACATTTTTCTGTTCAGTAAATTACCTGATTATGTAATGAGCATGTATAGATTATTTAGTTAATGCCTAGTACATATTCAGAGTATTTGATTAGGCCTGTTTTACAGTGTATGGCCTTTGATCTACTGTTTGAAATCAGACCGCTCAGTGGTAAATGTGGCAGATCAGCTGTCTCTGTGCCCAGTGGTGCACCCCTACCCTGACAGGTGTTTTCTGGGGCATGTGTACCCCTTTTTCTGCCCCCTGGGTAGAAATCGGGGTCATTGTTCGAGTAGGACAGGTGATGGCTATCTGTAAACTAATTGAGTGGAGTTGAACATGCAGCCTAACTGTTAATGTATTGTGTGGGGGGTGATGTCATGGAGGCAGACCCATTGTCAGCTAATGTGAGAAGTGTGGCAGGGGAGTTGGGGTGGGTTGTGGGGGACACAGGTCTTACATGGGGAGGGAGCTTGGCCTGAGGTGTACACTACAAGGGTTACACAGCTGAG
Source organism: Liolophura sinensis (assembly GCF_032854445.1). NCBI lineage: Eukaryota > Metazoa > Mollusca > Polyplacophora > Chitonida > Chitonidae > Liolophura > Liolophura sinensis. The sequence goes on along the minus strand of NC_088301.1, from coordinate 24,841,217 downwards.
GCACAAGTCACATTGGCCTGTGAAGACAGTGCTAGCTACATGTAGATGGTTTAGGCAGGAAGAAAGGGCTGAAGATTAACATCCAAGAAATCGCGAGGTATTTCCCAAGAAATACCCACATCATCAGTGTTATTCAGAACTCAACTATTCCATATGTAAACACGGGTTGATCTCTGGTCTCTAAAAAGAACGCACAATGGGTCACAGATGTGGTATGTTAAATTTTGGATTTATTTACATTGGTTTGTTCCTTTCTAGATTGGTGTGGTCAGTTGAAAATGATTTGGTAGAAATTGCCTACACACTTTCTACTCTACCCTTTGTTATATCCTGAACTTCAGGTTTAACACAAAGCAAATTGGGCATAATGTCCCCAGACAACGTTGCTAATTATGGAAGAGTGAAAGCTTAAGTAACAGATTTTGATATTCAGGTATATTTATTTTGTAGATGTAATCAAGTAACAGTGAACTGCTCTAAACTTGAGGAGATTTGTCTGACAGTAGCTACATGAATACTTCAGTTGAGCATACACATGCATTTCACTTTGTTGTTAATTTTCGTGCAAACATGAAGTATTTTCATATATATGGCAGCTAACTATTGTTAATTCCATTACCCCCTTAGGCCCTCTTCGGCCATAAGTGGGAAGGTCTGCTAGCAACCTGTGGATGGTCGTGGGTTCACCCCAGGCTCTGCCTTGTTTCCTCCCACCATAATGCTAGCCGCCGTCATAGAAGTGAAATATTCTTGAGTACGGCGTAAAACACCAATCAAATAAATAAATAAATAAATTATCCCCTTAGGCTTACTGCATGGTTCTTATATTCTATATACTAGTTTGTAATTACATCAAAACTGGTATTATAATGGTTTTCAAACATTTATGTATTTTTGTTTTATGTGTTTTATGTGACATTGTAAGTAAGTGACAGTGTAAGTACTAGTTGGCAGTATTTGGTGAAACTTAACATGTTAAGCTATGTTGTTGTATAATCTGATATATTTGTCTTGAGGGCAATGTTTGAGGTGACAGCTGCTTCATATGTAAATGCTTGGTAAGGTAACCTGTATTCAGATATCCAGATTGACATCTGTATAAACACGCATGCTGGTGAGCTGGTCTCGTTGCCTCAGGTACGCTTAACCTCAGAGAATTGTTATTACCGTACATGTCCGTCATGTTACAGGTAACCCAGACTCTTCAGTCATGGCCGACGCCAGCTCCACTGCAGCAAAGGTGAGTTATTGTGATAGTCGCTTATTATAGTTTGTTCAACTTTATATGCTGTAGACACATGTATAGACGTGTTCATTGGAATCATCATTAGCTGTGCACTACCATGCAACTTTAAGAAGAAGAAAATAATTTAACATTAGTTTTTTTTGGTTTTTGGGGTTGAAACAGAACCGAGCAACCAAAGCCATGCTTCTTTCTAAAGTGCTTATGATCTGTGGTAAGCCATATTAGAGAAACTGGAAACATAATGTTGCATTCTTGTACCTTCATTGATTCTGTATGACAATACCGGGATCGTGTGACGTTACAGTGGAGACAGTTAATGGTGTTTTGGGGTGATAGAAGAGATGTGTGCTTGATGGATTAAATCTGATAACATGGGTAGGCTTTTGATTTTCTCAATTTGTTCCAGTTTGCTTAAGTCGAACTGATATCTCAGATATACAACACCACAATAATAAAAATGTGTGCTTTTTAAACTTTGGGCACAATATTTGTTTGGTTTAGAAAATCTGGACTAGAATAATTTATGTGGAAGATAAGGAAACTTTTTAATTGAATTTTTTCTAGGCGCCTATTTTTGCAGATTTTTTATGAACTGGAAGAAAACTTGCGCCATGTTTCTGGCACTGACTAAAACATGTACACCTCAGCTGTTCCGATTCAGGATTGATGATACTTAATGGCTGATACGTGATGGCTGACTAGTGCTGTGCAGTCATTTGAGTTAAACTGGAACAACTTCTGCTACAAAATGCTGCTCTCAACATATGCTGTTATACTCCACTTCTTTTCGTTTTTATGCACTACTAGCACAGACTTGGAAAATATGAAATTTATAAACATAAAGGTATTAGAAATTTCAAGTGTTAATCCATTTAATTACACGTACATGGGAAGATCTGTCAGTAACATGCAGATGGTCGTGGGTGGTGGCCGGTTTCCACCCACCATAATGCTGACTGTCATTTTGTATAAGTGATATATTCTTGAGTACGGCCTGAAATACCAGTCAGATAAAGAAATAAATTTAATTACAATTGCAGGATTGGCAATGGCTTTCCTACCCTGCCAACTAACTACATGTACTGTACATGTGTTGTTAACGTGGGAGTCGAAGGATTGACACAACACTGACTTTCCCTTTTACTTGTACAGTTTTGAACAAAATCAATATGTGCATGTGGAGTAGCTATGTAAACTAGGGTGTATGTTTTTCGTTTTGTTATTCAGTTTTTCACCCTTGACATTTTAACACTGAGGTATATTGACGGCCATACTCAAGTTGTTTTGTCATTGGATCGACATGTAAATCTTTAAACTTGCTTTAGAGAGTTTTTCTTCTGACTGTGTTTGTTTGTTAATCAAGTATTTATTGATTTTTTTTTTTTTCCCAGGGCGATGGTTCAGATAATAAGAAGTCCCGATCTAAAAGCTTACCAGGTGATTTTATATTGCCTTCCCTGAAAACTTTCTGAAAATTTTAAATATATTGTCATAAATTCAGGATGATCTGTAACTCTGGTTTAACACACTTTTGAAGTGTCAATTGAGCCATTTTGATTGTGATAACTGGGATATGAGGAATTCATTTACCTATATGTTATCAGTGGTCGAGTTATAAAATGCTTTGGTGTGCCCTCCTAACCAATACATCGATATGCTCAGATATTGAGAACACATCTGAATTATTTAAGACAATGCCAGTACTAAACCCTATTTCTCTCATGCTTTCAGAATCAACAGACAACACAGGGTAGGTTTGTTCAGAATGAACATTTTTATTTTTCTTAATTTATGCACATTATTTTACACGGGACACTAATCTTATAGTTATAATATAGTGTTACAGTAGTAAAGGCAGAAGCACATAGCTGAAGTAAAGGTGATAGTTCTAGTGCACAAGACATTTGACTTGTTTTGACCTTTTGTCAGGTGGAAAGGTCATTGCATCAAGAGGCAGGCATCTTGTTTGACTCTAGCAAGTCACCCAGTTATTCTTTTATTTAAAACATGAAAAGGCAATAATTTTCTGTTGTTTTATGACACAATATTGCATTATTTGTTAAAGAAATGATTTACTTTATTTGTGACTGGAGAACTAGTAAAGTTTTTTAAATATTTATATTTTGAGAGCGAGCGAATAATTGCAAATTAGTATTTTATGCTCTCTTGTTGATAAGGGGATCAAAAGCTTCATGCTTAAACCACAAGCCACATGCATTGTTTCACCAGATTTTGACTCGATTTCCTGTGTATAAGAAAAAGTCTTATTGAAAGTTACTCATTTCAAATTATTACATGTTAGATTTTATCTTGCAGGTGTCCCACACCAGGATGTAAGGGTCAAGGTCATATCACAGGAAAATATGCCAGGCACAGAACGTAAGCTTCCTTGAAGTTGAATTTTTGAAAGTATTTTAATGTTTTACTTCATTGGCATCTTTAACTTGGGTATGGTGTAGAAGTGACTGCTTACTGAGTGACGGTAAATGCATGAGAACATTTACTAAAGGTGTGTTTTATTCCAGGGCCCAGGCGTGTCCACTTGTCTCAAAGAAACGGAAAGCTGATTCCAAGAGCAGCAGCCCTTCACCGGCAGCCAAGCGCTCCCGGGGACGACCAGCGGATGAAAATGGCGCGGAGAAAAAGGACACATCACATTTAGATAAAAACGGAAATGACAAAACTCCTAATTTAAGTAGAAGCTCGAGCCCAGCAGTAAGTGAAAAACCTCATTCTGTGCCTCTTAAGAGGACGTGTTCACCAAAGAAGTCCTCTCGGTCAAAAGAAAGGAAAGCGGATAAAGGTGTAGAAAAGACAAATGGAGGCGCTGTGGATACCGAGGAGGAAGAAGAGATGGATGAAGATAGGAGGTGTATCCGAGAGGCAGAGCGTGCGCTTAGAAGTCTCTCGGGCGAATTTGAATCTCCACCTGCCCCATTCTTTAGTTACTCGGAAGATAAAGATGACAGTTTTTACAAAGAAGTCAGCAATGATGAGAAGAAAGAGGAGAGCAAAGAGAAAGTAAAATCACAGAAAAATGCGAAGAAAACAGAGAAAGTTACGAAGGAGTGTACTGATGAGACAGATAGTGCCCTTCCTGAAAAAATTGTGGTGAAGGTGGAGAAAATGGACGATGTTTCTGAAGGGAACTGTACGGATGACAGCGGATTTGATCCTAATGCCTCAACATCATCCGAAAACGATGTGGACATTTTACTTCGAATTGAGCAGCAGTGTGCAACTATTCAGTCACAGGCTGAGAGCCAGGATGTAGTAGAAGAACCTGAGGAGTGTACGGAGGACATGGAAGAAGAGGAGGACGTGATTGTGAAGGAGGAAGAGGAGGAGGAGCAGAAGATGAAGGATATGGAAGTGGCCCATACTATAAATGCCGACACTGTTGAACAAGCCAGAACAGAGGAACAGGAACCTAATGCTGAGGCAGAATCTAGTGGGCCAGAACAGGTTCTTCAAGAGGAGCAGGTAGTGTGTAAGGCGGAACCTGTGGATGATGGATACCTGGAAGAAGAACACACGTCTGTTGTTAAGTTACAAGACCATGCTGCTCAGCCAGACATTTTACCAAGCTGTGTGGAAAGTAAGGTACATGTAGCGGAACCTAGTGCTGTCACAGAAAATCCTGGATTCTTGGATCCGCAGGTTGTGGTCAAACAGGAGATTGATATTGAACCATTTGTGGATCCATCTGTCAAAACTGAGGTGGGAATGCCACAGCCTATAATCACACCTGTGTCTACCTGTATGGAAGAACCCATTCATTTGAGACCTGGACAGGTAAGTTTTTGATTTACAGATTAAAAAAAGGTGTCATTTCCTTCCCTGTTCATACAAACATGTATTTGATGTATTAGTTTTGCAGATGTGCTTATAAGATGAAAAAATACCATGTTCATAGGAACATTCTGATTATGCCAAATATAGTGGATGAAGTTGTATAACTCAGAGAAAATAAAGATATCATTATATAGCTGGAAGAAGACTGAAACTACTGTTTGTACTATACACAGACAATTGTGTGACAATTTGATGTCTTGGTGCGAGTCTGAAAGACAGACATTTCTCTGAATCAAGATGTTTTTGAATGTTGTAGAATTCTACAGCTCAGCATTAATCACCAATCAAATAAATAAATAAATAAATAAATAAACTGAATCAAGGTTATTAGTGAAAAAAGAGTACATTTAGCGAATGTGTATAGGTCTATTTGATCAGCATGCATATAAAAGTGAGAGTATGTAAAAACCAACCTAAAAATGTATTCTGTTGCTCTAGGTGAGCTCTTATCCCGAAGGCAAAGTACAGGTCAAGAGCTCTCCTGTGAAGGAGGAAGAAGAGGATGGAGCTATGGAAGATGATGATGAAGGCTTCACAGTGGTGGCTGAGTGGACAGAGCCCACGAGAGTGGAAGGGACCACACCTAGCACCCAGCCAGATTATAACAGCGATGGGACAGGGGAGAATGGAAGGGCATCAGCCTCGCCCTTACCTGGAAAAGGTGAGGTGGGATGGGTGAATGAGCAATTGACTGTTTTGCCTTAGGAAAGAAACCTTAAACTAAAAATACAGGACTTTGCATCCTTGTTGAAACAAGACAAAGCCAAGTGTTGAAGTGGGAAATGTCAGTTACCCTAAATGACCTTGAATTTCATCCATGACTAACTTGCCCATTTTTCCTGATTCTGAGAGTTCTATTGATGTTAGAAAGGTGTTCTGAGGTTTGCTTGAAATGGGATGATATTCTGCTAGAAAATTGTAAGATTAAGCGCCAAAATTTATATTTTCTACATTTATTTGCCTCTAAAAAAGAACTTTCGTGGATAAAATTTTAAGTCAGGTGCTGAGGGTACTTAAAATAGAGAAACCGCTCCCTGTGAGGAATACTGTAAAGCTTGGCATGAAATAAGGGTATGAAGGTAATGCACTCAATAACATAATGACAAAAAAAAAAAAAAATATATTGAAAGACACTTGCAATGTGCAAATGCACTTTCAACATGTAGTCCAAGGTTAGAGTACACTTATTGATCATATGTTTATGAGCTGTTCATAAACAGTCAGGTGCAAAAATTGATAGATGTTAAAACAGTGTGGGCAGTTCTCCATGTACAAGCACATTGAAACAGTAACACCCAGTCATGTGAACTATCTTTTAGTCATATTTAGTACTATGCCAATTCATGAATAATCTGCCTCTCTTTGTCGTAAATTGAACATGCTTATTTTGGTTGACAGAGAGTAAGTGTCCTACCCCTGGCTGTGATGGGACAGGTCATGTGACAGGCTTATACTCTCATCACAGAAGGTAATTTGCATATATACAATTACATGTAGTGGTATGGTGGTGATTTTTTTGTTCACATTTGTGTTGCTGTAGTTTCCATTTAAGGTTAGACTGATCTGCCTGGATTTTTTTTTTGTGCTTTTTTTTAAATTAAATGTTTAGAATGTAGAAGTTAAAAGTCAGTTACTAGAGACCTTTAGTTAGAAGTTAGAAGTTCAACAATAAGTAAACTAAGTCTACTTTTAAGTTACAAGTTTTATCTTGTAACTTCTGACTAAGGGTCTGTATTAATTAAGATTTCAAACTATTATGTTCTGAGAATTGTTTTCTTGTAGAAGATATGAAGTGTGTATGAGCTGTCATGATTCTCTCGTGTCTGATACCTTTCCTTTGGCAGAGTTTAGTGGTTTCCTTGATACTTTGCCAGGTTTCCTGTTCTGGCAGTCCCAAACGGGGTCAGAGAAGAAAAATTATGTTCTGATTTACACATCATAAATCAACAAATCAAATTGTTTTGTTTAGCAAATAAAAATTTGATTAAATTGTTTTTCGTTTCAGTTTGTCAGGATGCCCACGAAAAGACAAAGCATCAGCTGAAGGTATTATGACATCTGTTTGTGGTTTTGAATTTATTGTTGAACCACCACATGGTACAGCTGTGGTGTCAATCTGTTACTTGACCATTGCATCTTTTCTTCAGCTATCTTTACTTTATTTGCCTTAAAGTTTTATTGGCAAAATTGCTTTACAGTTCAAACTTGTACAGTTGTAAATTTCAGCTTACGTTTTTGATTTGTGAAATGTTTAAAAAAGGGAAAGAAAACTCTAAGCTGAAACAAGCATCTCTAGGAACACTGTGTCACAGGTTTAATTTCTACATTTTCCCGTGAAACTTACGAACTGCATATTATTGTAGTGTGTAATTGCCAGCGCACACACGTAGAAACAGTTGTTCTAATTGGCCGAAAATGTATCCACAAATTATAATTCGGAGGGGGAGAGAATGCTTTCGATTCTTTGGAAGGAAAACCATACAGTTAAAAACTATATATTTCATAGTTTTCAGCAGTCAGTTTGGAGATGCTTGCTTCAGACTTCTTTTTCCTTTTCCTGTTCAGCTTATACAGTTTTATTGTTCACATTTAATAAAAGTTCGAATTAACAAATGTTTTGGTATGTCAGAACAGGGTTAATTCTGATGTACTTCTCTTGTTACAGTTTTGGCCATGCATGACCATGTTTTGAGGTTAGTTGTGTTTTTGAAACTTCATGTGATCAGATGATTCTCCACTCCAGGTGGAGGCTTCGTCTGCCTTGTTTGGCGCTAAAAATGTGCATAAAATCGAGTATCATGTGTGTCTCAATTGAAAGTGAACAATGTCGGGAAATACTCCAGTATTTGTTTTCTTTTTACCAAGAAATCTCACAAAAATAAGTTATTTTCTCAAGTGGGTTTTCGAGATCATATTTTCGAGATTATTTTGAGCACCTAATAATCCAAAAACTTACTAGAATGAAGCTAAGGTAGCTCATTTGAGATGATTTTCCAAAAAAATAATTACTTTGAAAATGTTCGTAGGCAAATAAAGGAAGTTCTCATGGAGAAAGCAGTGAGACATCACTTCAGTGTGGTCTGGAAAAACCACTGTATCTTTTTTTCCTTTTTAAAATACTCTCTATGACGCATCAAAGATTCTTAAAGAAAAATAAATGAAAATACTTTTGATCACATTGTTTATATTCACGTTAAGTACTGTTTTCATGGTAGCAAAGCTGCCCCTGAAGAATGAGGTCACAGGCACAAATCCAGCTTCTCTGGGTCAGATGTGGCGAGGGTTTGTCAAGCGCCTGGCAGTCTGCTGTGATTTACTCCGTACACAGCGGTTTCCTCGACCCAGAGACGGAATGGTTATTGTACATGTGAAGAACTTTTTGACAACAGCATTAAACACATAAATAAGTAGTCATATCCAGCATGACTTGGTAACGAGTAAAATGTTACAGTAGACATAAAACATCATACAACTTAGAGTAAAATAAATGTACTTTGGGGGTGGCTGACTTTTTTAAAATCAGTTATCTGTAGCATCCATATCTAAATCAGTGTGAATAACCATGTTGTAATAATTTAGTAAACGATTTCAACCTAATAAAAGTGATATGGCGTACGTATATCCAGTAAAATTAGACATTAGACAAAATACTGCATGAATTCTTGGTTGATTTCCAGATGTCCAACACCAGGCTGCAATGGTCGGGGTCATATCAACAGTAACAGGAATTCTCACAGAAGGTTTGTATGTTGGCGCCCAACATTGTGATGTAGACGGATGCAATGCATAGTTCACTGTAAAGACAGGAAGTGTCAGCTCTGTGTGGAACATGTGTCCTGGACATTAAAACAGATAAAAATTACCGAAAAATGTGTAATGCTTTCTGTTAAACTTCAACCTTTTCAACCCCTAAATGAGTTTTTTTTTACAGTGTAATTTGCCCATACAATTATTATGAAAATGATGCTAAAATGATTTGTTTGTGTCACTGAAGATGCAAGCTTCATTAATCTGTGCAAATTATTTGTCTACACCCCCATTGTTCTCTCAGAATGTTAAAAAATATTGGTTGCCGAGGCGGTTGGAAAGGTTGAAGTGTTAGGGTACACGTTTTTCTAATCTGTTGTTTTAAGATCTGGTGGTGGTTACATGTATCTGGTTAGTTATGGTGACATTCTGGCTGAAGGAGCTTGTTATTTCTCCTCACTACAGTTTATCAGGCTGCCCCATCGCTGCCATGGGTAAAATGGTTAACCAGCAGACGAAAAAGCAAGGTGAGTCCCAACTATTTTCATTCTATCATCATCCTGTGCTCAGTTGAAAATGACTGGTATATCTGATATTATTTTTCATTTTTTTGCCTTGTAATGAAAATGGGGCCTGTTGATTAAAAAACCTCCAGTGTTCTAGAATCAGTATCTTCTACATTTAGATATAAGTCAGAAGTAAGTTTTAGCCCCGGTCAAATTTCAAGCCTAGAGGAAGTTAATGTTGCAGGTCCATGATATTACTGTTTGTGGTAAATTCAGTGTGAATTACTTCTTAACTAGTTGCTTCCATCTATAAACCTTGTTAGCATGTTATTAGTGAAACCTCTTGAGTATGGTATTAAACAAACTGACAATAAATAAATGAAATACATCTTTACTTTGGATGAGCTCTTAGAGTCTGAACATTAAGGGAGAGAATTGGCTTGAAGAATTGTCCTTCATATGTATTCAGAGCATTATCAAAGGGGTATACTATCCTGTTGTGGGACCCTGTGGGTTTAAACTGTGCCACTGTAAAACTTAAATATTGGCAATCATGATACTTCCCTTGCTTGGCATTTAGCATTAGAGAACAAATCAGGTACTTAATAGCCTCAGTATACTGTAACTAAGTTGGGTGTCATGCAGGGTGGTTTTGAAATGTTTTCCAGTGAGGCAGCAGTATAAATGTCTTTGCACTCTGACAGATTTTCTAGAAGGAGATTTGTATGTGGGAAGGTCTGTCAGCAACCTGCGGATGGTCATGGGTTTCGCCTGGGTTATGCCCAGTTTCCTCCCACCATAATGCTGGCCGCCTTCGTATAAGTGAAATATTCTTCAGTAGGCTGTAAAACACCAATCAAATAAATAAATACAAGGAGATTCAGTCATGATTTGCCTGATATGATGTTGAAAGCCGTATTAGACACAAGGCAAACAAACTGTTTTCTTCTGGAATTTCACCTGTTGATGGGTCGGAGTAAAACGATTGTTCAGACTGTTCATGGTTTAGAACATGAAACTAGCTGTTGTTGTTCTTTCCAGTTGAGCATAAAGCTGTATGTCCATCAGAGAGCCATTTCGTGGATCCTCTCTCTAGCCCAGAGTGTAAGACAAAGCTACAATACTGCTACATACTGAGTGTTGTAGACCTGTGTCGCTATGAGCTGTAGCTGCACTGTCCCAAGTCTAGCACCAGGCAGCACTCAACTATTATCTGTGTACCACTGACTTCTTTATCCCATCAAAACAAAGATTACAGCAAGACATGAGCCAGTTCCAATGCTTAACTGTGTACAAAACTTACATTTGTATACATTGATAAATGTACATAAACTATATTGTGGGTGTACCACTATAACAGCAGGGCCATGTCTAGAGCCATTTTAGTTCCTGAAAGCATTTGGGCTCAAAACTAAATCAAAATGTATTAAATGTAACAAGTAAATTGAACAAAAATATAATTTTATATACATTTATATTTATTATTAAATATTAAATTTCTTTATGCATGGTCACAGTGTCACCTTTAATGTTTGGGATCAGATGTTAAGATGTTCAGTAAAGTCAATCTCCCGGGTTTTAAAATCTGTACATTTGTAAAAAAAAGTTTTTTTCCCATATTTTACAAACGTGTCCAAAGAGTTCAAGTTCTAGGGGTGAATTTTTTTTTTTTCATTCACATTTGTGTTAATGAGAGAGCAGGTTTACAGAAAACATTTCTCAGCAAACCATCTGACAGGAATCATTATAAAATGGTTATTTTTACATGTGCATTCATTTCCTGTTGTCTGGTGCTAGACATGGGATTGTTTTAGACACATTTTGTTGTTTTGGCCATCATGGGGGAGGGGAGTCGTGAAAACATTTTATTTCTTTTTTTTTATGTTTCTTTATCATCATTGCTTCTCCTGGGAAGTTGCTGGTTTTGTGGTCTTCTTTTAGTGTTTAATTTTGTTGACGTTGTGTTTTCTGTTGTCTTTTTGTGTGGCCTGCTCCAGGAATACACCTGGTGGTAATTCCTAAAGATGACGACCCTCAGAAAGCTGTTCTTGCTGCATGCACAGAAAAGGAGCTTATCAAACTTGCACTACAGCAACCTGCAGGACAGGGTCGGTATACTCCTCTATTGTCCTCTGAAGAACTTTCACTTCTTTTGTTTCAATTTGCTCACTTTCAGTTACATTTTCATTTTTGAAAATATGTATATCTTTTTGGGTGTCCCCCCTATTCTTTACTCTAAAGGATAGCAGACGTGCATATACTTTTTATTTGTTGTATTCTTTTTTTTGTTTTTGTTACTGGGTTAGTTCTGGTGCTTTAGATTTCTTCTTTCAAATTTGGGATCTTCTATTTTCTTGTCTTGTCATATACATGTTTTCATTGCTACAAGTGGCACATTGTAACACAGTCATCTCATCCTTTCATACTTCATGTAATAGTGTCAAACATAATATTCCTTTCTCTGATGAAGAAAATGTTTATGAATTAAGAATTGTATTGAAAGCTTGAATATTTATATTTATGTGTATTTATGTAGCTGTTTAAAGTTGACTTTTCAGAGTTGAATTTAAAGACACCTGAAATCCAGCCTTGTGTATGTTACCATAGAATAAGATTTGCTATCATTTCATAACTAGTATTTACATTGATATCCTGAAAAGTACAGAAAGGGGAATGCTATGATGTTTGTGATTATTTGTTTAGGTTCCTCTGACCGGGTATTGAGACCAATGATCCTTACAAAGCAGTTGGAGCTACAGGGTTATGACAACTACCCACCTTGTGTTTCCACTACTACACCCAGAAACAACCTGGTTAAGGAGCTGGAGAAATACAACCGCAGCACAGAGGTGCAGAGTACAGAGCCCAAAGGCTACTCTTCCAATGTGCCCAAGCCCACTTACGTGCCCAAACCCAAGGAGTCTGGTATTGACCGCCCAAACATTCTGAGCAAGCGGCCGCACTACAAACCTCAGTACAGATTTGATCCTCAGATCCCCATGGCAATGAACCTGTCCCTGAGGACGCCCTCTGCCGGTAGTCCCGATGAGACGGCCTCCCAGAGCCTCGACCTCAGTGTAAAGCGCACAACCACGCCCGAGGCAGCTGTGTATAACAGAGACTACTCCAGCCCTGAGTCGAGGCTGGTTGTGCCGACGTACAGCCCTGATCTACACAATGTGGCCATGAAACATGAACCTAGCTCCCCACCCCATGCTCCCTCCCCGGTCACCTCCTCCCCGCTCTCCACCTTACCCCTCAGCCACACTCCCAGGCCTGTGTCTCTCAATGTGCCACAGGCCCTCTCCCCGTGCCAGACGCCATGCGGTGACCCCATGGAGAAAACTGATGTGTAGGTCTAGCTGTATTGTAATACTGTTGTGTGTTCATACATCCAGATAATTAGTCCTGGTCTGACTATTCCTGGTGTATCAGGAAGGAAAACTGTCAGACCCTTGTGTTCATTGTACTTTATTACATTGTTGTTTTATTTTTCTACTGTTAAGATTGTAAACGATGACGTTGTTAGGTTTGCTTACCTGCAAAATGTGAAACTATTTTTCTTTTACATTTTGTTATTATGTGTTTAACTCAGTGTTGTCTTATCTTTTCTGTATAAAGGCAGTCCGGACATATTTTTTGGTTCAGTAGATAATGCACTTTTGACAGCAAAGAAATGTAATTTTCTCTTTAAACTTGTTAAATGGAATGAAATCCTGGAACAGTATAAATATACAACATAATTTTCATTGCAGCCCTTTTGGCTAGACGAAAGAATTTTTCGGTGTTGTCTGTTGGCTTTCTATTTATGATGGATTTTAAATTGTTACTGTATATGCATGAAAGCTGTGTTTGTTAGACTTGTACTTTCCTCTGTGATACATGTATTTTCATCTTGAAGTGAAATAATGTTGATCACATGGTACAATGCTACAGATAATGTTAAAACCTCTGTAAATGAAGACCTATTTACCTGTATTGGCAATAAGACTATATTTGAACTATGTTTAGGCATGTAGACTGTGGTTGTAAGTGAGATTGATTAATCACTTACAATCCTTTGATCAAGGCTGTGTAACAAGATTTTAAGCCCTGTCCCTCGCATCCTCAGTGAGATTCAGCAGTTGGGAGTAATAAGCCTTATCTATCCTGATTTATGTTGCATTTTACGTGTATGAGCAGCAATCCTTTGCAGAAAGGTGAAACATTTAAACCTGCAGTGATAAGACAGCAGTGATAATGATAATCGGTAATCAACACGAAGGTCTTATTTATTTATCAGCTCTACTGAATGAAGGTCTACGTTCATCACTGTTGCTTCATTCACCTCTTTGCAGTATAGTCCAAGTTTCTCCACCTGTTCACATTTTAAAAAGATACCTGATATGTGAACGATGAAAGTTTAAAAAGAATGATGTGTCTTCCTTAAAAGCATAATGTGTTGTACATCTGACTCATTCATTTATTTATATGCTGATTGCTTGCAAGAGTACTCAGAGGTGGAGAAATTCGGACATCAGTCCTCAAGGTCTGGCTCAAGGCAAACCTTACAACTCCCTTACTAAATCTGCATCTCGCTTGTTCTATTAACTGATAACTGATGAGATAACCTTGACCTCTAACCTTGCTACAGGACTAGCTGTATGTCGCCACTCACCCCACCGCGGCTTAAGGAAAGCAAAGAGCTCCTCCAGTGTCCCACCCCTGGCTGCGACGGGACTGGCCACATTTCTGGCAATTATGCCTCCCATCGCAGCTTATCTGGCTGCCCATTGGCCGATCGGGCTGCAGTACAAGCCAATCAAGTCGATCAGAAGTAAGTCCTTTGGTGTATCATCCCATGTTGTGGCTTGCTGTATTTTTGTGTCCTTCATCCATTCCCCTTGATGTCATCAGCTGCAGTTGTCATGGTATTCAGGTAGCCCGGACAAACTCATTGTCAGTTGCTTTGAAATCCTTAGAGCGCCTGAGTACTGTACGTCAGTTTATTTTTCTTCTCATCTTCTGTTTAATTTCCCTCCTTTTATTTGTTCTCGGATTCATTTGTTTGTGGTCTTTTTTTATTTCTGTTGTTGTATGGGCTCCTTCCTTTTCAATGCTCATTTTCCTGGGGCTTCATTTTTTTGTTTGCGGGTGCTGCTTTTCCATTTGAAGCTTACCTTTGGTATCTGGATTTACCGCAGACCTTGGTAGGTCTTTCAAGACATGGCGCATCCACTGGATTTCATTGATCTTTCCAGCATTTTGTCTTCTTTCATATTACATGTAGTTGCCCAGAGACTTTGGACTGAATCAGTTCTTTGTCCTGTACACTACTCAGAAGTACATATATTTTATTTAACTGTGACTTTTATTTTTTTTCTAACAACGTGGTGTATGTTTTTACAGTAAAATGTCTTTAAGTTGATTCTTAAGTTTCCGATGGTGTGGACGTTTTTCTCTACGGTTGCTCGTGTGGTATATCTGTAGACACAAGTCGTTGAGTTTAGCTGTAGTCCTCGTGCGTTTCTAACTCGTGATAAGTTCTAACTCAATGTTGTGATTTATGATTTCCATTTCCACTATTTTAGAACTCCGTGGCTGGCCTCAAGCCCATCTCCTTTCATGTGAGCATTACTCTGATTTATTTCTGAGTGACAGATTGACTGTTGTCAATGAAGGGGATATTATACACATATACTGCCATTTGTTTAGAAACGAAAGTTCTCATGTGTGGAACAATGGATGTCATTTTTCCTGTTTTTTTTTTTTTTTCTTTTCCCGTTTAATGTCAAATTTTCTAATATAGGCCCTAGGAGTTCAGTATATGAAATCTGTGGGTGAAATTTCTTTTTCAAGATTTTGTTTAGAGGAAAACACAGGGAACTAAATATTTCTATCTTTGAAGAAATTTACTAATTTTACTTTCATGATAATATTGTTCCCATAAAGAAGCATTTGCAAGATTTTAAACCTGTGTTACTCTGGTTAGCTTTTCTTGAGGTTAACTACCAAGGTCCTAAAAAACAAATTGCGTATTTTCATAGTCTAGTTTCAAAAGTACATAAGGCTGAATGTTTTTCCTCAAAAATCTTACACATCATCTTAGGCATTTATTTAGTCCCACGCAAGTATAACCAGTATGTCTACCTTATTCAAATTGGATTACAAAATGAAAGCGATTAACACTTCTGTATAAAATTTTTCTGTTTTTTTGAAGTGCATGCAAAAAAAAAAAACTCTGTGTTTCTCCAAGGACTTTAGGCTCACTGAAAGGCCTTGCGGCCAGATGTTTTCTACCAGTCTTTTTTTTTTCTTTCATTATTATCGTGATGTGAGTGTAGTAAACTTTAGTCACATAGCGTAAGATACGTGAGTGACATTGTACAAAAGCACACGCTGCACCAAGAAGTCTATTTTGTTTTGATTTTTTGACAAAGAGCTGAGTACATTTAAAATTAATTCTGCTTCAAAGACTTTTTCTTTATCCATGGACTCTTCACACCCCAGTAAATGGCATTATTGACGCCCATCTCTCAGCGCTGAGTTTATGTATTAAGTGATTTTCCTCATGTCCAGTCAAATGTTGACATCGATCTGTAAAGTCCATTTATCCTTGTCGGAGGGCATGTAAGTTATTTAACTTCTAAGCACTGCTTAAGCTCTAAGGGTGTACCTAACCAGTGTTAACAAGCTGAGGGCTAGGCTTTTTTGGCATGTCTTAACAACACTGCATGACCCCTCCCACAGATGCCCCACCCCAGGATGCGATGGCTCGGGCCACGTAACAGGCAACTATGCCTCGCACCGTAGCTTGTCTGGCTGCCCTCGTGCAGCTAAGCTAAAGCGGATGTTGGGAAAAGACGGCGACCGTAAGGACGATGAACCGCTTAGGTAGGTGTCGCTGGCTGCGATATCAGCGCATTACTTTTCGTCTTGGTCTCGTGTTGTTGTGATCAGGCTGGTGTATGGAACAGGCAACTACTGTTCTAGCTTTAGTTCGTTTGTTGTGCATTTTCATTTGGAGCTCTTCGCTTTCCTTATTTGCACCAGTTGTATTTATCACTTTCAGTTTCATTTTGTTGTGAGCATGTTCACCTTTGAATGTATCTGTGCATACCCTTCACCATGCTGGTTACATGTTAATCAGCCCTTTCCAAACCTCTGTTTCACTATTGTGTTCATCACACGATATAAAATGTCATAAAATCATCACATTTATCATTATGTTCAGTCAGCATGTACTGATAATATTGCACTTTACCCATTTTCCTTCATACACATAATTGTTTTTTATCATTTATGTTGTTTGACATCCTCATAGCTTTTATGACATCAAAACTGTTCTGACATCATCAGAGCTGTTATGACATCATCAGAACTGTTATGACATCATCAAAAACAGTGGTCCTCATCAAAACTGTTGTGAATCTCCCCATTAATCTCAGTAAGCCTATAACTTGTTTTTGTTTGCACTGTTCAGCTGTACCAACAGCCTTCTGGTAACCTCCATAAAACATGTCAGCCAATACATTGTTGTGTAATTTTTTTCACATTATTTACTTATTGTGATAAATCAAAATCTCTTAGCTTATGGAACTTATCAAAGAAACAAAATTGTGAAGGATTGTTGTTAGTTAGTCAAATTCTCAGCATTTTGAGGCTTTAAAGAAGAAACCCAGTATGTACTCATGTGTAGTTTGCTGTGACAAGTACACATGTAGGGTCAAAGTCGTGGGAGACTCCCGTAGTTTAGTTTTGGAATCCTGGAATTTCCCATGTAGATCTAAAAATATTTCAAAATCTCCATCTGTTAGTCATGTAAGAACACACCTATTATTTTAACATTGTTACATCACTGGGAGTTCATAATTAATATAGTATCACAATCCTTGCCTATAGGACCTTCCCATTAAAGAAAGAAAATGGATGCGCTTAAAGATATTTAAATCGCTTGTCGAAATAGTTGATTGAAAAGACATTCATATAGTTATTACCCTTCCTTCAGCATGTAGCAAGAGATTTTTTTTTCATGTTGACCATGGACTTCCAGCGATGCGCATTGTAGTATCATGTAAACTGTTATCTGATGTGATTGGTAGCTGTTCAAAGGAATAGAAATCGCTGTGCATTAATTAATAATCTTGCTAATTAGGGTTTAATGTACCCAATAATTAAGTTTTTCTTGTCTTCAGTTAATTGTCATCACAACTATTAGACTTGGCTGGTCCACAAGAATCTCTATTCAGAAGGATATGATGATAATTTTGGTAATAAATGGCAGATATGTTCACAAATGTAGGTGGTAATTATGTATACATCGTTCAAAGATTCAGGGGGTGATATTCACCCGATCAGAAACGAACATTGTGTTGAACAGGGAAACAAAGTTTGACATTAAATATAGATTCACATTCCAGTGTCAGAGTTCAAGGTCAAATGTTGTCAGACTGTATAAATGTAATCTTCTGAGACTTCAAGGACGTTAGGACTCGTGTTATTTTATTGTCATTCTTTGCTGGCAATAAACTTCAGTGCACTTTATTTTATTTTGGTTTTGTTTATTTTGTGCTTCTGTTGATGTTGTCATGTCCTGTGGTATGTTTCTGTGGATGATTTGGGCTTGAGTGGTAGAATGGGTGGGTCATGTTTTAGTGTTGCAGTATTGCAATCTGTTACATGGATTTGTATTTACTTCAGAAATGATAAAATTTTTGTTCACTTTTTTATTAATTGGTTAACATCATGTGAGAGTGCTGCTCATGAAAATTGCAAGAAGTCATTTTTTACTTTATTTTATTCAGCCAACAGAAGTGGTAATGTCAGACGTACAAGTATTACTGATCAAGTTTTTCGCCAGTTGTTATAAAAATCAGTGATTTTTCAATGCATAGTTTCACAATACATTTCTATTTTATCATGACAATGTTGGAGATTTGTGTACATTACTTGGTGGTGTGGAGTAAGTGTAAAAACTGATAGTTGTAAAAGACATTTTCTGAGGATTAGTAAAAATTAAGCTTTCATGGACTTTAACATTTTTACTTCATGTCATTATTTGAGTTCTGAAGTAGAAAAAAAAAAAAAATAACAAGGCCTCCACAGAATTTAAGGACATTGAACCTGATCATTATATGTAACAAGTACTGTATGTGTCATGTACATTGAACATACACTTGATGGTTGGGGCTTTATACTTATGTGAACTTCGTGTATGTTGACATAATTGCCATCATCATAAAAGGCTGAAGTATCTTTACGGTTTGAGATTTGAATTCAACACCATGAGCTATGTGATCCCGTCGGACGGAAGGTTTGTGGAAAAAGAAGAAAAAAATCAAAAAGGACGACTAACCCTGCGCTTGCCGTGTTAGTGACTTTTACTAACACCTGTTTTGACTGTGTTATTGATTGTAGATGTCCAATCCCTGGCTGTGATGGCACTGGTCATGTGACCGGTAAATACTTGTCTCATCGCAGGTACAGTTTATTCTTACCGTTCATACTCTAGGTGTTGTGTCAGTGGTAATAAATCTTAGTCTGTTGGTGCGTGGGAGAAACGTGTTATGAGGTAAGACGGACATGCCTAGAGGGCTGGAAATCCAGCGCTTGGAGCCACATCCATACTTAGCAATGGTACTCAGTTTTATTGTGCTGGTATACAGTACTAACATAGCTATCTCGTACCCTGAGTGTCCAATAACAGTGAAAGCCATGTTAAAGTAAATGTAAGGGATGGTATGTTTTCAGTACTGCATGTACTGAGCTCAAGTTTTGGATGTACTGGTACATACTTGTCAAGCCCAATAATATGACGGAGATGCAAAGCAGGACACTTGTTTTCACAAGTTCGTCCTATGTTTTTTTTTTTAAGAAAATTCACAGCTTGAGAAACCTGATTTCCTAAAACATGGACTGTATCCTTATTCTTGGAAGGAATTGTACCTGCAGGTAATCCTGAGTCTATAAGAAAATATAAGCATAAATACGATTTGTGCCCTAAAGTTTCACCCAAAGAATTGCATTTATAAGAGGCAAATAAATGTCACATGGTGCTGCAGTGTTTTTCCATACTTTCTAAAAAAGAAAAAAAAAAATTCAGTATACTTCTCTGAAATCAGTAGAACTCTCAGATTCAGACAATATGAGAACTTGCTCATGGTCAAAATCTTAGGTCAAATGCAGAGTACAACCTTGTTGTCAACGTAGGCGGTATAATACCATAGGTACTGTAATTCTTCTAGCTTTTCATGTGTTTGTATGGTATTTATTCAACCATATTCTGAAGGCATTCTGAGTAGGTGGATACAATTATAGCTTTGCCAATTCAACCAATGTAGTTTTGTCTTCAAAATCAAAGTTAAGATGTGGATAAATTGCACTGAAAGTTGCTTTTTCATGTGCAAAAAGGTTGAGGAACTAAGGTTCTAATCATGCCTTGCCAGGGTTTCTGCACCCAAAGAGTTGACCAAGCTTTAGCGTGATGGAAAATGCGGCGAGTATTTAGCCTGAAAAGAGCTGAATACAAACTGTCCTAATGGGTTTACGTGTTCGTATCTCTATGTCCCTGAGGTAAGCCACTTGTACGTGTAGCTTTGAGTGTCGTCTGGTGCAGAAAATTTCCATTGGTGGAAGTGTATACCATAATATATAGCCATCGGTAACCAGTCAAAAGTCCTTCTACAAAAGGCTGTGTACCACAGTGCTAATACACTGTACCAGTAATGACGGATGTCGTTTAGTCTGAAGTTCAGGTAATCTTAGCTTTGAAACGGAACTGATTTTCATTGGTCGTACTGGTAAGTGCTATTGTTGGTGTTACATGAAGTTAAAAGGTAAGTTTACATATTGTGTTACTGGTCATGTATGTCCTGTGTGGTATTTATGGATATTGTATATGTATAAATGTAAATTGACCAAGGGGAGACAACTGTGACATGTAGAGAAGAATCTGCTTATTGCTACATACATGAAATATTGTTGCTTATTACACCAGATGCATTGCAGATTTGTAATTATTAAATATACATTTTCAAGCCTCGGAGAGAAAATGTGAATGGAATGTCAGCTTCTGAGCAAAATTTCATTCAACAAGCATACAGTTTTTTTGTCCTTTCACATTGAAATGCCTAAGTTAAGAAAACTTAATTTTCTCTTGCACTTTTATTTTGCATGACACTCTGACATTTTTATTGTCAATGAGCAGTCAGATTTTGCCAGTTTCCTAGGTTGACGGTGAGAATCATGATTTAAGTTTGTCTTTTGATTACAGCGCGTCTGGCTGTCCCCTGGCAAACAAAAACAAGATACAGCGCCACCTACTGGCCAGAATAGACGGCAGTCCAGAGGGATATTTGGACAAACCAATCCGATTTGAAGGAATAACGTAAGTATTTTAATACATGAAAAATGACAATACCATAATTCATCAACCTTTTCACACGTTTGCCAAGTGTTTATTCAAGCACATTCTGAAGGTATTATTCTCTGTAGACTGATAAAATTATACTTTTTGTGAAGCCCTGAATTTGGCTAGCCCAACGAATGTAGTTTTGTCATAGATGAAAATAAAAATGTTCAAAAGTTGGTCTTTCATATGCGAAAAAGTTGAGGAATTAGGTAAAAAATTACCATGAACTGCATGTTTAGAAAATGGATACAAGGGCAAAAATGATTTCCTGACAAAAAATACTGTTGTAATTTAAAGATCACTTGTAGGGAATTGAAATCAGATTTATTTATTTGTGTTCTTATTACATGTGTATTTAGGGTGAAGTTAAGATGATAATTTAGTGATTTACCATGATTTGAAATTTTGAATGGCTCAGTTTATCAAAATTATATACTGGTACTAACGTTTTAGTCAGCCAAGTTTAATTTGTTCAGTCACAAGTTCAAATACAGCTCTGCTGAATTTGTCTAAAAGCTTGGTATCAGTGGGCCTACGATTTAAGTCGAAAGTAAATACAACCAAGTGACGGCTTCCAGTGGATGTAGCTTTGATACACACTATCCCACTGGCTGTGTCCCTCCTGTGGACTAATGAGTGAGCTTCTAACAAATTGTGAACTGCGTACCACACCGCAATGGCCGTTTGACAGCTAAGGCAATGCTAGCAGTTTGTAACTAACTACAGTGGATGATCAAAACCTAAAACAATCCAAAATTAACTGTGTTGCTTGACTGCCTAAATCAAGAATTAATGACCGGGGTTGAAAAACTGGTTGTAGATTAAAATTACTCATCAAAGGTGAGAAAACAAGTGACATCTCATTGAACACTGCTCAGGGTAGGTGCGAAAGCAATCTTACATACTGATAATTCCCCCCCCCCCCATGGTTTTAATCTCCATCTGATCCAGATTATGAGGATTAGCGACACCGCAGGAAACAAAAGATGATTAAAGCCACCTTTCTTAATACCTGCTTGATGTGCATGAGTTAATTCCGGCCTGGACAAAGATCAAATTCAGTGTCTGAAAACTGGGAATCTTAAGTCTGACCGAGATGTTAGTGTCATAAATCAGAACTTTAATTGTCCTACACTATGGGTTCAGATTGAAGTATAGTGTAGCACTATATTTGCTTCTGTGTAGCAAGAATTCATCTTGAAAATGATATCTTTTTGATAAGATTTCCCAGGTTATCTAGACCAGCTAGACTTGTGTTGGTCATCTATGACTGGCTGGCTGGAGATCGACTAGGGAGGTAAATCTTGTATTTTTGGTGGATTTAACTCATCATTACATTTCTCAGAGCCCCCCCCCCCCCCCAAACCCCCCACCCCCCACCCTGGTAACATACTGTTAAACAGGTTATAATCTTTATACTTAGGACAAGTAGCTATATCTGGACATTAATCCTTCAAGCCAGTATTTTTAAGTGGAATAAATTTATCAAATACTAAGCAATAAAAAAAAATCAAAGAGAAAAAATGAATTGATCCTTTTTGCTACAGTTGCCCCACCCCTGGGTGTGATGGGTCAGGTCATTCCAACGGCAGTTTCCTCACCCACCGTAGTCTCTCTGGCTGCCCCCGAGCCTCGCTTATCATGAAGAGAGCTAAGCTCAGTGCTGAGGAACTCAATGCCCTTCAGCAAAAAGTGGAAGCTGGATACGGTAAGGCACATTGTCTGTTTAGGTGTAATACATTTAATACTCAAACTGCCTGTTACTACTTGATAATATGCCAGTACATGTAAAAACTGGGGCTGGTTTCACAGTTTCATGAACCTCACTTAGCTAAGTAAGCCCTTAACTACCATGACAATGTAAGTTGTAGAGATGTAAAGTGCACTTAGTTAAGGGCGACGTCACACTAAGTAAGCTTCACAAAACCTTCCCCTTGTGTGTAATTTAGCCATAGGAGAAGGAAATATATTATCTGTCCCATCCTTTTGCGTGCGGTTAACCTTTTGTTAAGATCCAGTTTCACCCCACACATATGTGGCTGAGGGATAAGTGTGCAAATGAAGAACCATGACTTGTGAGCCTCTCACACATGCAGTCGGTGTGAGCTCCATTATAGCTCATACTGGCTTCCTCTCCGATTGTGTATGGGAAGGTTTGCCAGGTGGCTGTGGGTTTCCCCTGGGCTCTGGACGATTTACTCCAAGTGCTGATTGCCATTATTGCAAAAAAAAAATAATGAAATAAATAAATACTACACCCACGCAGCTAAGCACCATCAAGTGAAGAATTCTTGAGTATGGCAGAAAACAACAAATAAAAATTTAAAAAGTATAGAGGTAGTATGATTTTATTTTTAGACTTGGACAGTGACGAAGAGATGAAGCGAATAAATGTGGCTATTGACGACCTCCGACAGACGAATGCGACTGCAGAGGCAGATATGGTGAAACTTCGCTCGGACGTCTCGTGTTTGGAAAACAAGGTTCAGTTGCAAGAAAAGGAGATCCTGTTAGCAGAAGAACAGAACAACGGCCTATCGGGCTACCTCCGCTCTGTCAGGTCAAAGGTCATCTCCTGTCTACAGGGTATAGATTTCCCCCAGTACAACGGGGTTCTGAATGAAGACAGCTTTGACAGTTACATTGGTCAGCTGCAGACCTACTGCGGAGACCGAAATGGACCCAATAACGTTTTGTTTAATACCGTTAAAGAGGCCATAGCTGAAATTCAGATTGTGTGAAAGATCTTGTTTCTCCGAGTTTGCACATTGTGTGTTTATTATGATACAAATATTCTGTGTTCATGTGTTTCATCCTGAAACAGAAGAAAGGTATCACAAAAAAACTTACCCTCAGAAAGGCCATAGTTTATCAGTTTGTATGTGGAAACACACATATCAAAAGTGAGTTAAAGTCAACAAAAGATGACAAATTTGTATTATGCTGGGTGTATATGGTAATAACACAGTGTCCGGGGCCTCGTTGTTCAAAAGTGTTTTGTAGTTAGGCTGAGACTGGTATTAAGATTTAAGTCTGTCTTAACTTGTAATGCACTTTTGAACAACCGATCTCAGACTTCTAAACCTTCTTAACATATGACAAGGCAACTGCCTTGAAATGAGGGTTAACCATGCTTGAAGTTGGGCATAGTGATGAGGTTCTATCTGTCCTGCCAAACTTCAGCATGGCCAAATGTAAAATGGACACTTGTCTCAGCACATGTCAGCGTATGATGATAGATGTGGTGCTTAGGTCAGATAAATGTACTTTGCCGGGGAGCTGGCTGAGGCCAAGAGATTAAGGTGCTTGCCTTTTTAATCACTAGAACACATAAGGTGCGAGTTCAAACCCACCTTTGGGCAGAGATTTTGTAGACTCACTCTCTCACTGTTCATTGTCCATGGGGTCATGAATAGGGATACTTTTTCCAGGATAACTGTGTAGGGCACAAATATAGTATTGGATATGGCATGCACTTCTATGTTTTGCAATAAACGTCATAGTTTCAGCATCGTGCAAACTTGGCAAGACTTAGGCATTGCGGACTGAAGCCACTCTTCCAGCTTTATAGGTGCTTTTGTGACTTTGTGATGTGAAACAGTCAATCAGTGTCAAAAAACATTTCCAGGCTAAAACTATTTTAGAAAGGACTGGTTTTGTACGTGTTCTATGACTTTGTATGAATGAGAAAAATGTTGGTAGGTTACATATATATATATATATATATATATATATATATATACAGGCCCTTTTTATTGTAATGTTTGTAATTGTATTCTTCGATCTGCCATCAATCAGAAGCATATCAAATCACTGGGCCAAACACTGTTACCATGTAGATTTCATGGGTCATATCTTTTAATTGGTTTTCTTATCGTAGACATGACTGAACAGATGTGTTTATTATTTATAACTATTTATTTATCTAAGGATTCCTTAATTTATTTATTTATTTAAGGATTCCGTAATTTATTTATTTATTGAATTTCATGTATGTACATGATGTGAATGATGAATTTTCATGCTTAATTTTCCTTAATTTTTTTTTTTGTTTTCTTTTTATTGCCAATATTATTATCACTCCTGACTCATGTATATTAAGCATAATTTATGTTGTCAGGGTTTTTCCATTTTTAACATTCCTGTCTTAACCGGATTGTAAGATCACTCGAGATCTCCATAAATGTACAGAATTGTAAATAATTGTACAGTAACTTATTGGGCTTGGCTTGAAAGCGTTGTTTTGCTCACAGATTTATCAGTATGTTAATATTTATACATATCTATATACATATGACATTGTGATTCTTTTTTTTTTTTTTTTACATATTTGCATGTGTAGCTGCTTTGTGTGGAAATGTCATGAGTTTATAATATTCCTGTTTTGTAAGTGATCTTGAAGCATACATTTCTCACAGAAACAAAAATTTTATTTCCCCATAAAAGTAAGAAAGTAAGCATATGTGAGAGACTTGATACAATAAAGCAGAAGGGTGCACTGTTAGTCAGTTGCATAATTTTGCTCAAAAGTATCCATGTCAGTGCTATTCAGTTGGAGTTATGTCCCCTTGACGGTGTTGAGAATGCGAGCGAAATGTAGCTTATTATGAGTGTAGTGTGTTACCTGAATACAAAGAATTCCAGGTGAACAGGGTCACACCAATGCATGGCCTTTTCTATGTTCTCTACAAGTTTCACTTATTTTAAATTCGTTGCCATCTATCTGGAAGTTGTGGATACACTGTCAACTGACAGCTGGGCCTATAATGCATATCCATAACAGCATCTGTCAGGCCACCAGTTTCATAGATGGTAAAAAAAAATCAGGCCAAATCTCAATGCAGTCATTGTGGTATTTGAGTGTGAAAATTCCGAAATTTTGTCTGAAATATACCTATGCTGACAACCTGGGCAGCTTGAGCGTGTTTGGACAGAAAGAACTTGATTGAATGACGGTTTAGTTTGTCTGATCACTTGACAGCTTCACCTCATTGTCGTCCTTTGATTTGCCAGTTAAATCTGGAAAGATTGTAATTCCACATGATTGTAACATACTCAGTTAAATTTGTTTTTTGTTTCCACTTGTTGTAGAGTACAACAGTGCAACTTTGTTTTGTTTACAACATTTACCCAGTATATTAAGGCGTCAACAGTTTTAGTCATGACTCATTAGTGTTAGTCATTGATTTTTATTTATTTTTTGGGCTAGTATATACAATGCATCACTGCAATCTGCATTCCATAATTGTTCTAAATGTTGTATAGTCTGACCAAAATTACGCATTTTAAGCAAAAGAATTTATGTTAACATTTTTACATGAAGAATTTTTTTCTTCTTTGACTGGGACAGAGAAAATATGTGTTTTAGATATCACATGTCATGTACTCTACATTAAGATATGAAAGTTGGTAAGAAATGATCGTATCATTTACTCTGGTCAGAACTTACAGGAAGATGTGCAAGTATGTTAATGTAGATCCTTTTTGAGTGTATGCACACTTTATTTGTAAAAAAGAAACAAAGAAAAACAAAAGCATATACATGTTTTGTATCCATGATGATGTAGAGGTGGTCTTTAAGCTGTTAAGTATGTTTTATGATGCCTTTACAATGGTGCTTTGGTTCTCTGTTAAATCATACTTGATCAAGTTTAACATATTATCCTCATCTGCCTGTTTGTTTTTTTTACACGTTCACAGGTAGGATTAATACAAAGGGGAGATAACTGCAGTTGTAAATAATATGTAAAGACGTGTACGTTATTGTTGACACTTAGAAAGTATGATAGATGCGACCTTTATCCTTATTCCGAGGATTGTATTATTGTGCGTACAAGACTGCCATGACGCGTGCAGCATTCTCGTATTCGAGTTTTGTCAAAAAAAAATAAAAGTGCTTTTACTGAGGATTTGTAAGTGGATGTTCTTACAACTTCATGTGTATATTATATCTATTAACAATGCCGGAGGTTAATGGTTTGTTCTCCCTGTGCTCTGTGTCAAAATATTGTTCTCACATAGGCTAGTTGTGTTCGCTCGGCTTCCCTTGTCTGTCTGTTTATATAACACATATAAGGTCACCAGTGGACAGTTTAGTGCTTGCAAGTCCATCTTCAGGCATGATAAAAGCTGGGCATTTTAACTTAACCCTACATTTTAATTCTTTGATCTTTATTATACTAATTCACAAATCAGTTGTTATTGAAAGAAAGCACTGTTAAAATGTGTATAACTACATTTATAGTATTTAGTACAGAATATATGCTATACAATGGAAACACGAAGTACATGTAATTGTTGAATTATCATTGGAAGCTGTTCAGTTTCATCCTGGATATATCAGTAATGCATTTATTCAAAATATATCAGTAACACATTTATTCAAAATATATCAGTAACACATTTATTCAAAGATTCCTTAAATTCTTCTGAACCTTGCACGCTTACTCCTAATCGGCCTTACATGAGCACCATTTGCTGGAGAACAAACAATACAGCAACTTCCTTGTCAAACGTCATGCGTCTTTACTAGAGTTCAATTCTGAAATTCTTTCAATTTTGAAATTGTCACAAATTTGTGTTGTTCCTTCATGCAGGCTTTTATAATATCACCCTCGAGTGTTAAGAGAAGTCTCTAGTCTTTGAAATTATTGTTATATATTTTTCATTTTGTGTTTTATTTCATTAGGAAATAGATGTGTGTTGAAGTTGCATATTGTCCCGCCTCAGTGTACATTCCAGTGTATTTATATAATGCTTATGTAATTTATTATTCAACTTGTTTTAATTGATTTAATGATAGAAATACTCCTAGAGAAATGCCTTTTAGGGCACTGCATAATAAAAATGTTCAGAAACTTACAAACATGTTCATTTTTTTTTTTGGGGTCAGTGTGTACTAGAAAAAGTTATGGAAGTTTCCAATGGATTCAAAATCAGAGTGGATGTCTCTATCCAAAATCCTTATGAACGAGATACAATTAATGTTAGATATGTGTATTTTGATACTGTGATGTCGAAAAAATAGGTATTTGTGAAACTTCATCAAACATTTGTTTGATCTTATCAGTGTTCTAACACTTACCAAAATGCCTAATTTCAAAATCTGGCAAGTTAATGACATACCCTGATGAACTTCATGTAAGAGCACCATCAAATACTTATTGCTATCAAGGACCATAGAGCAGCAAAAGCAGGGGAATGCTCAGCCTCTGGAGTGTTGTGACAGTTCTGAGACCTTGGGGATAAGGTGAAGCAGTGAGAAAGCAGTTAGGTTTCTCTTAAATATTTAGGGCAATTGAGAAAAGTGTGAAATATGTGAACATTGTGAAGCCAGAGATGACTTCTACTGATGCAACCATGGATCACCACAAATATATATGAAAATAAACTAAAAAGGATTTAGGACCCACAAAAAGACTACATTTTCAATAAACATCAAGCTCACTGGTACATGGAAGTACATAAGAGCATAAGTTAAGTACAAAAGTTTAAAAGTTAAAAGTGAAGCGGTTTTGTTCATATAGTGTTCATTCCAAAAAGTTGAAATATGACAGAGGCACAGTAACATATACGATACGTGTTGTCATTGGGGCGTAAAAATCATCTGCCGTTGAACGTGCTGGTGTATTGGTATTTCTAACATGAACCATGGGCAACAAACCTTTGAGCTCTGTACTTATGCTAATTCATTCAGAATTTCCTGAATAGTTTCACGTGAAGTAAATCAGCTAAACCACGACAGATTTCGATGATTTTATGTAAAGTAGTTAAAATAAACCTTTCCTTTCGTCATTTATTTTACCTAAAAAGGTTTTGGGATTCCAAATCATAACTTGATGTAAAACAATGTATATTCTATTGCAATAAAATGTGTGTTAGTGTTTTTATGGGACTCATCACAAGAATCAGATTCCCATTTAATGCTCAGCAGGGTGTAGTTCACCTTACAATCATAAAGAATTTGGTTCAACTCAACAAAGTCGATTTTTGTTGATAAGTTTGAGAAAACATTGCGATCATGAGTATCTAGTGAATCTCTTTACCAGATTCAGTTTTAAGATCAGCATTAGTCAGCTGACAGAGCAATGTGATTGTCACGTGACCTGTTCCCTGTCATGCATCACAATAACCAACTATGGGCAAACTGTGCGCATAGATCGACCCAAATGGAGACAACTGCACTCTTGACTGTGGTGTCAGAAACAGTATAGCCGGTACGAACATGGCCATACCACTTTTCCTTTCAAAAAAATAAAAAAAAATTAACAGTGAAGTCGAACCAATTTAATTGCAACCAACAAAATGAAGGCTCATGTGTGCTGTAGACTGTTAACCACACAAAACTACAAAGAATCAATGTAAAGAATAAAAGCCCCTTAAAACGATTTCCGGGCATCTCCAGCTGTCAAGCATCCGAAAACTTCCGGGCCTATTCGCCCTCAACTTTCGTGCTGGGATAGTCGACAGTACCAAGTACCACTTTCAAACTGCTTTCCACATGCCTGCTTCAGGTTGCAGAAAAGTAGAACATGTTCTACTCCTAGCAACCAATGAGTCAGCAATTGTAGCTGAATGCAAGTGTGTGTAGCCCAAGTAAAACTAAGCTCCAAAATACCCTAAACCCAGCTGTGCCCAGTTGCAAGGTCGATCTATGTCCAGTTTACAGAATATAAATGATGGCATAGGCTCACTGTAGCACGTTTCCTGTACATTTTGTTTATTACTGTTCAAACGTTTCACCTATTACAAAGTACATTGTTACCTTCTGAGACAATATGTACATTCTCCACACCTAAGTGTCATCTGGAACTATTTTCAAGGTGTTTTGTGACATTGTATACACACATTACAGACTGTATATTGATAACAGCCTAAATTTGTCCTTAATAAAGACAGTCATTCTCACTTGACAACGATGGCATTACACATACAGGGTAGGCTTTCACCAAATTTTGTAAGTCTAGTCCATTTTTCTAGTCCACTTTTTTCTTTTTTCTTACTGGCATGACAGTACATAACGCATTATTCAAACATAGCACTGTTCAAAAGACTTGATTTACAGATTTTTGTGAAAGTCAAATCCTTGGGGTAAGGCATAGAAGCTTTTTGATACATGGCTAAACTTTTATAAGTGACTATATTTATTTATATGACAGGTGTTTAAAATGCCATTCTCAAGAATGTAGTGACAATACAAAACCATTACAGTTCATATGAATATATGGCACAAACTTCAAAATCTAAGGATTGGCTTGACTCCTTAAACCAAGTTATACAAGCCTTTGTACAAGTTATACAAAGGTTCCCTAACAGTGGCTAATAAACACACCATGTGACAAACTGCTCATTCCTGCAGATACAAATTTGAACAGTAACTTCTTCGCTGATGCCAAAGGTTTTGTGAATTTCACTGATTCATGTGAATGCACTGATTGCTAAGTATATACAGTGTAGGAAGTGCCCTGCCACTAGGAACTGACACACTCATGGCTGGGAGACAATATGCATGCAGGTCTATGTGCATGCACATCCACTAGGACAGTTAAAACTGGATGACCACTACACCTGCTGAATGGAAGGGATGTAACGGGAACCAAGGACACAGGGCAGTCAAAACAAAAAAACAACATTTTCATATAAGGCCATCGGCACTGTACAGTGATGTTTCAAGTACATGAAGCATCAGTAGAAAAGCCATCAACACCTGCATTTGAAAATAGCTTGTTTGTTCTATGGATTTTTTTTCTACTGAATTAAATGCAGTTAATGCTTGGACTGTGCACTTGTGCGTATGAATCATACTGAAAAATATACAGCATAATTTTTACTATGCCTATGCCTAAATAAAAGTTCTCAAGAACTTTACTTACATGGTGTGTGCCTGCACAAAACAGCAAATCTGACATTAAATGCCAATTTTATTTTTTGTTTTTCACGCAAATCATGCACAACGAAATACATAAAAACCTTAAAATCCACTTTTTAAATTTGTTTTTCACTTTTTATCTGTTTTTATCTTATTATCTATTTTTTATGACCACTTCCAACACTGAAAAAATTGTATTCTTCTCATAAAACAACAAACTAAATTGGTTTGTCTGTAGGAATGCAGGAAAGTGTTACATTGAAATACATTTGACATTTAATTCAGTACAAAAAAATATATATAATACCAAAAATAAGTACAGGTATTTTCAGATACAGTTTTTCAAGGCTTTTCTACTCATGCTTATTTATTATGTTTTCCTTCCTTTTAATCTGAGCATACATGTACTTGAAAGCAGATATCCTGCCCTTTAATATTGGTAATGGCAACTGTGGAGTTCAGACAACCTCTAGATGATCCTGAGTGACTGATTGTGGGAGATGGAACATTCTATGAGCGGGAAATCTTGATGACCAGGATATCACTGTTTATGTGGACGATACACATATGCCCAGTCTTGTTTATTGCAGGGAAAACAATGAAACGGGTTTGTTATTCCATTGTGTTAAATATAGCAACAGCAAACATGAAACTTGTGAGTACATGTGTACCCATCAGCACTATACATGCGTAAAATTATACCACCAACTTGACGATGTGCACTTGAAATAAATAACAGCAATTAACCTGGATGACAATTATCTGTACAGCTGCTTATACTTCTTTACCAAACCACATGGGAACTGATGAAAATGATACCATGCTAATATTAAAACAAATTTATGATTCTGCAACTGTTTGTAAAGTACTCGTATGTAAAACAGGAATTACACTACTTATCAGTCCAGCTTAATAACAAAAAAGTCAAGGAAGCACTAAAACTGACGAAGCAGAACAAAACAATGAACTTCTACCATGTAGCATTTGCACCCATTAAAATATAGATTTAAGAGTATACAGTGCATTAACTAGACAAATTTAGCCACAGCATTGCTCATATTATAACACAACAAAGATCAAACAAATGTCATTTCAATACAAGTAATATACAGTATGTACAGCTACACTTCCCACATCTTACCATAAAAGGAAATGCTACATGTCAATGAAAATGTAAATGTTAAAGTTATCATAAATGCATATTATAACCTTTTTGTCTCAAAATCACAGCCTTGTTTGTAAAACCTGTATTCATCTTCATTTGCTTTTTCCTTTTTCTTTCTTGTAGGCGCACTCCAAACAAAAAATCTTTGCCTTTTAATAAAAGGAACTTTGCAACTGCCATACAGAAGCCCTAAATAAGTCAACTGTTTTTTGTTTTGTTTTTTTTTCTCCTGAAGCCCTCTCCATTAACATAACGCTATCCCTCGGGTATAATTAATACAAAGAACAAGCATCGCTATGAAATTAGCTTGCAGTAAACGGGACAAAACCAGATCTGTTTGCTACTATAACCTCAAGTTCAACTTAAGTTACAATATGTGCACTTACTTTATCTTTTTCAAGAAATGAGGACACTAAATGTTACACATTTATGCATGCTTATATCAGAACTTTATAGGATGCTAAAACACTGAATTGTACACTTGCAAGTTCGCAATTTAAGTTAACATGAAGATAATTTAAATACAGGACATGCCAAATTAAATTATCGATCAGCCAATTTGCATGACCTAACTGACATATGCTGGTCCTTAGAAATTCAAGAGATTATTACAATAAACAACATGCTTGTATGTGTAATTAAATCAAACACTATAATTAACATTGCTAACAAACCTACAAAAAAGCACTTTGAAAATTGAACAGAACTATTTCAAAAGCAAATGACTATGCCTCAGCAAGTTCAGGAAAAGACATTTTTTTTTTTTTTTTATTAAAACATTGACTGTATTGATTACTCATCATAAAATCAATGGCTATATTAGGCTTTAACCTATATCACATTCTGTGCCTTAAAATCTCCACCAAAATTTTGTAATGTACAATGAAAAAAAAGAGTAAACATCCCTCTTCCGCTTTTTCATTTTATGCATTATAACAGCACGTATGTGGATGCTAATTTCTGGTGAATTTTCATTTTAAAACCCTCCCAATTATAAACATGATGAAGTGAGAAGCTGGTTGAATAAGAAAGACCGCTAAGATACAAACCTGGCCTTCCTTGCAAGCAAAAACCGTAGAAAAAAATGTCCCTAACAATCACAGAAACAAGCTCAAAACTGATTTGTATGGTTCCTCTGGTCAGTTGCATTGTTTAATCTGAGCCGCTGAGAGTAATTACAGAGGCAGACAGAAGGTTTTCAGTGCCACCCACACAAGCGACAATCTTTCATGAAACTATGGAAATTGGTTTCCTGCAAATTTTCAGATATCCGCTTCTGAGCCTTAACTCTGCCTTGGCAACTCAACTTGAAAACTATTCAAAATAGACTGTAATCAATTGCTTATATCAAATGTTTTGCAATATTAGTCCGCATTCCTAAGTGTCAAGTAAACATTTGTGAGTCTGATATAAGTTTGATATACTGTTATATGTTGACATAGTAACATTTTCACCATTTTGAATTATGTGTGCCTGTCAAAAAAATCTTGCGTATTACATAAAGTTCTTGACAAAATTACAGGAAAACAGATTTACACGTTTCATCAAGGACAGACCAGCATGGAATTAGCTGTCCATGGGTTGACTGTTCAGAAGTGTATTGAAAGTTAAACCAGGCTGATACCTCGAAACAGTTTTGTTCTAATATAGAACTAATGGGAGCAATTCAGTCCAGACAAAATTTCCTAACTGCCAATACACTTTTGAACAACTTGGCCCATACTCTTATGGCCATAAAAGCACTTCATGGGTAAATATACTGTAAATGTAACATGTAACCAGTCTGATTAATCAAGTGTAACAGTGACCAAATCCTGATCATGGACACCTTTTAAGTTTGAGCACAGGAAACCGAACACAATGTAATCCACTGGATACAGAGATATTTAATCACCACACAGTTTAATAATGTTTATGGCAAATCACTATTAAGTTCCAAAAACGGCTATTTGGTGCCATACTGTTCTGCAGGCCTTAATTCCTGTAGTACATGAGATAGGCTTTGAGGGCTGCTGGGATTGGCAGGAAGGATATCTTCTCTTTCATGTAACATCTGATGTTGTCCTGGTTGTCTTGGCTGAAGAGCGGAGGTTTGGATGGGGCACTGGAGCCCAGAAGCATTGGAGGACTGCCCACTTCTGGAGATGGCTTACCAACGCTCTCGTCAGAATGATCACTTACAGTGCAGACGCCAGAGGTTTCTGAAGTGTCTGCACTCGTGCTGGAAGAGCAGCGTACCTTGCGTGGAGGGCTTTCTCTCATTCCCATGGCGCTACTACGCAACATCTCTACTATGTGCATATCAAAGTCATCGTCCGAATCATCAGAGGATGTGTCTTTTCCTGAATCCGCAGGAGCAGCACGAGAACGTCTTCCCAAACGTTCCTTCTCGACCTGGTGGCCATTCTTCCTTGAGCTCCTTGCTGATGACACAGTTTCTTCCATGTTACAAACACAGAACTCGTCACGCTCTACTTCTTTCATGGGCTTCTTTTGGGACACGGTTAACACTGGCATGGACTTGGATGTAACAGACCTCGCTGCTGCAGACTGTGCAGACTTCCCAGACCTGGCCTCCATGGTTGACTCCGGCACCTCAGACTCCTCCTCTTCCTCCTCTTCTCTGTCAGACAGTCCATCTGACTCGTCCTCAGCATCCACATCCTCAGTGTGTATCACAGCCCGTCTCTCCTCATCATCGCTTCCGTCAAACTGACCCAGGATCATCATCCCCATACTCATCGGCACAATATTTATCTTCTTTTGACGATTACGCTTACGCCTAGGTTTCCTCTGCCTGGTGCGTTCCATTGTGGGATGTTCCTTGTGAATGGCCTCTCGAAGTATCTTTCTAACACAAAGCCTACAGGCATCCTGAAGACTTGGAATGGCTGCCTCAGCTGCAAGATATGAATGGGTCCATCACACAGGAATCGTATACTTCAAGGCTTTTTCAGCCGTCAAATTCACGATTTTCCAGGCTACTTGGATTAAATATTGTATGCTTATACAAGCTTGAAATAATAATCTTATTTAGTTGAGTTTTCAGTCTTTCACATATACATAGCAGAGCCTTAAACAATTTGAAAGATTTTCGAAAACAAATTTCCCCACGAGAGTGTTAGGATGCCATAAACATGGTGAAGCTCATACTGGTTCTGAAAACTTTGACATTTTTAAGGCTTTTCTAGGCCCAACTGAAAGAAAAGGGCCACCTTTCCAGGCTGTTCAAGGCCAGGAAACGTTACTCTCAAATTCCAGGTTTTTCAAAGTCTGCAAGCCCCTGTACAACCCTTCATCACATGGCGTTACTAACATACACATCAAGACATTTGATTCATTTCCTCACAATTTGTTCACAGACTCACTTGATCACGAAATGGAAATTACCACATGCTGAAAGTATTGTTCCATTTCCCCGCAATAATCCAGAATTAATTCGAAGAAAATAATTATGCCACACAAAGAGAACTCTTTGTTTGAACATTTATTTTTCTGCCATGGGTGGAACTCATTATGCTCTCATCAGGAAAACCAATTTATAACACACACCGAACATATGAAATGATTACAGAGTACACCTAAGAATCATTTTCAGAAAAGAGGGGTGTTAGCTTACGTAATTCGACCATGTCCAGCCCTGTTTCTTGTGTTGGCATCACCAAGGACGCAAAAGAGACAGGTAGAACATTTCTGGACTCCCAAGCACTTTCTCCTGTCCTGATAATCTGTAGCAGCTGTGGAGTGAAAGACAAGAACATATCAACCAGAACAAAATTCTGAGTACTGTAATTCTTCAGCCATTTCACGTTTGCAAAAAGTGCTTATTCAAGCGTATTTAGAGGGCATTATTTGGTTTAAACTGATAAAATTATACTTTTTGTGAAACCCTGAAACTAGTTGTTCCAACCAATATAGTTTTGACTCCAAAATCAAATTAGAAACAAGCACAAATTGCACTGGATGTTGCCCTTTCAAATGTGAAAACGTTGAAGAATTTGGGTATTGCTGAATGTGACCTATAGAGTTTATGAAACACAACATCAACTTCTTGTACATATGTTAGAGCAATACTTAATATACTGATTTATTTGAGTATTGTTTAACATCCTACTCAAAAATTTCTCACTTAAACCATGGCTCCCAGCTTTATGCCCGTGGAGAAAACCGGAGTACTCCCAGGAAACCACTAATGTTTGGTTAGCGGAAAATACATGTCACATGTACTGACAGAATTAGGCAGGTGATCTTACAGGTGAAAAACTTCATATAAGACCACAAGAGAGAGCAGCATCAACTGCTCCCAAGGTCCCCAATGACAATTAAAAAATACAAAAAAAAAAAAAATAGGCTGGTTAAGCTGCAGTGCAGTGTACAATGTAGGTCATCTGAGCCGTCTAAACAATATGTTTCATCTATACAAGTTCACATGAATACCCAACAGTACTACATGCACTTGTAGACTTACTCAAACTACCCGGCAAGTTTTTGAAGTTTAGATATTGAAGAATGCAGCCTACATATACATGCCAATTCTACAGATTATGATAAATGACATAAACTTTCACTCTGAAAAAAGCATTTTTAGAGGCAAATAAATGTGTCAAAATATTACTTTTATTGCTTAGGCTTACAGTTCCCAGTAAGATATTATCCTAACTTGTGAAGGAACCTCAAAGCACCTTTCTGAGCTCAACTGAGTTATCAGAAACTGGCAAAATCTGCAACTTAGCTCGGGCTAAATTTTAGGCCATGTTTTAATATCTATTATCAACAGGATCAGGGTCAAGGGAGACAACTCTCCAAGCTACGTTTTTGGGGGAAAAAAAACACTTGAAGATTTAGAATATGTTTAAAGAATTGATAGTAAACAGATCAATGAAAGCTGAGAGAAGACATAAAACATACTTCACATATTTTAATGAAACTCGCAGTAACAAACTATAGTAGAAAACTGCAAAAACAAAAAAACAAAAAATGTTTGCACAAGGATGTAAATTATTTTTCTACAGAGTAAGAATTCGAACTGCACAAAAGCTTAAAGTAAACAGACATTCACCTGATCATTGAGTGGCATGACTAAAATTCCTCCAATCTTAATCAAGTTTTTCATGTAGTTTTCATGTTCGGGTGGGCAGGCTGCTCCACAGTACACACGGTCATACAGCCGACACTCTGAGTTCAGCAACAGGCAGTTCCCAGACACAAAGACTGGCTCGCTGAACTCAAACTCATCAAATGCCTCACACTTCCTCTTGAACTCCTCCAGTCGTTCTCTAGCGTAGTCGACTACATCCACGTGCAGCTCTACTCCATGATTCACCGCGTATGGGCCTAGAGATGCACAAAAACAAAACGCAATGTCAACATTGACAAAGGCATATAAACGATACAGGGGCCTCCGTGGCTCAGTTGGTTAGCGCGTTAGCACAGCGTAATGACCCAAGAATCTCTCACCAATTCGGTCGCTGTGAGTTCAAGTTCAGCTTATGCTGGCTTCCTCTCCGGCCGTAAGTGGGAAGGTCTTCCAGCAAACCTGAGGATGGTCGTGGGTTTTCCCCGGGCTCTGCCCGGTTTCCGCCCACCATAATGCTGGTCGCCGTCGTATAAGTGAAATATTCTTGAGTACGGCGTAAAACACCAATCAAATAAATAAATATAAACGATACATCAGACTGTAGGAGGAGGCATGTCACTTATGTGCTGTGTACATGTAAGTTCCACTGCCCTTGAGCTAGTGAGTGCTTGAGGTTTAACGCCTTACTTAACAATTTTTCAGTCATATGAAGACGAAGAAATCCTTAAAGTGCCTGTAATGTGCCTCCTTGTTGTAGAAGAGATATCCACTGCTCTTTTATCTCGTGCTGCTTCACTGAGACGCCTTACCGAAGTAAGCTCAGGATTGACCCTGGATCTACCGCTACCAAAGCAGATGCTCTACCAACTGTGCTATAGGTGACTGCCCTTGAACGATACAATTACAACAGAAATGATAAATCTTGAATTATTTCTGACATTATGCCCACAAATGCTGTGCTCAATTGCATCAACCACTTACAGAGTTATGGTTTAATAATTATAAATGTGTGGAGCTCCTCTGCTCAAGTGAACTGATATGACTTCTTCTTCAAGTACCGGCCAGGATAGCACAGTTGGTAGAGCGTCCGCTTCGGGATCGGCAGATCCAGGATCAATCCTTGATCGAGTCACACCTAAGACTTTAAAAGAGGAAGTTGTAACTTCCTCGTTTGGCATTCAGCATGAAGGGGATAGTGCAACGACTGGTTGACCCGTATCAGTATAATGGCTCGGGCGGGGCAGCTTACTTGCCTTCGGTAAGTCGTCTCAGTGAAGCAGCACTAAATAAAAGAGCGGTGGAAATCCGTCCTGCAACAAGGAGGCACACTACACGTACATGCACCCTAATGATTCCTTCGTCGTCATATGACTGAAAAATTGTTGAGTACGACGTTAAACCCCAAGCACTCACTCACTCACTCTTCTTGAAGTTCCCTAGATCATTAGACTGTGACTTTCCAAACCAATGGGGAACTCGTAAAACTCCTTCTCGTCTGTATCAAAGCTGTGAACTCATTTGTTCTTTCCTTTATTACGTCACAAAATATCAGTGTATGCATGCTCATGAACATATATGAAGTACACGCACACTGCAACGTCACAGAAGAAAACGATGAATTCTATTTTAATTTGAGCCTTCTGTGTAACTTGTCCTCGAGTCTCCTATTAGGTTGCAGGTTCAAACCCAGTTTATGGCTTTCTGTCCTAGGCTTTACCTTCAAGTCAGGAGCTTTGTCAGGTACCGGGTACCTGGTTTCCTCCACTCATAATGATAAATCCAAACATTATAAGTTAAAAATTCTTGAGTATGGGTATGCTCAATGTGATAGAAAATGTTTACTTGGGTATATGTAAGTTAAAGAAATTTAATAATTTTTACAGCAAGTTTACTAATGATCGGTATGTTTCAAAAGAAAAGAATGTGAAGTACATTTCTGTGCAGGAATATCAATTAACTAATATACATATAACCGTTTCCTGAAGGAACTGGTATAGGCACATAACAAAAGATTACGAATCAGGCCCCAGAATCATAAAGCAATCTCAAGTCAAATCATTTTAAAACTGATATTTCCTACATACCAAAGTCAAAATATTGCTGGACATCCTAAATTCCGTGTAAGTTTTTGTAAAACAAATTTCCTAAAATAGTGGAATAGATCATACCAAGTTTAATGACAGAAATTTTGACTTAAGTATAAGATAGCTTCATGAAAGTTTAATGATAGAAATTTTGACTTAAGTATAAGATAGCTTCATAAAACTATGCAAACTCTTTCTCTACCCCTAACAGTTCTCCGTAAATGTTTCAAAATATTGGTTGCCGAGGTGGTTGAAAAGGTTGAAGAATTAGAGTACACTTACTCAGGCCACGAGTTCCTTAATATTTCCAGTGATATGTAAAGCTCACCTGTGATGAGCCCGACCATTGTACTTAAGTATCCCGTGCCGCTGCCAAGGTTGAGGAAGGACAGACCACGCTCCAGTTTAAGCGATTCCATCACCTCAGAATAGATACAGGGGGCGGACAGATGCAGATGGCCATGTTTCCAGGCCAAGTCTCTGTAGGCAGTGTCGCGGCTTTCAGGGAGGTAGTACTCGGCTCTGTCCACAGCACGAAACACCTTCTCCACCAGTGGGTTTTTTATGTACTCCGCAGCAACCAAATTATCAATGAGGTCGTCATTGTCTTCTCCTGTACTCACTGCACCACCCATGGCTAAACTTCGACTATAAAAAGAAAGACAATAATTAATATCTTAACATAGGCTCAAAGTTTTTATTCCCATCAACTTATCAGACAGGTCAGACACATTTCATTTTTTTTTTTCGAAGTTTAAATGCATATAATTCAAACTCTCAATATAAACACTTAGCAAAAGCTTACTATCTAATCAAGTAAATACACTTTGACATCTGGTTCAATTATCAACATCACTCAGTTATAAAACTCAGTGTACATTTCATCAAATTAATGCTGGTCTTGGCAATCACTTTAAATTCATTCAACACACTTTATAGCAGCCTGCATACACTTTTTGTATCTACAATATACACAGTATCTTTCTCTGGACAGAACCTTGCTGTTTGTTAGTCTGGCAAATGCTACAGAACAGTCATTCACTACAATATGTACATCATGGTACATTTATATACAAAGAGAAGCAACACTACTACATGTACATTATTTTATGCCCATACTGATGCCCCTAGCACTAGTTGAGGTCACCAAGTAAAAGCAAACCTCACAGTTTTTCTTGAGCAGTGACATATCAATATAGCAGCTGGAAGACTAAATCATGACGCAGTTATTATTTCTTGTCAACATATTCAAAGAAGTACATGTAGGTATGTGAGGAGACTTGCCAATTTATTTTCCTGTCTGACTGTTTTAATATATCCCTAACAGAAATCTTCAGAAGTAAAGTAGACTTAATTGATGCACTTTTAAACAAAATTGTGTAGCCTGAAGTGAGTCTTTAGTTTAACTCTAACATGTACTCCTACATAACTTTCATGTTCATGAATAATTATCATATCCACAAATTTTACAATTTCATACCCTTCTGACACACTTTGACTCACACTGCACTGTTATAACACACCCTGTTGCTTTCAAGCTGACTGTTCTTTAAGTCAGGTCAAAACAAAAGTAATAAACTAACCGAGATACCTACTACTTAACTTGTGCAGAGAACGGAGACAAAACAGCTTGAGCCATAGCTGTTCACTTCCTTACTTATTTGATAGCTG
This sequence comes from Liolophura sinensis, assembly GCF_032854445.1. Taxonomy (NCBI): domain Eukaryota; kingdom Metazoa; phylum Mollusca; class Polyplacophora; order Chitonida; family Chitonidae; genus Liolophura; species Liolophura sinensis. Next base: position 24,800,609 of record NC_088301.1, on the reverse strand, counting down.
TTTAACATCATACTCAAGAATTTAAAGACCTGTGGTCAGTTTTATGAGTAAAATGACGAAACTTGTGCTCCTGGCCCAAACCACCGACCTCTGGCAAGTTACTGATGAATTTTCCCAAGAGTGACATACATATATATGCATACCATATATTAAAAGATAAGTGGTCTTCAAAAAAGGTTAGACTATGCAAACAGCCACACAATCATCGTTGATCATTAAGGCAAGGCCCCACAAACTGTGTGGGAAAGTGAATCCACAACATCACTGTCCAAGACTGGGTTTGAATTTATTTATTTATTTATTTGATTGGTGTTTTACGCCATACTCGAGAATATTTCACTTATACGACGGCGGCCAGCATTATGGTGGGTGGAAACCGGGTAGAGCCCGGGGGAAACCCACCACCATCCGCAGGTTGCAGGCAGACCTTCCCACATACGGCCAGAGAGGAAGCCAGCATGAGCTGGGCTTGAACTCACAGCGACCGCATTGGTGAGAGACTCTTGGATCATTACGCTGTGCTAGCGGGCTAACCAACTGAGCCACGGAGGCCCCCTGGGTTTGAACCTTTACCATGTGTCCTAATTAACTGAAATGCAAGCTAGCATCTAAACCACTCTGCCATGACTGCTCCCAAATGCATAAGATTTGAATGTTTATGCATCTGCATGACATCTTAGTATGCATAAGTGGCGTGCATTATGAGCATAATGCATTCTGGATGTTGTCTGTTGACATTAGAAGTTCATGCTGTCAAGGGTAAATTAGGGAATCATGATCTCTGGGGACAATAAGCTATAAACAAATACTTTCAGTGAAAGTTACGGAAAAAGCGGGACAAACTCCTGTTAATAACATCGAGAGAGATGAGGCAGTAAAAGTCTCCTCGGAAAACAATACGTCTAGCTGCAATAAAGTACTCACAGGAAAACAAACACTGCAATGCGTGCAGAATCTGCATCAAGCTAGTTTGACAGATAACCTACTTCCGTATATCCGATCTTGCGGGGATCAAGAACGAAGACTATATGCATGGAACACTGGAATAGTTCCTAACACACTATTTCAAACATACAGCACGTCCCCCGTCTGTGAAGAAAATATTTGGCTTTTGCGTCGAAAAAAAGGCACAGAAATTTCTCTGCACTGATCAAAACAACTTCTCCACCAAGCACTGATCTACCACTTCTGACGTCACTCATCAACATTGAAATGCATTGTGGGACAGTTACATATAAGATATCGACAAATTCTAGAATATGTCAATGAAACAAACATTTATACACATAAATTGAATTTTCTATTTCCAGTAGCATCTTCCACATCAAGTACAAGGGAATATTAACGAGCCAGCTTATGGTAACTGCGCTTTTTTCGGCGTTAGTGTGGGCGTGTAGAATTGACAGAACAGCCAGGCAACGAGTAGATTCACCTCCCCGTTTAGGCATGCGCAATATAATGGCGTTCTAGCAGACTTCAAAAGGTAAGATATTTCAGAAGATTTTTACTCTTTTTACGCGATTGGAAAATTTACTGCCTCGAAGTCTAATTTTAAGTGGTTAAAGTAAAATTGTTTTACCTTTTCCCGTCGTGTAAATACGGAGTTCCGTCATGAATTTTGTGCAAAACTGCGAAAAAGTCGGCGTTGACGGGGAAGTTTTTCTTTCGTTTAGTTCCTCTAACACACGTTTTGACATTGAAAAATACGTTGGAAATAAATTCATCCTCTTTATGTTGTCGGCGCACCCATTTGATCAGACTGTACATATTGTGTGGCCTTTACAAAATTTAAATTCACTGTATTTGGAATGTTTGTGTCATTGTTATAGGACAAAATTTGCATCTTTTGGAGTAAAAATTATGTCGCCTGGCGCTTGAACCGAAGGTCCAGAACGAGGCTCTTCAATTATACATCTTACATTTTCATTTGAATCATGTTTGTTCGTTTATTTTGCCTGTGTTTGTAGCTACAAAACTCACAACACCTTGCCTTCGTTATCAAAAGTTGTATTCCATGGTCAAACCAGAATGACGATTTGTGGAAGAAATGATTTTGGTGTCTGAATCTAGTGCGTGGGCATATGTATGATGCTCTCATATTAGAGTACGTGCCGCCATATCTCGTTCTTGACGGCCCACTTCCATGTTTTGATTTTTAAAACAGGATAATGACTTTCTTTTCCCTTTACTCATGTCGAATGCTTGTGAAATATTAATAAGGATTTTCGAGGTAATTTTTTTCTTGTATGTTTTAATTGTTGGCCAGTTTTTGAACACTTTTCTGACTTGGAAAAATTGTGAACTGTAAATATAATCCACACCTCGTGACCTCGTGACGTAATTTATATGGGCAGTAACGTGAATCAACATCAGGCCACGTATTGTAGGCGCTTGATTTACGTGTACCAGCCATTTACAAACTCTCCAGGATATGTATAATGTCTTTCATGAAAAAAAATGACTATTTATTCAAATTCACACATGCTTTAAGATGTTGCTGTTGAAAACACATATTAAAAAAAAAATCGAATTTGGAGTTAAGCCTTAAACATGGATTAAATGATTTTTGTTTATACATGCATTTTATTTAATACATCATGTATATAATAAATTTCAATTATCTATTTTTATAGTATTAGCTAATATTTGCATACTGTTTACACAGTTTTAAACACTTAAAATATTCATAAGTGTTGTTTACAGAATGTCGGAAAACTTATCACTTTCTTTTTATTTTTTATGTGGAGTGAAATTATTGATTTATGTAGTTAGTCTTCATATTTTGTCAGGAATGTTACAAATACATATATTTACATGTCTTTACAGTAGTGTAAGTTTACACATGTATCTCTTGATAATAAAAAATGTGATGATTTCATTTATTGTGTTTTGTAAATGATTTAATTTTATTTTTGTCTACCAAATTTAAGTAAAATAAAAGTAATTTGAATGTATTTAGGGATATTAGAAAAGGAGTCTGCAATACCCAAAATTATTAGATTGCCTTATGAGTAACCCACATATTTTGAAAGTTTCAAGGCAGCTATTTTTTTTTAATTTTTAATTGAAACTTTGGACATTTGTTTAGTACACTGCCGTTTCGAATTCAAGATGGGGATTCATGAATTTTTTTTGTTGTAAAGTTATACCCCTGTTTTGCAGTTCTTTACGTACTCCATGAATTTAACTTAAACTTTTCGTAACAGATTTAATTTAAAACTGGTGCACATCTCCTTATGATATTGTACATGACAAATTTGAATTTGGTGGTGATTTATGAAATTTTTGTAAAGTTATGCCTATTTATTATAAATAAATAACCTAGGGTATAAATTCTGTGCATATCTCTATTTTAGGTACATGAAAGAAAGGTACATTTTATTATTTGGAGTACTCCATATATTCCTAATAATAATGTAAAAAGTTAATTAATAGTTTCTATATACCTATTTTTTGATTCTGTCCTTGGCCATTTTACAATGTAAAATATTGTCAGGTTATTTTCATAGCTTGGTCATTAAAAATAAACAGTGAATCTGAAGGCAACAGACTACAGATGTATATTAACAAATCACCATATTTAATTATTTTGAAGTAGAGATTACCTTTGGTGGTTTCTATTTTTATTTTTTTTTTATATATGTATAAGAAGACTTCAAGGATTCATGAAACATAATGAATTTTGAACCCTTATATATTTACATTGTGACATGTGGGTACAGCTAAGCTTTTCAGTGTTCAAATTATTGGTAAAATAGCTTTATAGGTAAGGCTGGTCATATAAGCAAAGTATTCTTAAATAGTACGTTGTTAAATAGATGTCAAACAAATTAAATAAAATGAACTATCATTGTTACTCGTAAATTAAACAAGTTTATCAAAACCAGCCCTGGCAACATTTTTGCACTCGCATTGTATATATATAAAATACAGAGGTGTCATTTTCTTTTATCACAAAAATTGTGACATAATGTTGAGAAAATGCATGTATGCATTTATTTGAAAATGTCAAGCGTGACGGACATCTGATTTTTTCTTTGTTAAGATAAATACACCGACTAGAAGATTTCACCTGTGAGATAGGATTACTTCATCACAGTTCAAGGATCAAAATTATTCCTATCCATCGGCATATAGTTAAGCCCTGGGCACGGTAGACAGGGTTTTTTTGTACTTTTAGAGTTTTGTTTTGTGATTTTATGAAAATCCACCTTGTGTGTCCTCACCGGCAATGGCGTATTTTGCTGGCCATCTTGTCCTTTTTGCAATTCTCTAGCATCAAACGTGTGAACTACTTAGCGAAAAAATATGCCAGCAATTCAACTCTATCCATGTAATGTGTCTGCTTCTGCGCATTTTAGCAGTCAAAGTGAGAGACCAAGCTGACCAATCAAACAGCATGGAATTGTGCTGACCTGTGACATTTTATTTTGCGTGATGTGATATACTAGGTCACATGACATAATTTACTGACCTTCAACCAATGGAAAAATCCTCCCAGCGGGTGAGTAAGTATATTGCAAATGAAAGTTCTTCTTTAATACGCAAAATGGTTAAGGGGTTAGAGTACGCTATTTAAAATTCAATGTAATGTTTTGCTGTGAAAGGAATCTTTTTTTTTTTTTCAGTTAGATATTATGTACATTCAGGAATAACTGGTTGGATGCAGCCAAGGAATTTCTCCTAAAGTATGGCCAGTGTTCCTGTCCCGTCAAGTGGAGGTGATGCCCTCTCACAGCCCCCTATAAAGAAGGCGAAACTGGAAAACGACATGGCGACGTCAAACCAGCAGTCTCATCCTCCTCTTCAACATCAAACAGTGTTACCTCTGTCCACCGGAGCCATGCCTGTCACATCCAGTAACTTCCCTGGTGCAATCAGCCTGACGATATCTAATGGTAAGTCAGGACATTTTGCATCTTTTTGCTAATACATAGTTGGTTGACTATAGTGTAGTTTGGATTTGTTTTCTTATACATGCCCGCTCCCCTCCTTCGACAGTTTGCTGTATAACATTTTCTCGTTTAAGGATTATTTCAAAGTGACTTGTGTTGTTGAGGATATTTAGGCCATCCTGAAAAATGTCTGTGTTGTTGATGATATTTAGGCCATCCTGAAAAACGTCTGTGTTGTTGATGATATTTAGGCCATCCTGAAAAATGTCTGTGTTGTAGAGGATATTTAGGACATCCTGAAAAACGTCTGTGTTGTTGATGATATTTAGGACATCCTGAAAAACATCTGTGTTGTTGATGATATTTAGGCCATCCTGAAAAACGTCTGTGTTGTTGAGGATATTTAGGCCATCCTGAAAAACGTCTGTGTTGTTGATGATATTTAGGACATCTTGAAAAACATCTTTGTCAGGTGTATCCAAACCATATCATAAAAATTTGGGTAGGTTGGTGGGAAATGCTTTTTCTGGCATTTAGCGGTAGGCATTTTCAACATATTAATACTAAGAGAAAGATATTTGAAAAAACTTAGATCAGAATTTCAGGAAAAAAAAATTGTTGGTAGGCATAATGAACATACACGGTATTAGGCTTGTATAACACTAATCATAGCTACTTTAACTTATATTCTCCCTCAGATGTGATGTTTGTTGGCGTCATGAGAATTGTCATGTTCTGTTTTTTTTTTTTAAATGATATCTTTTGACATAAGTTAAAATATATGTGTATATGGAATTTAAATTTTCTTAAAGATAAGTACATGTACAATGGCTGCATGATTAAAATTCAGAGCTTCTTAACAAAAATTGCAACATCAAGAGATGTTTGATATGATCTCCCGAGATGATTGAATAATAATCATAATAACAAAATATCCTTGTGAGACGTGTAGTAGTGTGTAGTAAGGTTTCCAGGAGACAAGAGTACAAAATAACGTTGTTTTTATTCACAGTATCTGGAAAAGGTAAGCTTTTATCTGTGTAATGGAGACTTTTGCGGCTGTGGTAGGAGACAAGTTGATGGGAATATTTACCAAAAATACCAGTAACGTTAAAAAAAAATAACACTTGAAGATATATTATGGCAAAGGTTACTATTGTTACATTCAAAAGGATAAAATCTTTGGTGAAAAAAAAAGATTTATGCTGTTATTTTTGCCACCCAGCACGTGATAAGGCTTAGATAGAATGAATTTGTGAAATCTGAATGTCATATCTTTCACCCTAAGACGAGAGTTGAGACTCACAACTTTATTGTGAAATGTTGGCCAGTTCAACAAAGTGATCGTAGGCTAAATTGATTGTTGCTACCATTGAAACATGAGTGTTTCATTTGTGATGTCATGGTAGTTAAACTCACCATAGCCTAGGAACAAGGGCCAGAACAATAACTTGTTAGTCTTACAACTTACAAGAGCAATATTAACACCAACTGTGACTGGTATAAAGGCATTGTGCCAAATTTGCAGGGAAAACTAGGCTATGTAACACTGTATGGCTTAATCATAGTTTTTTTTTCTGTGTCAAGGGAAGTTTTTTTTTTTTTATCCCTGGAGGAAGGAAAACTAAAAATTACATGTGACGAAACATACATATGTACATGTAGCAAAGAAGAGAAAAAATATTTTATCTGTAACCTTAATCGTTTCATTTAATTTTCATCTTCACTTCTTCACAGTTAGGTAAAAGGGTGGGAATTACTGTGGTATTCGCATGCAGAGCTTTACTCCACGCAAGATTATGTTATGTACTGCTGATTGATGCATGCTACACCTGCATCAAGCTTCTGTGTTGAAATAGGTTATAACTAGTGCATGTGTTGTACATGTAGCTGTTACTAATTGATCTAACCACCTGAAAATGCACGTGCAGACTTGCCACTGTCTGCACAATCTGTTTTCCTAACATTAAGCTCACTGGTTAAGGACATATATATCTTCTTGCGAAATGTATTTGTTTCATATTAATATTAACAAGGAGTTTTCTATTACACTGTTGTAGGCTGTTGTTTCTTCAATACCGATAGCTTAACGTTAATAAGTACAGAAAAAGTTAAAGATGTACATGTAAATAGTTATTTATTTTAAAATTAAGGTATATAAGTGTTGTTCAGGTTGAAGATCACTGTTAAATTTTGAGTGAATTCTGATTTATGCAAATTTTCATCACATGTCAGAGTGCGATTGTTGTTTGAAGCCCATCTTCAATGAGGTCACGGGTATGACTTGAAATTAGAAATAAATTTGCAGTTTTACATGAAAAAGGGTTGAGCAACCATGGTAAGTAATTTAGTTAGTTTGAACTTGTTTGATGTATAATTTTTCTGATATATCATTTACAGAAAAGAAATGCATGTATATCGATTTGAGAAAACTGTAGTTTGTGACGTGTTACTTGTTAGGTTGGAGTAACATGATGTGATTTACATGTATGTGATTGTTTTGTTGAACTTTAGGTGTGATTAACTTGAAGACAGGTGGTCAGGGTGATGGCTCAAATACAGCTAATTTTTCTCCTGGTGTAACAATGGTTAAGGGTAAGTCACATTTATAAGCTCCATTTGTTGTGCCACGGTAATTCTCCAAGTGTCTCCGAAAGGCAGTGTGGTTGTCTCTTATTATAACTGAAGGAAAAGAATTCAGTTAAACTTATGAGAAAAAATCACTTTTTACAAATTACAAATAATTGTGATTACTCCGGGTGCAAGTTCAATTCCGTCCTTAGGCATTGTACTTGCCAGTTTCTCCTGTCTCACTGTTCTTGAGGTCTTGATTACAAGAAGCAGTGGACAGTCACACGTGGGAAAGTTTGTCGTTAATACTGTAGAGGTCATTGCTTTACCCCTGGTACTCCAGTTTACTCCACGCGTAAAAGTGACTGCAATTGCATTAGTGAGAAATTCTTCATTGTGACATTCAACAGAGCAAACATTACATATGAATTTGTACATTACAGGACCTGTAGGTAATATGGTGCACACATCTATGGCTGGGCAGATGTCCCCCGCACCTCACATGCCTCAGGGGATGACCCAACTTAAGATACCCAACCCACGACCTGTCCAGTTCAGAATGGCCCATGGCCCCAATCTGTGTCCAGTCAGTCAAGTGACAGGCATTTCGTTCAGGCCTACAGGTATGGTGACCATGGGAGGCAGGTCCAACGTGCCCATTCCATCCCAGACTCTACAGATGGTGCACCCTATGTCGGTGCAGCCTATGATTCAGTCACATGCTCACACCTCACAGGTAGCCTCCACACCCATGGCCATGGCAGGTAGTCAGGTGGTGTCCGGGATCCATCCATTAGCAGGTGAGTCCTGAAATAAAACAGACCAAAAAAGGCTAATTTGTTTTCTAACTAAAGTGGACAAGAACTTTCAAAAAAGTAGACAACCCTGCTCCAGATACACATGTAATGTTGCCGTGCTAAAGGCTTAACAAAAATTTAATTGAAATTTGGTGCATGGATTCACTGTGATGATTTGCAGATCAACTTCCTGTTGTGGACTTTTGACAGTTTTCTAGACATACTCTCAGAATGGTTGTTTTTTTTTTTTTGAAACTTACTGTAACTGGCCAACCCCAGACAACATTTCTGCCATGTTTGTGGGCCACTCCACCACCGCTTCACTCAAGAGAGAGTATCCAATCAAACTGAGAGCCAGGTGACAGGTGCTGACTATCCAACTTTCCATACATCTGGGAATTAACATTCAGTGTAAAGACACAGGGTACTCAGTTAAGCTTCCCCACAACAAATCATGGTTATACATTTCTTTAGCAAGACAATTCATGAACGGGATTAGCAGATTAAGGATGTGTTAAATGTAATTTGAAACTTAGAGGACATTGTATGATGTTACATATTGTATAATAGTCTGTCAACAAACACTGATTGTCGACCATTATTTGACCATTACTGTCAAAGATGAAAATAAAAAAAAAAGTAAAATGTGAGCCCGGTGTAGAAAATCATTAACATTTGTTGTTTGTTGAAGGCACCATCATTCCAGCTTCTGCAGTGACAGCTAAGTGTGACCTGGTCACTTCATCCAATGGCCAGGCGAACCCTGTCAGTAAAGACAGCCATCCCAAAAGAAAGGAACAGCTGATTGCCTCTAAACCTCCCCCAGGGACAGTCCCAATAGGCAAATCCCAGACACAGTCGACAGGACCCTCAGGGAAATCTGCCTCCTCACAGGTACAGCTTCTCTCCTCACCATCTCATTTGTCTGTCATCCCCACCCAGGGACAGCCCAGGACTCAGCTCAAACCTCTTCAGATGCCCCCTGCCAAACTTCAGCAGCTGTCTGTCGTACCTCCTTCACCACAAATGCCGGGTGTCATGAGGTCTCCTTCAGCTCCGCCGTCAGCGACCTTTAACCAGTCACAGTTGTCCCTGGTTCGCTCTCAGTCTCTGGCCTCCCCTCAGCCTGGTAATGCCCTAGTATCGCAACCACCACCCCTGTCCATCATACGGACCCAGCCTCCCCAGCATAGTGGGCCAGGTATGTCACAGCCCCCTCAGCTGTCCTTAGTTCATGCCCAGCCCTCTCCGCTTCTGGCCCCTCAGCACCCCATGGTTCTCAACCGCCATCATGGGCAGCCCAGCCAAACTGTGCCAGGGGTAGCCAACATGGTGTCAGGACAGGTGAGCCTAGCAGGGCTAAGACCAGCGGTACCTGTGATGTTTAGCACTGCGTGTACAACAAGTCAGCCCTCAACAGTGAACTCTGTCACAGCTCTGAAACCTGTTGCCCTGAACCAACACCCAGGAGGATCAGGTCAGAATCAAACTCTGAAACTTCAACCAGCTCCTGTACAACCTCATAAATCAGAACAAAGTCCCACTTCTCTCCAGCCTGCCAAGTCTTCACTGTCTGCTTCATCTGGGGTGGATCCAGCTGAAGATAAGTCCAACAGCAGTGTCAAAAAGACTCCTGAAGACAGCACCACTGCTCAGGAGCCAGCCTCTAAACCTGACAGCACTGTCTCATCAGGGTCTGTTACGCCTCAGGAGGCACCAAGCACCACGTCGGACTTCGACCCCGTGGATGCCATGACCTGGGAAAATGGTATAGGGACACTCCCAGGCAGTGACCTCAAAGTAAGCAGTATGCAGTCATACATGTATTTCTTCAATGAAATAGTTTACAGAAAGGTTCTTGTTACATCATAGGTAATGAACAGTTTGCATTATTTTAAATATGCAGATATATATAAGAATACAGAAAATATGAGCTTTTAATGAATTTAATTTGTTTGTGTCATATCTTGAAAATCAGAGATGCCATGCCCGTACCTCACACCTGTTTTATGATCAGAGTAACCTGGTGTCAAATCAGAAACTAGGCCATTATTTGTTTATACCTGTAAAAAGGTTGTACAATGTATAAATTTGTGATTTTGTTTTTGTTGCAATTATTAGTTCCGTATAAATGAGTTTGGTATAATGGAGATGATCACAGATGACTTGATTCTGGACACTGATGTGCTAGCTGACAGTGACAACAAAAGTGACAAACCAGGTGAAAATGGCTCAACTGGGACACCCGCAACCATTCATTTAGAGGTTGTGAAAGCTGAGTCCTCGGAGACAACTGATGGTGAGATGTGGAAATATACATGTACTACATTATGTAGACAACTGTAGTAGATTGTGACTGTTTTCACAGCACTACTGCCGATGATGTGTACATAGTTAAGTAATTGAAGATATCTTTAAACACATTAAGGTGTTGTGTACATACTACTTGTGTAACTGATTTTTGTGGTTTATCCCCGTTTTAGAAAGCGTTTTTTTTTTTTTTCTGTGCATGGTCGTGGGTTTCCACCCGGGCTGTGCCTGGTTTCTTCCTGGGCTGTGGGTGGTTTCCTCCTACCACAATGCTGGCTGCCGTCAAATAAGTCAAATATTTTTGAGTACTGGTATGACATAAACCATCAATCAAATAAATAATAAATAAATGAAAAGGGCTCTTTTTTTCACTCTGATTTCGGATGTTGTCATTCTCTTGTCAATGGCCGTAACTTTCCTGGTTGTAACCTAGTCTCGTCACGATATATGACTGAAGTACTGAGGATGTGGAGTTAATATACTACTTCATTAATTAATTTTCAAGCCAGTTTATGACTGTCCTGTGATAGGACATTTAACTGTTGTGTTGACCCCTAGGTTTATAGGTAGGCAACATTAGACTCGTTGACTGTATTGATGTTTTAAACCATGTATGTTAGCTTTTAACCCTACCATGATTATGTGATATAAGTTCAATGTAATTATTTTAGAAAAAATAGATTCTTCCTATCATAAGTTCGGCCTCATTTCACCGAGGTTGTTTATTTATAATCATTGACTTTGCTTACAGGTCAAATGAAACCAGATGAAAGCAAGCGGTGCAAAAATTGTGGCCGGAACTTTCACAAAAATGAATTCTTAAAGTCAGGGAAATTTTGTTCCCAAGCCTGTTCTGAAGCATTTTCAAATGATCGGTAAGTGTGTCTTAAACCACAGCATCTGCCTAGCATTTTGCTTTTTCCTTTTAGCAAGTAGAGATCTTTTGAGATTATTTCATAAATTATATATTCACAGTAAAATATACACAAACTAATAAGATTGACATTATGTCAGTTATGTCATTTGACATTAAGAAAAAAAAAATTTTTAAAAATTAACTGAACATCCTAAAAGTGTGTCAATCAAATTCATGTTTTTATTGGATAGATCTAACCAAGCACTAAAGAAACAAATGACCAAAGATGGCAATGTGGTAAAAAAGAAGAAAAAGAAAGTTGGTGATGCAGGGAAAAGAGAACCGATGTTGGATTCGCTTAATATTTCCATTCCAGAGTCTGGTGACAAAGGTTAGTAAAATTTCTGTTCATTAGGTCGCATGTTTGAACAGAGGTCTGGCTTGTTTGATGCAGCCTTATGTCAGGCATATGTGTAGCAGTTTGTCTTCATGAGGTTTAGTAAATGAGGTGTTGTTTCCTGAGACTTGTGTTTCCTCTCTTCTGAAATTTTCTTGAGTGCAACTTATAACATACTATAATTTACCATGGACATTAGTGGAAGAAAATCAGCATTAATTCAAGATGTTCTGGTTTTTTTTTCTTTTTTTAATTTTTTTCTGTTGACAAACAAAATATCTCATTTCAAGATATTTGTTGGCTGTCTTTATACTGTTTGTCATATAAGAAAACTGGGAAGATTTCTCAATTAAGTTCATTTTAACAGAGAAGTTTCTTTCTATTTATGCTATCTTACCTGTGTTAGTTGACCTTACTTGATGTGAAGAAGGGTGTACAATAGAACGACCTGCAAGGTTAAAGGGAGGCAATGAGCCACTAGTTAATATAAAGAAAAGTATACCTATAGGTATATGTATGTCTAAAAAGTCGGTATCTATACTTATCCCATAAATGTGACTCGGGACATGCGATAAAGGGGGTGGGATAAATATAGTATCCCACCTTTCGTCAACAGTGTTGAGAGAGCTATCTGATTGGCTCACAGAAGTTCATTCAAAAAAATCAGCCAATCAAAAGCTACACAAGGACCAGACTATTTTGTTTTCTTTTTTTTGTTTTTTTTTCTCTACGTGATTGTGTCGTCTGCATTTTGGGACAAAATCATTGCCGGAACAAACTGAAAGTCGGAGATTTTGTTTACATAGACAATCGCGAAGAAGGGAATACACTAAATATTGGGAAAAGATGTGTACAAGTAGCAGTATCTGGTACTGATTTTATTGCTGAACTTTAACCGCACTTATTGTATAAAATCGCACCAACAGCAATACCAGTGGCACCACATGCAGCCACTGCAGCTACTTTACTCGTAAACATACAGCGTACAGGAAATTTTCCATTATGCTAATTTGCCCCAAATAAAAAATAAACTGAATTAACTGAAATCAAACACCACTGTAATTCTGCTGTGCCAGAAAGCGAACTGTCCAGAAAGTTAGCGATCACCATGTATTCCCCCATCCAGCACGAGAAACCCACCACCCACCCCCACCACACACACACACAAACACCATGCACCATGCATTTGGAAAGCCAGCACCACGAAATATCTAACATTCTCAGCTCTATTGTCAGTTCCTCCCACCTTGGTTCGTGCCTCAGCCACCGCATTAACCACAAATAACACTGGTCAAAATCTTGCCTATTGTACTGGTTTAACTTCCTGCATCCAACACTGTACATCGAGGATGGAAATCAGGTCAAGTGCACCAATTTTCAAGGAGCCAATCATTTTGATGGAGTCTTCAACATCCATGTATATCCACAACCACAATAAAAACAATGCATATTCATCCGCTAAGTACTGTCGTATAAGGGTAATCCAGTCCTCACAATTGTCAGAAGAAATGTAGACTGTAGTCATACAGGCATTAGAAATGATGTTCTTGTCGGTACATGTACGGGCATAAAATTTCAACTACGCGCTCACACACAAGCATGTGCAACCAGCCTCCTGACCGGTTTCTTGCGACTTTAATTGACTGACAAGTGTTTAAAAACAATTGTTTGCTGCTGTGTTTCAATGTATATAGGTGATACTATAGAAATCCTATCCAAGCTTGTGAGAGTAAAGCCGTTCTGTGTTGAACTCTTTAGTGTGGTGTATATTTGATGTTGCGTATAAATGTTGGAAGCAGAGAATCAAGAAAAGATAGTCTCGCTGATTTGAGGCATAATGTTGTACTTTTTTTTTATTTTCCATTTGTGGAATAAACAGAATCTCCAACTAGTGACCCTGTAGTATCAAAGCTATTAAGTCAAAAATTTTGAAATCTTGTTAAATACATTTGATACTACAGGGCCACTTGTTGGATATCCTCTATGTGTATTTATAGACACATTTAGATAATTCTTCTTCATTACATAATTTTTCCAAAAAACAATCAATTCTGTTGAATTGTGGTTTGTGATATGTCTTGTTGAAAATGATTTTTCAGTCTGTGACAGTTTTGTTCTGGGTTGTTGTTCACCTAGGTCCTGGAAAGAAGCCCAAAGGTTTCATTTGGAGTCAGTATCTTGATCAGGAAAAAGCAATTGGTGCTCCCACAAAACTCTTCAAAGAGGTATGAGTAAGATTGAGCAAAATTAATCAGTATACACTTATTATCTTGTAGGATTGTATTGTGCAAATGAGTGCTTCAATAATGCCATGAAGTATACCTGTATATATGCAATTTGCAATGAGATCCACACTGCTCAAATGCCAGCCATTCAAAAATGTTACAGCTTATTCTAGATAAGCTAAACATGGGAATCCAAAATATTGAAGTTCTTGGTATTTTGGTATTTAGTTTACTGTCACAAACCAGACTGACCAGTGGTGATGGACCTTCTGTGTGAGATTTTCACTTGTGGTCTTGTAGGCTAGGCACCAAAATATATCTCTAAACTGCTAAGCGTAGTGTAGCAGATTTACATGTGCTTTTGTAGGAGCAGTTAGATTTGAAGAGTTGTTCTGTCACAATATTTGTTGGAATCCAGCTCTCGCTGTTTCGGCTGGGTGGCTTTAAGTTGGATACCTGACGCAGGTGTTTGGTTTTCTCTGGTCACCAGTTCTCCTCCAGCCATAAACCTATTACCGTCCTATACTCTGAGTGAAAAATTGTTGATCACACCAAGTAAATGAATACATAATTAAATCCAAAAAAGTATGTTGCCAGTAGCTGATGTTATGTACATGACTTTATTTTTAACAGCCTTTTCCTCAGGTGAGGAATGGGTTTAAGGTGGGTATGAGGTGTGAAGGGATTGACCCCAGCCATCAATCCCTGTTTTGTGTGTTAAGCATTGTGGAAGTGAGGGGATTCAGGCTTAGAATGCACTTTGATGGCTACTCCGAAAGCTACGACTTCTGGATCAATGCTGACAACCCTTACATTTTCCCTGCGGGGTGGTGTGAGAAAAACGGAAAGAAACTTGAACCTCCCAGAGGTAGGTTTGCTTGATTTTAGAATTTGCCTGGACTATAGTTTGTATATTATTACAAGGATATGTGATTATTTTTAATGCTAAGGTACACAGATGAATGTTGTCATCATATGACTGAAAAATTGTTAAGTGCGACATTAAACCCTAAGCACTTGCTCACTCACTCACTCACAGATGAATGGGGTGCGTTTACTTCTAAGTGAAGGGATTCCCCATTTGTTATTTTCTACATTTTTCCTAAGCTTATATTCTTATACAACATATGTTGAATTGTGTCAGTTTATTATCATTGATTTACCCTTATTCTTATAATTTTTTGAGACGGATATTAGTAGCAGTTAAAGTAAAATATTACATTTGTTTACCAGCAGTTTGGAAAAGTAAAGATATATGAGCATGTTGTTCATTAGGTGGTCTTACCATATGAGAAAAAAGAAACTCAATATTCCTGCTATAATTACACATATATTGGCTAAAATGAGCAGATCAGGGGTCCCAAAAATTAGAAGAAATAGGGTAGTGGATATGATTGTAGGTTCAAAACTGTACCATAAATTTAGGATTTAAATGAACAAAGATTCATTGTAGATTCAAATAGTTAGAAACTCCTTTGTAAAGCTGCATATCCTGGCATAGTAAAACTTGTGTGGTCCATATGTACTTTCTGCTTTGTGCACAGTGTCTGTTTTCACACAATTATAGTCCTCTTCTCTTTGGATGCCATTTCAGGGTTTACTACTGACTTTGAATTTAATTGGGGAGGTTACCTGAAATTTTGCGGTGGTCAGGCTGCACCGAAGCACCTGTTCATCAATCAACATTCTGCTGTAAGTACATATACATGTACTTGTTTTACTCACACACACTGGCGGATATTTTTATTTCTCGATGGCAGTTAATTTCCCATCTGGAAAAGAATAGTAACGCCTTTTCACATGGGATTTGCCGCCAGTAGACGTTTTGGTGCTCGGTTTGAATGAAGCAATAAAGAGCATACCAGGGGATCAAACGTTAATGTGGGAGGAGCATTCAATATGTGCATAGTAGATGGGTCACTTAGACGTCTGCGGTTCTTTATGTAGAAATAGGGTCACAACTCATCAAATCAGACTTGGACAGGTCAACCATTTCTACATATGCTAAGAAGTAATCTGACAGCTTTTGCTCAGCTTACTTTCAGAAAATGTCCACATTTGACATCTGTTGAAATAAGTAATTAATACCGGTAAATTTAAATTGTTATCCCAAATCTGCAGTTGGGCTTTCCCTTTGTATTCTGAAACTGATACAGACTCCGTTGTGAAATGTACAACCACGTGCTGTTTCAATTAAGCGAACATCAGTAAAATAAACAGCAAATTTATAGATTGGGGAGGTAGCACTATTTGTGTCTATGTGTGTCACCTTATTTCGTTGATTGTACATATACATCTATGAAGTGCAAATAAAATTTGAATAATTTCTTCAAGTAAAAATGTTACCTCATAAAAATATTTGAGAAGACTGCTTCGATGGCCTAATGTTTGGAGTGTCTGCCTCGAAGTTGGGAGACTGCGAGATCAAATCTGGGTCGGGTCATACCAAATAGTTTTAAAATGGTACTTTGTGCTGACTTGCTTGGCGCTGACTTGCTTGGCGCTTAGCACTTGGGGTTTAAAGCAAGGAAACAGGACTGGTTGACCCAGTGTCAGCATAATGAGACTGGGTGGGGTGTCATGTCTGGTGTTTTTGGCATGATGCGTCAGTGGCAGCAGCATTTGGCGGCATGGACTCGCCCTGCCAGAACAAGACAAGCATACCGCAAGGATATTTATACACTTACCATACGTGGTGTTAAACCTTATCCATTCATTCATTAATGCATGAGACACCAATAACCTGCTTTCATCCATACATTACAGACCTTGACGCCTAATCTGTTCCGTGTGGGCCAGAAGCTGGAGGCCGTAGATCGGAAGAACACAACCCTAATCTGTGTGGCCACTGTGGCTGACACCCTGGGGGACAAAATCCTGGTGCACTTTGACGGCTGGGATGACGAGTATGACTACTGGTGTGACCCTGGTTGTCCTTACATTCACCCCGTGGGCTGGTGTCAGGAGAATGCAAAGGCCCTGTCCCCTCCCTGTGGTAAGGAGAGATCTGTAGAAGGCCTGCATGTTACCTAACTTGTATCAATACACTAGAAGTTTTGTGTTCTCCCTAGATTGTTTACTTGCTTTTCAAGCTAAATTTTGTAGCCCTTGCTCCAAGACAGAAGTAGCTTGGTTTTGAAATGAATCTCTTGGCAAGTATTTTTAGCTTTGACAGGTAAACAAAAAAGAAACATATCTGGGCTTTGTGTTGACTTTCTGGTAATGTGACAGTTTGTGCGTACCCTAATTCTGCTAATTTTTAGGACAGATTTTTGTAATGCTGAAAGCAAAGAATTACATTTTTCTCCCAGTTTTTTTGAAGAGTAATGTTATGAATATGTGTTCTTGAGATGGACTAACCATGTGAAAAAAAGAAACTAAATATTCCTGGTACAGTTACATGTATATTGGCTAAAAAGAGCAGAACAGGTGTCCCAAAAATTCGAAGAATTAGGGTATATTGTTTTCACAAATTTCGTGTGCAGAATACTACGTAAACAATTTCCAACATACTTTCCTCTTGAACTTGTGACATCTTTGGCTTTTTGCTAAACAGCATAAATATAAATGTTCATGCTGTACGTTTAAATGAGGTTTCATGCCACATGGACTGGCACTGATAGCTCAGTTGGTAGAGCGCCTGCTTCGGGCTAAATAGATCCAGGGTCAAACCTGGGTCAGGTCACACCTAAGACCTTAAAAGAGGAAGTTGTAATTTCCTCGTTTTGCAATCAGCATTAAGGGGATAGTGCAGCGACTGATTGACTTGTATCAGTATAGTGGCTCCAGCTGGGCATCTTACTTGCCTTTGAGAAGTTGTCTCATTGAGGCAGCGCTAGATTAAATAGCCGTGGAAATCAGTCCTGCATCAAGGAGGCACATTACGTGGGCTCTACCGACTCTTTTGTCATAATATAACTGAAAAATTATTAAGTATGACGTTAAACCCCAAGCACTCACTCACTCATGTTACATGTAACTGGTGAATGGTGTTGGTTTACTCCTGTCATTCTGACTTCATACACACATTGAAAAGACTGTAAAACACTGTAATATATTAGGCTAACACTATAAAGTTGGTATTGTTTCAGACTGGGCAGATGTCTCAAACTTCACCTGGGAGGAATATCTCACCAAGTGTAATGCCACAGCTGTTCCTCCAAGAGCGTTCAAGCCGGTAAGAAAGTGTAACGTGCTATGACACACATCTTTGTGGGTGCTTAAACATTGTGATATTTGAATACAATGAATATAAACGCAGATAAAATAATCCTATAAGCTGTTAGGATAAAAAAACTTACATTTTCATTAACCTGCCTTTTGTGATAGTCAGCTCAGATGTACAGAATACCAATGGCTTTTTTGTACACCCTGTTATGTTTGTGTTAAATTTCTCCATATATTAAGTCTATGGTAACATTTTAATGCTGAGGCCAATTATATTTGAAGTCCTTTTTTTACATGTAAAGAAAACAAGAAAGAAAAAAAAAGGCTGCATAAACTGTCTCAATTTTCAGCATGCCCCAGTTGGATTCGAAGTGGGTATGAAACTAGAAGCTGTGGACAAGCGTAACCCTATTCTCATTCGTGTTGCCACTGTGAAGAGTGTTGAGGAGAACCAGATATGCATTCATTTTGATGGATGGTCAGAGAGTTATGATTTCTGGGTGGATGATGATTGTCCAGACCTGCATCCGCCAGGCTGGTGTGGCAGAACAGGGCATGCCTTGCAACCTCCAGTCTGTAAGTACCTCATTCATTACTAATTGTCCAGTTTCCGCCTTCCATAAAACCAAGTGTATGTAAAAAGTTTTCAAGTAAGGTGTTAAACAGCGAGCAATCAGTCATTACTGATTGTTTTGTATAAGGGTCCTTCACTGTCAACTAAAGCTTAATTCTTGAGGCAACTGACATGGATCCAGCTATTTCTGGTTCAGCTGCAAACCGGGAGGTTTGTCAGGTACCTGGTAGAAGATGGCTGTTTACTCGAGTTTCCTTCACCTATGAACCTGAAAGCTTGTTTTTTAATGTTCCAGTGAAGGCAATGAACACCCAACCAAATGTTAAATTTAAACCTGTATTGATACATTTATTTATTGTATTTACTTGTAAATTCCTTGAGACTAGTAGTGCAAACAAAATTCATGTCCAAAATTATCTGTTTCAAAAGTACTTTGATTTATTTTCATTAATGCACAGACTCAACAATGCTTAGCACCGTTTTGAGAGTGGTTTCAGTTCTTACAATGTGTTGTTCTTTGTGACTGTCTACAGATCCCGAAGACTTGATTGTTTCCCCTGGACAAGGGGGCTGCCCCACTCCTGGCTGTAAAGGAATGGGACATATTAAAGGTGCAAAATACAACGGTCATCATAGGTAAGTCCAGTTGCTTTAAACAAAAGAAAAATTTTTTTTTTTAAATTTGTGACTGCAAATTAAGGTCATTTGCTCTTAGAATTTATTGTGAAGATTTAATTCCTATGGAAACCTATTGGTGCCACTGTAAACAGAAAAAATTTGTCCAGCTAATTCGTTAATTCAGATTTTTATTCTGTTTTAACGAATTAGGAAATCGTTTCGTTTACCATTTTGTTTTTACGGATTACTGTTTACTTTAATGGATTACTATAATCATTGCTATTCTTTATAACAACTACATCTAAGTGGCCTGAGGTTTATAATGGATTGCAGTCTGTTAAAATGATTTGCTACATGTAATTCATTATAATAATTTAGTAATTTGTTAAAACGGAATAATTATCCATTTTATTGAATTAGCTGGACACATTTTTTTTATTTACAGTGGCAACAGTAGTCTTCCATAAATTCCTACCCAGAAAAAAATCTAAAAAAGTCACCCTGTTCAGTATGGCTTGGGTTTAATTGGAGTTTTTTCATGCTTGTTACATGTGGAGAGTTAGTGATGTAATTTCTCAGCTAATTTTACCTTGAAGCCTGAGAATAGCGAAGGACTGTAATATTTTGTGGTGTTTCAGTGCTTTTGGTTGTCCATACTCCCACATGAACATGATAAAGGATGTGCCGCTAGCTGATCGTTTATCATCTGGGAGAAATGACGAGGGATCAGGGGGACCTGCAACCAAGACTTCCAGAGCAGTAGACAAAGGGTCTCCTGAGATCAGGTCAGCTAATGATATGTTACCATCCAGAGCTTGGAATGGGTCTGATAAAAGAATGTATTCAAGTAAAAGTTTTACAGCAGTGGAGGCCATCCATCTTGAACTATGAAGTCCCAGATTCAAATTCATCTCACAGTGGTTCTCTTTATCTTGAAATAAAACACCAATGAATAAATAAATCACTTTGAGAGAGGAAGATTGTTGCGGATAGCCTATACACACGTCTGCTACATTTGAAACACTTTCTGTTTGTTGATAAAAGGGATGGTATCAGGGTTTCAGTACCCTTCTGATGAACTGATCTATATGAAATGCTACATGCACATCACTAAATTCTGTGGTGTAGTCATTTCCTTACTGATGTAGTTGGACTACTTTTATCTGGTGCATTATAGTTTCCTGATACCAAAGCTTAATTTGAATGAATTTAAAAATTAGAAGGAGATATAAAACATACTTCATCAAAGTTAGAAAATCCTCTTTTTACCTGAAAAAATAGTCACTTGTTTCTTAACCGATGTGCCGATGTTAAACCCCAAGCATTCACTCACTTAACCGATGTGCCATCAAGTTTGACCAAAGTTCTTAAAGATGAGTTAATAATAACTCTATGTGTGAACAAAAATGACCTCAATAAAACAGGGAGCTATGCAACCTCCTTCCTTGGTGAAGTGAAACAATGTACAAGTTATATTTCCTCACTTTTTTCCAGCACTAATGGAATAAAGAAGTAGTTTACACCTTTAATTATGCCAGGGAAGAGCTTAATCACACTGAAGAATTCTATAAAAAAAATTAATTGGAAATCTTGTTGCAGGTCATGCCCCACGCCAGGATGTGATGGAAGTGGCCATGTCACAGGGAAGTATGCAGCACATTCAAAAGTGTCTGGATGTCCCTTGTCTTCACAAAACATAACCAAACCTAAACCCTACCACACAAAAGCTGGGATAAAGTTCAGGCCTGGCAGAGGAAGGGGCAGGAAGAAGTAAGACTTGTTATACTGTGTTTCTGATGGTTTCCATCTACAGTAGACTGTGTTTCGGAGTACTTCCAGCTTCAGTAGACTGTGTCTGCTACATGAAATTCCCAGACAAGACACAAGATTTGTGTGTCTATTTACAGTGTTAGGTGGAGTGGGCTTTGTCCATGCAATTCCCAGACAAGACACAAGATTTGTGTGTCTATTTACAGTGTTAGGTGGAGTGGGCTTTGTCCATGCAATTCCCAGACAAGACACAAGATTTGTGTGTTTATTTAAAGTGTTAGGTGGAATGGGCTTGTCCATGCAATTCCCAGACAAGACACAAGATTTGTGTGTCTATTTACAATGTTAATGTTGGTGGGCTTTGTCCGTGCAATTCCCAGACAAATTTGTGTGTCTATTTACAATGTTAAGTGGGGTGGGCTTTGTCCGTGCAATTCCCAGACAAGACACAAGATTTATGTGTCTATTTACAATGTTAAGTGTGGTGGGCTTTGTCCATGCAATTTAGCTTCAAATTCAGACCATTTACCAGTCAGAGTAAAACTATCTGACTTGTTTGGCTGTCCAGCATAACTGATTTTGCCTCTGATTCTAATCATGTGTAAATTGTAAGACTATTCAGTAGTATCCTTTTAAACATCACATGTACGTCCAGTTGTTTCTTTTTATGAAACTATATATACTTCAACAGTTGCCCATTGCATGCTTTATAGCTGTGTTTGCTCAAAAGTTTAACTTTTATTCTGAAATACACATCTTCTCATCATTTGATATCCTAATCGTTGGTAAGGAATACTGTGGCTCAGTTTTCCACTTGCTGAATAAAATGCTGTGTTTCTTTCAGGCACAAATTTCTTCACTGGAGAGAAAAAAGAGAAAGAGAGTTAGTGTGTAAGTACAGGGAATTTTATTTGTTGTAATCTGTTAATTGTTAGTAATCTGACTTAACATCTGTTGTCTTGCCACCCTGGTTACAGTGTCATTGGTCATTAAAAGAACTAGCCATAGCAGCTTAAGTTGGAAAACATCTTCATCAAGCCGTACAGTATCACATTTTGTAGCCAATCAGCAACTGTTTTTGCATCTCATTATGGTTGCACAAAAATATTATCCTCTTTATTTTTCCTTAATGTTATTTATATTTCATGGTAAGATGTATGTTTACTTTCAGCACCAGGTAATTCCCCTGAGCCGGCCATGGGTGGTGCCGGAAACAACCTCCATAATGGCATCCATCAGTCTGTGTTCATGTCAGCAATGGTACCAAACCCAGCCAAAGATCTGCCTCTTTGCTGGGACCAGCACTCAAAACTGCTGCCAGGGGTGGACAAAATCAAGGGCAGCCAGGTAGCCAGCTGGTCTATACAAGATGTGGCGGACTTTGTCAAGACTCTGCCAGGCTGCGAAGAACAGGCCAGTGTCTTCACGGAAGAGGTAAAAACTGAAAGTGGGCAATTACTTGTAACAGTAAAGCTGGTTTTACCAGTTAGTTTTTAGATGTATTTTCAAGACGAAAAATAACACTAAAATGAAGTATAAATCAGCTGAAAGACATTATACACTGTCCAGGAAAACAGTTTGATTTATTTTTATAGAATTTTTCCAACCGAGTAAAATGATTTTAAACTATCAAATTCTACAATGGCCTATAGTGACCCAGAGGATATCAGTGAGGTCACATCCATATTTTTTTTTGAAATAATATGTTTAGTTTCTAAAACCGAATAAGATGTCAGCATTTTCAAGTTTAATGTTCATTTTACGAAAATAATTAAAAACTTCAAAATGATAAATCAAACTATTTTTATTGACACTATTTAATGGTCTTTTATTTGACATGTACCTCAGTGATTGACTGTGAAGATAATAATTAAATCCATGGTATTATGTTTTCACTTTTGTGCTCTATAGTAGTCCATGATATACAAGTACTTAAGATGTCCAATAACTCAAACCTTCCCTGATTCCAGACTTGTGTAATAGTGTGACCTAATCAAAATGAGGGTTGGTAAGGCATTTTGAATGCATATCTAGTATCACACCATAGTCATTTAGAATTTAAACTTTTTCCAATGTCTCAACTTTAAAAGACTTCTACCAATTGACATAAAACATGTGCAATGCTTCTGGAAAGGTGCTACCTTTGTGTGACAAATTATTTAGTTGTTGACAAAGCTTCTAAAGGATTGTTTAGCATCCTGTTATGTCTCTATTGTTTTGTTTTTTTTCACCTGGAGAGTTTTGTTGCTTTGAGTGAACAGGTTAGAGAAATTCTGAATTTGTTTTACCTGTGGTTTTGATTGTTGTTTGTGTTTTCATTTCAGCAAATTGATGGCGAGGCATTCCTGCTGCTCAACCAGACTGACATTGTGAAGATCATGAATATAAAGCTGGGACCAGCTCTGAAGATTTATAACAGCATTTTAATGTTTAAGAGCTCTGTGGAAACATGAACCCAACTTAAACCTCTGTTTAAGAGCTCGGTGGAAACATGAACCCAACATAAACGTCTTAATTGTTTTTATTCACTCCTCAGTTTGCCTGGTTTGTTAGGAGGGTATTTGATGATTACGTTTAATTTATATCATCAAGCTCTAAGCATTGGTTAATACAGTCTTCAAGCCTTGTGTGGCCTGCTTCTCACAGCAGTCTTATCATTTCTGTTGGTGTACATTCACACTACAGGCTGCACCATGATGAAGCTTCTGTCCTGTTCACACGACCAAAATTGTACCTGGATTAAATGTGAACTTGTTTAAATGGAGTCCAGTTTTGAAAGTGCTTGTGTTTACATATGTATGTGGTCAGAATCAGTTTAAAGCCAGTTTAAGAATTTGTCCGTTCATACACGTCATATTTAAGCTAGTTGAGTAATGTCATTGTGGAAATCCTTATAGGACATATTATCATGCATACCGTACATGTAAACAAGCTCTGATATTGTTTTAAAGCCACTTTGCAAAGCAGAGATAAATAAGCCATGTTAAATGCCCCGGCTTTGCTCAAAGCCACTTTCCCATTTAAGCCAGCTTAACTTTGCCCATGGCATGGATGGAGTTAAACTTCAGGTGCCAGGGTTACTACAGAAACAGCCTCTGAGACTGAAATATGAAGTCTAAATACCTGCACCAGTATTTATGAATGGCTGCTAACTATATGTAAGTCATGATTGTGTGGTCATTTTATAAGGATGAGTTCATTTAAATTTAGTTCCCTGAGCTTGATTTCCTCCCACAATAATGCTGGCTGCTGATACCAATCACACAAATAAGTAAATAAATTTGATTTTAAGATGAGCAATCCCCAGATGCTAAAATACGAATGGCAGAGATAAAATCAAATATGGTATGTTTTTTATAAGTTGCATCAAAACCTGATGGTTAATAGATAATATTTATTCCAAGGTTTGTCGATTAAAAGTTGAGTGAGTGAGTGAGTGCTTGGGGTTTAACGTCGTACTCAACAATTTTTCAGTCATATGACGACGAAGGAGTCCTTAGGGTGCATGTACGTGTAATGTGCCTCCTTGTTGCAGGACGGATTTCCACCGCTCTTTTATTTAGTGCTGCTTCACTGAGACGACTTACCAAAGGCAAGTAAGCTGCCCCGCCCGAGCCATTATACTGATACAAGTCAACCAGTCGTTGCACTGTCCCCTTCATGCTGAATGCCAAGCGAGAAAGTTACAAATTAAAAGTTGATGTCTAGGCTGAAGGATTACCCTAAATGACCTAAAAATTTGGTCACAAATGAGCTTTTTTGGAGGCAAATAAATGTCAAATACCTATCAAAGCACCTCTCTGAAATTCAGTATTATTCCCAGAATATGGAAAAATGAGCAACTTAGTCATGGACGAAAATTAAGGTCATTTAAGTTAGATTTAGTAAAGAGATTGTCAGTCAAATGGTATGATGTCAAGGACATCTTATGTAAGCCTCAGCTGAAATAACACAGGAAATTCCGTCACATACCTGTACATGTATTTTTATGCATGGTGTTGGGTCATCTATTGTCCTGCATGACCTTAATTGTCTACGTGATATCTTAATAACTAATGTGCAGAATTTAATCAAGTTTGGTTTAAAGCGTGATTACATTAGACTTAAGTAATGATTTTTTCCAAAAGGCACCAATTTTTGGCTGTGTGAACTACTTGTGCATGTTTAAGAAAGAAGAACTTTTGAGAGATTCTTTGAATACATTTCGCAGGTGTATGGTATTCATTTTCATATTACATACTTACAATTTTTTTTATTGTTTTTTTTTTATATAGTTTGCTTTGTGGTTTTCTTTTTGTGCCATGCCAAACATTTTCATGTCTAGCCTGTTTCACTTGTACTTTTTCATTACCTGTCCATTTTATTATCGCTTGGGCAGCTATTCAGCACTGTTTTCATTCAGGTGTAAAAGTGGAAGATTCAAGATTCGTTGTCGTCGTTGTTATTCCCAAGTGAATGACCACACTAACGTTATTAAATTAACTTGAAGTATGTACAGAATATTCTTTTTGAAGTCATTTTGGTTGATTATTGTTTTGAAAGTGGACTCAAATTCACCAGAAAAGTGTAAATCAGTTTCATAGATTAAGAAAGAATGACATGGATTTGTATGTATGTTAAGCTTTTGAAATTTTTTTTTTATGTTTATGTTTTTGTTGACTGAAGAATATGTTATTGATTTAAGCTGAAACTATATCTGGATTTTATCGACAATATTTGCTTAGATGAATGTATATAATTATATGTATGCAACAAGCTGCTATGATTTGTGATAAAAGGGCTTCTGTTGAAGTAAAAGAAAGCTTAAACATGAAGTAAGGTTCAACATACAAACAACTGAAAACTATGAGAGAAAATGCTTTCAATTAATTTTTTTGTAGATTTTGTTTTAAAGAGTGTTGAAAGGCATTAAAATATCTGAATAATATAGTGGACTTTATGAGCCATACTGACGGTATCTAGGAACTCTGATGTCTCATCACCATTTTTTCCTGATGTTCACCAGAAGGAAGGAATATTTAGGAACATTATTTCAGTAATGTTTTACTCATAGGTAAAAGAGTTATTCGAACATTCATTAAAGTGGGATAAAGTCCTTGCGACATCAGAGTTCCTAACCTCTGATAGTATGCTTCATAAAGCCCACCTTAGAATTCAAATGTTTGAGTGCCTTGAACTCTTTTCACAAAAAATGTAAAAAACATAAATGAAAGTATATTTGTGCATAGAGTTAAGGGGTCTATTCAATCATACCTACTTCGGTTTTAAGAGGCCTTTTCCTTTAACTGAAGACTATTTTGGGGATTTGCTCATTTCTCAGATTGTATTCCATTCGTGTAGATAGCAAGCATTGTAGTGCTGTGCAGTTCTGTGTATATACAACTGTGTACATTCTCAGTGTATAGTAAAGTATCTGTGAGGCATGAAAGAATATTAACCTCAAGTGGAATTGTATCAAAATTATACGTTGGTAGGATGATGCAAAATAGACAACTTTGAACATACAATGAACGCTGTGTGTTTGAGAAAAATATTTGATTATCCATAAGGTTGCTTGAAACTATGATCTTGAAATATCTTGTATCTTATGCACCTTCCCTCAACTTATTGGTGCATGTACAGTTTACGTGTCTTTTTGGGAAGGTAAACGTAAAGAAATAGGCTAGTGCATATTCTGTCGGTTTCTGCCCTAAGCTGGGCATGGGATGGAGGAATGAGTTTTCCTGTTTTGAAAACTATTGGTTGTCTTGAATATTTGATCATTTCAAGCAGTTTTCACCAAATTCAGTAAACCGTTCGTCTTTTCTATAGTAGAGTGTATGCGTAGTTTTGTCCCTCTTCATAGTTAACTATGTATGTTTTCATGATGCGTGTATGAACAGTGTATTTGGATATTATTAACCAGGCCAAGGTGTATGTAATCAAGAAATAATCTATGCATTTTGTAAAAATAGAATGGCATTAACGATGTGGTAACTCGTTACCGGATATTTTACATATCCAGCTTTATGCATTATATAGAAATTTAACGGTTATCTCGAGAGTATAGTAAACATCCAAGAGAAAACAAAGATGTGCAGTGTATAGATGAAGTGATTATGTTTTACTGCTCTGGTCTACATCTGCATTGGCATGCAGTCTTGTGAGGCTTGTTTAGATTACTATCAAGTGCAAATGGTCTCCACTGTGGTGATTGGCTTTGCTGAATAGACCTGGTGTTGTCGTGGGAAGTATAAATGTGTTGCATGTTGAACACGCTGAAACCATGTGCATAACACTGTGTCATTGTAGTGTCTTACCAGTAGGTAATTGTTAAAGTAGAATGTAGTAACATGTCACTGGCTTCAATGTGTAACTGCTGAGCGTACTTTTTTAGTACGGAATATATTAAACATTCATTTTTATATGGGAAAATACTTTCTCACATTTTGTATAAGATATAGTGTTGATTAAAATAGTCCTGACAGAAAATGTTAGATGTGTATCATTCTGCAGAAGGCTCACTTTTGTAAAATTCTTACTTTAATATTATCTCAAGTAGTCCTTTCTGTGGTGGCATTTCCAGAGGTGACATTATTTGTAAGACTTTTTAATTAAGTTAACTTACAAAGAATAATTCTGAAAATGTGTTTTTTATCATCATTTAAAAGCTACTGTTATTCATATTGAAATCGTAGACAGCACTTCATATAATACAGTATGTTGCATAGGTTGGCCTACATGTATATGTAGTTGCTAGCTCTCAAAGAACTTAGACCGTCTGCTACATGCCATTGCTGGGCTAGAAATCCAGGTGGTTTGTTGATTATGCCATTCATAAATTTTGTCTTTTATTATGGTGTTCCAAACACTATTAAGAGCTGAATTTTATGTCATAGGGAAGTCATTCAAAAGTTTATGTTCAGTGATATTTTTTTGGTCTGGCCTAAACCCCTAGAACTTGAACCTTTCATTCATGGGCTATGGATGGACATACTGCATTTCATGACACAAGGGAACATTTGAAACACATGCAGCTTTTTGCAGACAGGAATGTTTGTGTGATATTCAGGAAAACAATCAATATTCGCATCTATAAATGTAGATAAAACATTACAGCAGGATTAGTTTACAGCTCTACCTTGTACATGTAGCTGCAGGTAATATACTGTTATCTGGTACACTTGCTCATATTTAATAGTGACTACAGCAAGGGGTGATGGGCTCGTTAAGGGACCCATGTGTCGGCATATATGGGGCCTCAGTGGGTAACCCATATCGCCCATAAGTCATTTTGCACCTGGGATCAATATGGGTCTGATCAGGGTTAAGACACATGTATGTAAAATAGAGCCACAACTGGTTTGAACATAACATGAATATTCCTATCATTTGTACTACATCTGTAGATATACATTGTTTTTTCTCTTAATTAGAGGTGCTTGTTTTTCTGTCTGTGTTTGTTTCCTCTCTAATCGAAAGGTGCTTGTTTCTTCTCTGTAAGAAGAGGTGCTGTAGACCATGTTAGTTTCAAGCTTCACTTTATACGTTAATACTTGTACACAGGCAGCTTCAAGTGCATACATAAACATCACTGTTTGAATAGTTTAGAAAATTATAACGATTTGTAAATCACACTGTTAGATGTGGTGTCAAAGTAATTAAGATTTAATTAGCAGCTACATTTGTACATATGATGAGTTTTCTGTGATGATAGTGCCCATCATTAAACTCGCATCAAGCTACATTGAGTGTTTCTGATTAGTTATTTTCGTTATGGTGTAAAATAATCCATAGGACACACTAGGTCTTGGTTCAAACCCAGTCTTTGACAGTTAAGTTGTGGATTCCTCCGCTTCCACATTTCATGGGGACACGGTGAATAAAAGTGGTGGACACCACTCATGAAGCCGTTTGTGCAGTCTAACGTTTGTTGAAGATCACTTGCCTTCCACCAATGTGGTGAGCATCCACCTGTATATCACACGTCAGAAAGTTCATCAGTAATTTGTCAAAGGTCTAGGTTTTCTTCATTCTTCAACACCCATAAAAAACTCTTTATGTATCCTCCATGCTGTTGAGAGATACTCAAATAAAATAATTACCAGTATTCATGATATGCATATGACTGAAATGTCAGTAAAGATGTTAAAACCTTCAGTTATTAAAGCAGCAAATGAAAATCAGTTGTACGACAACAAGTGGCATATATTTTTAGATATACCTGTATACCCTTTACATTAATTGTTTAGTAGCCAGTCCTACTAGTACAACAAATTCATAGCTGAGCAGTGGAGTGGAATTTATTGCCAGCGTAATTCTTGAAGCAGGCCTTCACTAGCTCAGTTGACAATGATCGGTTATTTAGTGTTACTCATCTCAAAATCTAGCGCGATCCGTCAGGTTTTGAATTCAGCATTAAATGAGAAGGCTTCTCGGGTACAAAACTGAAATGCAAGGCATGCATTGAAAGTCTAGTGCAGGTTAAGCATACATGAATGCCGAGTTAACGTCACTTTTTTTTTTCAATTTACTTTTCGATAAATTCCTTGAAGTGATTTTTTTAAATCAAAATTTATCTCCAGGCTGTTTTGTGTCCATTATTAACATTTCGGACGGTTTAAGTCACTCCTAGTGATTAGCTATAATCCCTGATACATAAGTACTCAATACACTTCAAGAATGAACAAGTTATCTTGACACATCGCACTGGTACTTTGCCTCGTGAAAAAAAGGTACGAGTGTGTGTTGCTGTGTATCATGTCACGTGACAAACATAATGAGAGCAAATAGCAACAACTGACATGGTGGAGGTGAGATAAGTGAAGTTTATCGCTACTTAGGTGTTTTATTTTGCGCTAATTTGCTTAAACACTGCTAAATTCATTGTTTTGAAATTTTCTACTATGCTTAATAGGTAAGTTTCCAGTTCTTTTAAGGGTGTGCAGCGGAAAGATGTACAGATAAAATGTAATGGCGACAAGGCGGTACTCTTGGAAATCTCATTCTGTGTTGTTGTTGTACCGGTATCATAACGCTAGTGTCCGTCTCTTAGTGACAAAAGCCTACAAGTCCTGTAATTACATACATAATTGCTGTATGGAGATAGTCTCAGGATGGCATGATTGTTTGTAAAATTTATTCCTGACTCTTTCTTCCCAAATTATCCTTCCTCGTGATTGACAGGTCCTACATGGGAGAATGGGCCAGTAGAAGTAGTACTAGTAGTCTGCCACTGTTGACACTAGCTGTCAGTAGTTATTTTTTCCAAACATATCCTTCACCACATAAAGACCAACAGCTTGTATACACATGTCCACAGTGTCACCTTATATAGTCAAATACGTAACTACTCTTTGGAACGTAAACAAACTGTTGATTACATATTTCAACCATGCCGTAACAGCTCTCGCATTGGCAAAAAGAAAAGTCCTTGTCTTGAATATTATACTAGAGACGCCTTTAGCTTTGAAACTGATGTGCACTTTAATGACAGGACTTGTGTATTTATATTAGAAATGTGTCATTTATTGTTTTGAGGGCAGATTGCAAATTTCATTGTGTATTCATTCAATGCTAGTGCTGTTATGGCCATTACATTATACAGTGATGGCCAAGTGATCAGGTTGATCATTGGCCTTGTGAAAGAAAACCCCAAGTTTACTGCCATTGTCATTGCTGTGAGTTCAAGTCTAGCTTATGCTGTTTATCACTAACCATATGTGAGAAGGGCTGCCGACTCCTTGCTTATGGTTGTGGGTTTTGTCCGTACTCTGCCCTGTTTCCTCCCACCCTAATGCTGGCCACCATTGTATAGGCAAATATTCAGAGTTTTGCAGTGAAATCATAACTGCTCTGAACTAGAGCACTTTAGGTGAAAACAAAGCGAATTTAAACAAGGCAAGATAGGCATTGAATAAGATTTATCCATAAGAAATGAAAAGTATAGCTTTTAGGCCTTCTGGAAAAGTATTCAGCGTGTGTCTAGCCTTCAGATGTGATAGTTTCATTGACCTATAGTACTAGTGCTTAAAACTTTAGTAATCCACAAAGATCTGTATTTGCCCATTTAGCTCCACGTTATTTATCACCTGCAAGTGACCTGAATGCTCAAAACTATGAATTCTTGAGTATGACCTAAAACACCTATCCAATAAATAGATAAATAATCCAATTTTGGGCCTTACTCAGACTTTGAAATTAGAATCTAGTCCATGGACATACGAAACGATATGGCACCTCATTGCCTTGTGCTTGGTATATACTGGAGAACCTGCTAGTGTATTTCATTAAGGCTGGGTCGAGTCTTGTGTCTGATGTTATGCGGCATGGCAAGGGGTTCATTAGAAGCCCATTATCAGCTACCGGCAGCTTGCTACTTTTGTAGAAGATTGAGATGGTAGTTGTCTACTTTGACGAAAGCTCCTATTTTCATTTAATTTTCTGTCAGATCGCTGGCAACTTTTCCAGGGTTGCCCTATACTCCAAAATGCATGTAGATAAAAATGTGCATGCAGCATTTAGTGAGGAAACTCTAATAAGGATATATTGTTGCTGATTTGCCAGGCTGGGGTCATCATTATAATGCCAGATATGGGGTGATAGACCGGAACAGCTCAAAAATCCTATCGCACACAGCATACCCTGGGAATTCAGTGACATTGTCTGATGTCAATGTTTGTTCCTGTAGTGTAGTCGAGAGAAAAAAATTACTCATTTCAATCTTATCTAGCAAGATGTTTGAAAGAAAAATTATCTAAATACATTGTGTATGAATTACATGTGTTGTAATTCCTGTGGTGTGGGAACAGTACAGCTGTTTGTCATTTCACGTACTGTTGTCTGTACTGTTACTGATACTTTATAACAATATTGATGGCCCGGGTATGTACAGAGTATTAATCTAGATTTTATTGAGGTATTTTTTATTTTTTGCATCTATATTTATTAATGTCTCTTTTCCTTTTTACATTTCAGATGGCCGGTTGACAAAGAACACTTCTACTGTTTTGACCTTGAATATGGCTTTGTTTATGTCTGATGGTAAACCTGTGGATGGTTTCAGACTGCAGAGAAGGAAGCCGTTTATTCACGACATGAGTGCATTTTGAAGCAGTATTTGTGATTGTGAAAGGGACAGATATATTTCAGGTTCCCTGTACTTGAAAACACTCAAGTGTAACAAGTCTTAGCGGAACTAGTGTGTTGTGATCGTAAGACCAAATATGAATCGCTATCAAGTATCCAAACAGGTGGGGGATGGAACATACGGTTGTGTGCTACTGGCCAGTAGCAAGGAAACGGGGGAGAAAGTGGCCATCAAAAAGTGAGTACATTTATGAACAAGATGCTTTGTTTGATCTTGTATACATCAGTGCCACAGCAACACAAATTTTAATAAAAGCAAAGTTGAAAATCTTCTTTTCATATTGACCGATCTTAATATTCCTGTTTTTTTAAGACTTTCGAACCACATTTATATTTGGATAAATTGTTAGGACAGTCTCATATTTCCCACAGTTTAGATGATTTATCAGTTTTTACTTTTATTTTTAAGTCTTCTTCTGTCTGTGAAAAAGGATTCATTCTGCCCGGAAAACAAAACTTTATATTGGTGTAGCCATACCTGAACAAAATGTATAATAATGATGCCAGATGTGGCACCCTTTTATCTACTGCATACAGACACCTGGGGTCATGCAGTCACTGGGTTTACATGAAGGTAAATACCATGGCAACAGAACTCCTTCTCTATTGGCATAATTTACCGTCTGCTGTAATAAATGTAAAAGCCATATAACCTTATTAGTGCTTTGTATTAAAAACTGGTACAAGGCCAACTATTTTCCTTTCCCTGTTCCTTCAATACTTAGCGCAAATGCAAGAGCCACAATACATATGATTTTAAAGCTTGGCTTCTGCTTGAATCTGAAGATATCTACATGTACATTGTTGCATATTTGTGTCAACTACAAGCGTGAGACAACAGATGAGACACATTTCATGAAAGTTTCTTTGTTTCTTAAAGTCCGTGCACATATATATGTAATACATGTGCTTCCTTTTTTACCACATTTACATGTACATATTGAAACCTTATTTGACTGTTTCAAAACTCATGTACATGTAAATCTTAAAGCAGTATTATAAGGGAGCATCTGTCCTCCATTAGCATGCACATAAGCCAGAGACTAAATCCTTACACACGTAGTTGTGTACCTTAATACTGTATATATATACATGTAGAAAAGTAAAAATGTAATGAGGACAAATATACAAATTGTATGTTATAAAATGGGTTATGTATTCAACAGATGTTGACGTTGTGTACCAGTACATGTGGGTTTCATTGACCTTGATCATTCCACAGCAAGAATGTAATCAGCTAATTAATATATGTCAGCTGCATGTACACATGTACTTCTGAATTATGAAATATAGGATAATGTAATGGTCCTAGGCATGGCTGCAAGCTCTTGCCATAGAACTATAGTGTTACCTCCACATTGATATCTACCTTGATTTCCCAGCTTTTCAAGGTTTTGAGTACAATATATTTTGATTCATTTTGGGGGTATTTCACCTTTGACACAAATAGTCAACCGAATTACTACAAAGCAAGGTGTCAAAAAAAAAAAATATAGCTCCAAATGGTATTCAGATGTACATTTTCTTGATGGGGGCGTCTTGACTTGCCCTTGCTAGTGTTTGGATCTGTGATCATGAAAGAGCAATCTTGCCAGTAGAGTTGCCCAAAAGGACGTATTAACTTTTAATTAAAAATTATAAGTGGAGGCAGAGAAAAGTTACATTTCTCTGCAAACCCCTTGTAAAAGTGACATGGGTATATTACCTGAAGTTGTTAGTACTTTGCACTTAGAGAAATGAAGTTCAGATTATTTTAATTGTTTGATCATTTAACCCCATCCCTTGGCTCTATCTTGAAGATCAGAATTTTAAAGTGAACATAAAGTCAGCTAATAAAGCTGAATAGTGTTCCAGAAATGTTCTAAAAATATTTTAAAAATTCTACACGCTTATCAACGAAATAAATAGCAAACAATCGTCTGTACTTAGCCACTCAATTGGTGATGCCATTTTTGCTATGTTGTAACCCTGACAAGTCACTGCCATGTCCTGCCAACATAAACACATTGTGACATGGGCACCTGTTCTCAGTTCCCTGCTGATAATGTGTGGTCCAAAATGCATCAGTTTAACATTGATATCTGGTAATCCACTAGAAGAAACCACGCTAACAATCTAATAGAGCTAATAGGTTTTTTGACGTGACAGCCCATTATCACATGACACTTTAAGCACCAGTGATTGGCCAAGTTCATAAGGGCTTCTACAACATGGCTGCTCAGAGTGAATTGTCCGTCGATGCCATATCCCCCAATGCTGAACTTCACCTTTTTGGTTCTCAAAACTTTATAGAATTGTTTCCTTTTTTTCTGTGATAACTGTGTCCTGTATCATTTTTTCTATGTATATACAGTGGCAGACTATATATGTTCACATTCAAAGTTAAGTGTGCTGTGGCATGCTAGATGTCTTTGATTTGCGATACACCTCATCCGTTTTCTCATGTGATCATAAAAGTTCCAACCAATATAAATGAGGATGCTGGTTGTGCAGGATTAGACAGTCTGGTTCTGCAGGATTAGACAGTCTGGTTCTGCAGGATTAGACAGTCTGGTTGTGTAGGATTAGACAGTCTGGTTGTGTAGGATTAGACAGTCTGGTTGTGTAGGATTAGACACTCTGGTTGTGTAGGATTAGACAGTCTGGTTGTGTAGGATTAGACAGTCTGGTTGTGTAGGATTAGACAGTCTGGTTGTGTAGGATTAGACACTCTGGCTCTGTAGGATTAGACAGTCTGGTTCTGCAGGATTAGACAGTCTGGTTCTGCAGGATTAGACAGTCTGGTTGTGTAGGATTAGACAGTCTGGTTGTGTAGGATTAGACAGTCTGGTTGTGTAGGATTAGACACTCTGGTTGTGTAGGATTAGACAGTCTGGTTGTGTAGGATTAGACAGTCTGGTTGTGTAGGATTAGACAGTCTGGTTGTGTAGGATTAGACAATCTGGTTGTGTAGGATTAGACAGTCTGGTTCTGCAGGATTAGACAGTCTGGTTGTGTAGGATTAGACAGTCTGGTTGTGTAGGATTAGACAGTCTGGTTGTGTAGGATTAGACACTCTGGTTGTGTAGGATTAGACAGTCTGGTTCTGCAGGATTAGGCAGTCTATGCTGAAATGTTAAGAAGTGCTAGGTTGTTCAATGGTTGTGTTGTTTGCTTTGCAACAATCCTGGTTTTCTGCTCAAATCACACAGACAGTAATTGAAATTTTCAAAACTAGTGTCTCTAGCTCCTATTCCTCCTTTGAAAACTATGTCCACAGAGCTTGTGTTTACTCTGCCAACATCTCAGTGGTCTGGCTATGTCAGTCTGAACACAGAGATGTTGTTCTCTGATTAACATGCTTTGAATACAACCCCATTGATTGCAGGTTTCAATTACATCAATATTTTATAACATCTCATTTAGATTGCATGAAGAAACTTGCGTCAGTCACCAGCACAAGCCAGTAAAATCATCAATTAGAGCACTTGTCATCAAGTATTGTTAATCATCACTTGATATATTGTAAGTGACATGCAACATTGTCAAATGAAGGACTTCACTATCTTTGTGTCTACGTACGTGTGGATTCAGATAGGCTTAGCAATGTGAACATGTTGCTGATCCAGTTTGGACTGGAAACCAGTTTTGTTGTACTACTTGCACATTGTATGAACACCAATCCATATCTTCTCACCTAAGTCACGTTTTGATGCAAGCACTGTACAGGTACAATATATAGATCTATTTGGTAATCTGTATAAAACCAAGTCAAGACTGGGATTATGTTGTGGGATTACCAATTAATACATGAATGTGTAGTACATACCACAGGCAGTGTCATTCTGAGGTTAAATATGCTGCATTTGTGCACTGATCCTTGAACTAAACCATAACATTGCTTTTCTGAGCAGCCATAAGTGGGAAGGTCTGCCAGCAACCTGCAGATGGTCATGGGTTTTCCCCGGGCTCTGCCCGGTTTCCACCCACCATAATGCTGGCTGCAGTCATATAAGTGAAATATTCTTGAGTACGGCGTAAAACACCAATTGAATAAATAAATAAATAAATGCTATTCTGAGAAGTACCCTTAATGACTGAAAAGAAGTTCATTTTTAGAGGCAAATAAATATCACAAAATATTATTTTTGGTGCTGAAACTTACAATTTTCCATGGTCCAAGCAAACCTCAAAACACGTGTCTAAAATCAATAGATTTCTCAGAATCAGGAAGAATGGACAAGTTAGTCTTGGATGAAATTTATGTTCATTTAGGGTATGTCAATTAAATGCAGGGATTTTTTTTTTTTCTAGATGGTGATGGGTGGGAGTAATTTGTGCACACCCAGATTCCTCAGCACATAAAACTAACCATAGTAACAGCCATCATACAAGAAAATTCAAAAACACCTTGAATACCAGTATAGCATTTATGTTATAAGCTTACACGGTCACTCTGAGTTCAAGTCAAGCTCATGGTAACTTCCTCTCTAGCCATAAGGGAAGGTCTGTCAGCAACGGATGGTCATGGGTTCCCCCGGGCTCTGTGTGGTTTCATTCCACCATAATGCTGGCCGCCGTCATATGAGTGAAAAA
The DNA here is from genome assembly GCF_032854445.1 of Liolophura sinensis. NCBI lineage: Eukaryota > Metazoa > Mollusca > Polyplacophora > Chitonida > Chitonidae > Liolophura > Liolophura sinensis. Next base: position 24,763,727 of record NC_088301.1, on the reverse strand, counting down.
AATTCTTGAGTACGGCATAAAATACCAATCAAATAAATAAAATAAATATAAGCTTACACACTAGATGCATTGTACATATGCAAGCATGACTAGACATTCATCATTGTCACACATAGAACAGTGCTTTCTCAGACCGAAACATTTGGTTCTGCTCAAATACTGCAGAAAATTTAATTTTGTAATATGTAATGAATAGAATATACTATACGCAAACATTACACATGTATAAGAACATATAATTTTCTTGTGATTCCTTTATTTTGACCTACATGTACTGTATGCTATAGCCTGTGCAATACAAGGACCTCATGATGTTGCCAGTGTTTACTAGCTGTCAGTATTGACTTTTTTGATCCACACTTACAAGGGCATGGACTTGCCAGTAATACATGGATGCCTGCAGAAACTTGTATTGTGGCTTTGTTCGACAAAAGAAGACTAGTGACTGGCACATGGCCAAAGCTCTCTCACTGCCGGTTCTGACAAATGGTGATTATAGTATTGTTGGGAGGTTAAAGGCTATGGATGTTGTAAAATAGGATTATTGTTTGCAGATTAATGCAGACTGCATTCATGTGTTTATTTTTTAATATTGATTGTTTATTTTTTATAAATCACAATGAAAAATTTATGGTATCACTATTGAGTATGTATCATTTTTTTTTTTGTATATATATATATTATGGAAACATCACCCGAGATATATCAAATAGGTTTTCTTTGTGAATCATCAAGTTTGCAAGTCAACCTTAGGTTTCTCTGATAAAAGCCGCAATATACATTTAGCTACATGTAAGATTGAGGTTTAAAACTTTCATTTGCCATACATTGATTCAAGGAATTGTTTGCCTCATTTGTTATAATATATTAACACTTGATAACTTTTATGACTATATATATATATATATATAATTTTTTTCTTTTCCAGAATGAAGAAAAAGTATTATTCTTGGGATGAATGTCTAAATTTGAGAGAAGTAAAGGTAAGTCAGTAAGTGCTGTTTAAGGCCATCCATGAAAAATTCTTTGAAGGGCATATCCAACCCTATCAGAAAAATAAAATAAGTTCATAGGGAGTACTTGTTTTTTGTAATATGGCTAATGGAAGAAGATAAGGATTTTATAGAAATTAGAGTTTGGAAAACATAATTCAAAATTTCAATGAAAATTTTGAAGTATAGCCCTTTTTGGAGGGCCGTTTGGTTCACACCCAATGAATATATTTTTAATGATGGCCTAACCATAACCCTGCAAGCTACTCTCAGTTCATCGCTATACATGTATCTGTGTTGGTGCTATAAAATGAAAACTGCCAGGGCAAATGTTATCCTGTTTAACTAAATAATTGCACTTGGAGTAACCCATGTACTTGTTTTGATTGGCGCATTACACCTTACATTCTGATTTTGGCTTGATGAGTTTGTGTGAAAAAGGTGAATAAGTCTGTTTGCCCTGTAGAAAAATCTATACCTATTGCTGATGTATACCCTGGGTTGGTCAGCCCGTGTTCATGTAGGTACCAGTGATCAATCAGTTCTATGTACTGGAAATTACATATTATCGATTAGTTGGGTGGGGATTGGTCAGGTGTGTTTTTTCCCAGGTTACCTGCGAGGCATCGGTAACATGATTAGCCTCTCAATAGTGTAACACAGCGCTTTGATAGAACTGCTGCATGATCACAGGGCAGCTAATAAGGTACTAACAATGGTTGAGTACTAACACAAGCTGGCTGGCTTGCTGAGTAGCCTAATAAATCTATGACTGTTATTTGGGTTTTAGTTACATCCAAATCATTGTGAAGGGAACTGGTCATGGCTGAGTGTGTTGGATTCATGTCTTTTGAACGCCATACAGGGCTCTTATGCCATTTAGGTCATCTTACATGAAGCTTATTGAAGATCACTTGCCTCCCATCAATACGACATCCATGTGTACTTGTATACATGTTGGAAAGATCTGTTACTTGCCAAAAAAAAAGTTTACTCCAGGCACTCCAGTTTCTCCAGTTTCCTCTGTCTATATAAAACATGACCGCCGTCATGTAAGTGCAATATTATTGAGAATGGCGTTAAACCCCAATTGAATAAATGAATAAGTGGTTATGAAGGCCTTATCAGTACATAATAATCACACAGCATACATTTATAAGTTAAGACCAGGTTGTAAATATTTTATAAATGTCACAGGACGAACATGTAACGAATGACCTACATGTATACCTAGCCTTAGTTACCCTCAGCAGGTAACATGTAGGATTGGATTAACTCATCTCCTGCATGAATATTCAAATAACATTGCAATAAGCATTAGTTGAACCCTAGTAGACAGAACTATTTAGATTAGACACAAAAGTTTTTGATAGGATTCTTTTGGTTTAACAGTCACTTTTTGATGATTGCATTAGATTGTTTATATACTTTTAAACTATAGTTATAGCTCATATGTGATTAGTGTTCAGGGATAATAGAGAGATGTACATTTTGTGAAAAACAAAACAGGATATATACAAGAACTTTTCACAGGAAAAACTACCAATTTTGTACCAAACCAAGTCTTCATCTTTAGAAAAATGAGTAATTTTTGTAATCCTGTTTTATATCTTTCTCTGGCCAAATTAAAATTGAGGAAATAAATGAAGTTTAATGGGTTTTTTAAAAGAAAAATTGGGGGGTTTAATAGTTAAAAAGAAGAATGACTGAAGTTCAAATTTTAAGACTAAACTCTTTTTCTTACAATCTCATTTTTGCATTGAGAAAAGCTTGTACGTACGAGTAAAATGACAAGCGCCAGGATGTGTGATGCATTGGGTACACATGTACATTTACTCTCGGACACCAACAGGAGAACATGTACTATGGCTGAGCAGCCAGCAAGCTTCACAGATTCCTTTATCAAGCTGCAATGGTTGACTGGCCTTTCCTTGAGTACAGGAATTGCCTGTGGGTTGCACATGTAACACCACAAGTTATACACAGACTTGATAAAAGTGCCATATCCCTGGGATCGATAAGAAACTCGTGTGATAATTGGTAGAAGAGTCATTGTATTCCTCACATGACTGCCAGCCATGTGCATGTTAGCATGTGTAGAGCCTGAGGACAAGGTGGCCTATGTGTTGTCAGACAAGGCTATCAACTTCCATGGCTCATTTTTCAGCAGCAGGTCGGAAAAGGAATAGTGAAGCTTATACAGTAAATGACCCAAAATTTCACCCTGAATGTTACCTTTTACTAAAGCCAAATAAAGGCCTATATTACCTTTGGTGATGAAACGTACATTTTTCTAGCAGGAGATCATTGTACCTTACAAACAAACCTTACAACAGATGAACAGAACTTTCATTTGCAAAGTCGGCCAGTTAGTCATTGACCAAATTTTAGGTCATTTACGGTACATGTGATTCTGAGACTGTTGGAAGATGGATAATACATTCTTGGTGCTGCCTTTGTGTACATGTATGCCTTGGAAAGATGGGCGTCTTCACCTACACGAGTCCACTTAAACATGTCTGAAGAAATCTCCTGCTGCCTTTGTCTGTATATGTTTATGTGTACGCACACACCAGAATGGCACTCAAGCAAGACTCCTTTATAGATACATGTGTCTCACGATCTTTTTCTTTGTATTTGATAAGCAATAATTCAGCGGTGCCTGGAAAAGAACACACATGTATTCTACCTGAAAACATTTTTGTTACCGAGCTCTGGGTAGAAAACTATGAAGTAATCATAATGGTAGATGCTTATGATTTTAATAATTTTAATACCAAGATACCTACATAAATACATGTATCATCCACTTTGCGGCAAGAAAATTTGATACTTTCCACATGTGCATGTATTAGTGTTTCTCCTGAATTAAGGCTGTTGTAAATGCATGTACTATTAATATTACAGTATGTATGTATTTGCTACAGCACATTATGTTTTGTAGTATAAACAATATTGAATAAGTTTTTTGGTTTTTTTTTGTTTCTTTGCAGTCTCTACGGAAGTTAAACCATGCCAATATAGTAAAACTCAAAGAAGTAATACGAGAAAATGACCAGCTGTATTTTGTCTTCGAATACATGAAAGAAAACCTTTATCAAATGATGAAAGACAGGTGAGTTCGATAGGTACATGTAGATGATTTTTCTGAATGAAGATTTTATCATATAAAACATTGTTGAACAATTGGTAATCAGGCCAATTAGCGTAGATTAAGGCGGTTGGGAAATTTTTCTGGCTAATGAAAAACCAGGAGGTATTTCATCAAAATTCCATCAGAAGTCCAATAAGAACTTTATAGTAGAGGGGTTGTTTGGAGAGTCAGCCAAGTTATCCCCCCCAAAGGATATAATACGCATGTTTCGAGATGTGACTTTACAACAACAGAGTGAAGCCCCTTTGTGATATGACATCGTCGCTTCACGGCACGGTAGGGCCAGTCTGGAAATTTTAACATGGGGTGGTATATAGAATATAGAGAACTAATTGAAAGGATTTGCACTGATCTTCTGAATTGTGTTTAGGGGTGAATTTGTGTTCCCAATATTGTACAAAAAATAATATTGTTCTGTTGGTACTTAGATCTAAACACTATCACTGCCATGTTAAAAGATAGGCAAGTAGCCCTACTGTGGCGTTTAGTGGCGACGTCATTTTGCACCGGAACGTCATTCTGTTGTCATAATGGCGTAACTCGAAAACTGTGTATTATGTTTGCTGATGGCTTGAAATATATTGTATGATTATTATTGTTTATGTATGCTTTGCATAAGCTAATTGAAATTTGTAGTAAACATTCAGCCCAATAGCTCAACTTATAATTAACATATTTTCTTAACTTCTATCATCATTACTGAAACTGAGGATGTTATTAGATTATCGTTATAATGTTACAAATAAACCTGGGCCAACTTTCAGAAAAGTTCATAAATCAGTTTTTCATAGCTGTTCTGGTAAGTGACATGGCCTGATGACCCTATAACCATGACAAAGTCATTTACCAAAAAACGTTGCGAGAAATGTGTCTTATAAAGTTTTGTGAAAGTGGGCCACATCAGTGTTATGATGTGTTAGGATAGTTTTGTTGCAGGTGTATGATACTTCTCTGTTCGGTTTTCAGGGATAAACTTTTTCCAGAATCTGTGATACGAAATATTACCTATCAGGTCTGCCAGGGAATGGCATTTATGCACAAACATGGTAAGTGACATGTACATTTACTTAAAAGCAGTTTTCGTGATCTACGCACTAGTGCAGCGTAATGACCCAGGAGCCTCTCACCAATGCGGTTGCTGTGAGTTCAAGTCCAGCTCATGCTGGCTTTCTCTCAGGCCGTACGTGGGAAGGTCTGCCAGCAACATGCGGATGGTCGTGAGTTTCCCCCGGGCATTGCCTGGTTTTCTCCCACCATAATGCTGGCAGCCATTATATAAGTAAAATATACTTGAGTACAGCATAAAACACCAATCAAGTAAATAAATTTTAGTGATCTAGTTTCAGAATTATTTCAAAGATGAGTAGGTATAGGATAATGAACTACATTGGATGAATGATATTCTGTCAGCTGTACCGAGTAATAAGCTTGAATTATATTATGTTAGGCAACAGAGCATTCTGCACAGCATACGTTAATTGTGAACGTCAGCAAAGCATATATTTTTATTTTTAACTTCCAGGTTGTTTAGACAATACTTTCATCACTGTGTCAATGCAAGTAATGCTTGTAGGTGCAAGTAAAACGGCAAGAGCCGGTGGTACTGAAATCATCCTGTCTGTCTGTCTATAGACATGATTTTGTCCATGCTTCTCCACCCACATCCCCTCCCAAACTACTGCGCCGATTTTGATGAAGCTTACCATGCATCTAGCCTATCATCTGACCCGGTGCATACTTAAGTTTAATGGCAGTTTTGGTAATTACCCTCCATTTAGACTTGTGTAACTGTGCTTTTCCATGAAGTCAGATTTTGTCCATGTATCGTCCCCCTCCCTAACTTCTGCATAGATTTTGATGAATCTTACCATACATGTATGTATATCATGCCTATCATCTGGACTTGTGCATGCTTGTTAAGTTTAATGGCAATATTTAGATACAATTATTTTAATAATGACCTCCATTTAGCACTTTGCGCAATTATAATGCTTTTCTATGTATTCAGATTTTGTCCATGCAGCTCTTTCTAAAGTACTGGACCTATTTTTATGAAGCTTACCTTACATCTTCCCTATAATCAGAACTTGTGCATGCGTAAGTTTAATTACAATCGGGTAATTATTTTCATAATTACTGCAAATCCGGTACTTAGTGCAGTAATGGAATGTCATGTACACTGTATTCTCTTCTGATTGATACATTTCTTCATTCAAACTTGATGTACCAATCAGGGGTTCATAAAACTCATTTTTCCACATACCGACCACAACTTTCTGGGTGAAATTGAGTTTTTCTTTCAACTGAAATTGAGTTTTTCTTTCAACCAATTTTTTTTTTTGTTTCAGTGGGCCGTTTGTGATACTAATATTGAATATTTTTATACTTTACTAACCTTCATTGATTGAAGTAATTGTCACTGCCTATATATGAACTCAAGCTGGCTTCCTAGTTGATACTGCAAACTGATAATCAACGCACATAGCAGAATACCAATCCAGTGAAGTGTGAAAGAACACCTGTGCTGAAAGCTAACATCCTAGAGCACAAGTATAGATTGAAACTTACAACATGAGCAGTTGGTCTTGACATCACTTTTAAAAAATATTCAATAGTTATGAATCAAGACAGAATGGTCATGCATTAATGGCTTATGGAATATGTGGTTGCCACTCTTTAGTCTGTAAAAAGGACATCCGAAATTACGTAAAGAAAAAAAAACATTTGAGAAAAATTGAATTCATGCAACACCTTACATGTATATTAGAAACTTATGTGAATAGTGCACCGAGATGATTGTTTTGTGCATTATCTAAATTCTCTTGAAATATTATCCTTACTTGTGAAAATAAGCGAAGATTTCAATCAACAAAAGCAGTTCAAAACGAAGTCTGAATTAACTTATTGACAGGATACTAACCACATAAAATTTGCCATGAAAATCAGCAGCTGGTAATGAGACAGTTAAGAGACCCACAAATAATGAATTACCCCATGGAGTATGGGGTAACTATAATTATAGCGAATCGATGTCTCTAGTAAATGTATATCTAACAAAGAAGGTTTTAATTTCGCTGCTATAAGAGATTTATCAATGGTCAGATTCCTGAAAAAGAAACCCGGGTGCGAACTGCATGCCAGCCTTGAAAGGAGCTGAAGATATTAGCGCCTTTAACAACCTTTAAATGAGCAAACATGTGCCTTTAAAATTTTGATGCACCCTTATTGAAGCCAAAAATACAAGGTGTTTCCAAATTAAGATAACCAAAAGCTCTGTTTACGATTGCAATCAGTTGTCTGTTGATGACTGCAGGTTGCAATCAGTTGTCTGTTGATGACTTCAGGTTGCAATCAGTTGTCTGATGACTGCAGGTTGCAATCAGTTGTCTGTTGATGACTGCAGGTTGCAATCAGTTGTCTGTTGATGACTGCAGGTTGCAATCAGTTGTCTGTTGATGACTGCAGGTTGCAATCAGTTGTCTGTTAATGACTGCAGGGTTCAATCAGTTGTCTGTTGATGACTGCAGGTTGCAATCAGTTGTCTGTTGATCACTGCAGATTGCAATCAGATGTCTGTTGATCACTGCAGGATTCTTCCACCGGGACATGAAGCCAGAGAATCTGTTGTGCTCGGGCCCAGACTGTGTAAAGATAGCAGACTTTGGGTTAGCCAGGGAGACGAGGTCTAGACCACCCTACACCGACTATGTCTCCACCAGATGGTAAGCGTCTGTTTGTTCCCAGGGTTTGAGTTTTCCCTGAGTTTCCTTCCTTGTAAAAGTGACCCATATAAAAAATAAAAAAAAAGAAGTTGACGGTTCTGGTCCCAAACTATAAAGGTGACATTGTGACTGCGTATAAAGAAATTTTATAAAATGTAACTCAAAATAATACTTTCCGACAACCTTTAAGACTGTGAAGGAAAGAAATTTGTATGAAAACTTTTTGTTGGTAAACCATCATATTCTGTTCAGCTTTAATACTTGTTAGTTTTAATACAGCTTGATAAGTTTGGGAGCCCAAACTTTTTTTGTACTAAATCTGCTCTTGATATGGCTACCTTAGCGAGTCCAGCAACAAAGACTATATTTGTAAATCAAACTGGGTTGTGACCCTTTATCTTATATCCAGCTGATAAGTTACACCACCTGTTATATGGAAGAAGTGGGGAACAAGAATGTATATACATGTATATGTAATATACATTTTGACAGATATACTGCAAGTACAATGTACATTTGTGTCTTAATGTGGCCACACGGTGCTGAACCAATGCGCCTACAGACTTCAAATTGAACTCACTGGTTTGGCCTTTGGGCAGAAAAACTGGAGTGGTTTACACTCAGTGGGCCTTAAAGTTTCCTTCACCTGTAAACTTGATTGTTGTCATTTAACTGAAAAATGATTGAATACAGCACTATGAAACACTAATGAAATATATAAATGATTTGATACTCTTTCAGGCATAAGTACTTAGCAGATTTTGTAAGCTATCCAAGGAGAACTTCAGTCATATTTCATTACATCCTATAATAGTGGAGTTTCAAGTCTGAACTTTTTTGTTGTTAAAGGTGAAAACAGTCACACTTTATCATGTGAGTTCTGGAAAATGTTTTAAACTTACATATCATTTTTGCTCAGGTACCGAGCCCCAGAGGTGCTGCTACGCTCCACAAACTACAGTTCTCCTATTGACATCTGGGCAATAGGCTGCATCATGGCAGAGCTCTATACATTACGACCATTATTTCCCGGCAGTTCAGAAATCGATGAAATCTTTAAAATCTGTTCTGTCTTGGGTACTCCAAAACAGGTGGGTACTGATTGTTTTATATCTGCAACAATGAAACCTCTGTAGACCAACAGTATTCAGGACTGACAAAGACTGTTGGTTTATTAAACAGGGTCGTGTCCAACAACAACAACAACAGTGCAGAACCGTACTGTACATATGAGTACATTTATTCCTTAATTAAATTTACGTTGGCTTTGGCAATATATGTGTAAGTTGAACTTTATCAGACGAGTTCATTTCCACATATCGTGGCGTGTCTACTAGCTATGGATGAATATTGTCAGATCAGTAAAAGGGAAAGAATGTGATTGTAAGTCCTAGCTGTGGCATTTGTGTTCAGAGACTGAACTACTGCTCTACCATTTCAACTTGCAGATGGTCAGGGGTTTCCCCTGGGCTCTGCCCGGTTTTCTCCCACCATAATGCTGGCCGCCGTCGCATAAGTGAAATATTCTTGAGCACAGCGTTTAACACCAATCAACTAAACTAAACTCTACCATTCCTTTACCAGTCACTGGGGTGACTAAAGCCTGATGTAAATATACCCTAATTCTTTTCTCATATGAAAGAGCGTCTTTCAGTTTCATTTTATGTACATGTTTGATTTGATTTTGGAGACAAAACTACATTTGTTGGATTGCCCAATTTCAGGGCTTTATTTTCTTAAAAGTGTAATTTTATCAGTCTACACAGAATAATGCCCTCAGAATATTCTTGAATAAACACCTTGCAAACATGTGAGTAGGTTGAAAAATTACAGTATTATCATAGGAGGGCACAGCACAGTATCAGTATAATGTGACAGCATGTGGTGTCATGTCTGGTGTCTTTTGGCATGACACTTCAGAGGTGGCATGAACTCACCCTGCCACAAGAAGACACAGTATATGAACATGCATGCATACAGTGTACATACATACATACAGTGTACATACATACAGTGTACATACATACACACACTCAGTGTACATACATACATACATACATACATACATACATACATACATACATACTGCAAAAGAAATAATAAGTCAGTAGATTAAACCAAAGGCTGAAGTACACATGTAAGAGTTCGCGTAAGAAGATTATCTCCCTTCCATCTGATTTTCAGTCAGTTACTGCAGGATGGACATTGGTTCAGATTAATCAAGAGGGATTAACACTAGTGACTACATGTTTGTACTGCAAATCACAGTCTGTATTTAGAATGAACAGGAGTCAGTGTATTTAAGGCAGTCAGTTATATAAGTTAAGATTATGGTCAAATAGAGTAAAAATTGGACTGTGCAGTTTTGTTTGATTTCACAAAATGTTGGCCTTTTTAAGATGTCGGTGTTGATAGGTACTACTGTACCTGTCCATAATAGTTCATGTGACTGGACGCCATACCAGTAACACCTGCCGGGAACATGTTTTGAAAAGCCGTGCAAACATTGCCAAGCCCATGCATTAGGCCTACCCACTGTGTATTTTTTCAGAATTAGCCATCTTGTGACTTAATCTATAATTACCCCGTGCTTGTACACCTCTTAATTACCACCCTGAAAATCATATAAGTAAAACAGTTTTTCATCAACTATTTTGAAAGATACTGGAGTTGTTTTAGATTCTTGAAAAGCATGTACAGCCTAGTGACCGGGCAATGCGATGACCGATTTTCACTCACATACTGGCCACTGTAGATGACGCATTATTAGGCTATGGACATGTATGTAACTTTACAGTATCCTGCATTGTGTTATTTCAGTCGCAAGCCACACTTGAGAATGGAATCATCTCGAAATTAGTTGTAAAAGTATAGCTATAGTCTCTTGTGGTCTGTGTTGTACACATGGAGAACCTTGCATGCCTGCTAGCGAATGTACCACCATGACATCAGCAGGTCAAGGGTGGCTCAGGTGTAGTGGGGTAAAATTTTCTGACGTATGATCACCAAACCCCGCAGTTTTTCTTCCCTTTACAACTTTATAATCGATCCAAATGGATTCAGGAGACATTAAAATATCTGTATGCTGGTTGTAAGGCCGCAACATTGAGGTTCTACTTTAACCTCATCATGCGTGTGATGAAATCGCAGGAAATTGAAAATCATGCCATTTTGGGTCAAAACTGCAGAAGTGTTTTCATGATTGAGGTTGAATAAAATGTTTCAGATGTAATGTGGTGGTCTGTTGATGCCCTATTCCCAGTGCCTGGATGTACATGTACATAATGATAGCGCTTCTACCTGTCACTCAATCTTGAGTTCTCATCTCTCCACAGGAGGACTGGGATGAGGGTTACAAGCTGGCAGCTCAGATGAACTTCCGCTGGCCGCAGTGCGTAGCTACCAACCTGAAGACTATAATCCCCAACGCCAGCAATGACGCCATACAGCTGATGAAGGATATGCTGGCATGGAACCCTCAGAAGAGACCAAGCTCTAGTCAGGTAAGGTACCGTAACAGCTCAATGATACATTTGTATTCCTTAAAATGCCATTTAATTTAAATTTAATTCTTTTAAATGCTATTTTATGCTTATTTTTCTGCCATGTCATCAGGAATGTAATTATGATCATTTGGAATTTTTATAATTTAGGATAAAGATAATCCTTTAGGATCAGACCTGGTTTCTATCACTAATAAACTGTAATCAGGCCAATGCTGTCATAAGTGAAGTATTTCTGAGAATCAGAGAAAACAGTTAGCAAATAAATGAATACATGTAAATACAATAAATGAGACTCTGCACGTGAGACTTGAGATGGGCTCTGTTCTGTTTTCAAGTTGAAATTTTATAATAAAAAAAGAGAGGCATGCATGTATAAAGCTAGAACTGAGTTGAGCCCTTATTAGTGCTTTTGTGTGGCCCATATATTTGTACATGGATAACCCAGTGTGTGCATGCCAGGCTTAGGACAGACATGCCAGGTGTCTGTCAGGCTTTTTTTGACAAATTGGCAAGAATGCATAGAGAGTTGTAAGGTGTGTAGGTTAATATCTGCTCCATGCTTGAGGCAAATGCATAAAAGTTGAAGAAAATGTGGACAACATTTTTTCTGTTGTCTTCAGCATGACAATCCAGTGAGGCAGCAACTAGAAATCAGTTGCCATTAGATCAGGCCTGCCACAAAAAGGCACTGTTGTCATGCAGCTGAAATGATGATCTGATCAAAATGGTGTTAAAATGCCAACAGACACTGCCTCTAATATCTCATTGTCTTGATGCTTCAGCCGTTGAGCAGTTCTGCCTTTTTGATATGGCTGAAATATTGATTATATGCTAAACCTCAATAATTGATTCCTGTTCATTGATATATAGTATGGTTTCTTTTCCAGTGCCTTAGGTACTCATATTTCCAAGTAGGACAGAATCTTGGCACGCAGTCCCGTCCCCCTCCTGTGACACACCACCCCACTCCTCCCTCGAACCAAGCCCGTCATGGCCCCTCGCCTGTGGGGTCTCAGTCACGGGTTTCATCCCAAACAAGCAAACAGGAGATCCAGCCAAAGTATCAGCCCAGTCACAAACCAGCAGACAATCAGGGAGGGTACAAACCCTCTGCGGCTGAGCCCCTGGGCAACAGGCCCATCCATGACAACAGGCAAACCAATCAGCAGCACAAGGCAGCACACACTAATGCTGTGTTACCCTCCATAGGCAGTAAGCATGCCCCCAAGTATCAGGAAAATGTGAGTTAGATTTCTGTATTCTCTAGTATGTCATACAAGTACTCTGCTGACTGTGGATCTCAGCAGAGTGGTTAAGCTGTTTGCGTTACATTGGCAAGGGCACATGAGGTACGAGATAAGGCCTCGGCCATGGACAGGGAATTTAGAGATTCACCTGTTCCCAGTCTTTGGGAGGCCTATGCTGCACATGGGAAAGCTTGTCTGTGACTTGCAAAAGACCAGTGGTTTTCTCTGCCCATTAGACTAACCATCATGTAAGTAAAAAATTCTTCAGTATGGTATTAAGTAACATTTGGATAAATAAATGAATAAATCTGTGTTACTATGTTTGTACAATTCATGCTTAAGATCAAATATTGTGCATTGTGCTACAGGCACAGAAGGGATACTGTATCATTGTTGGGCATATATAAAGATTATGCCGTGCTCCTTGTCAAAAATTCACGCATATGATGGGTATAGATGTATGAACATAAGAATATGTACCATATTTGTCATTTTTACTACAGGTGCTGCAGTTTCCTCCAATAAATAATTAACAATGAATCAATTCAAATCATTGTCATTTTGTGAGAAATGGGGAGGAATTATTGAAAAAATAAACTGTGGGGTATCTTCATAGTGGTGCTAAAGCTTTTTATATTTGCGTTTGAAATGTCATTCAGAGGATATATGTACAGAATATGAAGATTGAGGTTCATTTACGTGTATGAAATAAACTCTGGCCTTTTGCTTCTCTGTAGGACCCATTCACAGTATCTGTATCTAAAAAGCAGAGTGGGCGGAAGCGCTGGGGTGGGGGGTTATCAGAGACCTGGGATGACTGGGACGATCTGGACTTTGGTATCCCTCACAGTAAAAAGGCACCACTGGCCTCCATCAAGAAGAAAGAAAACCATCCTGAGAGGGAGAGGAAATTCAGTCTCTTTGACGATGATGACGACTTGTTTGCGTGAGTAGTTGTAATGATTTATGGAAGTGAGATGACAACAATTGTTTTTCAGTTGCTAAAACGTAAACATAACTGAACATAAACATAACTGATTATGTTTTCAGTCTTTGGACACGCTTTAACTTTTGGAGATGAAAAGTTGAAAATGTTTTGAAAAATACATCAACACTTTAGTCACATCAGTGCAGTTTTTAGTACAGTTCGTGTATAATAATTCCTTCTGCTGTAGATGTCAAATAGAATAAATAGGACATTTAGGGGCACCTTTTTGATGCTGTTTTTAGGGATAAGTGGATAGATTTCGTCTGGAGATTGGAATTTTTACGCTTTACCGCCAAAAGTAATTTGGTTCTTGCCTGCCTTTGCGTTGAGATTGTGTAAGAAATTTGGTCATACAAATCCATTATCAGAGAAGTATAGTCGCTTCAGCTTGGACCTGAGTAGCCATTGCATGGATACGGAATCTTATTACTTCTATCAAAATCAGCACTCGTACATATACTGAAATTGGTGACAGCTTACATAAAGTTTTCTGCAATGGTAATTAACAGGAGTTTGAACAAGAAGCCTCAAGTACCTAAGGGGATTGTAGCTCACGGGCGAGGGACATCAGGCAGATCATCAGGCTCTGCTAAACAGCATTACCTGGGAAAAGCCAGATACCTACCAGGTTAGTACGGACTCATGATTTTACATTCTCCTTGTGTGTAGTAGAGGAAATATCCATTGCTGGATGGGTTGGGAGGTAAGATTCAGTGGGCACTAGAGGACATGTTGGGGTCTTCCAGTGTTTAGAAATTATAATTTCTATGACACAAGATGCAGATATAACTAATGCATTCTCAGGTGATGAACGTGACAATAAATCTGTGCCTGAGAGACAAATTTTCGCCTTTGTCATCACCTGGTTTTAACATGTTATTTTAGAACTTAAATTAAGAAATACTGACTTTAAATAAAATTTCTTCATATAGTTTTGTGGTTATATCTTTCCCATATACGGTATATATTGATGTGTTTACATAATATATACTGGTAGCAATCCTATAAGCGAAAATTTTAGAGTATTTCAGTCGTCCGGAATGATAAAAAAGGTCTATTTTGGCCTTGGGGATAAATGTTAAGTCTTTCGCTTTGAGTTCATTTTACATGTACTTATTTGGATGTGGAATGAAAGAGTTGTCGCCAAGTCACTAGGACTCATGAGGTGTTAGATCAAACTCATTCATAGACAGGGAAACATCGATGATCCCACTCTTCCACTGTTCTCTGTGCAATAAGCAATGCGTGTTCCTTGTGGATACATGTATGTACCTGCTGATGTGGTCTTGCATGAAGTTCTTATTAATCACTTGCCTTTTGCCAATGTAACATACAACTTGCGTGTCACACTAGGGAAAGTTATCCAGATACATGCCAAAGGGCAGTGGTTTACTCCAGGCATTCTTGTTTCCTTCTCCCATGAAACTAACTGCTGTTGTAGAAGTGAAAATTTTTTGAGTACGATGTTAAACCTTCACCAAATAAATAAATCATGTGGAATGGAAAATTCCTTTGCAATATATTTACTTAAAACTCTTTAACTGACATAAAAAGAAATCATGTCAAACTGATACATAAATGATACAGTATGTATTGTCTCTAAGAGCAGTGAATTATTTTAAGTTATTCTATTTTCAGGTATTAGTATGCGTAACAGTGCCTTAAAGACGGAGAGTCCAGAGAGTCAAGCTACCTTTTCCCCAGTCAGTAAAGGGGGCCTGGGAGGGGTGGCAATGGGCAGAAATAACATGGGACTGGGTAAGACATGTTGCAAATACTTCCTTTATAATATAATTAAGACATACAGCATAGAGAGAAAAAACAGAGGAGTGACAACAGTGTGATAGCTGGCAAATGGTGACACATAACTGTGTGAAATATGACCTCTTGTCAGTTGACTTCAGTTAGGGTTTTAGTCTAACTCTTCATATAAATGCATACATAGCAGCAAGTTACATGCCTCTAGCACCATGGCTAAAGCAGAATTAGGTGAAACGAAAAATACAGTGATGTTAATTGCAATTTATTAAACTTCATTGGTCTAGAATTACTCAAAATTCAACGCAGTCAGCTGTGGACAACATCATTCCTGACCAATGCGGGAAACTGCTACCATACCAATGCTTCCACTGGTTTGGCAGTAGTGTTGAGACAGCAGGTTTGTGTGGATGCTGGTGAAGAGCAATGGTTTACTTGGGGCACTTTGGTTTAATTGGGGCACTTTGGTTTACTTTGGGCACATTGGTTTACTTGGGGTTTCTTCCACTTACAAGTTTACACCTGATCACAGTCTTGCAAATGAAAAAACTTCTTAGCTCTGTAGCATAACTTCAATCAAATAAATGAGAAAAAAATATTTACCCGTTAAACATTTGCACCAGTATGACTCCTCATGTAGACCAGTCCTAACTAAATTAGGACTATGTTTCAAGTTTTTTCATCAAAATAACAATGTTATATTTATGATATGAGTAATTATTGATAATTATTGGATTCATGTACAGTGAACACAATTTAGACTTTTGGGTGCAGAACTTCAGAAAAATATGTCTGAGCTCCCTTGTCAGTACATATGTATGAAAACGTTGATGTGAAAATTTAAGTAATGTAGACATTTTCTTTGATTCATAGACCACTTTGTGCTACAGATTCTATATTTCTCTTGGTGTGAGGTTATTTGTCTTTGTAAGGAAATTATTTAGCACCAAATTCTTCAACTTTTTCAACGCCTCTGCAACCATTTCGAAACATTCTGAGAGAATTATAGGGTTTATAGATATAATTAGCACAGTTTTATGAAATTTGCATCGTTAATGACACAAACATATAATTTTTAGCATCATTTTCATTATAATTGTATGCATAAATTCCACTTAGGAAGTATGTCACTGGTTGAAAGGTTGAAGATTTACAGTATCTTTAAATGATTGTACAAATGGTCATCGTATTATTTACTGTATTCCAGACAACCAACAGTAGATATGGTTTTGTAAATTAAATTGGTAGTGGATGTGTTTAAAGCTACGTTTTCAAACCTTAAATTTACATAGTTTCATGTGTATCAGTCAGCTGTTGGATTGACATGTGTTCTGCAATTTGTTTTAGGAGGGGGAGGTTTTGGACCTAGTGCAGGGGGAGGGGGTTATGTGCCGTCATTCATGAGTTCAGGGAATAAGTCAAGTAAGTATACACCCAATTGTTACATATATAATGATGGCATTTCTGTTCTCTCCAATGTGAACAAGCTTATGTTTGGAATCCTTTAAACCAAATATTCTTGAGTAAGGTGTAAAAAAAAAAACAATCATGCCAAATGAAATGAAAGGCTAAGTGTTATTGGGGTGTTAGAAACTTTAAGCAGTGGTTCTGCTATCCAACTGTTGGATGGACACCAAGTAATATGAGCCTCTGCTAGACGATGGTAAATCATGGCAGATCTAAGTGTTCTATCCGCATGTTTACAGATGCGGGATGGAAGAGGGCGCAGCCCGCTCCATTATCGTTAAACAAGAACTCTGCTACACGACAACAGGTACCGGTGCATGGCCGTACAGACTGGGCTGCCAAGTGAGTACCCTGCCAGAGGGTTGTTTGTAAAGGACCAGTGTAGTGACCTTGTTGCTCTGTCATAAAACCTAGTGTGCTAGAGACAATGTATGACCACATTGGTACATAAATAACATCATAAACTTCTGATTAAGTTCTCTCGTAACAAACCAGTTGTTTTACATATCCTATTTCTTCAACCGCCTCGGCAACCAATATTTTGAAACACTGTGAGAGAGCTATGGTGTTTGAGAACTAATTTGCACAGTTTTTTTGAGGTTTGCACCTTTAGTGACACAAATGAATTGTTTTTAGCATCATTTTGAAAATAACTGTGTGCTTAAATTTGCTCTGGAAAAAAGTGGTTGAAAAGTTGAAAATTTACGGTATATTAATGAGTTGTTATTATCATTCCCATTGCTTTATTCGGATGCCTTAGCTAGATGCCTTATGCCTTGGATTCAGGATCAGCCTACGTTCATTCCCTTGAAGTAATTCGGAGGCCTCCATGGCCCAGTTGGTTAGCGCACTAGCGCAGTGTAATGACCCAGGAGTCTCTCACCAATGCGGGCGCTGTGAGTTCAAGTCCAGCTCATGCTGGTTTCCTCTCCGGCCTTAGTGGGAAGGTCTTGCAGCAACATGCGGATGGTCGTGGGTTTCCCCCGGGCTCTGCCCGGTTTCCTCCCGCTGGCTTCCGTGGTATAAGTGAAATATTCTTGATTATGGCGTAAACCACCAATCAAATAAATAAATAAATTAAAGTATTATGATCTGTTTATTTTCTTTTCGGTTTTTTTCTTACAGGTATTTAAAATGACAAATTCTGGGATAATCTGAGGATGCCTTCATTACATGTTTTGAACAAACTCCTGACCATGCGGACATATGGACTGTGCGGAGAGGAACCCTGGAGGAGCTTCTGACAGATCTATTGTGACATGGCAGGGAAATAGCTGTCCTTATGGGAAAGACTTTTAATTAATTTGTACATAGCTCGCGATGTAAATAATAACCTGTATGTGTGTATGTACTGAGAACTGTCCCCAACAGCGTGACTGTTTTCACTTGATATCAGTGTATAAATGTCTACATTGTCCAGCATTTTCAGAACTACATGTATATTTACGAGAACTTTCTTACCATGAAGAAACTGTGGACGTTATACATGCTTTGCTAAAGTGTATAATTCTATTTTTCTATCTGTACACTGAGAATGATAAATATTGTGGGTATAGTTTGTGTTCAAATCTGTTTTATGCTAAAACTTCATCCTGAATCATTCTTGTTTTGTCTTGTAATTTATATACATGTGATCCAAAGTCTCTGTAGAAAATAGTGTAAGATACTATACTGTGTTTAATAGAAGATATCGTTATCTTTCTGCCCTTGTCCGAACATTATTAGCCTGCTACATTGTTAGCAAGAAAAATATCCTCATTGTTTGTTACGTATCATATAGATAGGTCATTGTTTTGTTTTGAAAGATCTCGCTTGCATGTGGACTTCGCTGTTTTGTATATACCCTGTCTTTTTATTGTTTGTTTCCATAATACATACAGCTCTTACTGGACATACTATTTGTTTGTGGCTTGTGTGCTGTGTTTGGCGTTTGCTGAGCTTGTTGTTTGTAATACATGGGTATTCCGTCCATTTTGAACTGTCCTGCCTCATATTGCTAGATCTGACAGTAGTTTGGTCTTTTTAAAAAGTTCATATTACTTGTAACCTACAACAAACTTTTGTAATGTTGCGAACATTTATGAACAGTAGCAGACAGGCAATATCCTAACATTTTCCTCACAGTGCATAGCAGACATGCATGACAGTGTATCTTAGCACACTGTAGCAGAATTGCATTATACTGTATCTTAGCCCACACAGTAGCAGACATGCAATATCCTAACTTTTTCCACACAGCAGCAGACATGCATGACATGTACTGTAACTTTGCCCACACAGTAGCAGACATGCATGGCACATACAATAACTTTGCCCACACAGTAGCAGACATGCATGGCACATACTGTAACTTTGCCCACACAGTAGCAGACATGTATGCCACATACAATAACTTAGCCAACACAGTAGCAGACATGTATGACACCTACTATAGCTTAGCCCACACAGTAGCAGACATGCATGACAGATGCAGTAACTTAGCCCGCACAGTAGCAGACAGGCATTATATTGGAGTCTGAGAAGCATCTTGTACAAGTGGGTGGCAGATATTAGTTACGTAACAGTTAAGGGTAACTACTAGATAGTATTGTTCACCCACTAACTTAAATGTAGACCATTCAAAGGTAATAATATAACAGCTTGACACACTGTATATATGTCAAACTCAATCTCTGTACTCACATATTCTTCTGACGTTAAGCTTCTATTTAGCATCACTTCCTGTTGAACTGTAGAGTAAGTAATATGCAGTGTAATATTGGGTGTAGCTAAGGTGTTTTCTGACAATGGGATGTATATTTTTCATTCCATTATTAAAACTGTTTGATGCATGTCTTTATTATTTACTGTTGGATCAACCAATAGATAATGTAAGGGAACTAAAGCCTATCATATCATGTGATATTTCCACTACCTCTACAAACGTTAAACTTGTAACCCAAAGAATTTATCCTGTTGTCATTTTGGAAAAGATGCAGGAAGCAGTCATTGCAGCTTTCTGCAGTTTTAAATGGTAGCTTAGACGTAATTGTATGTATGTATATTAAACTTAAGTTTTCCACATAATATGATGGGAAAGGCTTCTTCAAAATATAATTTATGCATTGGAATAACTCAGTTTTGCACCAGCATGAGTAATCTGGCTAATAACCCGTTTCATCCTCGTGCAAATATATTTCAAATTCTGCCAAGAAAATGTCTATTTTTTTTAACACAATGTAAAAGTGTTCATGGGTAATATGCGAAAAGGCTGGAAGGTGAAGGCAAGCATATGCTGCTGGATGATATGTGAAAAGTAAAGGCAAAATGTACAGCAGGACAACCTGTGAGTTGGCTCAGAAGTAACAATATCTTAAAAGCATCTTCATTGGGACCAAACTACGATTTCTTAATAATAATAATACTAATCTGATTTTAATGGAAGTCATCATCTGTTTTAGCCTCCTTTGTTTGAGTACAGTGCGGGATGATGAGCATCAACGCCAAAGATTGTAATATAATGAGTTGTACATATGAACTTTTGTCGTTTTAGGGTAATTATATGTATAAGTTATGTATTGCTATACAACTGATGTCTTAAATGGCTTTCTTTTGAGAGAGAGCAAATAAATTTATTAATCAAATAAGTTGTTGTATGGTTGTAGTTTATAAATGATAATGACTGTTTTAGAATGGGCAAGATGGCCTTTACAGAGATACACAATCCTGACTGACGAATTGGCTGGTGTCTGATATGTAGACAAGTACATATAAAAGTTTGTAAGTTAAGTTCTTTGGAAATACCTTGCCTTCCACATGTGTGACGTACAGCTTGCATTGCGGGTGAATGTCATCGGAAGATACTTGACAAAGGTCCGTATATAGTTTGTACATTCTGGCATACTTGGTTGTGAAGCAAAACTTCTTGAATTTTCAGAAAGTGCGGCTGTATTTTGCGGCTACAGCATGCAAATCAAGCCTACTAGTATGCAAATTAATTTAGGTGTTGATTTGAAAAGGTCAAAAGTCAAGTGTTAGATAAATTCTTCTTCGGAGCCGCTTAACTAAAACCAACTATAGGCGCGTGTGGGATAACTTTTACTTCCGTGTACATGGTTGTACATGTATAGCATAATAAGCTTTCGGCAGTAACTATCGCGATGTATAACATGCAGTCACATGCATGCAATAATCATCTATGTAAAACTCAAGGATTTTCCATTCAATATATATAAGACCAGAAAATCAACGGCAACAAAATACTGCTGCAGTTATGCAAATGAAGCTGATTAATATGCAAGCTAATGCAATGGTGGGCCTGAAAAGGCCATACGCCTAAAAAATGGCAAATGTATAGAAGTCCCATGCAATAATTATTACTGTGAAAGTCTGAATTTCCTTTGAATGAGTTCAGAGATATACGGTGCCGTCACACAGATGGAAACTGAGCTTTATATACAAATTAAAGCGATTGGTTTATGCAAATTAATGTAACGAAAGGCATGAAAATTCCAAAAAGTAAAAGCGAGCAAAAGTTCCTAAATTTTATCTGAATATGATATAGGTTCAGAGATATATGCACGGTGGTGACCATCCAAATCACATTATTGTGTATACAGGTTTATATACTGACACCGGGCCGATGAGTATAGTCTCGACTCGTAAATGGTTAACTTAATGGTATTATTAGTATAGGTTTCCGTACAAGAAATGCACCCATGGTTATGATAATAACCGAAATCAATGTTTTACAACCAAAATATCGTTTCAGTTATGCTTTATATTAAGAGCCTGCACATTATATAAATTATAAGAACGCAAATACTGACGCGAGCTATATAATAGTGGGAATAACTGTGTACGTCGGTATACAGTTTCTTTCTGCATATCCGGAGCAAATTTTGTGAAACAAGTTTTTAAATCATCGTTCTACCAATTTGAAATGTGGTATAACGAGATGCATAATGCATAATATATAACGCCTTGCATGCAGTATTCATAACATTGAATTGAAGCTTAGACAAGCTTAGCTTGATATGACTGGACAAGTTACCTATCATATGTCAATTTTTTGCGAGCTTTTTCTTCCATTTTCAACAAAATTAACTGTGGCCACGTTTGTTCTGTTGAGGGTGATGACATGAAACAGGTAGGTTCAAACCGCTATGCATAGGGCCCATGTATTGTTTTCGCAATACTTCCAGAATGTTTGTTGAAT
Organism: Liolophura sinensis; assembly: GCF_032854445.1. Lineage (NCBI taxonomy): Eukaryota > Metazoa > Mollusca > Polyplacophora > Chitonida > Chitonidae > Liolophura > Liolophura sinensis. The sequence goes on along the minus strand of NC_088301.1, from coordinate 24,741,696 downwards.
CTTTAATTAAATAAACCTGGTATACCACTATACGAATTACCTGGATGCATGGAGGCCATTTGCGTGCTTTATAACGTTCGTTCTGTATATGATTATATATCACTGATGAAAAAACAGTAGGCCTACATAATTTGCCAAATATAACTGGGGTACCATTCATGGGCACTCTGGTTTCTTCCCCCATACAGTAAAACTGACTGCCATCGTAGACTAGCTGTTTTCTGTTAATATAACACAATTTTGTGTCATACTCAACATAATATCACGTTAGTCTAGTAGAATCGTTATGCTGAATTAATAAAATATGGGTGGTACATTTGACAGAAATAGGCCTACTCTGCTAGAATAACAGAATATACGATCCAGCAACACTCATCAGATAACAGGCTTTCTGTTAAATTTAACAGACTATTTTTTTCAGAGTTGGTGAGAAGTTCTGTGAGAATAGGGCGTTAAACAACATACATGTTATCAAAATAAATAAATAATTAAAGAACAACAAAGCCAATATTCTTTAAATTTGATGAAGTTTATGATTTTTATAAATCTTAGGTTATAAGCCACCCTTCGCGAGGTACCTGACACAGCTCCTCACTTCTACCCGAAATCAAACCAGAGAAAACTGGATTAGAACCTGCTACCTCATTAGCCGTGCAGCCTACATTGGGAGGGTAGACCCTCTGGTTAATATAGCTATATGATATAGAGCCAGCCTTGGAAAATCGTTGAAAGTCACGGAATTTAAGTGCAGGTTATTGAATGTCTTTGGAAGCCAAACAAAATTTCCAGATTATTTACAATGCTTGTTTTACGTTCAGATTCTTGACAATTAAGCGGAGGATGTTTTAATTTGCTGTTGCGTGGTATGTGGTTTACGCCTGACCAGTTACCAGAAAAGTCATGGAATTTGCCATGTATGCTGCATGCGTGCTTGAACCCTGATTATAAGCCTCCCGGACCAGCAGCCTATGGATGGTAGTGGGTTTCGTCCCACCGTAATGCTGGCCGCCGTCTTACATAAGTGAACTATTCTTGAGTACGGCGTAAAACACCAATCATTTGAATCAATTTTAGGCCTACCGGTATGTACAAATTATACAATTTATAAGAGTCTTTGTTTCCAGACATTTATATAACCTGCAAATTGTCCGTCTGAGACAAATGAAGAAGGCCTATATAATACGGACAAAATTTCAAAAAAATCTGGAGCTGTTATTCCGGTGTATCAATAAAATATAAAAACGGTTTCGATATGCGAGGTTATAAAGTAGGCTGACACAGGGACCAAACGGCGATGTTTGCTTTCTGACAATTTTTTCAAAGCTTGTTTCTCCATTTGTTTTAAAGCTCCAAATTGATATACGAGTGGACATTTATTCAGCTCATATATGATTGTTAATGATAGTTTCAGTTCATTAATTATCTAGTAGGCCTGCATTGCCAAACAGGCATCCGCGGGGTTCACAAGGCATATAGCACCGGGGTTTTTTTTGTCTTTTTTGTTGTTGTTGTTGTTTTTTTGTTGTTTTATTTTTTTATTTTTTATTTTTTATATCTCTTCTGCGTTATCCCTGGACTGGACTGCATAACCATGCACTAGGCATGTATTCATGTAACCCCTCAACCATGTAACCACGCTTTTGCAATATCCCCTATACAACATCGTGTGGCGCATTGCTACATGGAGCTAACCTACATATGTACATGTATAGCTGTGTGGCTTTGAACGTTGCATTTAAGTTGCACAATGTTTCATTTAATCCCTGATCTAATAATATAGAATTTTAGATTACACAGTATGTAAATCATTGTAGAGTTCAATACTTTTACAATTTATAGTAAAACTGTATGAGATGATAGGCCGCCTATAGCCCTACCATGATGGCAATGGTTAGGCCTATGATAACATTAAAGCGAACGGTGCAACTATAAAGCATCTCTGCTTAAAATCCTTAAATTTTACATGTATGTCTTAAACATTTGGATAGAAATTCCTGAATACAATGATGTTGGCATTTCAATGAAAATATCTGGAACAACCAAAAGTAATTTGCATTGGTACAGAACCCTTTTACTGATTTGAGACTGGGGTTGTATATATCTGTCAATCACTGGAGGGATTTCTTCTCAGTCAGCTAGAAATGCATTTTCCAAAATATTTCCGAATAATAAAGAACGGTAAAAACATATTGCACCAAATAAATATCTTTTTTTAACACTTGATTTTTCAGATATAGTTGTTATTAATGACAATCCCTTACGAAATAATTTTAAAGTGTGTAAACAATTCTATGAAGAAGTCGCACAACAACTGTTAGCTGCTTTTGACGTACATTGGGTACACTACTTACTGATAATTTGCGGTTGACATTTAAATGTTGTATATTATAAGGAACTAACAGGTCTACAAAAATCAGCTCTATCAAAACCAACATTATTGTTAGCATAATCTAAAATATAAAAGGTTTTCAAAGGGGAGTATTAACACCCACGGTTTTGTAAAATCTTTTGAAACAGGTTTCTGCGTAAGTTTGTGGTAATAAAAGTAGTCTCCCTTGGAACAGGAAAGTCACCCGAGCGTCGGACGGAAGTGACGTTATGAGCTGAGCCAAGAAACACTTGGGACTTGTGATATGGGGGGAAGTTAAGGGCTATCTCGTTAACTACTGTTTGTTGCATTGAAAGTCCCAGAAACACAACAGTCCAGAAGTCTCAGCAACAGAACTAGGTCTTTCGAAAGACCTACCATTTGTGGAAGAGCAGCAAAGCTTCTTGTTGCGACAGTCGTCCGCCATTTTGCATTTTGAATGCTTGAAAGCATTGTAAAATGGCGAAAAAGACTTACGATCTGTTATTCAAATTGCTACTGATCGGCGACTCTGGTGTTGGAAAGACATGTCTTTTGTTTAGGTTTTCAGACGATGCTTTCAACACGACATTTATTTCCACGATAGGTAAGCATTATATTTAGTGTGCATTACTTCGCAGGCAAGGAAACGTCACTTGTCAAAGTTTGTCGAGTCGTCAGCAAGCCTTATGCGGATGACTCATTGGGCGATAGCTTAGGTGTGTGACAACAACAACTGGCTTCATTCATTTACTTCCGACACAAAATCTGTTGCTAGTGATTTAAAACATTTGATTCCTTGATCAATAATAAAGAGTTACCCAAGTCACGTGTGCATGTACATGTAAACAGTGTGGTTGTGGTATAGGTACTTTCATTTTCTCCTCTGTGAAGGCTTTCTGGAATTCTGTCTTTTTATTTTGACAGAACTACAATCGTGACAGACTGAAACAACAATGATGTGTTGGATTTTGTTTTAAATTCAAATAAACAACAAAGTATTTGCTTGTTTCCCTCAGCATAACAGGCATGGTATACCTTTTGTTAAAAGGTTTTATACATCATTATCATCCCTGTTAGACCTTTACAAATACACTGCATCATAAGAGAAAATTATCCCTTTACGTCTGTAAAGGCAAGGCTGTTGCATTTTTTGGTTCCCAACCCGCTTCTCAGATGTTCATTACCTTTAAAAGCTAATCCCCACTTTGTATATGTTGTGCATTTTTATACCTTTCCATTTTTTCCTAAGGAAGCTTACACAAGGAAAGCTTTTCTTAGTGCATGAGGAAATTGTTTTTCATCAGAATGATAGTTAGTTCTGTATGTATGGTTGTGTTTTGGTTATATAATATTTCTGACACAGCATTGAACACACCTCACAAACATTTGATTGTGTCAGACATGAAGAAATGAACTAAAGCCAACATACATATATCTAACCATTTGACCATGTCATAAACTTACCAAATACAACCAACATACTATGAATGACTGAAGACGCAATTTTCAACATGTCCACGAAGCTAATGTAATGAGACCAGTACCATTGCCGTCATTAATTTTTCGCACTAATCATAAATAAAGCCCCAAGTTAAACATCATGTTGTTCAAACTGTTTTTAGTAATGTGCCGCATTTTGTTTTGGGTGTTCAAGCTGTCTTTGATTACAAAATTTATCAGTATTTGGATGCTTTACAATTATTTATTTGTGACCTTTAGTTCTTGGCAGACTGACAAACTGTTGATGTCATGTCTGTTTTAGCTAAAAGTAAAGATAAGTGAAAAGGCCATGACCGTAGTACATGATGTATTTAGTTATATCATTTGGAGTACTGTATATGAGACATGACTATTAGTTGTTTAGTGTGGGGAAAGACAAGATTCAAAAGTAACAGAGTGGGATTGGTGAGATGTCAGATTGGAATTCGCTGACAAAGCAAAGGCTCTCTGTGACCATCAGACCATTGACCAATGTGGTCACATGTTTGAATCCAGTTTTAGCCAATCACAGTGGTTTACTCCAGCACTTAGTTTCCTCAAGCCGAAAACCTGACAGCCCTTATAAACATGAGAGAAAAATTCTTGAGTATGACATTAAACACCAATCATAGGTATGTGCTATGTGACAAGAATAGGATTTCTTGTCAGTTCAATTAATGTTATACACATGTGTCTAGATGTATATTAGAGGATCCTAGACTAATCATGTTTCGCATGTGTGGATAACTTTGTAGATAAGTATTATCTTACGATGTACTGTATATTATTTGTTCAAATTTTCTTTTCTTTTACAAGCCGAAAAACGCATGCTTTAGTAGATGTAATGGACTGTGGAAAATAGGTTTTGTGCTGGTAGCCATAATGCAGTAATGCTAGTTACATACATGTAAATAATGCTCAATGTCAAAATGCTCAGGATATACAATACACCCAGAGATGTTTTATTTTAAAGAATAAATTAAGACATGAAGGCACCATCTTGGCTTTATGATGTTAAAACATTTGATGCAGCCTCAATTTTCTCTAGATGTAGGTCTTGTTAAGAATGTTTCGTTTCAACATAATGTTGAAGAGTGTCAAAGTTTCATTATAACATAACTCCAAAAACCTTAACGCTAAAAGCAATGATGAGCAATGTGTGCTCAAATTGAAAATCTACACACAGTTGCTATCCTTGTCATGGACACTGGGACGGTTCCATTTCGCTAATAAAGAGGGGCTGTGCTGTGCTGTGCTGTCAGAATGTCAGTTTTCTTTGAAATTTGACAGCTCACATTTTCTGAGGACAAAGGCAAATTGAATTTACCTATAACTAGTCAGGCAGTTAAGTCTAATGGTGAAATATTTACCGTTACCGATGTCATGTGGCCTTTAGGCACTTATCCTGTGTGTCAGATATAAAGGGGTGGCATCAAACAACAAGCGTCTAGGTATTATATCTGGATAAGCGCAACATGGGCAATGTTACATATTTTTTCAACATCCTCTTACTAGTAATCCTTCCAAAAGTGGGAAATTGCTGCACTGCAGCTACAGTTCTGAGCCACGCTGGTGTTGGAATACATGTAAGGATAATCCCTAACTGGTCACTGGAATGAGCCCAGTCTGAGGAGTTACATACAGAGTCCATCTGAAGAACGACAAGACTCTTTGAGCAGTGTTATACACTCTACCGTTGTTTCTTCCCAGTTGTTGGATGCCCCTGTGGCTTGTGTCAGCCTGTCTGGTTCCATAGTTAGTCACCCAGCCACGAAGCCTTTTTTTTTTTTTTTTTTTTCCAGAATTTAAGTTGAGAACCTTCATATTTGTTTGAAATTTATTGAGTGTCCAGTATATTTAAAACATTTCAGGGGAAATTTCAGACATACATGTAGAGCATTCCGTTGAAGCAAGTTTTTATGCTTGACTTCATGACTTCACACATGCTGTAATACATGTATACATGTATACATGCACCAGATGTATGTGATCTGAGAGAAGTGGTATTACCAGTTACTGTTAACTGTGGAAAATTGTGGTCAGGTGTGTCATGGATAGAGTTGATGAGCTGAGAATTGAGGATGGAGAAGGCAACAGAGAGAGTACATACATGTACATAGAGTAGACTCAAAATATGGATTAACTGACATGTGTTACATGTACCTAGTGTTACTGTAGTTAACCCTGTCTGTATTAACACAGTGATGTGTGAGAGTGTGATTTCACATGATGGCACAATCTTCCTCAAATGTGTTGATTGAACAGTTAACTCCATGTCCCTTTCGTGTTGTTGCTATAGCAGTAGGTGTTCAGAGTAGAGGCTGTAAACAATATACCATGTATTGCCATGGTTTTTGGTGCCGTCATCAATTGTGTAGCAATGTTGGGTCTAAATTGTTTTCTTCAGTGTAATGTTCTCTATCCTTTTTTTTTTTTGGTCTTCAACAATTTTTTTTTCCTAGGTAACAAACAGCCACTTAATTCAGCTGTCACAAATGATTATAATTATAATTCAGATTAAGTATAAGAACTATTTTGCAAGCCTCAAGAGGAATTTTCCTTGGACTTCCAAAACTGTATTAAGATAACATATGCAAATCTAAGAGGATTGAAATACAAGTGAAATCAAAACACAAATGATTCATTGCTTTGGGAGGCATCACATTTACTAAATCTGACTTGATCCAAAGATAGATGTGAGCAGCAGTGTTATTAGTGACCATATTTTCAATTTGTACCCCAAATTTGTGGGCAGAGGCACTAAACTCATTACTGCCAAATCTCTGGACACATTTTGTATTTCAACTAGGGCTGTAACTATGGGATGTCATCATTATTTGATTAAGCAAATTGATATCAGAATACATCCTGTGAGCTGAGCCTAAATGCAGTACATGTACCAGAAATATGTTTTGTTTTTTATACACCTTCGATCCGAGCTGTGCAGTTCATCTGAGAAAGTGCAGAAAAGATTGACTACATCTTGGAATAATGTACTGCATGATGATGTATGTTCAGAATGATTGTAGACATTGAGTGAGTGAGTGAGTGCTTGGGGTTTAACGTCGTTGTAGACATTGAGTGAGTGAGTGAGTGCTTGGGGTTTAACGTCGTTGTAGACATTGAGTGAGTGAGTGAGTGCTTGGGGTTTAACGTCGTTGTAGACATTGAGTGAATGAGTGAGTGCTTACATTGAGTGAGTGAGTGAGTGCTTGGGGTTTAACGTCGTTGTAGACATTGAGTGAGTGAGTGAGTGCTTGGGGTTTAACGTCGTCGTAGACATTGAGTGAGTGAGTGCTTGGGGGTTAACGTCGTAGACATTGAGTGAGTGAGTGAGTGCTTGGGGTTTAACGTTGTAGACATTGAGTGAGTGAGTGAGTGCTTGGGGTTTAATGTCGTCGTAGACATTAAGTGAGTGAATGAGTGAGTGCTTAGGGTTTAACGTCGTTGTAGACATTGAGCTTTGGTAATCTCATTCCCATACACACTGCATGGGTGTGTACATTCTGAACATTGAACGCAGTGTTCAGTTTTTATCCATTTCTCTACATGTGTATATAAGGACGCTTACATAACATTTCTAGAGCCATCCTCGTGTTCCTTACAATTTTTTTTTTGTAGAAATGTTCTAACAGTGTATACAAGGAAGTAAGAATAGAATTAGATCATTTGTTATTCTATACCATAGTTATAATGTAACATGTAAAAAGTCCAATTTATACAGTACACCAAAAACAACATATACTAAATTGTGACACATAAATGTAAACAGTTACTGATGTGTTAAGTGTATATGGCATGCATGGTCATGCTACATTTAGGCACATGATCTCTTCTTCCTGTTGTATGCATGCAACCTCTTGACCTATTTGGCAGTGTTTTAGCTATACATGAGTACCACACCTAGTGTTGTGTAACAGGCGCATTTCATGTGCATTTGGAGACAAAAACAAAGCCAGCTTTTGTACTCCTACTGTGGAATAAACTTAAAAATGCATATATGCTGTAAGTCATGCGGAATCTTTTTCCTCAAGTATATATATATATATCAAAATGCTACACAAAAGCTAGCATTCTACATTTAGGGTCTCAGTACATATAAATATGACAAAATGCTGCACAAAAGCCAGCCTTCTACATTTAGGGTCTTAGTACATATATACATATATATGACAAAATGCTACACAAAAGTCCCATGTCCAAAAATTTCAAATGGGCAAAAATCACATAGATCGTATTTTACTTTTGGGGCAATAAGGTTTGACTTAACCCATAAAACATTCATTGAGATACAGATTTCACAATTTTCTCTCCTTGAAAGTAGTAATGCTATGAACAGAACATAGTATTTATCTATTGTGGGTTTGTCTTTTTGATTGTTAAATTAAAAAAAAAAAAAGAAAGATCAAACTCTACAGAAAATCAGATCTTAATTTCTGGCCTCAAAAGAACTTATTTTTTGACATGAAATCTTGTTGTTGGAAATTTTGGATATTCTGGCAATGTACATCATATGTGTAGGCACATTAAAATACACTTTATGAAACCGCTGTAATTGTATTCACATTTGCTTGTGTGTAACGGATGACCTTAATTTCAAACCTCAGAAAATTAAGTGAAGGTCTGTCCTTTGAGCATGAAATAGAGCGAACAGTAATTGGCAGTGATAGGTCTTCTGAGAAGCCATGTAAGTTGTACATTCTGATTATTGTAAACTTTACAGTAGAAGGTTATACTACTGCAAGGCTATGATTCTGCATTTTCAAATGTAGACACAAATTCGTAATTCATATAATTTTGAAACAGTTCTCAACAGACGAGGCCCGAGAAAGATTCCAGCTGTTCTGCTCCATGTCGGATGAGTGTAATCCTGTAACAGTGACGCCACCAGCAGCATCCGAGAACTAACACTTGTGTATCACTGGCCCTTAAATGCTTGTTGTGACGTCACGATATTCAGAAAACACATGCTTTCTCCGTCCAGAAAGTAAAGCAGCCGTACTTTCCTAAATTCATCTGGCAGGTCTGAATTGTCTAATCAAGCATCTTTTGGCCTTGTTGCCATACATAAAGTATCAGAACGAAAACATAACCTTGTGCTATCTTCACCCTTCTTATCCCCACTCCTTCCCACAGCTCAATACAGAAATCGTTTATTATGTAACACAAATGCAAACGTAACTGTACATTCCTGGATAACAAAGCCCTCAGCGCTTCATGCCTCATACTTCCTTATCCAGGAATGTACAGTTACTCAGCCTTTCTCTACACCTGAAAATGATGGCTTTAATAATTTTGGATGTACATGTATCCGTTGCAAAACTAAGCAATCACAGTCCGCAACATTTCATCCTCTAAAAAGTGAAAGCATTTATATCATGCACATATGTGTTCATGTCATTGGTCAGTGAAATTATGCTCTTATGTTTTCAGGTATTGATTTCAAGATCAAGACTGTAGAATTAGGTGGAAAGAAAATTAAACTTCAAATATGGTAAGAATTTTTGGATGTGTGGAAGACTACTGTGATATACAGAAATTGTCGCAAGCATGTATTTGAATTTTTATGAGTTTATCAAGCCGTTACCTGAATTTCCAGTTTTTTATTTATTTTTATTTTTAGCCCTCTGTAATGTTTAGATATTTTAACTGTTTATTATGGTATGGAGTCGTATTTTACTTGGCCATGTTGCTCTCAATATTTTAGTCCAGTACAGATTTTCAACATAAAATAGACCAGTATAATACCACTGCATACTGCTCATAATTACAATGCGACCCCATAGAGTCTTTCATGGTTACCCAGAATTCACCATGCCAATGGTGTTGCTCTGTATAAATGACACTCACAAAATGGGTCACAGTGTTGCCATTATGATAGGTTTTACAGATCATCAGCATTGATTTTTGCCCTGTGCTGTGAGAATTCTGAAAACTGGTTGTAGCAAATAGTCAAAATGATAGTGTATCAGTTTTATAACAACATATTGTCTTTAATGTGATGTCTTCATGAGGAGTTGGGAAAGGGACATTTTATATCAGCTAAATGGCGGCCAGCGGGATCTCCAGAGCCAACTCTTCTCAGACTGTGAAAAACTGACAGGGTGCCATGTTTCATTGGCACTGTGTGGTCATTATTCAGTTGCTATTATCAGCAGTAAGTTCCCAGCAGAAATCAACTCCAGTTCTATTAGATGGCATCAGGACTATCCTTGTCACAACATTCCTTCCTTTGCTACTGTACAAATACAGAAAAAATGTTGCTTTTCTCTGTCCAACATTGTTCCAGGCTGGGAAGGGTAGTAGTGATTCTTTTGGTCCAAATGTAATTCAGTAAATAAATGTAATGTTGCTAATATGTAACAGAATAATGGGCAGTTTGGTGAACATATTTACTGTCAAAATGTTTACTGGATGGATATAGAAATGGACTATCACTTGTTGTGTTTTTTTGTTGTGTTCAGGGATACTGCAGGCCAGGAGAGATTCCACACCATTACCACTTCCTACTACAGAGGGGCCATGGGCATCATGCTGGTCTATGATATCACAAATGCCAAGACATTTGACAATATATCCAAGTGGCTGAGGAATATAGATGAGGTTTGTATATGTACAGTATATGTGTATGATAATCATATGGGATCAAGGACAGCTTTTACACTGTAGGGAGTTACGTGTTGGATCAGTTAGAAAACGCAAGGTGACAAATTTAACATTACATGTTACTTAAGAAGAAATATGAGATAGTAAATTGGAGGAATCAGACTCTCCGACAAGAATCTGGGATTCCTCTGGATTCCTTAGCCTAAGACAATTTTAGAGTAATAGTGACATGCAAAATATTCTATGACAAATGTACGATTAAAAAATGTTCACTACTTTGTGAAATGTTATCCTTAACGAGAGGAATCTGCTTGGTTTCTACACTGTTTTCCAGGTCTTGGTGGCATTGTATGTTTTTTTAGGAAATTTGTTATCACTTGCCTTACATAAGTATAACATATATATATATATTTATATTAAATTCCTATATATATTAAATGTAGTGAAAATCTGAGTGTCACTGGTTTACCCTGGGCGCTCAGTTTTCCTCAAATTTTGAAAGCGTACGCTAAGAAGTAAAATGTAGATACATGAGCATTGCATTGCATCAAACAAATAATCAGCATTTACTTTAGCACCTGATATTACACAAAAACCTGGAACTGTGGTACACGCTGAAGTTAGGATGCATTGACATGCGCTTGTCCCTCATTCAGAGGTTCAGAGGGGACATTCTCTCTGCTGCTGTTTATCAGATTATTTTTGTCACCTTTTATGAAATGGGGACAACGGTTTTCTTTGTAAGCATGAATTGTAGATTATGTCTATCCAATACAAGCCTTTGTGCTTGTTTTTGAGCAAATGTGGTGATTATTACACCTTGCAAAAGATCAGGAGTGCGATGAGCACACCTGAATTAGTTCTTCCCGTACTGTTGATTTTGTCAGGTTTGTCTTATTAGCACACCTAGGCTTTGTTTTAGGATGAGGAAGCATTGGAGTGTCATAGCATGCCTCAAATTGAAAAGACTGCATTTGAGTATAAAGCTTTGTTGGAATGTCCTGTTTATGCCATGTCAAGCTAATGCACATATACTCATTGTCGATTTCACGGTGCGTCCCTACTGATCAACTAACATGATCTCACATTGGACATTTATTTTTGTCTGCCCATCTATAACATGCTATGTAAAAGGGATATACCGCCGGCATAGAAAAAATTATGCTGTTATTTTAGACCTCATCTATAGTAAGTTGAGACTCCCAGTTGTCTACTGATCTGTATCAGACTCTTGAGTGAATGATCGAATGTTCAGTTTTATCCGGGGTTTTTCTTCAACCATCAACTCACTCAAGTCACTGTATTTAGAAAGTATGACCTTTATTAGTCAGTTATCTCCCCTTGTTGTCTAGATGACAGGAGATGTTCAGTGAACTTGAAATGTCACACATGGCAATGTGTTGCAGTTATGTGGTCTACAGTGTAACTTCAGATCTGCCATTGGCAATTACAAGTACTTTATCAATAGAAAGGAGGATCATATGTGATTTACTAGACTTATAACTTGCTTTAAATGTATCGTATTGTTTACATGTGCGATCCATGATTGAATGTTGTATTGTGGGAATCTTTGCGCTGCTTCATTTTGCATGTTGCACCCAACTCCAAAATTCTGAATTTCTTTGGCGGTATGTCCCTTTAACACAAAGCATTGAAAGCTTTTCCTAATGTCTGTTCAACAGACCGAACGTTGGTGCTGTCCACTGCCAAATTCATACCCCATGCTCGATTCTGTAAGTCTCTGTCTCTCTCTCTCTCTCTCTCAGTAAATACCTGTCCTTCTGTCCCTATCTGGTTGGCTAGCCACGAATTGAAATTGGTGACATCTAAAAAAAAAAAAAAAAAGTAAAACAAAATAGGGCATTTCAGGCTAAGTTCAAAAATTTTATTGGCTTAACACTTAAAATTTTAACACTGAATATAGTTGTTCACCAGGGTCAGGTTTTTCAAGATGTTACCTGCTCTGTTTAACAGAAAGAAATTTGGCAACGCGCTGTGTCAGATTCGCATAACTTTTCAATTTGCGTAAGTGCCAGTATTTCACCGTACTCCGCTGAGCTACATTAGTGTGTTAGGCAGAAGGGGACCAGTGTGTCCTGGATTTAGTGTTATTACATGAACAACACCCAACACCACTGAGAAATTCACAACTCCGGCTAATACTACATGTAGTTCACTTCATGAAAGACACTGATTGTTGAATTTCTGGCTAACAACGTTGCATTCCCAGCCTCCCTTGGCAACATTCCAAGCAGGAAGCAAGTGTAAAGAAATTTAAAGTATGTTCCAGGATGTATGTGTTAAGGTGTTTTCAGTGCAATGGACATGTGTGTTATAGTGTCGTTTTTAATGGTGATGCTGTTTTTGACACATTGTCTATCAAGGGTTCCGTTCAGTACATGTACAGATGCTCACATGTGTAATTTAGAATTTACTACACATTTCATACTGAGGTTATATAAATGATGACTCAGATTGATGTAATTTAGTAACTCAAGAACTATTTTTGCCCTTCTTAAACCTTTACATTTTATCAGTCTCAAACTAAAGACAAATTTTAAGGATATTGATGGAAAACTAGATTTTTTAGATTTGAATACCTGTTTGTATATCCCTTGTGTACCAACATGCTTCTGCTTGTCACATCCAGGCTTGTCTTGAATATAGTTCAAACCAAAACACAAACCCCTGTATAGACAGTCCCTGTTTGAACACTCTAAACCCAGTCTCACGTGTGTTGAGAGGTTTTATGTGTCTCCTTCATATGTACATATACCATTTGCTTGAAGTTTTTATATTCAAGGGGAATGTCAGGGGTAATTAAAATTTGACCCAGCTGGTCATGAATTGAAGATGCTCCTCATGTACAGTAGACAGTTTCATTTTATGGGTTTCATATGTTTATTATTTTTTTTCAATACTGATACGTATGCATTTATTAGGCTGTCACAGGCTCAGTTGGCTAATTGTTCTAGTCTTGGCCACGCCTTTTGACTCTTTACCTGTGATGTTGCAGCTTCAAATCCAGATAGTGTTAGATCGACTTCGGCTGGAAGTCATAAAGTTTGTCAAGTACATGGCAAAGTGTTGGTGGATTACTGAGGGAACTGTGGTTTCCTCACCCATTAAAGCAAATTTTTCTTGAGTATGGGGATAAACACCAGTTGGTCAAAGTAATAAATATCTTTATGAAACAAATGAATTTGGTAAACTGATCACCACATACACCCTTATTAGAACACCAAATTTTAAGAAATGTACCAATTGTGGTGCTTTAATTTAAAAGCTTTAAAATCCTGTCAAATTCTTAGGTTTTTCACAGTATTCAGATATGAAATAATCAACAACTAATAAATAAATGAACACTAGTGTTAGTGTAAGCCCAATGTTGTATTCCTCTTGTGCTATAAAACGAAGAACCCTACTATTTTCACCTCAATTTCTCTTTGAGTCACATCATATTGTAAGCAGAAGTCAATACAGAATTTCATTAAAATGGAATGACAAAGGTAATTCATTGTGCTACATATATATGTCTTGTCATTAAAATATTTGTATGTGTATGTAGATTTGTAATATCTAGCCTTTTTTCTTTCTACTCTACAGCATGCAAATGAAGATGTTGAAAAAATGATCCTGGGAAATAAGTGTGACATGGAAGACAAGAGGCAGGTGTCAAAGGAGAGGGGAGATGCTGTAAGTACATTAGTAAACACAGTTTACTAATGAAGGGAGGGAAAGGGAAGAACATGCTGTAAGTACATTACTACAGTGTTACCATATATCTTGGGGCGAGAGGAAATGCTGTATTTAGTTGGGTGTAGGTCGACTTATGAACAACTGGGTCCACCTAAGCATTACATGTGTGTCGAAAAGATTGACAAAACCTTGCGATCCTGATCTGCTGTGACTAACTGGGCATAAACATGCATACGTCGACAGAACTCAACTGGAAACGACTGGATGTTTTCTGATGTAGAAAAGTAGAGGATGTTCAACTTAAAGTACTGCTTAGTCAGCAGTTGTCGGCGACCACAAGCCACTGTAGATCAACTAAAGTCAGTGTGCAATCAGATGCTCCCGTTTTCTTTTAGTTGCTAGGTTGATCTCTGTCGGCTTAAGTATATACAGAAATTACATGGGGCAAGGGAAATGCTGTAAATATATGTACATACAGAGAAGATATGAAGGGAGTGGGGCAGGGCATTAGCCAGGATCTGACAATAGGGCGTCCAAAAAGGCAGGGGGTTTGGGGGCCGCCGTAAATAAGCAGGGGGTCTGCCGCCGGAGACATTTTATCGCCACTGTATCATTGAAAATCAAGACCTTTTAATAGCTTTAATTGCCGTTATATCACTGGAAATAATGTATTACTATTGGACCCCAGAAATTGACTGTTTTTAGGGGCATCCAATATATCACACTTTTCCCACCAATGACTGACACTGAGTGCAAATCACTAAAAAGAGTACATAAATTTTATATTAAACTATGTAAGGTTACAATCTGTTATGCTTTGGACAACCAAGTGTGAAACAGGAGGTAGAAAAACAAATTGAGCTGTAAAATACACAATTCAATACAAATGCAAGGAAAACAATGGCAATTTGGCGCAGCAGTTCTGACAGTTCAAGTGTGAATGCTGTGAATCAGGAGGTAGAAATAAATAAACTGTGAACAATAAAATACACAAAAATACATATAAAAGGAAAACAATCAAAATGCATGGTAATTTGGCACAGCAGGTGCATGTCACTCACAGTTACACTACTTCACATTAAAATGCAACGGAACCAAATCAGAATACAGTATACATAGCTCTTACAACTGAGACTGAGAACAGGCAAAATTATCACCACTGAATCTGTGACTGTCACTCACTAAAAAGAGTAGTGGCACCAATCACCATACAATTTGAGCAGCTAAGTCACAGTAGGTAGAAATAAACTTTGTAAAATACAAAAAACAAAACAAGAAACAATTCAAATACATGTACTATCAGTCACATATCTATGTCGAGAAATTAACTTTTGGCACAGTGACACAGTAGTGCATGTCAAAGATCATTTCTGTCATCTGAATACATATATGAATACACTTTGAAAACCTACATGTTAGAAAAATATTCACAATCTAGCATACATACATATAATGTTAATACCCTTTGAAACAGTGTACTGGTCTGTGGGCTGGGACTAGCCGTGCCTGCCGCGCGCTTAATGGGACTCCTGTCTCGTGGGTCGTCTACAATTTCTTCATCGCCGTCACTCTCACTGATTACGAGCGCTAATGCAGACAACAACAACAACAACACAACCTCACGTTTGTTTCAATGGAACGATCTTGAATATATTTATTTTGTTTTTACCCCCCCCCCCCCCCCCCCTCCCCAAAAGAAATGTTGATTCAAAATTTTGCCCGTCCAAAATACCCCTTTTGGCTGGATTGCCCGTCCAGTTGGACGTCTGGCTAGCCTGGTGGAGTGGGGGTGGGTATCTTCATCCTGTGTTCAAATTTTTTTTGGATTTTTTTTTTTTTTAATGAAATGTGAAATTTGTCTCTTTTGCAGATTGCCAGAGAACATAGTATTCCTTTTTTGGAAACTAGTGCAAAAGCTAACATCAATGTAGAAAAAGCATTCATGGACCTAGCACGGGCAATATTGAATAAGGTAAGGAGTTTGTTTGGACTTGGTTCTTCAGAATTTCTTGGGCATGATGGGTTGTCTTTTATTCTTATTTCATCAATATAGTGAAGTAAAAATACAAAATGCAAAAGGCCTCGTATTTATACTGAAGAGACATGTAAGTTTGGTCCTACAGGAAGTAAACGCTGAATCAGTTTAGTTTGTAGTATTTTCCAGTAGGATATCATCCAACCCTCCAAGCAAAGTTTTAAACACCCAAGATCAGGAGATCTCTCAGAATCAGTTGCCAGTGACCACTGTGGTTGAATGATCAGATCTGACTCTTGCTTGTGTGGCATTACGTCAAGAGGTATCTGAGAATTGGCAGTGGATTCCTCTAGTTTGTATATAACAAGCTCTAACATGTATGTCATATGTGGGGAAACTGTCTTCTTATAAGTGAAATGTTCTTGGGTACAGAGTAAAACACCAATCAAATAAATAAATCACATCTGTGGGAAGTTTGTGGTTTACCACTGGGTACCAGTAAAACTGAATCATATCATATATTAAAGTGAACATTAAAGGAAATGAAAGGAAAAGTGTAATATGTCCAGATATACTTAGTCATTCTTTCTTTTTTTATCAAGATGGAGTATTGAAACTATATTTTCAAAAACGATTATTTTGGAGCAACTCAAAATCAATTAAAACCTATTGAAGTGATCCTCTGGGTATTTATGGGCGATGATTTTACAAAAAAGAAGTATTGTGAAAATTTTCTATGGACAATTAAGGGAAATTCTCATGAAGAAAGTTATTTGACGTTTCATCACTTAATAGACGTGGTCAGAATGGACCACCACACTTTATCTTAATTTAAATGCTTTTTGTAGTCCAGAAAAAGTTCTGAATATGTAAATTAAAACAGTTTGGGGGATAGTTTGCCTGGCACTTCAAATGACACTTACTTATAATAAAACAGTCAATCAGTCAGTCAGTTTATGTTTTTTTTCTCTTGCAGACTCCAGGGCGTGACTCCGAGCCTAAAGGTGTGGACATGCACAAAGACAGCGAGAGTAAGAGGTGCTGTTAGACTGTACATATGGAGCGCTTATCACCCCTGGCACGTCGTCTATACAATCTAGTTGTCTATAGTGAGAAGACTCCAGTGTGGACGAATGTGTACCACACTGGCAGGGACCCTTTTACCGTTCAGCTGTAAATGGCGACTGTATATTGGTATTTTTACCACATGCTCTCGGCATCAAGGCTTTTGGAGGGTATGACCCTTGACCCAATTGAAGGAAATCGGCTGGCACAGGGTCAGCATTGTGATTGTAAAGCTGATTTGTCTTGTTTAAAGTTAAACATTTTTTTGCCCCCCCCCCCCCTTTTTTTTTCTTTTTTTAAATCCCCCTCTCCCCTTTTGTGGATATGTTTTCATTTTTTACCATTCTGATGTGATTATCAATGCATCCTTTTATCCTGTGTATATTTGTTACATGAATAGTATAGACGTAATATTTTACTTTGTATTGGTATGATTTGTATTTTTTTTTTTTTTTTGCTGTTTAAATATGCAACCTATGCTTTTTGTGAAATCTTTGAAGCCTGGCTATGGACTATAATCCATGTGAATTTTCTTAAGGAATATTAAACTTTGTGAAACTAAAATATTTGGGACCTCTCAAGTCAAACTCATTGTTATATCTACCAGAAGAGTGTTACAGGACTTGATGTTTGGCTACTTTCACCAACTGTAGTTGGGTATAGATGGATCAAGCAAAAAATCAGTGCATAGTTAGAAGTCTGATTTTTGACTCTAACGGTCTGAGGACCTTCATTTGTCCAATTTTCTGTAATACATATTAAAACATAGCTTCGGTTTACATAAAGTTTACTTTTTTACAAAATTCATGCTTTGGGAGTTCGCAAACCTGGATGTTTGTTTAATAAATTTTATAAAAGCATGAATTTGAGGTAAAACTGGTTAAACTTGATTTTATATAATACTGCTGTTTTCCTCTATTGACCTTCTTGTGCCATGTTCTCACCATAGCTGTATTCATTGATCTTTGTAAGCTGTATTCATTGATCTTTGTAAGCTGTATTCTAGTAAAACATAACTGAACGGATAACCAGACATTCTTGATGACACTGTAAAGGCCAGATTTCGCCTGTACCTGATGTAAATATTGCTTTTAGTTTATGTTGGGTTATGACGGGCTAGGCATCATGCATGCATGCAACAGAGCAAAATTTTCTCCTCAGTACAACACAGTAAACCATAAGGTACTGTGAATCTGGTCCGTGGTCATGTACATGTACAGCATAGTGCTAAACCGATGCTGCTATGCAGAACCACCAGGTTTCTGACTGTGCTGTGTCATGCAGTTATTTAGTGAGCAGTACCAACTGCCACTCATTATTGAGCGGTCGCCACTTTCTGATCCGTACCACGATTTGGAACTGTTCAGTACCACAAGGTAACGACGTTGCTGTGAAGAGTTCCCATGATGCATGGCCAGCCATGTAGTGTGGCAGCCAGCTTGTCTTGCAGTGGAAAACATGAATGCTAAATGTAAAGCTACGTATATATTCTCCTCTTTCTCTTCGCTGTGATGTCTTAATGACTGTCTCTTAGCCCTTCATCTCATTTATATGTACATGTACCTACCAAATTCTTTATTCAAAACATTTGAAGTTTAAAAAAGTTCAAACAACCTCTAGCTGTAAAAGTGTTTCAGTCCTGTTCACATCTGTAACGGAGGTGGTTTTTCAAGGTATGAAAAGATGGAAAGGGATGGAGTACTCCTCACATTCCCCCAGTCTGTAACATCTGTAAGATCATATAAAATCTGGTAACGATAATCTACGCAGTGTGTCAAAGTAAAGCAGTTCAGCTACAGCTTTTCGACATTTAATGGTGTTTTGGTTGTCTGCAGGACTTGTTTTATGATTTGACACTGCATGCAGCGTGAAATAGGAATATACTTGAAGCAGTTAACTTTGGTTTTTTGTCAAATGTTTTTTATGCTGCATCAAAAGAGACTTTTGTTATTTTACCCTAACTATAAGTACCAGTATGTTTGGTTTACATCCAATAGTACAATGGCTTAAATATAGGTAGTTCAACTGTCTAATGGCCTAGAATGTAATGGACAGCTTCTGGTAGCTCCCAATGGCTACAGTTTTCAAAATATATTCATATCTTCTAAAAAATACTATATATATCACTTTCTCTGATATATACGATTACAAATTCAAATTCTAACGAAGAATTTTTTTTTTCTCTTTATGTTTCTTTTAAAATCTTTTAAGGCAACTTCAATTCTTGATCTTTTTATGCACAGAAAAGTATGTAACCCTGTGATCACTTGAGACAGTCTGTGTACATTGTTATACCTCAGAATTATAGATTATACTTACTCTGGTATAAACAAACCTTATTATGGAGAAGAAAATCAGTTCTGTGCATATGGTACAGCTATTTTTTTTTCCTTAATTTTATTCAATCTCATCCACATATGTGGTACATGTGTAAGGATAAATTTAATGCCATTATTTACATGTAAGAAAGGTTATAAAATAAGTATTTAGATGTACATAACACATGAAATAATTATGTTTGAAGGTGGCAGGACAGAATATAAAATTTTACAAAAAAACAAAACTAAACAAAAACAAATAAGAATCCTGTGTGATGTGATGGGTATGATATGATTACTATCAGAAAGCTGTAATATTAAGATATTTTGAAAAATATTGGCCCATGGAAATATGTTTGTTTTAATTTTAATTTGATACTTGACAATAGATCCCTGGTGATGTTTCCCGTTAAACAAAGTAAATCAGTGAACAGGTGTTCCCGTGGAAACTAATACTTGCTGTATACGGTTTCCAATACCAAACAGGGATTACTCTCTTACAGCCCATTTCTTGATAGTTGTAACCATAACGTCAGACAACATTTCAGTTTAAACTTAATCCTTAAGAGCTAATAAAGTGTTTGAAATAAGAAAAACCTGACTGATTTATAAGGAATAGATCTATTTGGTAAAATTTAGGCACAGGTGGATATTTTTTGATGGAATATTTCTGCTTCAGAACTCACACAAATCTGTCAAATAAGCACTGTTACCTTTGTCTAACAAGCAACCAAGTGTGGAAATGAATATGAGAAAGTGAAGAGGTACTCTGCCCAAATGTAAATATGAAAAAGACACTGTAACTACCAGAATGTATTGTGAGAAGTACTAGAATGTAACAAACTTTCTCAGAAGTACCAGTACCTGAAACATATACATTTTAGAGTATGGAGGCCATGTAGCTAAACATATGTGTAACCAATGTTACGAACAGGATGTAACAAATGCCAGAGTATGAAACTATTTTACCTGAACAGCATGTTAAACCCGCCTTGTCAGTTGTACATGTACCTATGTCTCTGCCCATGATCCATCCTGACTAATGGCACGGTGCACTTGTCCGTACACTGTGTGCAGTGTGATAGGTTACTGACACTGTGAGCCATGTGGCGACTATTTCTGTGTACAGACTGCTCGTATACAGTCTCACTATGTAAATACATGTATTATCTAGTGTAATTGTACGAATACATCATAAAAAAATTAATGTGCACTTGTAACTCTCCGATTAATATGAAATACAAAACATTCGAAAGTTTATTAATCTATCACTGTATAATAAGTCGCCATTAGTTTTTACCCCCAAATAATGCACAGACAGAAAATTAATTCTAGAATACATGTACTAGTATCAGGTGTTCGTTTTTTTTTTGGGGGGGGGGTTTGTTTTTCTGTCTTGTTTTTTGCTTGCTAATTAATAATGCCTTTAGTAACTGACCTGCCAATCCTTGATTCCTAAATGACAGAATTTTTACAGACAAGAAATCTGACATGTCACTCAGATGTATAGAGCCCTGGATGGGCTCACCAATTTCAGGTAAGATTATATCGGAGTGAATAAGCACAGAAGCAAAGATATAGGTGTTGCTTTACCAATGGAATAAACTCAACTGAGAATTCACATACACTATTGTTTTTTGTTTTATTCTGAGTTGCTTTTCTCCCACTCTTCCTGTTTGTACAAAACCCTGTTGGCTAAATCGGTCAAAGGAACATCTTTGTAGTTTCCTAAAAATTCTGCTTAGATCTCTTGGAAATGGTCGGGAGAGGTGAAGCGCCCAAATTCACCCTCAAGTCAGGTCATGTATGCAGCAAAGATGACATAAATGTCGTTTTGCCTTCCTTTGCTTTTTTCTCAGGTTGGGTACTGTTTAGGTCACTAGCTCAGTGGGTTCTCTACATATCAAGCCATGCCCTGCTAACAAAGTCCTTTTAGCACTTTAAAATTTTTGTTCTTCTACCTCCATGCTTGCTGCTCGGGATGATAGACAAAGTCTTTGGCATGGGATTTCGTTGAGGAATAGCTGTAACATGTTGGCCAATGAGACTTTTAAAGGCCTTCTAGAAGAGGACTGTCCCGATATAACTGAAACAATAGAGAAAGCAGTTTTAAGACTTGGGTTAAGAGTCGAGTAGAATGTGTTGGTTAACACAGTAGCAGGGTGAGATGTCATAATGATTGTCTTTGCTTCAGTGAAGCAGCACTATACATGACACTGCCTTAAATACTCATCTGAGTAGCATTATTGTTTGCAGTCGTTTTATGGTAGGGTAAGATGTCAAAGAGATTGTCTTTGCTTCAGTGAAGCAGCACTCTATACATGACACTGCCTTAAATACTCATCTGAGTTGCGTTATGGTAGATTTTCCTGTAAAGCTGCAAGCAGGAGCGGATCATGTTACAGCTGTTACATGTTCTAGGGCACACAAAGTGCAGGTTCAAACCTCATCATGGACAGGGAATTTGTAGATATCCGCGCTCTCACTTATTGTGGTCATGTGCAGTTTAAGGTTTGTTGACGGCCACTTGTCTTCCATCAATATGGTGTGCGTGGATGTCTGTGCATATCATGTGGAAAAGTTTGTCACTAACTTATCAGTATAGTCGCGGGTTTATGCTGGTCACTCTGGTTTCCTCTTCACACAAAATTGACTGCCATCGTAAATTGCCATTTCTTAAGTGTGGTGTTAAAAAAAACCAAATAAATAAGTACATGTAAATAAAGCTTCAAGATAAATTTCTAATACCGGAATATATATATTCCCATAACAGCCCTTTAGGTTTCACGTATAAAGAAATGTACAGAGATATTATTATAGCATCCAGCACGCTTAGCAACCAACTGCTATAACTATAAATTTCCAAATCTGACGTTGATGTGGCGTATGTGTGGCCACTTTCCCGTCAAGTGAATTCTCTGGGTCAGGGGGGGATAACTCAGCAAGGAGAACTCGGACATGGCAGTCGGTTGATCGATTTACTTCCGTGTTGTGTGAAATGTTTACTGTATTAAGCCGGACATGGTTCAGCTCACTCCGCGTCATCGCGTGGGCCTCGCGATACGTTCAGTCTTGGCTTTATCTACCTGTGCCAAGAAGGTCTGTGTCATTCATACCACGGCGGATCATGGAAGACATCAAGGGGAGAATACTGGTGTACTCCATATTGGGCTGTCCTCATTGTATGAGGGCGAAAAACACTCTACACTCTCACAATCTACCGTATACTGACATTAGCCTAGAAGCGTTCCCTCAGTGTCGGCAAGAAGTCATCGACAGGACCGGCAAGAAAACTGTGCCCCAGATCTTCTTCAACAATGTGCACGTCGGAGGAAATGATGATCTCCAAAAGCTGGTGAGAACATTCAATGGGCGTATGACATTTACTGATTTTATTTGTTGTTTACACTTTCAAAGTTTGAAGTACTTATCTCAGGGTATTTTAGAAAAATAGAAGTGTATATATAAGTGACAATTCTCAGAATATGATAAAGAGAGGTAGGTTGGGAGTTGGGGGGAGTATTTTGTTTATATTGACATATCAATATCAATAATATTGCCTTATCATCCTGCCCATCCCCACCTGAATAATTAATTAGATATCAGCTAATTTAGTCCTCTCACTTACATGTATCTCACTCCCTGCTAGACAGTAGAGAAACATTTATGTCTCTTTAACAAGTTTAAATCTTTCAAGTTTCAAGATAGTGTAACAGATTTATATACTGCTGCCGGTAATAAGAAACTGATGACAACAGTTATTGCGCATTGTCTATCTTCTGGCCTGAATTCAGTCACCTACATGTATATATGCTATATCTACTATGCAATCTGAATTTGGGCCTCACATTTCACATATATGACGGCATCCAGCATTATGGTGGGATGAAACCGGGCAGAGCCCAGGGGAAACCCACGACCATCCGCAGGCTGCTGGTCTTCCCATGTACAGCCGGAGGATTTTTAGTTGAGTAGCCTAATGCATGTTTTGTCAGTTGTATATCAGTGTGCTCGGCCTTTGCACATACATGTACTTTCACATAATCTTACATACATGTACATGTGTACAGCATTCACCTATACATGCACAGGTGGAAAAATCAATAAATAACTGGTACTAGGTAGCTGTGGCAACAGAAACTATAGCTGTAGTTAATGGACTGACCTGATGTTTACGGTGTAATAGGTAAACCAGTATAGTGCTGCTGCACTGATTGGAAATAATTATTCTCGAAAGAATATAAAGAAAGGCCTGTCAAAATGACACCTAACTTGTTTAAGGATTCCCAGATTAAATATGTAATGTCCTGATAAACTTCCTGGCAAGGGAGTGACTACATGTAATATACAGATACACAGACAATATATTTTCACCTTATTGCTGTGTTTAGGAGCTGGGTAGTTTACTGGCATTTAGGCCTCACAAAAAAAAAAAAAAAAAAAAACAGAGATTGTTTCCTATGGCTGTTCTTCCCATCTTTTCTCGCCTGCCTGATTTGCAAAATAGTTTGTTTTTCTTTTTGATAGCTGTGGCAGTTAAAAGAAGTAAAGGCATTTTTTCTCTGGAAACGACAAAGGGCAACTAGCTTCATTTTTCATGAGGTTTGCATTGTTGAGAAAAAGGGAATATTTTTTATCTTATATCTGATATCTCTCCATACTTACACCTTGACCTGGTAAGCTGGTAATGCCAGTGTTTTTATGTCACATGGCTGACCTTAGGCTGATATGATCAGAGGTGTTGACATGGGTTAGCTGACCCACTTATCTAACCTGAACTCAACAACTTACACACAATATAATGAATAGTAGAAAACATGTAACACATGTATATTTTCATTAAAAATTGTGTAACTCTTCTGTAAGAATTTGCTTATTATTTTTAGTTTTAATTAAAATGTTTGGACTGTTCATACATCTTAAAGGTGTTGTGTAATAAATAAAAAATTTTTAGTTGTAATTTTTTTTTTCATTTAAAAGTTTAGTTTGGACTGCATTTTGTATATCTTAAGGTGGTGTTAAAAAAAAAATATTTGTTAAACCTTGCAGGAATGTTCTTGAATTGATTTGTTCTCATATGTAAACACAAAATTGATTGATTCGGATTTCTCACAATTTTAAGTGAGGTTTTTTGTTTTTATTACACCAACCAGCTTAATATCCCTGTGTACCTAAATGGAACAGTCCAGTGAATGTCACCTGACAAACTTTTCTTTCAGTGAAGACCTGTGATATAGAGGTCTTTCTCTACCTGACACTGTGTCTGACCTATACAAAGTAGACAAATGTAATACTTAGTAACTAACATTGTTGCCTTTTGGATACAAACTGGATATTTGTAAACATGGGCCTGTACAGCTTGCACAGTGCAGACTGGGAGATTTTTAAGCTGACTTTCTCCTGCGAGGTACACTAATAGTTAAGAAATCTTAAATTTTTGTAAAATATGTCTTTTCTTGTCCTTTATCTGAAAAAGTGGGCAAACTTTAAAAAATGAGTGTCCATCTTTCTGCATGTCCTGAAAATGCAGAAAGTTCTTAAATGCCAGTTTAAATGGACACCAGTATGTAAAAGTACATTCCAGTAAAGCTAAATTTTGAGCTAATTTACAAATTTTAGATCTTTTCTTAACTTTTTTTATCTGTTTTCATGTTATATTGGATTTAGATGCACTTTTGGGGTAATCGATTAACATTTTTGGGATAATACAGTTACCAAGATTAAACAATGCTTTGTAGCTGACTCGTCATACATGGACACAGAATTTTGATTTTCAGTGATATGTGTGCAAAACTGTTGTTTTTTTAATTTTGGACAATACAGTATATTTCTTTTGTATCAACACACAAAAAGCTGTAATTTGAAGCTGACACTTAAAGTGTCAATCAGATAAATCGTTTCACACATATATGATCCATTTCAGAACTCTATGACTGCTTCTCTACTGCCAGGCCTGTGAATAAGCAACATGGAAAACTATACTGCTGATTTACACCTGCAGTGGACATTCAGAACATTTTCTTTGATGTCATATAATTTTATATTTGTACAGGTTGAAGACAAGGAGAAGTTCCATGAGCTTGTTGAGATTGTCCGTCACAATGAGCCCCCTTCTGGTGCTCCAGTCCCCCCAGACCCGTCCACTGCTGTTAAAGATGCAGGTATGTGTGATTGTCCGTCACAATGAGCCCCCTTCTGATGCTCCAGTCCCCCCAGACCCGTCCACTGCTGTTAAAGATGCAGGTATGTGTGATTGTCCAGGAAAGTCCTGATTATGTGGGGCCATGGAGATGCTTTCCATACCGCTGTTTGTTTGTCACTGTCATCTTGTCAACGGTTTTCAACCAATCAAGCACATATTTACACATATTTAAGGTCAGTGTGAGAACTGTTTGCATTAAGTTTCATTTTAATATGTAATGCAGTATGGCTGCTGTCAGCAATCTTGGATTTCCTTTAAGGCAATAGCCTTTCTCTTTTCCTTTAAGGCAGTAGCCTTTCTCTTTTCCTTTAAGGCAATAGCATATGCTTGGAATGGCCATTTTTCTCAGAGTAACATTATTTGGTGAGGCTTTGCCAAATATCATACTGGTTGTCATATAAGTGACCATGCAGGTAACTAATAATGGTCATTTCCACCTTTTTAATTCATCATTTGAGTCATGTTCAAGGCTGTACATGTATTTGTGCTATTGTCACTTCTGTTCAGGAACAGTTTCTGATAATTTTGAGAACTGGACTGCCCAGGTTAAACCACCAGCCTTTAGCAAGTAACTGACAAACCTCACACTCACAAAGTGAGGTCATATTTTCTTTGCAATTTTGTTCTCCCTGGGCTCTGCCAAGTTTTCTCTCCCACCATAATGCTGGCCATCATCATATAAGTGAAATAGTCTTGAGTATGGCATAGGACAAATAAATAAATTGCTATTGATTGCTTATTGTCAAAAAAGGCCCGAAAAGCAGTGGAGTGTGAGGCAGTCCTCTTTAAATGTGTAAATGTATTGATATCTTGGTAAGTGTATTGATATTTGGGTAAATGTATTGATATCTTGGTAAATGTATTGATATCTGGGTAAATGTTTTCATATCTGGGTAAATGTATTGATATCTGGGTAAGTGTATTGATATGTGGGTAAATGTATTGATATCTGGGTAAATGTATTGATATTTGGGTAAATGTTTTGATATCTGGGTAAATGTATTGGTATCTGGGTAAATGTATTGATATCTGGGTAAGTGTATTGATATCTGGGTAAATGTATTGATATCTGGGTAAATGTATTGATATTTGGGTAAATGTTTTGATATGTGGGTAAATGTATTGGTATCTGGGTAAATGTTTTGATATCTGGGTTAATGTATTGGTATCTGGGTAAATGTATTGATATCTGGGTAAATGTATTGATGTCTGGGTAAATGTATTGATATCTGGGTAAATGTATTGATATCTGGGTAAATGTATGTGTGAACATGTGTATTCCATTCAGACACAGCCGGCTTTACCTGTGAACTGGACGAGTATGCCAAGTTAGTGAAGGAGATAGAAAACAGCGGTATCATCAAAGACCATCGCAAAGGCTTAAAGACTCACAAAAACTCTTTCACTGGGAAAGACTTTATTGACTGGGTGGAGAAAAACAAGGGTTTAGGTAAGATACTGGGCTTACCTACACAGACGTTCATGGACATGTAAATCCACATGTCTGAGTAAAGATGCTATGTTACTCAAATGGTGAGGTGTCCCTAGACGCGATCACTATCAAAGACATCCCCCCCCCCCCCCCCGCCAAAAAAAATGATGTACATGTTTATGCCCTGTTCAGTTGACACAAGGTTTCAGCATTGCCATTGCTGAGTGAGGTGTCATGTCTGGTGTCTTCGTCATATGAGTAGATGAATGATTATAAGGTTATAATGCTGCGGATGTAGAATTTCATCATTATCAAGACCATTCTAGATGTTTCAGTGAGGCAGGCAACATTGAGCGGAGCCAGCAAAACAATATGGTATACAAATTTAAATGACAATGGATTATCCAACTGTCAAAAGTAATTTATTGACATTTTGAATTTTAATAAAGGTCATAAAACATTTCTTCTGGTGCAGGAACTGATGTTTTTTGATGCAAGATATATCATTGTAACAAAGCACAAAACAACTTTGAAAGATGAATAGAACTCAAAATAAAGCAAAATGAGTAACTTGATATGATTTTGTCTTGGCAAGTTACCTTTCTCCACACAGTAGGGATGATGTAATGATGAAAAGCTTCATGAAAATATATTTTTTTTTTGTTTTTTTTTTTGTTTATTTTGCCTTTATAACATGATGATAATATCTGGAAGGCATTACAAGCTGCATGGAGAAGACTTAGAGAGAATGTACTAATTAATATATGAAGCAAACAGGGCTTGGTGAAGGAAATAAAAGAATGGAGGAGTTGAAATGTGCCTTTCTACCACAGACCGGGAAAGAGCGAGAGAAATGGGTCAGGAATTAATTAACCAGCACTTTGGCCACAACCTGAAGTCCACTCAGGAGTTTGAGGATTCAGCTGATATGTTCTACAGGCTGTTGCAAGACGACGAGTCCAGCGCATTAAACGCTGGGCCACTCTCTGAATGTGAACCCAGACCAGGTATGATCCTTGTGTTATTAGTAAATTTCTCATTTCAAGTCGAATGCTTATTTGTTTATTTGTTTATTTGATCGTTGTTTAATGGCTTGCTCAAGAATTTTTCATTTTTATAACATGAGATTTAGTTTTATGGGCTGAGGGGTGCTTATGGTAAACCACCAACCTTTTGCAAGGTACTGACAAACTTTTCCACATAACATATACATGTAGATACAGTGCATGCACACCATATTGGTGGAAGATAAGAGATCTTCATTAAATGATTAAACTGGACAGACGGCCATGGGAATGTCGTTGATGTCTTACTGTCTCCAAGATCCCAAAATTAAGCTGTGGTCCAAGGGCTGTATTGAACCTGCACCTTCTGTCTCGGGATTGAAAAACAAACACCTCAAGCCGAATAGGTCAAATCTAATATTACTACAGGCAAATGGATATGTTACATTTCATGTGTGGAAAAGTATGAGGCTCCAATGTAATACATGGTTATTTTATTTACATACCAACATGTATGTATCTTCAAAATTACTATTAAAGCATAACTTTAATATTCTGGTTTTATAAATGAGGATCTTGTATGTATAGAGTTGGTTTATTGTGAAGGTGAAATGAAGAAGCAGTTTCATAATTTATTTATTTATTTATTTATTTATTTGATTGGTGTTTTACGCCATACTCAAGAATATTTCACTTATACGACGGCGACCAGCATTATGGTGGGTGGAAACCGGGCAAAGTCCGAGGGAAACCCATGACCATCCGCAGGTTGCTGATAGACCTTCCCACGTACGGCCAGAGAGGAAGCCAGCATGAGCTGGACTTGAACTCACAGCGACCGCATTGGTGAGACCGCATTGGCTAGCGCGCTAACCAACTGAGCCACGGAGGCCCCTAAGTTTATTAATCAGTAGATATATTTGTAATGATCGTCAGCTTATAAGGAATATTATTTCATATTGTATTATCAAAGCCAGATTGGTTCATATCAAAGACTTTAAAAATTGTACTTGCTGCTGCCTCACTTGGCACTCAGCACTGAGAGGTTAGAGCAAGGAAACATGACTGGTTGGCCAGGTGTCAGTGTAATGTGACTGGATGGGGTGTCATGGCTGGTGTCTTCGACATGATGCTTCAGTGGACTCACCCTGCCACAAGAAGACACAATACATGTACACAGACCTAACAACTCTTTGTCATATCACTGAAAACTTGTTAAGTACGACGTCAAACCCCAAGCATACATACATACATATTGCGTTAAATGCGGTACTTTGCTGCTCTGGATCAAGAAGCTAACTAGTGTCTTATACCTGCCGAGTTCTGAGGTGCAAGATTCAGTTAATAGTAATTGAGTTCCGTGAAAACTTTTTATAGGGTAATTTCATAATGGTTCACATTATTTGAGTTATTTATTTGATTGGTGTTTCATGCCGTACTCAAGAATATTTCACGTATGAAAGACGTCAGTTGATTATCGGCCAGTCGACTATCCACAGGTTGCTGGAAGGCCTTCCCATGTACAGCCGAAAAGGAAGATAGCATGAGCTGGACTTGATTCACAGTGACCACATAGGTGAGAGGCTCCTGTGTCAAAGCGCTGCAATGAGCCGTGGAGGCTCCCGATTTACATTATTGTTTCTGTTTCAGATTGTAATGAAATCTTCTTATCTTCTATTTCACTTCTCCAAATCTTTCTCTGTTACCAGTGAGTGAACTTGGAGAGGAAATCAGAAAACTGATTTTGAAAATTTACAATGCTTTCCTCAGTGCTGATGGCAAGGTGAGTCCGAAGTAGACATTATCAGTCATCTTTTTATATGTTTTTTTTTATGTTTATTTATTTTATTTGATTGGTACTTAACACCGTACCCATGAATATTTCACTTATACGACAGCAGCCAACAAGAGGAAACCGGGCAGAGTCCAGGGGAAACCCACAACCATCTGCTTGTTGCTGGCAAACCTTACTGTTTTTTTTTTTATAAGTTTACCTAAACTGCTGACTTATACATGTATGCCAATCTTATAATTAGTTATTTTGAAGCAGAATATACAGACTTGATTATGATGCATTTCTACTGAAATTACAGCAGAAAAATACAGCTGTATTAAATGGCTGTTTTAAATAACCACAATAATTTTAAAATAGTTTGTTCCAAGCTAAAAGTTGTTCTTAATATCTGGTCTGATTTTTTTTGGATTTTTTTTTTTTTTGTCAAATTTTTGCCAAATCCTCATGGCTTGTGTTGTTGCTGTGTTGGACAGGCAATTATTAATTTGAGAATAATAACTGATCTCAATCTTTTGATGTTTTTTCCCCTCTGATGCAGTCTTAACCCCAGGCTGTCTGTATCATATCGTGGATGTATCATATTAGGTGGATGAAGCAGTCAGAATCAAGCAAAATGTGTCATAAAATCGATAATAGCGTTTGAAAATTTTGTATGCAATTTTCTCCAAAAAGTTTTTCTAATGCATTAGATTTCAGTTAATAATTGTCCTCCATTTTACTTATTATTAGTTATTCATCTCCTTAACTAAATTATATATGTCAGGGACAAGAATGTGTTAAAATGAAACAAGACCCAAGCTGAGCAAAAGTGCATGTACCATAGGACCATTTCGGTATAGGGCCTTTAAAGGCAAGCTGTCATTTCACTGAGGGATAATACCTATCTCACAGACTTCATTCCATCCTTTCAGAAAGTCAACTATTCCGGCATAGCCAATAGTTCCGAGTTTGAGACGTACGTGCGACTAACACGTGAACTTCATCGGGTGAAAATTGAAAATGCCACTGTGGAGGAAAAACTGTCATTCTTCATCAACATTTACAATGCTTTAGTCATCCATGCCAATGTGGTGCGGGGACCGCCTGTCAACCTATGGCAGCGATACAAGGTGAGTGTATCATTTTAAGTTGACAGTGAATTTGATGACAGGTATACATAATGACATGGCTAAGTGCATGATCACATAGCCACAGGTATACACACTGACATGGCTAAGTGCATGATCGCATAGCCACAGGTATACATACTGACATGGCTAAGTGCATGATCGCATAGCCACAGATATACATACTGACATGGCTAAGTGCATGATCGCATAGCCACAGATATACATACTGACATGGCTAAGTGCTTGATCACATAGCCACAGGTATACATACTGACATGGCTAAGTGCTTGATCACATAGCCACAGGTATACATACTGACATGGCTAAGTGCTTGATCACATAGCCACAGGTATACATACTGACATGGCTAAGTGCTTGATCACATAGCCACAGGTATACATACTGACATGGTTAAGTGCATGATCACATAACCACAGGTATACATACTGACATGGCTAAGTGCTTGATCACATAACCACAGGTATACATACTGACATGGCTAAGTGCTTGATCACATAGCCACAGGTATACATACTGACATGGCTAAGTGCATGATCACATAGCCACAGGTATACATACTGACATGGCTAAGTGCTTGATCACATAGCCACAGGTATACATACTGACATGGCTAAGTGCATGATCACATAGCCACAGGTATACATACTGACATGGCTAAGTGCTTGATCACATAGCCACAGGTATACATACTGACATGGCTAAGTGCTTGATCACATAGCCACAGGTATACATACTGACATGGCTAAGTGCTTGATCACATAGCCACAGGTATACATACTGACATGGCTAAGTGCTTGATCACATAGCCACAGGTATACATACTGACATGGCTAAGTGCATGATCACATAACCACAGGTATACATACTGACATGGCTAAGTGCTTGATCACATAACCACAGGTATACATACTGACATGGCTAAGTGCTTGATCACATAACCACAGGTATACATACTGACATGGCTAAGTGCTTGATCACATAGCCACAGGTATACATACTGACATGGCTAAGTGCATGATCACATAGCCACAGGTATACATACTGACATGGCTAAGTGCTTGATCACATAGCCACAGGTATACATACTGACATGGCTAAGTGCTTGATCACATAGCCACAGGTATACATACTGACATGGCTAAGTGCATGATCACATAACCACAGGTATACATACTGACATGGCTAAGTGCATGATCACATAACCACAGGTGTACATACTGACATGGCTAAGTGCTTGATCACATAGCCACAGGTGTACATACTGACATGGCTAAGTGCTTGATCACATAGCCACAGATATACATACTGACATGGCTAAGTGCATGATCACATAACCACAGGTATACATACTGACATGGCTAAGTGCATGATCACATAACCACAGGTATACATACTGACATGGCTAAGTGCTTGATCACATAACCACAGGTATACATACTGACATGGCTAAGTGCTTGATCACATAGCCACAGATATACATACTGACATGGCTAAGTGCATGATCACATAACCACAGGTATACATACTGACATGGCTAAGTGCATGATCACATAACCACAGGTATACATAATGACATGGCTAATGGATGAAGTACATACATGTGGTGGCAAGCATGTTCTTATCTACATGAACATACAGCAATTTTAGCATGTACATTTGCATGTGCAGATAAGAGTCAATGAACATTCCATGACTTTCATTTCAGTTTTTCAACACCGTCAGGTACATTATTGGAGGTTACCCCTACTCTCTTCAGGACATAGAAAACGGGGTTCTTCGAGGGAACAGGAAAGGAGTGGGTAAGTTGGGCGAAGAGCTACCTTTATGCAGTAGTGTGGGCAGTTAATCTTGGGGAAGCTGTAAAGTTGAATGTGCTACAAAGGGATAACCTTAACCTTTCTGTGTAAAAATTTTGAAAGTAGACAGGTGAACATAGTTAAAATTGAAACGTAGTTAAAAGTTACCTTGTAATTTTAAAGGGAGATAACTGTTTGGAGTGTAAAACCAAGATTTCTTCGCTTTGGGATAAACAGACTCACGTGGCATATGTTAAAATACTGAAACCCTCGGCACTTGCACATGATTAGACAAATTTCGTACATTTTATATCTTTATCACATCGAAGAATTCAACTGGGCTTGAGCATAGTTTTTACTTGAAATATACATATAAAAAAAAAAAAACAGAATTGAGCTGGGCTTTTTAACCCAAAGTCTTTGTAGCGAGTGGCCTCTAGCTGTGTCCTAGTGGTTAGTGTGCTAGCACAGCACAACAGCCCTGGAGCTTCTCACCAATACGGCCCCTGTGAGTTCAAGTCCAGCTCATGCAGGCTTCCTGTCCGGTCCTACTTGAAAAGGTCTACAAGCATTCTGAAGATGATCTTGTGTTTACAGGTTTACCACTGGTTCTGTTTTTTTCCCACCATAATGCTGGCCAACCTCATATAAGTGAAGCATTCTTGAGTACCGTATAAAACACCAATCAAATAGATAAATAAATAAATAATATTGTAACTCAGGCATAAATAACAGTTTGCTTTTTATGTGTCCCACGTATGTCCCATTCTGTGCACACTCACAGATGTTCAGTGTAACAGGGTATTACATTCATATAAGTGCTATCTACCTCTGCACTTGAGGGAATTGCCCTTTAGTCAAGTAGTAGAACTGTTGACTCAAAACCCAGAGATCACAGGTTCAAATCCCCAGCTGATAAGCCCCTTCACACCTGGAGCTGCAATCAGGGTTGCTGGGGTTACTTCTATAGAAGGGCACGATGCTTTCGTGGACCCTGTATGTGTTCGACTGTTCAACAGTAATCACGAGAACAGTAATCACAAGGTGCCTAGAATGACTATAAAAGGGGGATATATAAGCACTATTTCCCTTTAATCTTGAGGTAGGATGGTTGGCTCAAAACCCCTAGATTGCGGGTTCAATTCCCCAGCTGGTAAGCCACAAAACAGCTATGTGGTTCATATAGGGCTTTGTACCTGTAGGCTCTATTGATAACTCAGTCTCATGATCCTGAGTCTCGTGATGAACCGAAACACGGACTATATTTCATGACAGTCGATACACAAAGTGAGAAAAACTGATAGACATTACCACTAAAGCACCCACAGAAGCAAACCAGTAAATTTAAAACAGGACAGAAGCAACATTTTCTTCATTGACATGCCAAAACCCGACAAAGAAAATGAAAATTTTGGAGATTTTGCCTGGCATAATGGATGCTCGTGCGACTATGCAGATATTTGTATCTTGATGCATGTGCCAACCCCTCCATCAATGTGATCATTGCAAAGCACTAGTAGTAACCAAACAACTTTTCTGTGTATTAAAACACCATTAATCCAACAAGTATAAAAAGATGTTTGTACCTTTACAGGTATGATATTTCGCCCTTTCTCCAAATCTGACCCTCGGATCAAGATTGCCCTCAGCCAGCCAGAGCCTCTGATCCATTTTGCTTTGGTGTGTGGGGCAAAAAGTTGTCCTCCAATCAAACCTACTCCACAGAGGTAATAGAGTGTTGCATGTTTTCTTTTTCAGTGTATGCCAAGCTCTTAGTTTAGGTGATCTGGGAGACAGCTGGCCTCCCACCAAAGCCGGGAACACACTAGACGAATCTTTTTGCGTGTACAGGCGTATTTTGTGAATTTCTAAATATCCATCTGGTGTGTCTGCGCTGGTGACGGAGTATTTAGCAAGCAGTCTTGTCCGCCCCTAAATTCAATTGTATCAAGCATGTCAGATACTAGTGAAGAAATACGCTGGCGATTTCACTGTATCCGCATCGTGTGTTATCTCGAGCGAATGTCGGCGATCGAGACAATCAATCAACTATGCTGGGAATATCGTTAGCATGATTCACGGGCGATTAAGTTCATCCCTACAAGTGAAAAAATCTGCTTAGTTTGTTCCCGGCTTAATATAGCATAAACTTTAAGCTTGATCAAGAAATTCTAATACTTCCTAAAGAGTGTTAGTTTCCTTACAACCAGCACAGACTCACTTTGTGGAACATCTGATCAAGTCTTCAAACCAACCCAATCCAGGCCTAAGTTTAGGATATGCATTCAATGAATTCTGAGATTTACATTTGTCGTTTATGCTGAAGTGAGGAAGTTACAACTTCTCTTTTAAGATCTTAGGTGTGACCAGACCCAGGATTGATCCTGGATATACCGCCACCTGAAGCGGACTCTCTACCAGCTGAGCTATGGGGGCAGGTACCAGGGTTTATATGTACACCCAGGTTACCGGCCTGGTGTGTATATATATATTAATTCTCAGATTGTCTGCTTAACGCTACGTGTTCCAGGGTATATATGATCAACTCAAACTGGCAGCAGAGGCTTTCCTGGAAGGGGACGATGGTTGCCATGTTGACAGTGCCAAAAAGGAAGTCAAAATGTCTATGATATTTAAATGGTACAGGGAAGATTTTGGAGAGAACAACCAACAGGTTAGTGTGCTGTGGTAGCTTCTAAAGTGTCTGTATGGTTGAAAGTGGCAGTTTATTTTTTTTTCCAGTGACACACTACTTGTTTAAACAATTTGTAAAATTTGGATATGGAACAACATAAAGTCTGAATGTTCAGTATCAGCTAGATAAAAAAAAAAAACAACAATATTTCCAAGTGAAAGAAAATTTTTCCCAAAGTTTATGGTTGGTATCTGATATTTACATATTCAAGTAAAATGTGAAACGGTTAAATGAATAGTCAACTAAGGGAATCTTAGCTCTTGTTTTCCATCCAGAAAAATTTTTATTCTATGCAGGTAAGTATAGGTAGCCACAATGTGAAGAGTGTGGAGCAGACAAAATCATTTTTTGTTGGCATGCAATGTTACATAACAAATATAATGTAGCTATGAAGTCAAGGTGATTTTCATGGAAAATGGCAAATAGACAACATTGAGAAAATGTCAAAAACTTAAAAACAGGTAGATCATTATAACTGATGTAAAGTATGGTATGGCATATAAAAGTATGGCTAATGTGCAACTGTGTTTATTGTAGGTTGTGGAATGGCTGTGTAAGAGGATGGGAGATGGCAAGAAGAAATCAGAGCTATCAGAGCTCATCTCAACAGGGGGCTACAAGGTGAAACACTTGCCCTATGACTGGGGGGTCAACTCAAGCTGAGCCGAGGGTTTCAACTCAAAAAGGCATCAACACAGCTGACAACATAAGAAGAATTAAGATGTGGGAGGGGCAGACAACTCTAGAATATCTCTGCCTGCTTTGTTGCCATATATTTCAAGAATTTGTCTCATTTTTGGTGTGGCTGTGTCCTGTTGTAAGATAACAAGAATGTGATTAGAAGTTACCATACTACAGAGAGATTTATTTCTTTATGTGATAAATGTTTGATGTCATACTCAAGGATATTTCACTTATGCATTGATGGTCAGAGGTATAGTGGGGAAGAAACTAGGGAGACAGGAGAAAGAGACTTATTTCACTCAGGTTTTAACTGTTTTGTTACGGGCAGGTAGAACTTCATGGCTTGCTAAATAAATAAAGTGATATAAAATTGTATAAGGATTACAAATATGTTCCATGAGACCAGCTGAGTTTCACATAGTTTGGTTTCAATCTGCATCTGAATGTCTCTTTTAATTTGGGTTAGATGTTTGTATATTATCTGTTGAGCACATATCTTTTTATATACATAAAAGTGGTCCACATCTAAGTCTTCTGATGCATAGCACCCCCAAAATTGACAATGGTATCACCCGATGAGTCACTAAAAATAATATGTAGGCATGCTACAGTAGTGCTCTGCCTTAGAGCTCCATAATTTGTCCACTGTTTGTCTCTACCACCAAAGAAGAAGCCTGATGAAAACGAGTCACATCGCTTTAAAATGTACACTTATGCCCGTTTTTGTGTTATATTTGGTTGTCAACATTGTATTTGAAAAACTGCTTTACTCCAGACTTTGAAATAAGACGAGTCTGTTTATTTTGGTTATGAACACCATGCATGCCTGATGGCATTTTCCATTATTCACTTTGACTTGATAGGTGTATTTTAAGGTGCCAAAACTGTTTGTTTGCATAGTTTTTGCATTACATTATTAGATAGTGAGATAGTGGGCTTTATTGATCCCAATATTGGTGTTCCTGTTAATGGTGATCCTAATAATGGTGATCCCATTAGTGTGTTCCTGTTCATGGTGACCCTATTAATGGTGTTCCTGTTAAAGGTGATACTAATAATGGCTTCCCTGTTAATGGTGACCCTAATAATGGCATCCCTGTTAATGATGTCCCTTTCATGGTGATCCTAATGATGGTGTCCGTGTTAATGGTGATCCTATTTATAGTGTTCCTATCAATGGTGATCTTAATAATGGTGTTGCTGTTAATGGTGATCCTAATGATGGTGTTGCTGTTAATGGTGATCCTAATAATGGTGTCCCTGTTAATGGTGTCCCTGTTAATGGTGATCCTAATAATGGTGTCCCTGTTAATGGTGATCCTAATAATGGTGATCGTAATAATGGTGTCCCTGTTAGTGGTGTCCCTATTAATGGTGATCCTATTAATGGTGTCCCTTGTGAATGATGTGAACTTTTTCTACTTTTATATTCTCGTGTGAACAAAGTTTTTGTTCGAACTGTGATGTAATATGGATTCGTGCATGTGAAAAAAACTTATCTCTTGACTCATTTCACAAGTACTTGTATTATGGATTTGAAAAACTGCTGTAGATGAATTGTTTCTCAATTCTTTATGTATGAAATCAGGTTATACTATAGAAATGTCATTCGTCTTCTTGCTACAGTTTGTTTCTGTTCTGACAGTTTTACTGCAAAATTTTCTGACAGTTCACGTGTAATATACCAGATACTCACAGCATCACAGTTTAAAGCTTTTTTTATCACAAAGTTGCTGCATTTCCCAATCCCATAATCCTTCACGTGAGGTTTTCTCTATCAGTGACAGTTTAGCTTACACACAGAACTTACTAATGTTTTGTAACTTTTTCATTGGTTTCTTCGTGGGAGGAAACCAGATGTACTGACGTGATACAGAGGCCTAACTTGATCTCTTCATACATTTACCAGCGAAATAAAGAAATCGGCAGCATCCACTTGATTAGGGATGGTTATGAACTGTGAAAAAAAATCATTTTGACCGCAGAGAATATTTATAGGGATACGGTGCTCTATCGGAAGATATTCGTCTTTCCTTTATTCCACCGTTATATGCTAAAACCTGGAACTTGTCCGGCTTGAAGGGCTCAAAACGCTGAAATGAATTAATTCAGTTAGTCTCGAAACTGCTGTAGATGTGGGTTGCCTTAGTCCGGTTTATACCATAGAAATGTCATTCATCTTGCTACAGTATGTTTCTGTACCAACAGGGGGCCTCTGTGGCTCAGTTGGTTAGCGCGCTAGCGCAACGTAATGACCCAGAAGCCTCTCACCAATGCGGTCACTGTGAGTTCAAGTACAGCTCATGCTGGTTTCCTCTCTGGCCATATGTGGAAAGGTCTGCCAGCAACCTGCGGATGGTCGTGGGTTTCCCCCGGGCTCTGCCCGGTTTCCTCCCACCATAATGCTGGCCGCCGTCGTATAAGTGAAATATTTTTGAGTACGGCGTAAAACACCAATCAAATAAATAAATAAATAAATTCCTGACAGATCAAGTGTAATATACCAGATACTCACAACATCACATCTTAAAGCTTTTTTTAAAAACATCAGTCTCGTAAACTGTTTATATAATCGACCTATTTCTGTATTTCTGACCTTTGATAAAATTTTTTAGAAAATTGCCGTGAATGTACTCAACAAATACCTTCACGCGCATGATATGTTATCGCCTAGTCAACAGGGTTTCCGTGTAAGCCACTCGACTTGCTCATTTTATCACAGCTTAATAGTGAAGAAGATAAAAAAAAATTCAGTTTTATTACCTTTTTGGACTTATCCAAAGCTTTCAATACAGTCAATCATTCCATTCTATTGCAAAAATTGAACCACCATGGAATTTGTGGCGCAGCTAATGAGTGCTTTGAGAGCTACCTTTCAGCCCGCACCCATGCAGGTTGTAAACTTAGAAGGTATTGTACTAGATCGCTTACACAGGCATGACAGGATTTTGTACTTGGACCAATTCTTTTCTTGATTTACATAAATGATATAGTGTCTTTCGAACGGCTGATGTTTATCTTATTTGCTGACGATACAAGCCTTGTTTCGTCTCGTATAAAGAGTAAAGAGGCTGTAAATGTAATGTCCATTGAGTTCTGTAAGGTGTACAGATTGCTCTCCGCCTGCAGAATATCCTTGACTATACGTAAAACCAAGTACATGTACACTAAGCCTGCCAACCTGTGATTCTCATCCTGTGTAATCTTGAGCAATATAAGTATAGCTTCGGGTACATGCATTTAAATTTTTAGGAATCATGTTTAATGATAATCTCACTTGGGCATCGCATATAAACTATACTTGTCACAAAATTTCCCCAAATATCGGTATTATTAAGCATATAGCGACCTCAGTAAATACGAAAACCTTGCTTATTCTCTGCTGTTCTCTCATATACCCTTATCTATCTCCTTCTAGTGCCCTGTGGGGAAATGCAGACACCACACACTTGACACAGCTATTGGTCCTTCAAAAACCTGCTGCCCATATCATTTCCGCTTCACACCGATTTGAGCATACAGCCCCTATTTCAAATCTTACAAAATAATTCATCTTGCAAGTATCAACCTCTTGTCTTGCCGTCTTCTTGTCTTGGGTTCATGTACTTTAACGACTTGCCTTATTTATCACGACGAAGTTGTTCAGAAAACGGTCTGATGCCCACCATTACTCTGAGCACAAGAACCCAAAATTTAAATTTGCTTAGACCATTTAGTTCCACTGTTTAGGGAAATAACTTCTTACGGTTCTCATGTCCTCGCGAATGGATAAACTGCATCACAAAAGTATCCAGTCACATTCTTTGTTTAAATCCAAATTAAGGGAATATCTCCTCAACCAAACGATTTGAAACATATGTACTGGAAAGTCAGTTTACTCCTCACCATTGGAAATGTGTACTATGCTATTCACCATTATTGTAATATCGTCCATTGATATACCAATGTTTCAATGGGATAGAACAAGTTCATGCATTGGACTTTATTCCGGCCATTTTTGTACTGAAAGTTAACCCTTACTTGTCATTTAATTTAATATGTTGAATAAACAAACAAACAAATACCCCAACAAAAAGTCAAATACGTATAGTCTTCAAAACATCCGTGATTTGAAAAAATACGTTAGAAACTTATCAAGGAGACATGCTCATAAGAAATGATAACATTTCAAGAAGCCATAACAAAATAATTGACACACCCCATTAATGCGAAATTAAGTGTAGTTTTTAGAACATCTGTATAGAGAAAACCAGATATAAAAACTATACTTCCACAAAAAATGGTTAGATCTGGTTTGTACAAATGGTACAGACAGCCCTATGGATGAACTGACATATAGATAAAACCAGCCGTAAAACTAGGAGATACCTCCACAAGAAATGGCCTATATG
Source organism: Liolophura sinensis (assembly GCF_032854445.1). NCBI lineage: Eukaryota > Metazoa > Mollusca > Polyplacophora > Chitonida > Chitonidae > Liolophura > Liolophura sinensis. Next base: position 24,701,075 of record NC_088301.1, on the reverse strand, counting down.
CGTATAACCCTAAGGATGAAAAGACATTTAGAGAAATCCAACTAGGAGATACCTCCACAAGAAATGGTTTGGCCTATTTGCAGACAGACCAGTGGATGAACTGATATTTAGAGAAAACCAGTCATAAAACTCGGAGATAGCTCCACAAGAAATGGTTAGGCCTATATACAGACAGACCTGTGGATGAGTTTGGTGGCAATTCGTCGTGGACGTCGTGTATACGAGGCCTTCTAGGAGGTTATTTCATTTCATTTATATAACAATCCAGGAAATCATTGCATATGTAGTGCACGGATCCGACTGATTTTCAAACTTAATCTCAGGTTAAACAAAACCAAACCTTCAAACGAGCTTTTAAGCACATTCAGTGCATATATTTAGTTGAATTACAATACTATATAACATTATTTCAGCAGTGACTATAGCCAAACACCCGACTTCGCTGAGTAGCCAAAGGATGCCCCAACGTATATCCCAATAGAAATCTTCAGAAGATAAAATGGGTTGCAACTCAGAAAGCAAAGGACCTGACACGATAAGGCAGAGAATCGGCCTCAAAGAGGTACGACGAGAAAGTGTGACTGAATTTCAAAATCCCAGCACAAATCTATAAATTTTCGAAAGAGAAGTATAAAACTTGGTGGACGCACCCATAAAACCGCCATAAAAGAGATGGTTGCTTAGTAATAGCTTTCCCAAAATGCACTCTCGATCAAAAACGTCAATTTTTCGTTCAGACGAGGCAATGTGTTCTTAATTTACAGTATGAAGATTAACCTTAACCATAAAAACATCTTTACTCAAACATTCATGTGTGTACTTCTAGGTGCTGTCAAAGTTTCGATTTGGTTAACGTTTGTCTTTAGAGGTAAAACATCATAATGTGATTAATTTTGTCATATTTTGGCACGCTTAAAAAACATATTTCTGCCCAAGTCTATCAGGCACCTTTCATAGTTCAGTGAAGTAACACGTTGCACATCTAGGAAGAGTTCGAATATGTACTTCTTGTTTCTTTCTTTGGAAGGTTACTTTTGTGTCAGTAAAGATTTAAGCTCTTTGGCGTTAAATAAGTGTTATCAAGAATTAGAATGGATAATTGTTAAGGTATGGTATTACGTAACGTGTGGCAAACATAGCGAAATCATACGTGAATCCTTGCTAAGAATACATGTGGTCGTCCAGCTATAGTTAATATTAACATAAGGAACGGAAGTATAAGGCTGAAAGTTGCATTTCTTTATTATATTTTTGATTGGTGCAGAGCTCAATAATTTTTCAGAAAGTTCCATTGTGGTGCAGTTGTTTTTTCTCACTCTACAGTGCCTAATACAAGAAAAGATACTTCAGTGTGACTGGAGTAGTGTACCATTTTTCAATTTTTTGACCAAAGCATCGCTTCATTGCTTGTTTGGAGATTTACAAGTCGCATTCTTGTCATATAACAGTAAAAGTAGAGAGGAACAGAACTGAAAAAAGAAGAGGCATTACAAGTGTGTCAGCAGCTGTCACTCACGGCTATAGTCAGTTTCTTTTCTTGAGGTGTACATGTAATTTCTTGCACTGGGTCCGATTTCCCGCCTTATAATAGAGGCAACGTGTAAAATGAAGAAAAACTCTTTGGTTCGGGGAGTGGATAAAGGAACGCGAAATGCGAAAAAATTATGTCTATATTTGGTGATGAAATAAAGGAAACCTTGTCTCTGCCTATCGTGATTCGGTCCCAAGTTGTGTGGTGTGTTGTTCATATTGAAAGATGAAGCGGTTGCACGCCAGAGGATTATGATCTTGGGACTGTTCTGCGCCAATTTGCGCAAGAGTAATTGCCATGGCAACACTAACGGTATATTTTGTATTTCTTTGCAAGCCACTGTTGCATAAGTATGCAAATGTATCTTTGCAAGCCACTATGTATGCATATTTTCCGTCAGAAATAGGCCCCCTATTCGGTAATACCGCCATCGATGACCATCGTGGGAACAACCTCGTGCCCCATTTCGAAATTACTTTTCATGCAAGGTTGACGCGGCTCACCAGATGGGAACTTGAACCAGCGATTTATGGGTTTGAAGTCCACGTTTCTACTACTAGACTAAAGGCAAATTCCCTCCTGTTCGGAGAGTAGATAGTGCTTATATACTATCCTTTTACACAAGACGCAATAGAAGACACAAAAAATGAACACAACAGTAAATGGAAAACGCGCGTATATGTACCGGTAGATACTATCATTTCTCCTCTGTTCACAGAAAACTAAAACAAAGTCAGCATGATACTATTTGAGTGTATTATTCACGTGAAAATAAGATGAATTTATGCTACGGTCTAATATTAAAGACCCCAAAAAATATACTAAAACAGAGTATATGTCAGATGAAAGACCATTAAACATTGTCTAGAAAGACAGTTCACGGTGTGAAATCAATCAGAAACATTCGATTACATGGCGGCAGTGACATGTCATGTTTTTGCCACATACAGCGCACTCAAACTGAAAGACTTCATAAGTATATACAAATATGATTACATTCGGTAAATGCACCTTGAAATGAAATATTTCAAGCAAATCATACGGATGTGACGTCATTGACAACGACTAGGTCCCAACAAGCCACATGGTGTTTCAAAAGCACCTTAATGTGTTGGATAACACCAATAAAAAAATCTATCTGTTTTCCAGAATTGTGCGTGCTTATCAAATCATCTGTCATCTGATACGTACTTCGTATTAGTGTTTCCTTTGTCTTTCAAGTCGTTTTGGAAAAGGACAACTTTGAAAATTCAGTTTAGGGAAGGAAGAAGCCGCTCCCTACACTCGCTTTTTGTCACAATCAGAACAGACACGACTGACTGTTGAAGACTGTTTAGGCCCAAGCTTCACTATCTGTCGTCTCCGCACGTGTATGTTGCTATGTAAAAGAAAAAGAGTACCGGTAGTCTCCCCTGAGATATATGCGAGAGGCATTTTAGCAATCACGTCGGCAGAGAGTGAAAGTTAGGGCTTCTACTGATAGCATCCGTTGTCTAAAAACAAGTGTGTAGAGATGTGTACCAAAGACACACATTAAATTCAACAAATTTGCACAGGAACATTAATGTGTACCTTACAGGCCTCATTTTTATATACCGGGTACCTACATATGTGTACCTAAATGTGTACCAAATCGAACAACCCTCCTTACTTCGCCAGGTACACAAAGACGTGTATATAACAGTAGGCCTGCACGTTTGGTTTTTAAACGCACCTATTTGTGTTAGTTCATGATCAAGTAACAAATCCGGCCAACAAAACTTCTTGGATATTAATTCAGGTTATTTATTTATTTGATTGGTGTTTTACGCCATACTCAAGAATAGTTCACTTATACCACGGCGACCAGCATTATGGTGGGTGGAAACCGGGCAGAGCCCGGGGGAAACCCACGACCATCCGCAGGTTGCTGCAAGACCTTCCCACTTACGGCCGGAGAGGAAGCCAGCATGAGCTGAACTTGAACTCACAGCGACCGCATTGGTGAGAGACTCCTGGATCATTACGTTGCGCTAGAGCGCTAACCAACTAAGCCACTGAGGCCCCCTATTAATTCAGGAACAAACGCAAGGCACTCCCTCCTATAGAATTGTCCGTTTTCCGTGAAAACGACTGGAAGACCGTGAGCAGTGTTGTTGTTGTGACTGTGGGTACTCTGCACGCTGCTGTGACATGAATCCTGAATAAATCTTTGCGTACACTAGCTAAAACCAGCAACTATGGTACATTAAAAGAGGACTTAATCAGAGACATGATTGTTGTCGGTATTATAAATAACACTACCATGGCCAGGCTTAAATCCCGAATATGGCTGTTAATCGGGACCATAATCCAATATCAAGACATCTGGAAAATTGCGTCTCTGCATTGACCTTAAATCCCTGAATGAGGCTCTTAATCAGGGCCATTATCCAATATCAAGACATCTGGAAAATTGCGTCTCTGCATTGACCTTAAATCCCTGAATGAGGCTCTTAATCGGGGACATTATCCAATATCATAACATCTGGAAAATTGCGTCTCTGCATTGACCTTAAATCCCTGAATGAGGTTCTTAATCGAGGCCATTATCCAATATCAAGACATCTGGAAAATTGCGTCTCTGCATTGACCTTAAATCCCTGAATGAGGCTCTTAATCGGGGACATTATCCAATATCATAACATCTGGAAAATTGCGTCTCTGCATTGACCTTAAATCCCTGAATGAGGCTCTTAATCGAAAGCATTATCCAATATCAAGCCATCTGAAAAATTACGTCTCTGCATTGACCTGAACAAGGCTCTTAATTCGAAAAAAGGCCATTCGAGATTATGATGAGAAATTTCTTGCACTGCTGAATTGATGCCGAGAGAAAAACATCAGGAAGAAGCAGATTGAATACATGGGTCAAGTCTGATAGACTGTGGATAGATCGAGAAAAAGCCAGCGCTATAAAGCGCGCGGGTCGGAAGCGTGATTTCGAGATTGCTGTACAAAATTTGCTAGAGATGGCAGTGATGTACAGCCTGCGTGGACATTGGCGCATGTGTTGTAGATATAATGGGATAAGCGCTGTACTCGAGTTTTGCACACCGTCTTTTCACCCATCTTTACGTTGGATGAAATTTGATATAGGACGATTACCACCAGGCTTACAGCAGGAGAAAGAGCCTAGTGGAAAATAGATAAGTAAGAGGCCCAAGGAGAGAAAAGGAAGAAGGTGCCGTTCAAACCGAATGAATGTAAACAAAACGTTGCTACTGCCACTATTGAGCAGGAAGAATAGCAATATTGTTTGGACTTTTTCTTATCGGATCAACCATTTTGGACGTCTGACGTAGACATGCCGCCAGCAATAGGAGGGTGGATGTAAATGCCAGAAGCACCATATATTGTAGGAATAAGACAATCATGATCAGCGGATATACATCGCCATTCTTGTTATGACACGTGTATTGAACCTCGGTGTCCGATACGAAAAAGCTTACGTGATCCACCTAGTACCACTACCAAATACACGGCAAAAACGTCATCGACCAAACAAGCATGGAGGCCAAACATGGCGCCACAATCCGCAGCCACTAACGTGATGCTGTTCATCGCTGATAATCCTTGTTTCTCATTGAAGTCATGAGACTGGGTAATGTCAGAGGATATGGCGTTGTGAAATCTAGAGCTTGAGATATGTACGTTACAGCTTACCACCAAAATTCTTCATACTTTCAGCTGCCTTGCGAGGTTAAGCTCACGGTAGCCATAATGATTAGGTAGAAGACGTTTGCCAGAGACCATGGCCCAGTTTCACGAAACCCTCTTAAGAGCACGTGACTATTATGGCGACGTAATGCCTAAAATGTTGGTTATCATGGTAGTTACGTGCTCAACGTTAAAAGGGCTTCGTGCATGTGGACTCAGCTGGTCAGCACGGTGAAGAACGGTGTCCTCAGTCTCCGCATAAACATTGGACATGACATCAGCAGCAATGACGTCATGATGCCGACTGCTCTGAAAAGTTCACGAATAACATCACTGGCTATGTTTAGCACGTCATAGTCCATATTTTCGTGATGCCGAGAAGTTAGATTTAAATCCAAATTCCTGGAATTCTTCCCTTTCTGTAAGTTTGAGAAAATGGTTTAATCGCAGATAACTTACAAAAAAAACCCCGACATATCTCAAAATTATCAAGTTTGTTTAGAAAGATGAAATACGACGATGTTGCCACTGATGACCATCTGTGGTAGTTGTCCATGTGTTTACAACTCAATGTATTGGTGTTTGACGCCGTACTCAAGATTATTTCACTGATACGACGGCGGCCATCATTATATGGTGGGAGGAAACCGGACAGAGCCCGGGGCAAACCGACAACCGTCCGCAGGTTGTTGACAGGCCTTCCCACGTACAACCGGATATTCCATTGATGTTTAATTGTAGACTTGTATACATAAAATGTGTCAAAATTTTTATGATTGCGAGGTCGGGCGAGGTAGGTACCAATGTTTATTTAATGTCTGATGCTAAATTAGAGCACTAATCGCTAACAGTGTCGCCCAAGGAAACTTAGTACAGGCTTGAGGTCAGCTCTGGGCTTTGTGTGACATCGGGAGGTAGCAGGCGAAGTAATTTAGTTTACGGTGGTTATTTTCAAATGCGGGACGATGAACTAGTAAATTCATGTCGACAACGTTAATTTCCAGTGAATACCTTAGAGCTCAAACTAAATTTGCTACATAATTTCAATAAATTGCTTTATTTATACTCCTTACAGCACAGGCGCCACTCCCTATGTGCTATAAACCACTACCACTACTATAGTAAAATTTATGCAGCAATCTCTTACAACCTTGAGGTCCCTGGGGTAACAGAAAGTAATGTTATACTTATGCATACTCTGTTATGCTTATATTAAATCTTCTCTCGCCTCACGTTATAAACAATGTTGCTGGTATATACAGGCTTACCCCAAAACACGATAATTACGCCGATTTTACCTTAGTTAGGTGGTCCGTGCGAAAAGGATGGCTATGCAGGCAGACGATCTGAGCGTCGCATTTTAGTTTTCCTAATAAATTATGCAGTAAATTTACTTGACAACTTCACTCAGAAAGTAAATTATTAACAAACATTCGCTTGTTACTAGATGCCATATACCACCGTTTGTAGCTTGCACTTCTATCTTATTACTGGGTAAGCATATTACTGTTAGAAGTGAACTGGATCGTGCTATTCGGTGACCACGGTAACCTCAATGGGGTTTGGGAAGTATTTCCAGAAAAAACGTCAAAATTCCGACATATTTTAACTGCATGGGTTGATTTACATTAAAACATCACTGTTATCCAGTCAGTGTTTTCAGACTCCTACAGTTCTGTATGGAGGCAGATTTTGGGTAAAACAGAATTCCAGACGGTGGTTTGAACGGATATCGCATTCGTTAAGATCCTGTCAAAGTAAAGGAGGAGACAATCAAACGAATTCAAGAGTTGGATTTCATTTATCTTGGCACACTAGCCACCTCGGCCATGAGGTTTGCTCAGTTTATACATTTTAAAGCAAAAAAATTCAGTCCATGTTTGCTGCCAGTGACTTTTTTCTTGTACAGGTGTATGATTGGTAGAAAATTAATGGAAAAATTTGTCCAAAATTTGGCATTTAGGAGTTTTATTGCTGAAAGTTTGAAATTCACCCATCAGTCAAGATCTCGCGCCTTTCTGTGAGACTATCTCAACGAGAGAAGGCCTCGAGATCTGTAGCGACGAAGATGCATTTCTGTCTTAGAATTACATTTTCGTACTGCAAATTCTAGCATATGAAGGGATAATATATTTTTAATAGGCATACACAAAATGTTTTTGTTGTTTTCTCCTTTAAATACTTGTATGTACGTTCACTTGGACTTCTTTAGCCAAGTGGGACTTCGTTTGATTGGTGTTTTATGCTGTATGTTAGGGCTTATGAAATTTTCAGTTATACGTCGGGTGCCAAGCATTAGGGTTAATTGGGAGGAAACCCGGCAGAGGTCGCGGGAAACCCACGACCATCTGCAGGTTTCTGCAAAGCCTTCCCACTTACAACAGGAAGCCAGCATGAGCTGGGGCCACTTTCACAAAACTTCGTAAATCAATTTCTTTTCTCGTACATGACGTCGTCTTATAGCTATAACCCAAACAACGTCTTGCACGAAAAAGTTACGAGAAATACGACTTACGAAGTTTTGTGAATGTGGCCCCTGGACTTAAACTTACGACGATATCGGTGAGCGGCCCCTGAGTCATTGTGAAAAGTGGGACTTGCTCTTACCTATAATATTAACACAAACTCTGTGACAGATGTTAAAGGTCATCTATAATAAAAGTGAAATACCGAATATATAAATGTCTTTTCTCATTTTATTAACCCACTTGTTAGTTTTATTCTCATGGTTGTGCACGAATCAGAATAAATTATAGGCATTTCCAAAACTTATGCCGATGGACAAACATGAAACCAGATAAACGTCAATTTGCAATAATTACGGCGTCCGACAGAGAGCCCACTGCGTAGGGTTTCATGTCGCGTTAACAGGCTCGTATGATTTAAGCTTTGTTTCTCTGCAACACAAAGAATTTCGTAAATCATGTTTCTCGTACCTTTTTCCGTAAAAGACGTTTTCTAGGTTATATCTCCATAAGGCGACGTCATTTACGAGAATAGTTACAAAATACTGGTTTACGAAGTCTTGTGATAGTGGCCAGTGAGTCTACATGTTTGAATCCCGTTTTCTTTATACCCGCTGCTGTTATAAGTGAAGAGTTTTGTCAGGTGTATACTTATTTATTTATTTATTTGATTGGTGTTTAACGCCATATTCAAGAATATTTTGTCAGGTGAATACATGAGCCCCCTACTTCCGCTCTCATATGAGCGAGCAATTCTTGAGCACGGCAAAAGAACACTAATCAAATCAATTTATCAATCAGTCATGCAAAAATAAGCACTGATGTTAGAAAGACGCAGGGAATGTTCTAGACGAATGAATGATTTAAGCAAGTTTATAAAATCATATAATTATGACCACAGACGGGATGGAATCCCTGTTTCCCGCTGTGGAGACGGGCACAGATAGGTGTGACAAATCTACACTGGTTGTGTACTGGTTGAGAGGTATAAGCCTCTGACATTCACAATGACATTCAAGGAGGAATTCTAAATGGCACCTGACAACAGTTTCCACGAGTGTCGTTTGCACGCTTTAATGGCATATTGATACATTATGAACCCTAGGTATGTTGTCAACACCATTAAATAATTATACAGCCTACGTGAACACTGGACCCTATATGGAAATATTTCTCAGAAACCTGCGGATGGCCGTGGGTTTCCCGTGGCCTCTGCCTGGTTTCCTCCCAATTAACCTTAATGCTTGCCACGATAGACGACCCTTGGCTATCTGGCTACCCCGACCTTTCTAATGCAGAGCGTGGTAGCGAGGCCCCAAGATATCTCCTGGCTAGGATACACTCCGCTTTATTCCACACGTTCCAAATAACACTACATAGTATCCGGAGCAATCGTGTTAAGATGGTATGTGAACACTGCACATGAGGCACTGACTCCCGGGAAGCGGAATCATGACAGTGAACTGAACATGACAGTGATAAAGTACAGCAGGTGCATGACATACGTGGAAACACGGTCCAAAACTAATAGGTAACTGCTAAATTTTACAAATGTGCGTCAAAGCCACACTGATTGCATTCAAAATCTTGACCAAGAACTATTACGTCGTACGTCTAATTTTTAATTCTTTTAATATTTTACCTGAATGAAAGACAGGGATAAGAAGTGACACCGGCAACGTCCAGTATTTCTCTCCTCAGTAGCAGGTCGTTTGAGCAGCTATTACACACGAGGTGTCCGTTCATTACCGGCATTGGACAGGAACTTTGCGGAATCGCTCCGCCACACTGTCCGTGGGGCATTTGTGGTGATACGCCGTCGGCGATGATCGTGTAACGTCGAGGTTACTGGGGTCACAGTGATGAGGCAGGAAGGGGTGTCAGAAATGACAATAAGCTCTGTCTCATCCTTTGTTTTCAATAATATTTCACACAAAGTATCCACAGCATGATTCCAATCAACACACGAAACAATTTGAGTGATGAATGATCAAGTTGTTCAGTGGTTAGGCTAAGCCTAAACAAAGCGAAGGTGCGTCGCACCGGCTCCAAAGGTCAAACTTGTCTCGTTGTGGCAGTGATGTAAAGCGAAAGGTAAATAACGGCACATGCGCTGTAAGGAATATGATACTACATACGTATACATTCGATTTATCTAAACTGTGCACAGGATGATTCTGGAGCAATATTATTGCAGAATGTTGATTATAGTTCCGCGAACGGATATCTGTAGTGTGGCTATTTAGTATAAAAAGTAAATCTCTGGTTAAGACAAGCTAAAGCACTGGTTCATTGTTATTATCAGGCCAAATGAGATCGCGTGTTCGCACCCAGCTCTTACCCGGCTTCGAATGCAGTTCTAAGTCATAAGATATAACTCGGGTGCTTTTCAAAGGCCGCTGTTATACTGCGGGCACATAAGGTTTGCTCCACCCACAAGAGTGCATCGTGCAATATAACATGAGTTATTGGGGAAGAGGGGTTCAAACTGACCTAAACGCCCGGATGCATTTTTTTCTGAAGTGCTTGGTAAATACTATGAATCGACGTTTAATCGGGAAGTCTTTCCAGACCGTGCACGGGATGAGTAATTATAAAGCAATCGGTAACGCGATGTCGCGTCACTCGTACCCCATGCACATATAGTTAAATATCAAAAACCAAGTTCAGGGGACATAAGCGGAAACACCTGCGCCCTCGGGTGAAGGAACAACTCGCCCCAATTCTTTAAAAACGATTACATAGCGGCGCTTTCGGCTGTCTTAATGTGCGCGATTTTGTTTACTTTGAAATGCTATATTTCGGTTGCGGAAGGATACTTTATCTATGCAAATATAATTAAAGTTATGCTTTTTTAACCTTATGTGAAATATTTTATCGATGCATATAAACGTTTGATTTGATGTTGTCTTTTCTTTTAAACACAAAGTAAATTTATTTATGTGCTTAGTGCTTTACGCCGTGCTCAAGAATATTTTTCTTAAACGACAGTGGCCAGCTTTATGGTGGAGGGGACTGGACATTGTCCGGAAGAAATCCATGACCATTCCACAAGTAAATAGATGTTATTACAGCTTGTAATGATTCACTATAGACTGCAAATAACAAAGCGCTATCGGATGTGTACTGTGCAGGTTATATATTGTTGTGTCCAATGCACTAGCGATAACATGGTTCAGGTTGGCATATATGGCCTCCCATACTAAACATGGCACGTGTACTTGTGAACATGGCGATAGCCTTATCAGGTTAATTAATTCACAGATGTACAAATCACTCGATTTTGCTATTGTTTCATCGATCGGCAGCCCAGAATATAACATCTATGAATGGATGTCGATACATGGTACTGCATATGACGTCTATGGAGACGGCGCACATCCGGGCGCTTCACTTGCATGAGCCAGTGGCAAGCTGACAATGAATAAAATGACCAACTGTCGAGGCCGGGGGCAGTCAGACCCTTTATGCTTTTACTCTGGACCACAATTAAGCCTTATTCGCGCACACACAGAGATCGTTCACAGAGGTGCAAACGTTGTCAAATTAGCATGGAAGTTAATACATCCTTTAACACAGCATCGTAAGTTCCAAGTTGACGTTGATTATTCTGTTGTCTAACTACGGTGGCCCATGTACGAAATTTTCCTTTTTTTCTGAACTTTTGTAACTTTTTGTTGGATTTTCACCTGGGTGGAAACGGCTCTCACCTGGGTGAAAACGGTTCTCACCTGGGTGAAAACGTTTCACCTGGGTGAAAACGGTTCTCACCTGGGTGAAAACGTTTCACCTGGGTGGAAACGGCTTTCACCCAGGTGGAACTCAAGTGAGTTTTCACACAGGTGGAAACCCACGTGAGTTTTCATTATAAGCATTTATATATAAAGAGTTAAAGAGTAAAATCCTCACTGATGTCGGATTTCACCCATTATATGTGTGACCGTGCATTTTGGCGGTGATCATACCATCGTCGCCGCTCTGGAATTCCCCACTATGTAAGTTGTAGCGTTATATTACATGGCATATACGTGCTTCAAACTAACCGCCTGATATGTGATTTGATAAAACCTCATTATTAATTTGATAGTGCGCATGCCTTAACAGACTCCTCTATAACCGATCGTAACAGTTTAACACACTTAACACATAACGGTAACAGTTTGACTGATATAACACATTTGGGAAATTGAGAATATTATTTATAATCACAGCAATTAAAATTTGTTTTCTTTAACTATGACTAAACAGAATTAAAATTACAATATACGATATGATGATATGATAAACATTTTGTTGCAATTTCCAGTTTATTTTGTTGGCTTTAAGATGAAATTCATTGAAACTATCTCTGACCCTAATGACGTGTATTTAAGTATAATGTCACCCTTTATCATTAACTTTCAACGATTTATCTTGAGGATTGCATCTGCGCACAAGCACCGAAGAATACATCCTTGATAATTTACTTATTTTGCATATTCATCGTATTTGCAAAGGATTAAGCCTCTGTTGACCACTATCAGTAGGTGTACTATTGAAGGACGCGAGCTCAATCTAACTTAGTCCTGGGTCGAGTCACATCTTAGACTTTAAAACAGGAAGTTGTAACTTCCTCGCTTGACGTTCAGCATGAAGGGGATAGTGCAACGACTGGTTGACCCGTATCAGTATAATGGCTCGGGCGGGGCGACTTACATGCCTTCGGTAAGTCGTCTCAGTGAAGCAGCACTAGATAACAGAGAGGTGGAAATCCGTCCCGCGACAAGGAGGCACATTACATACACCACAAGGATTCCTTTGTCGTTATATTACTGAAAAATTATTGAGCACGACGTTAAACCCCAAGCACTCACTCACTCACTCAATCTAACTTAGACTTGACATTATAATTCACAGCGTCAATCTGCAAGCCCTGCCGGAAATGAAAAGTGGTGATAATTGGAGGCATTTTAATATGATTAACATTTTAGCCAACATATTTCTAACTAGAGTTACAGCAATTACCCGATAGATGGAACACACTACCGGTACACAGTGTGAATACATCAAAAAGAAAATTACCTGCAGTCCGTATAGCATGTAATCTCTGTGTGTTTCGGATACTATATTCCCCATCCCGATGATTAGCGACCCCTGGCATTGAGCTTTGTTGGATAATGTTTCAGAAAAGCTCAGTCAAACTTGGAAAAAGATCTGTTTTTAGCTACTCACCGCACGACGCCATGTCTACCAAACTAACCAATTGTCGCGTCACTCATGCACTATGGTCACACGGTTAAAAGTCAAAGCAGGGCTCAGGTGATGTAACATGAAGCAGCTGCTTGCTCGGGTTATAGAAATAGCTCGCACCTGACAAGTTAAAACTCATAAAATGGCGGAGCTTTCGATTGTCACAATATGAGCGATGTTGATTTCTTAACTGCGATGTCTCGGTTGTGTTTCATCAGAAAAACAAAAAGTTGTGCTTTTAAAAATTCCTGTGGGTTACTTGTGGGTTTCGAGTCCACGCTTCTACCATCACATTAAAGGGAAATTCCCCCTAGCCCGGAGGTAGATATAGTGATTATATAGCACCCTGTTATGGGGTATACTATATATACTATACTGATACGGGTCAACCAGTCGTTGCACTATCCCCTTCATGCTGAACGCCAAGCGAGGAAGTTACAACTTCCTGTTTTAAAGTCTAAGGTGTGACTCGACCAAGGATTGATCCTGGATCTACCGGTCCCGAAGCGGACGCTCTACCAACTGTGCTATCCGGGCCGGTCAGTCTAGTGGTAGACGCATGGGCTGTACAAGCAGAGACCCCTGGTTCAAATCCCCAGTTGGTAAACCCCGTCACATAAATACATTTTTTCAAGGTTTTTTTTTTTTTTTTTCAAAAAAACATGACGCATCCCATGGCCGCGTAAGAATTCCAGTTTAAAAATTGATTTACTGAGTTACCAAAGACATCAAAAGAATCATGGTTGTGGGCGTTCAAGTCTGTTCTGTGTCACCCCTTCTTCTGGTTAACTGGATAACAGTTATATTTGCTGGCTCTTCATCCGGGATATTAATACTCCTTAGATAGGCGCTCAGCACAAGAGGAATGCCTGGTGGATGTGACATGTCTGTCGTGTATGGTGTCTCAGGCATGGGCATCTACTGAGGCAACACTATGAATATGTCGGCTTTCGGACTGTGCTTCTGCAAGGAAACACTGTCGTGAAAGAGTGCCGAGAGCAGCGTGAAACCCAAAACAAACAACGAATAAATTTCGATTTGAACCGTCCTCTTCTTTTTGGCATGTATTACCCGGTCCATTTCCCGGAAGAAATGGGGAGTAATTATATAAAAACTTTTTTAGTTAGATATCAATGTATAGATACCAAATAATGTGCTCTCACGTGCAGAGGCGCAAATCAGAAGTCAGTCAAACAGAGTTATACCCAAATACAAGGCCGCTTGGGGACTATATACCATCCAACATACAGAGTTTAGCCTGAATTACTATAACATTATGTTGACATATCATGAAGTTAAATATGTTCTTAAAGGAAAAGACCTCTTAAAATCGTAGTATTTATCACTAAACAGACCACTTAAAAGGACGTATAAATATACTTTCATTTATTTATTATTATTTTTTTTTAGATTTTTGCGAAGAGAGGTATTCTTTTAAAAGCATTCTTTTATAAACATTTTAGTACTAAAGTGGACTTTATGGACCATACTATCATAATTTAGGAACTCTGACGTCACAGAAAGTTTTTCCAACACTATTCACGACAATGAAGGTTGAAATAACTCTTTTTACCCATGAGTAAAAAGATTACTGAAATAATGTTCCCAAAAATTCCCTTCTTTTTGGTGAACATCATGAATAAAAGGAATGTGACGTCAGAGTTCCTAGATACCGTCAATATGGCACTTAAAGCCCAACATAGTATTCAAATATTTGAATGCCTTTCAACACTCTTAAAAATAATCTAAAAAATAAATGAAAGTATTTTTACGCATATTTTTCAGTTGTCTGTGCGATGAATCTTACTTCACATTTTAGCTTTCTTTTACTTTAATCTTTGTAACACAGGGCAAGGTAGCGAGCCAGCCAAAGGCCCTTTATCGGCTTCCTTATGACACTGATTTCCAACACATATATGTATATATCCGGTATGTAATATGTAAGAAACCAGCTACTCTTAAAGATGTCGGCAAGGCACGTTCAGCCGTCAAATATTGCAGTATTAATAAGGATTATCTGTCATACCGCTTTATTCCACAAGTTCCTGACAACTATATATGGTATTAGGAACAATCATGTTGAGTTGGTGCGTGTGTACATTGCTCTGCGTTGACCTGCCGCGGGCTGGAGAGCGACAGAGTGTGGGAACGTTTCCAGAGGAAATAGAACCTGACAGTGATAGATTACTGCAGGTGCCGGACTTCCTTGGAGACACGGTCCGAAAGTGATGACTAGATTCCGTTTTAAAACTCTGCGACTAAACCACACTTGCTGCCCTCAAAAAATTTCCCAACTGTGAAATATTAACGCGCACTGGAGCAACCCAATTACCAGCCAGCAAACATACAAATCTGCACATCTATGCACAGACGAAGTTCGTCATGGCAACACTTTAGACGTTTTAAGTACAGATCCAAGATTGTATAGCCTGTTAAAACCTTACACTTTTGAAAACACTCGAATATTCCGGAAAATGATTATATAGTGGAATTCAACTTTGAGATTTACGCTGACAAGAAATTAATGAGTATTTGATGGAGTGGAAAATCATTTCTGTAAAATTCTGACTTCAAAACTGGCATTTTTGAAGGTGTTTTCTTACATGGATAAAGGAAAACAACGTCTAATTTTGTATTCGTTTGATGTCATACTTGAATGCGAGACAGGGATAAGAAGTGACATTGACAACGTCCTGTATTTCTCTCCTCATTTGCAGGTCGTCTGTCTTTGAGCCGCTAGGATAGGTCTACAAGAGATGTCGGTTCATTACCGGCCTTCGACAGGAAATCTGTGTAACCTCTTGGCCACACTGACCGTGGAACATTTGTGGTAATACGCCGTCCACGCCGCTGGAGAGATTTTAAACGTTCATTGAAGATCAGTTGTCTTCCACTGACAGTTTAAACTAAATGCATAAATTAGCCGTATGGATACCTTGCTCGCAGAGGAGTAATGTAGTGGATAGATTGGGAATTTTGGGGGACAGGAAGATCGTGAGTTCGAGTCTGGATTTGTCATCTCTGCGCAAATTAGTTTTTCTCAGAAATACATAATTGTTTTAAAATTGTGGTACATCCTTTGTGAAAATTTCATGCATCTTGTACACAATTTTCCATGTATAAATACATCTGGAGTGGAGAGCGGAATGCATGTCCGCCATAATGCATCAAATGCAGGAGTGGGCGACACAATGACCCAGGAGCCTCTGACCAATGAGGTCGCTTTGAGTTCGTTAAGCTTATACTGGCTTCCTCTCCGGCCATACGCGGAAAGGTCTGTCTGCAACCCGTGGAAGGTCGTGGATTTCCCCCTGGCTCTGTCCTGTTACCTTCAACCATAATGCTGGCCGCCGTCTTATAGGTGAAATATGTTCTTAAGTACGGCGTAAAAACCAATCAAATAAATGAATAAATAACTTCCATAAACCTCTTCTGAAATAAAGTTACAGAAATCAGAAAGCAGCTGTTTATTTCTAGCTATTACACTTTCTAATAAATGGTGGAGTAGTGAACTGCGTTGTAATAACATTTTGTGAGAATAACACCATCCATACTACTTACAGGGCATGCACCAGTTTCTACGTTCACTTTATGTCACTGCCACAACTAACTATTGAAGTTTGTACAGAAACCTTGAACAACGCCGAGGTCACTGGGGTCACGGTGATGAGGCAGGAAGTGATGTCACAAAAACCTAAATGATTTCTGTTGATACGTATACATTAGCTTTTTCTAAACTATGCACATCATATTTTGATTTATTTATTTATTGATTTGATTGATGTTTTACGTCATACTCAAGAATATTTCACTTATTCGACGGCGGCCAGCGTTATGGTGGCAGGAAACCGGGCGCAGCCCGAAGGAAACCAACGACCATCCGCAGGTTGCTGGAAGACCTTCCCACTTACGGCCGTAGGGCAGCATATTTTGAAGAAATTTTATTAAAGAATGCTGATTACAGATGGACAGACATTTGTAGTATGGCTAAGCCTAAACAAGGCTTACGAGCGTCACACGGGCTCCAATGGTCAAGCGTGTCTAATGATTGATGTAAAGCGAGCGTAGGGAGCGGCAGGTGCACTGTAAGCAGTATAAGCATGCATGGGGTCCAGTTAGCTGTCAAGGCTGTCACAGTTCTGTCAACCCACCACTTTATCAGCTCTAGTCCTCACTCAGATACAGTGTCATGATTTGATTTTTTTTTTATTTGATTGGAATTTTACGCCATACTGAAGAATATTTCACTTATACGACGGCGGTCAGCATTCTGGTGGGAGGAAATCGGGCAGTTCCCGGGGAATCCACAATGCCATGATGTAGTGAGAGGAAAGCGGGCAGTGCCCGCGGGAATCCACAATGCCATGATGTAGTGAGAGGAAAGCGGGCAGTGCCCGCGGGAATCCACAATGCCATGATGTAGTGAGAGGAAAGCGGGCAGCGCCCGCGGGAATCCACAATGCCATGATGTAGTGAGAGGAAAGCGGGCAACGCCCGCGGGAATCCACAATGCCATGATGTAGTGAGAGGAAAGCGGGCAGTGCCCGCGGGAATCCACAATGCCATGATGTAGTGAGAGGAAAGCGGGCAGTGCCCGCGGGAATCCACAATGCCATGATGTAGTGAGAGGAAAGCGGGCAGTGCCCGCGGGAATCCACAATGCCATGATGTAGTGAGAGGAAAGCGGGCAGCGCCCGCGGGAATCCACAATGCCATGATGTAGTGAGAGGAAAGCGGGCAACGCCCGCGGGAATCCACAATGCCATGATGTAGTGAGAGGAAAGCGGGCAGTGCCCGCGGGAATCCACAATGCCATGATGTAGTGAGAGGAAAGCGGGCAGTGCCCGCGGGAATCCACAATGCCATGATGTAGTGAGAGGAAAGCGGGCAGCGCCCGCGGGAATCCACAATGCCATGATGTAGTGAGAGGAAAGCGGGCAGCGCCCGCGGGAATCCGCAATGCCATGATGTAGTGAGAGGAAAGCGGGCAACGCCCGCGGGAATCCACAATGCCATGATGCACAGAAACTATACACTGACTTAATACTGTCTGCAAGAAAGTAAAACACATTCATTTTACATGTACTGTGATAATGCGTTTTACTATAGGGTCTCGTGATGCAAAGCCTGCATCAATTAGTGTGCCTGGTGACTTCAGAGACTTGGCTTAGAGGTGGAAGACAGGAATCTTTTCGTCACTGAACTAGCTCCATCTTCGTGTCGCCATCTCGTTCTTCGCTGCCATCGTTACGTCTGGTAGCCTCGGCCTGCCTCAAAGAGCGTCGGCACAGGAAGATTACGATAAGACATAGGGTTGGTGAAATAGCGAAGTCGGAGAGAGATATGTGCCAAGCCAGTAGATGAAACGAGGCACTGTCACCGATGGTGTCGACAAAAGGCGTTGCAAACCGAAGCAGCTGAGTAACCATGTGCACGTGGAAAAGAATAAATAAGAGAATGGCCTGGATTCTTTCTATTGAGTCCGCCATCTTGGAACGCTGACGTAGACACGCCCACGTCAGCAGGACAGCGGATATCAGTGTTGACGGAAAAGTGTAGCCAAGGAAGAACTCCGTCAAAGCTTGTGAAAGTCTGTCTTCGGAATCCAAATAACACACTTGCTGCGTCCCAAATGAGAAATAAGTTACGTACTTCGCATTAAACCAGTGCCAAATACACGACAGGAACGTCATCAACCAAACAGCCGTGGAGGCCAGCAATGGCGCCACAATCCGCACCCACTGACGTGATTCCGTCCATCGCTGACATCGCCTGTTTCCTAGTACAGTCATGAGACCGGCTAACGCCAAAAGGTACGGCCTTGTGAAGTATAGAGCCGACTCTATGTATATCAAAGCGTGACACCAAAATTCTCCCAACGTCCAACTTCTCCGTGAGGTGAAGACCACGATAGCCCTGAAAGTTAGGTAGAGGATGTTCGCCAGACACCAGCTGGCCAACACGATGAAGAACGGTGTCCTCAGTCTCCGGATGAACAGCGGACATGACATCACTAATAAAGACGTCAGAATACCGAGAGATGTGAAAATGCCGACTATGATGTGACTGGTGAGTTGTACGGTATTCGGATCATCGTCTTCTTCTAAGACGTACGTGACATTGAAAGTATCAATGTCCAAATCTAGGAATTCTTCGTTTTCCATATTTGAGCTGAAGGTATTCTGCAATAAATAATAATGATAATAACAGCAACAACAACAACTGTGCTTTGTATCATAAAACTTTTCACCGTAATTAGTGTAAAATGTAAATCGCTGGTTACGACAAGCTAAAGCACTTGGCCCAGTTTTACGAAGCTCTCCTAACGTTACGAGCTCGCAACTACAGCGAACGTGAAAGCGGCCCCAGGTTCAATGTTATTATCAGGCCGTTGGCCTGCGAATGAGATTGTGTGTTCGAACCCAGCTTTTGTCCGGCTTCGAATGTAGCTTTGTGTCATAAGATATAAATCAGGTGCTTTTTGAAGGATGTTGTTATTGCGAGCCCATGCTTACTTGACAGAAGAAACAGATTCTGTGCCTTGTAGGCAAGAGTAATAAAAGACAAAAAGACAACAAATCATATAACCTGAGTTATTTAGGATGAGGGGTTGAAACAGACCTAAACGGCCAGATGCATTTTTTCCTGAAGTGCTAGGGAACTACAAATCAACATGAAATCTTTCCAGGCCGTGCACGGGATGCGTAATGTTAAAGTAATCGGTAACAAGATGTCGCGTCACTCGAACCCTACGTACATATGATTAAAAATCAATAACAAAAGTTCCAGAAAGCAATAAGTTCGTGTAACGTAAGCGAAAACACCTGCTTCCTCGTATTAAGGAATTACTGGCGCCTAATTCTTTAAAAATGATTACATTACAGCGCTTTCTGTTGTCTTTATGTGTCCGATTTTGCTTTTACTTTGAACTGCTATATTTCGGTTGTGCAAAGATATTTTATCTATGCATATATAATTAACGCTATGCTTTATTAACTTCCTATGGAATGCATTATTATTTTCTTTTGAACACATAGCTGTTAAGTAAATTTATGTGATTAGTGATTTACGCCGTACTCAAGAATATTTCGCTTAAACGACAGCGGCCAGCTTTATGATGGAGGAAACCCACGACAGGGCCAGGGGGTAACTTCTGTTTCAGAAAAGGCTCGACAGGAAATTGTCAGGAAGTAACAGCAGGTTTTGTGTTGCAAAATGACCGCTGTTAATTGTATTACAGTTCGACATTAAAAGTTACTTGAGAACCAAGACTGTGTTGATGGATCATGGGAGAGTGAGGCTACGTAACAATAACTGTGTCCAGTGCACTAGCTTAACGAGTACATAGTACTATTAATAGAGTACATATATGGCCTCCCACACTGAATATGGCACGTGTACTTGTGAATATGCCGATAGCCTTATCAGGTTAATTATTTCAGAGATGTACAAATCACTAGATTTTGCTATAGTTTCATCGATCGGCAGCCCAGAATATAACATATATGAATGGATGTCGATCGATGGTAACGCATATAACATCTATGGAGACCTCGCACATCCGGGCACTTCACTTGCATGAGTCAGTGGCAAGCTTACAATGAGGGAAATGACCAAGTATTTAGGTCGCGGGCATTCGGTCAATTATGCTTTTACTCTCTGCCACAATTAAGCCTCATTCGCGCAGACACAGAGGTGAAAATCTTGTCAAAGTAGCATGGAAGTTAATACATCCTTTAACACAGCATCATAAGTTCTAAGTTGACGTTGATTGTTCTGTTGTCTTACACACTATAATTCCAAGTTATTATAAGGTATATAGTTCTCGGAATATCTTCCATTGTTCATTTTCCCATACCTTCAAACCTGTTCTTATATCTCATCTGCTAGCCATTGTTGCGAACGTCCGGATGTACGTGGACTCGAACTGGACGATATTCTGAGAAATACGGTTGATAATAACCGGAAATCATAGTACAGAATAATTCTTAACAGCATGTGTAAAATGTGAACTCCAACAAAATCTAGAGTTCTGAACTTTTGAGGCAGTGAAGCTGAGGTTAGCATCCAATGATATTTAGACAATATTATAGCTCCTTGTCTGCGCGAGCAAAGCGTGTAGGCGCGAGTTAAAAAAAAAAAGGCCATATAACGACAGGCTTGTATAATACCTTAACTGCCTCAAACTTCGCGCCGGTAATAGATAATCACTTATGAATTGGCGTTACCAGATTTTCGAGGTGAAAGCATGCATATAGGACTAGGCCTATATATAATCCCTGCTGTACATCTATTGCATAGGCCTATATGCGGACGATACTTATAGTAAGCACGGTATGCAACTGAGGACCGAAAATCCAGTCTTGTTTGTGGTGTTAGAACATTTCCAATGTCCGAGATTTCCAGTGAAATGCCAGCGCCGGTGGGCAGAAAGCCTAAATAGGTTGCCTTTCAACCATACGAGCGTATGTGCGTATGCATGTACAATTGCCGTTTTGTACATAGGGCTTAATACACGTGAAAGAACTCACCGTTATATCTTCGCAATTCAGTCTGGTTGTTTGACCGTTAAGGCTCCAGGCTGGCTTTGTGGACTTGTCTTTGCTGCTGAATTGCTCCTCTTGAAGCGAGTGAGCATACCCTTTGTGGTACATAGACCCGTACACTGAACTCGAACACTTATCCGTGGTAACCCCAATAGCAGCTGGATGGCTGTAAAGTCCAGTCGGTAGAGGGCCCGCGCTATAGCTGGTTGGTTGACCCCAGATAAAGTAACAACAACAAATAGACCTCTGCCTCTCCCTGGCTATCGATCAGGCCCCAGACACAGGCTGTGTATGTTGGGTCAGTATAATATACTTCAGGCGGTGCTGCCACCAGCAAACTCTTTAAGTGTCAGCAACGTTTAACTAAATTCTCGAAAACCTGAAACCTGACACGAAACAGATTTTATCTGGAGATTAAACAGTGTAATAGAACTTCTTTCCTTGGGTGATGCTAAACCATCACCAGATGTTGGTAGTTTATTGTAAACTCACGGCTTGTTCAACAATTTAAATAGAAAACCAGTGAGTGAAAGTGCGGGGAAAGTTTAGTGGGTAGAGCCCCAGGCAGCTGTCTATCTATTCCATAGCGCCACAAATGAAGCAGACCAAAGTGAGCTACTCAGCTTCTCACATTCCTGGTATGATTCGGGATGAAATGAAAATCACACCCTGGCTATTTGCTGTCATAAAATCTTAACTGTTACCCTAAACTAGTTTTCACCTCTGTGCAATTTCGGGAAGCTTAAGCCAAGGAAAGTTTACAAATGCTAGTATATATATGAAACAAGTTATATTCCAACCATCGCTCTACTATTTAGGATATATATGTACTCAGTGATGAAAATAAGCCGATATATTCAATTAAAACACTATGTGTAGCTGGAATACTAGGCCTATCTATAATGATTGCAATACATCTATTGCATAGGCCTGTATACGGACCTTACTTAATCAGTGCGGCATACAACTAAAAAAAAAGATCCAGTCTTGTATGTGGTGTTAGAACACGGTCCGAGATTTCCAGCGAAATGCCAGCGCGGGTGGACAGAAAATGTAAATTTATTTATTTATTTATTTATTTATTTGATTGGTGTTCTACGCCGTACTCAAGAATATTTCACTTATGCGACGGCGGCCAGCATTATGGTGGGAGGAAACCGGGCAGAGCCCGGGGGAAACCCACGAAAACGTAAATAGGCTGCCTTTCAACTATATGAGCATACGCATGTACAATTGCTGTTTTACATATGGAGCTTAATACACGTGAAAAAACTCGCCGTTATATCTTCGCAATTCAGTCTAGATGTTAGATCGTTAAGGTTTCACGCTGGCTTTGTGGATAAGTCTTACTGACTTATTGACTTATTGCTGAATTGCTCCTCTTGGAGCGAATTAGTGAGCAGACTCTTTGTTTTGCAAAGACCTGCACACTGAACGGTAAAGCTTATGTGTAGTTACTTTAACGACAACTGGATGGACATAAAGCCTAGTGGATAGCGAACCCATGCTATAGCTGGTCTGTTGATCAGTTGAAATCGTGTACATGCGCGCACACACACACACACACAAAACAATAAACTTTTGTGATTCATTGCACGTTCAGTAAAGAAGAATCCGCAGACTGTAGCAAACTGATCATGGAAAGGAGATTGTTAACATGACTTTTAGGGCGACGAGATGGAACACGTGCTGAAAAGCAAAGATATTCAGTTGATGCACCCAGTCATTGATTTAACTGGGGACCTCATGGATATTCTTTTAAATATAGTGCATTCCTATCGCAAAATTTTAGGTTAGAAATTTGAATTTCAAATAAAAAAGTTTTTTATATGTATATGTGGAATTTTGGTTAATTTATTGGCTTGATTTCTGAACGTTGGGGTACGACACTTTATCCATGTAAATCATGTATCATTGATGCAGGTTTCTTAAGCGTCAATTTTACCAATTTTGCCTATCTGGCCAATAGACCAGAATAAGTTGGCCACCTTCACGCATTCGTGGTATGATTCAGGAAGAAATGGAAATCACAACCTCGCTATTATCGATGATAAAATCTTAACTAGAAACCTGGCATAGTTGATTTTTATATACATCGAAGAACAAATAATAACAGTATGCATGTGTCCGAATCTTCAGTTTTATGTCCCGATCAACAGGTACAGTGAGAGAAATGTTTAGGTCAACTGGCTCAAAAATGACAAAAGTGAAATACTCCTGGGAGCTTTCCGACTAAAGAGAATCGTCAAAAATAACCAGACGGGTTTCATAACTCAGATGATCTGGTCATGTGACTTTTTTCTTCAGTTTTTCTGAGTTGAATTAACTCAATTGTACAGCTCAGATTTTTGAATCAGGGGACCCAAACATTTCTCTCAGTGTATAGTGTAAATCGATGCCTTCTCGACGAATTTTGAGTGTTTTTGTTTCTGCGCAATTCCGCCATATTTGGACTCGAAATCCCGCGCAATAATCAATTCCATGTCAAATGAAACTATGATATTTTGCCTATTCAGACAGTTTGAAGTTAGAATATGCCTTGTGAAGATAAATATGACCGGTGTCGGGCTCCATGTGTATAGTGATAGTCGGCTATATGTAGCTTGGGCTCCGGAAAGTACAAATGTTATGTAAATTAGAGGTCCTACTTCTTTAATTTGGATTTAATTATTTTATCTTTGGTCGATGTTGATGTATATGTAGAGAAATATATAGGGAATAGGGAAGTAAAAGTCCTCAGTAATGAAAATGTAAAACCTTTATATTTCAGAATAAGCGCTATAGTACAGAACGGAGAGATTTAACATCTACAGAAATTTTGGGATACACTCATAGCAATTGTGTTCTGACTTTAACTAAAGCGAAGTAAAATTACAATATACAGTATAATATGATGCAAATTTTGGTGTAATTTCGAGGTTTCTTGGTGGCTGTTTTGGGGATGTGTCAATGAAACGTAGACCTCCATTCTTGGCTAGACATGCGTGGCCCCAAATACACTTGTGTAGAAATCTAACACAACAGCTTGTGTTGTTTTCATTTAATATTGAAATGTGTTACTTCAACACGTTTTATATAATTGTGAAGTACACGTTTTTGTTACAAAAAAATAAAACACAAACTTGTGTTGAACCAAAATGAGGTAATTTATGCAATGCAACAAAGCTTGTGTAGTTTGCAACAAGTATTGTGTATAACATCCAACACATCTTGTGTTAATTCAAATATGACACAAGGCTTTTGTTACAAAGAACACAAGTTTGGGTTCATACAACACAAATGTTTTTTGTGTGTGACTTGTATTCATTTAATGTTTCTGCCTATTATTAAATCATAACAATTGATCGTACATAAAAAGCAAGCACCGCAAATTGCTTATTATGCAAGGACGTCGTGTATTTACAAGATACAAAGCCTCTACATTGGCCATTATCAATATGAATAGCATTTAAGAACGCGTAAACATTGTAATTGAGGTTTGACATTATAATTTGTATATACTGAAAGCTGCACCGAATGAAAAGTGGTGATAATTGGGGGTCATTTAATGTGATTAACATTTTAGCCAGCATATTTCTGACCACAATTTTAGCAATTACCCAAGTAGATGGAACACAGATTATATTCGTCATTGTCATATAGCTCTGGGCTGGCCCCAAGTCCCCTTCATTGGTGGTGGGTTTGCCTGACCTCTCGCATCACAAAGCAGCTGACAGAAAATGGCAGTGCGATTTTGTGAGTCAGTTAAATGTAGTATATGGGATTCCAGATATATAGAGATGCCGGGATGGAAATATAACAGCAAAATGCACTACCGTTCACACGGATCATACTATAGGCGTCCAAACAAACATTCATATACCATCTGCATGTCAGCCACAATTACGGACGTTGTGGGGGAATACTAGGCGCAAGACCATGCGATGTCCAAAACAACGTTCAACAGAAACTACTAAAGAACTGAGAAAGTATTTAATGTAAAAAAAAAAAATTAGGACGGATTTCCTGCAAAGAGAAGCCTCGGTCAACAGTTTTCAGTGATGACGGAAAAGGCGAGTGAATCATGCAGTATCTATGTTGTACCATGCTAGGTCACAACCATGCTTCTTAACATTTGCGTTTTAAGTCAATTATGTCGAATAAAAATATTTAAAGATTCAGGGTTAGCGATCCAGATGTGTGTAATGTTTGCAAGACCGAGAAGACTGGTGTGTACGCGGTACATTGCTCAAAGACAAATATCCAGGCAGAATTTTCAGTATTTCAAAGATTGGGGAAACACCCATTCCACGACACAACTTACTACATCCTAGAAAGTTTAGCCTTAAAACTATTGTCAGATTCGGGGAATGGCCACACGGCATTTGTGTGTTCATTCATTTATATATTTCACTATATGACCACCGTGACCACGAAGCGATCTTGGACATAAGCCAGACTTCTAATCATTAAATTTTGTAATCCTGGTATTTTACGTCTGTAGCCGTTGAGATTTGCAACACAAGTGGCATGTTCATCGTAGATAGAGAGGTATTCGATCTGAGTGTTGTTTAGTATTGTATATAGGGTAATACAGTCGACTTTTGGCAAGTATCTGACAAACCACGACGTATATAAATTCGTATACCAGACTAATGGGAGACAAGTGTTCATCTACTGCCCCAAAGGCCACTTGAGTGTCCCTGGCCCTTATTTTATCAACAAGGTCCCACTATGGATGTATAGGATAGAATCTCTTCTACCTCCATGACCCCACGAACAGTGATAAGGAAAAAACTCTATACATTCCGTGACCAAGGGCAGGGTTTACACCCGCACCTTGTGTGGCCTAACGATTAATAGCCAAGCACATGTAACCATTTAGCAATTAAGGTTCTGCTCTATATGAACATCGTAAATTCTCACTGAATGAAAACACTATGGTCATAATTTACCCATTTTTAATAAAGCAAATCATTTATTAAAAAGTCATAATCACAGTTTGATATTCTCTTTTATGTTCATCGTTATTAGTACTGTAAATGTTAAACCAATACCCTGGTAATTAGTGTTTACGACTTACGTCTTAATTCATACAACGGTACTTGCGAATTTGCATTTGTCATTACATTTTATTGTGTTTTACCCTATATAAATAAATATTAATATTCACACTATGAATGTAAACGGTACTAATTTAGGTTTGGATTCTCCGTTGATTCGTCGAGTAGGAATCCACTGACTGGCGATGCTGGCTTCGGCCGGGTTGAATGGAGAGTACGTGCGGTAGACGGACCTGAACCAAACATGGTCGATAGAGTCCACCATACCCTCGGCGCACATTTGGTCCCCAATTCTTGACGGACCTAGCCACAGACGCCTGTCTCACTCTGTTATAGTAGTCGTCCATAACCTGTTTGACCTGCACAACGCAAGACAAAAAGAAAAGTTAGCGAGCTGAAACACCGAAAAAAATCTATATACGACATACAGGTGGCACTGTGTCCAGGGACATATATAAGCTTACAGATATACAATAGAAAATCCCACCCTCCTCTGCTCTCAATGCTTATAGGGTCTTGATAACAATTAAAGGTCGACGTCGTTCACTCGTATGACCGTTTGCACTGTTTGTCAAGACAAGACCACATGTCTGCCAACAATAAGGTGTGCACATCTGCACGGCACATGTGGGGAAGATGCTCAGTAAGTTGCCAAAGGTAAGTGGTTTATATATTATTCCGGGCACTTCAGTTTCCACCAACTATAAAACTGACCGTAATAGTGAAAAATAACTAAAAAGGCAAAATAAAAACAAATAAATAAATATATAAATAAATACGATATGAATTTATTTATCCCACCGCTGTTTTAGATGATTTAATTACTATTACAGTCGGCACGGTCTAGGCGTGGGGGAACACTAAGAATACGCAGTTTTCGAGTTACGTCATTTCAACAGCAGAGTGACGTCCTATTGCAAAATGACGTCGCCACTTTACGGCACGGTAGGGCTAACTGCCTATTTATAACATGGCACTGATCGTGTTTAGATCAAAGTACCGGGATAACATCATTATTTTTGCAATATTGGGAACCCAAATCCATTCAAAAACATGATTCAGAAGATCAGTCTGCTGCTTTTTAATTAGTACTCTATGTTCTATATACGAACCCATGTTAAAATTACCAGATTGGCCCTACTGTGCCGTAAAGCGACGACGTTATATAACAAAGGGACGTCACTCTGTTGTCGTAACGTCATATCTCGAAACCTGCGTATTCCCCAGCCACGGGACAGGAAGCGTCAAAAAATATGCCGTTCATATAAGTGCGATAATTGTCTCAAGACAAGTCACGAATTATGTGAATACACAACTTCTGATGATATATGCAAGGAATATAATTCGTCAGATGCATTCAGGTGATCCCCATCAAGGGTGAGCAGATTTTCTAGCGCCTAGTGGGTCTGACAAGCTAGTTTAAGGCTTCTTATGGAGGCAATATAGAACAGAATAGTTTTACATCAATAACCCGGTTTGGGCGCCCAAACTAGTGACACCCAACTCCTGAATATATATATGGAGTCCAAAATCGGCCAATATAAGTACCTTTTTTCTGATTCCAGGCAGATCATCAATGGTGGGTTCGTGGTATTTGTACTTGACGAATAGCTCCGGGGCGTCGACCTTGTCCTTGGCAGCTTTTGGGGGTCGCCAGCTCCAGCCTCTTCGGTATTTAACCTCCTTTCGCCCAGCTACACATGGAATGGCGATATTTCACATTAAGCGAGAATAACTGTTACCTGACACTGTATAGCGGTACACAAAGGACATACTATAACAGAAACCTGTCAGTGTTTGTGATTCATTTTTCTTTACACTGCACGTGGCATTGCTTTATCCAAACCTTCAACTGATCTGACCGTGTAGAAGACGCCCGCAGTGTAAGAAAAAAAAAACGGTAATGTAATAATTAATTACATTATGGGTGGCACTTGCTATATAGGCGAAATGTAACAGCATTACATCAAGTGTAGCAATTAATACCAATATATATACTCACAAAAATTAATCTGTTAATCTGAAAATCCGTTGTCTGACTGATACTAGAAGTTATTCAGTTTTCTGTTAGCACAATATTGGGTCATGTTCAACATGATATTCTGTTAGTTTAATAGAATCTTTATCATGAATTAACAGAATATGTGTGTTATATTTCAACGCGTACAATAATATGTTGATAATTATTACACCATGAACAGAACTATATCCACGATATGGCAATGCTGCACCATGGGCTTCACGTGCTATGCCCATATAATGGAACAATGTTTACAAGTACATTACTGGTAGCCAGTTATACCCATAGTGTAACAAGTCATCATGTTATCACACCTCATACGAACGTATACAAGCTGCCTAACTATAACAATTATATTAAGTTATTATAACATAACATTACAAATAAAACTATGCATGTTAAATTCGAGCTGATTTCCCTCCGTTGGGTGTATACTTCGTGCTGAATGACATGATAATGCCTCTCTAAGCACGAATTCAGACCTTTTCCTGGGGATATACATTATATTTTTCTTTTCAGTCATGTTTTCTATTGATAATTTCATCTCAGGTACATGCCCAACGCAGGGAGATATGGCAGAATTTAACATGTATAGTCTCTTTTGCTTGCATATGCATTGTAGTTGAAAATTCAGACGTGTGATGCTAGCCCTGCCGAAAAATGTAACTGGATTTAACAAACAGTGTTGATTTTTTTTTTTGTCTTTCTAAAAACAAACAACCTTCAGTACCATCAACACATGTATAGGTTCCAGAACAAAAATCGGTTTATTTAGGCGCCGTTTCGTTAGAGTAAACAGAGGATTTAAATAACCCTTGCCCTGTCGTTTACTCTATAGAGATGGTTTTTTAAGTATAAGTTGATGGAAAAAAGAGTCACGGTCATAGAAAATCAGTTTGGATCTTCAAGATAACTAGGTACACATACAGTACAAGGTTTACTGAAATTGCTTAAAGGTTAAAAAAAAACAAAAAAAAAAACAAACAAAAAAACATCGTATTTAAAGGTCTCTAACAAAATTTAACTTTCATAACCCCATATGACCTTGATACAAGTGACCAGGTCCTAATGCCTCCATGCAGTATTTGGTAAGTTTGGTAAAGGCAAACCGTACAGGCGGACGGGCGGACGGATGGTCTGCAGCCAATCGCCTCAGCAATACCAATAGGCCAATTTTGGCCCTGGCGTAAAGCTTTTTTTATCTTTTGGCCCAAGCGCTTTCAGCATGCCAGATGCGCTATTGAAGGCGATACTCAATACTGAAGGCAATGAACCAATGGTATACCCTCGTGCCAAATATCTGCACGTGCCTAAAAATCAACCTGTCATTCTTACCTTGGTTGGCGGCCTTTAGTTCCTCACCAGGGGAGATCTCCTGTCCCTGATCGGGGACCTGCATGCTGATGATGACGTCATCCTCACTCACATCTGGGACAAGAGAGGCATGCGGATGATTTTTTTTTTTTTTTTTTTGGATTGGTGTTTTACGCCGTACTCAAGAATATTTCACTTATACGACGGCGGCCAGCATTATGGTGGGCGGGAAGCATGCGGATGAAGATTTACCAAAAAGAATAAAGTTGCAAATGCATCCATGAGAATAGCGTGAAGCAGAATTTAACGCTAAGCATGGAATTAATGTCATATTTGTTACTGACTACTGAGATTTTTATTTCAATTCAAGAGTAGGTAAAAGACAGCATTACAATAAAGATGTAAATCTTAAGACCAAGCACTTGCTCGGTGCAGGTGTGTCCTATAATTTATAGTTTATACAATCGAGCGATGCAGCAACTTGCGGATGGTCGTGAGTTTCCCCGGGCTCTGCCCGGTTTCCACCTACCATAATACTGGCCGCTGTCGTATAAGTGAAATATTCTTGAGTACGACGTAAAACACCAATCAAATCAATAAATAAATAAATAAAAATATGATGTGCATAGTTTAGAAAAAGCTAATGTATACGTATCAACAGAAATATAGGTTGAGACATAAATAAATAAATAAATAAATAAATAAATCGAGTGACGGGTATTAAAAAAACCACAGACACTTTTACCTGTTTTCGGTTTCTTGTCAACGCCAGCCTAAAAAAAAAACACATCAATAATTGTAAATATTTAAAAATTACTACATCTTTAAGATGTCTTTACCAGAAACTAAATATGATATCGACATGTTGTATATTAAATAATTTCCCACCATTTTTAAACAGAATAAAACACATTTAGTAAAACTATCATATTTCACTATATATTTGACGTGAAGTAAAATACCGCACTTAACATCTTACAAAGAGTACTTAAGCACTACATGTCACCGCAAAATATTCAAAAAGATTGGTCGCTTTTCATTGGATAAGATTTAAACATTGTGGGACCTTGCAAAATGCAAATCGTGATGAAAAATATGAAGTTCCAAAGATTTTGTCTATGTTTAGAAAGATTTTAAAAAATCTACGAAAACAAAAATGTTTTTAGTCACAGTTCACTCAGTGTCATTTAAGACATATATAGTTTTACCATAAGCGGTCTTCTCTTTGAACACTTTATTGCATCATCTCATCCACAAAAAAAGGATAAAAAAGCTATTATTTTCTGGAAAAAGTCAATACAAAATAACTATACCTTTTCTAACATACATGGGTTCGTTATGATACTTTTATTATTATTTATATGCCAAATGTATAGCCACATAATAGCGCAGCCTTTATTTGTATGGAAAAATCCACTTGTTGGTGTATGATTGCACTGCATGTACAGTGAGATT
Organism: Liolophura sinensis; assembly: GCF_032854445.1. Classification (NCBI taxonomy): domain Eukaryota; kingdom Metazoa; phylum Mollusca; class Polyplacophora; order Chitonida; family Chitonidae; genus Liolophura; species Liolophura sinensis. The sequence goes on along the minus strand of NC_088301.1, from coordinate 24,669,795 downwards.
GATAGAGAAAGGGGCTCTATTCCATTCGGATGATGCCAATGAACGTTTCTGTTTTTTTGAAAAAAAAAACAAAAAAGAAAGAAAAAAATATGTGTACCGATGTGCCATGTCCCGGCTGTGCAGCGCCTATGACTCTGTTTCCCTCTTTGCGCCTTTTGGTATCCGTTTTTTTACTGCTCTGATGGCCAATTGCACTTGGTCGGGAGATCCCATCTGGTACAACCACTGGTTCCCTCGCCAACCAAGCCTCCTTGCGTTTGGCACGACCCTCTTTTTTCGAGCGCCTTTTTGTTGTTTCAGGGGGCATGTTCAACGGTTTGGAATACGGAGAATCTTTGTCCTTCTCATCTATAGAACCTGCCAGCATCTCTAAATTCTGGTTGAGCTGTCGACTGGTGAGGCCCTCCAGGCGAGCGCCGGCAGTGTAGTGCTTCAGAACATGAGGTAAGTGGTATGTCGGCGGTGGCTTCTCTTTGGCAAAACGGTTGATCGCCGAGTAGAACAAGCACACGCGTTTCGTTAACGACGCTAGCTTGGGGTTTTTTTTCGACTCGTCGGAGCTAATTGAACCTGTTGAAGACAGAAAATATATATTCAGACTTAAGGTATACCATATAATGCATGAATGAATCAATGAATAAGGTAACATTTAATCCCACAACATTGGCCATTTTCCATCCATATCGCGGTGAGAACATATTAGAACAAGGAAATCATGAAAATGGTAACATCCTAAAATAGGAAGAAACAGACAACTTTAATACCAGCTATGAAATAATAATAATAATAATAATAATAATAATAATAATAATAATAATAATAATAATAATAATAACAACAACAACAACATTTAAACTTCGACGATCACATTAAATATAATTTTTATACGCTAACCTGAAAAATATCATTATAGTTCTTAAACAATAACTTTAAAATATCTTTCAAACATTTAAGTACAGCATCATTAGCAATGCTGTGCTAATAGCCACACGGAACACATGTTTGGGACACAGTGCCCATCGAGAACACAGCTGTGTTTTTAAAGGATACATTAAAAGGTACTATAAAATGAAGAGTATGGTTTTAAGGAACATGAAGAAGGTATGCCATAAAAAAATGATAAAAACTTCTAGATTTCTTTATATTTCTTCTTGTCAATGGTCAGAAATATTCGAAAATGACCTCATTAATTAACATACTGGAAACATGAGGCCAGTTTAGCGCTCTCCCTCAACAAAGTTTTGACAGATATCACCGATGACGTCACCACAGCAGGCTACTTAATGTCCGGACTGACCTCTACAGCCTTCCGAAAATTTTTGTGCCTCAAGAAGAAAGCTGGTAAACCTTTTCGCAGTTATACATGTTTAACCACATCATATACCACGTATATCAAGACAAAAATCAGGCGTTTAGTGTATCCATTAAACCATGTCGAACTATTTTGCTCACCAAACCTACAAGTGATGGAGAGCTTTAAGTAAACTGCCTTTCACACTAAGTTTGCCGAGAGTGCTGAGACGTTGGAGTCATAGACTTTCCACTCCAGAGATCCGACGGGTAAGGTGGCTCATATACGACATTTTCCTTTTTTCTAACTTTTGTAACTTTTTCTTAGGTTTCCAGTTGGAGGTTTTCACCCAGGTGAAAACCTTTTCATCCAGGTGGAAACTAACGTGATACCAAATGCCTCGTTCTGGTCCAAATATGGCGGAAAATCGTGTTCATCGGGTACATCTTGTGATGACAGATAGCAGATAATTTCGTTTATTTATCTACATTCCATTGTTGTTTTACGCCGCACTCATGGATATGCTGAAGTTTTTACGTGTTGTATTTCATCATCATTCTGCCCACGGAAACGAGAACGAGGCTTCTTGCATCACGCGAATTTCCACCTGGTGAAAAGGTTTCCACCTGAGTGAAAACGTTTCAACCCAGGTGAAAACCGTTTCCACCCAGGTGAGAACCGTTTCCACCCAGGAGAACAGCCATGTGGAAACCCAAGAAAAAGTTACAAAAGTTAAGAAAAAGGGAAAATGTCGTATATGGGTCAACGTAGACGGGGAACCACATACAGAAGGCGTTCAGCAAAGATACTTGCGTAATTACTAATTTGCAATTTTCCCACCAGTGTATGGTGCACACTGAAGGAACCTTTCCCCTCTAAAGTACATCAGCTGTCAAAGCTGTCCTTGCAGTTAGCTTAAAAGAAAAGATAATACTGAACCAAATGTATATATGCAGCAACAAAGTATCTCACATGAGGTTTAAAAAGTACATCTTTTTATTTCTGTGATGTTGCATACCCGAGATAATGCAAATCGAAGGAAGAAAAGACAGTCGAAAGCGCCGCCATGTTATCAGTTTTAACCAGTGAGGCACGAGCTATTTCTATAACCCGTGGACGCGTCTGTTCGCATATTCTCGTATATCACACAATTAAGAACGACACATTCCGCACAAGCTACAATTTGTTTCATTCGGTTTACTAAGCATTCTGACTTTTGGACTCTTCCTTTATTAGTGCTCTTCTTTTGTCGCAAGTTGTCGTTTAATGTGCTTCTCTTTGTGAGGAAAACATGTCTTCATCTTTCATCACCAGTATTTATACCTTCATGTTCTTCCAACATACGGCTCGCTACAGTAATATGGCGGAAATTTTCGATGTGGCGCCAGGCTACTAATCATTCATTCATCTCAACATGCCACAATGTCTGTTAATTATAGCTCCGAATGGCTGACCATAGACACTTTGCTTGCTCGTGGTTTTAGCGTCTTTTTAAGCACTATCATGAAGCCTATTTAGAGTACTTCCTCTCTGGAACGCTATATACCGAGGACAATATAAATGCAGACTTGACGTCTCACACAGTTATCGGATAGACTGACACTGGGCCGACTAGTAAGTTTCGCCTGTTCCCCAAGTGTTGAGCGTACAGCGAGGTAAGTAACAAAGTCACTGACTGAGGTATAACTAGACTCAAGACAGAAACCTTGAACTACAGCTCATGAGACAGAACTGACCGTATACTGACTTATTTGATTAAATCCACCTGTACCCTCCATCACATTTAACATTTGGATATTCTCTCAAATACGGCTCCTGTATTTAACTGCAAATTTAACTGCTCTTTAAAAAACAGTCGGTCTTCATGGCTGTCCGCTGGTGGGTAAAATTTTTGACATCCTGTCTTTTAAGTTATATGGCCTCCTATATTTATTTAATATTGGCCATTCATATAACGAGGGACCTGGGTGCAAGCAGACACAAAATCTTCTACATATGGGGCAATCGTATCTATACTCTTCAATGGGGTTCACCAGCTCTCGACAAAGGGAAGCAAATCTTGCAACTCGTAAAACAGCAGTGTTCTTTAAGTATTTGAATAACATAGTCAGCTATGTCATGATTACTGGTGTTTGTACTGAAATCAGTTATATTGTTATTGAAGCAGGTGGAAGGCACTGGTGTTTTGTGAGATACAAGATTTACTTCCCTTGTTAGAGGGCTGGAGAAACCTACTGCGCTAGGTTTCGTTGTTCTTCACATTCCACACTTACTTTGTTCTTCCTTATCCACGTGGCTCATCAGATACAGGAACTCATCAAAGGTGATCCCGCCGCTCTTGTCTATGTCGCCCTGCTTTAGAATAGTTTCCACTTCCTCTCTGGTCACCTGGCTGTCAACACGCTTCAAGCCTTCATTCAACTCATCCACATCAATGAACCCACCGTGGTCTTTATCAAGCAGGTCAAAAATCTAAAAACATGAAGACGATCAGGCGGTGCATGGAATGTATAGCATCGAGGATGGTTTTCGCTAGATCTGAAATACGTCAAATATTCGAGAACTCTATAATGTTTTAATGTTTCTAGTCGATTTGAATTAAAAAAATAGTCCGTGGAAGCAAGATCCATTTTTTGTAATGAAATTTTACTCCTTCTTTTCAACTATTCACGTCCGATTTATTTATTTATTTGAGTGTGCCTTGTATAACTTTATAATCAAGAATGTTGCACTTGCACGATGTGTGCACGATGTATGCACGATGTATGGGTGGAGGAAACCGGTATGCCCGGCGTAAACCACCGGCTTTTGCAAAGCACTGAAGAACTTATTTATTTATATGACTGATGTTTTACGCCGTATTCATGAATATTGCACTTGTACGACGACGGCCAGCATTATAGTGGGAGGAAACAGGGTTGAGCCCGTAGGAAACCTACGACCATCAGCAGGCTGGTACCAGACCGTCTCACGTACGGCCGAAGAGGAAGCTGCATTGATGGAGAGGCTCCTGGCATGAACACCACCTTGGTCACGGAGGCCCCCTTGATGAACTTACCCACAAGTGACGTACAGATATGCATAACATATAAGTTATATTCACACATGCCGGGTCACACGAGTGACTGCTTATTGTAACCAAGGCCCCACGAACAGCGAAGGTGGGGAGAAAATTTCAGGACTGGCTGTAATAGAGTGGTATTTCATAAGCGTTATCTACTTCCAGGCTGAAGAGAATTTCCCTTTAGTCTAGTGGTAGAAGCGTGAACGATGCAGTAATCATTATACGTCCTGAACTCCGGTGAATAAATATATTTTCAAAAAAAAAAAAAAAAAAAAAAAGCGAGGACTCCAAACCCAGAGATCTCTAGTTCAAATCTTCACAAAAATGTACACATGACGTCATCGACTGTCAAATATAACAGTAATTGTATATATAGTTAGTAATTAGTATATTCAGAAATGTAGAAAAAAAAAGGTTGAACGTTTATACAGTTTTTTCTTTGTTCTTGTTAGCTTTTCGTTTCACAGTTGGTTGTTTCCAATGCAAGTTGGTTTTGTACGTAAAACTGGACCGCTTCTGTAACCTAATGGTTAGAGCGTCCGTCTGAAAGTCAGGAAACCCAAACCAGGTTCGGGTCATACCAAAGACTTTAAAAATGGTCCATGCTGCTGCCTCGTTCGGCGCTCAGCACTGAGAGCAAGGCTAGTTGGCCCTATATCAGTATAATGTGACTAGGTGGGGGTCTCACGTCTTGTGTCTTCGGCATGACACTTCAATGGCGACAGCACTTTGACGGCATGACTTCAGTATAAGACAATATATGCGCACCTAAAATATGGTTAAGTACGACGCTAAACCCCAAGCATAGATATACATACGTCAAACTGACATACCTGTTTAAAGGCTTCAATATGTTCCTCCGTCAGTTCCTGTAACCATGTCGGTGGGACCTGGTCCCATGTCCGAGGCAACTGATCCCCTGACGGTGGCACCTGGCTTGACTTGGACGGTTCAGAAGACGTCTGCTCCCGATTCATGTTGACCAGTGCGCTGTCCATATCAACTGGTGGACCAGAAATGACAGGGGAGTTAATGACAACTAAATGTATCGACTGGTCGATTGATTGGTTGGTGTTTAACTCCGTTTACTCAGGAATTGATGTTCTACTTACACAAGGCGGTCACATCCATAGAACTTGGAGCACTAGCATTTGGTCGGCAACTTTAGATCTGGGTATTAGTTACCGTATTTCAGAAATGTAAGCGAATAATGGTGGACTGAGCTTGCTCCCATCGGATTCGCACTGATTGCGCGAGAAAAAGTACATCAGGGAAAGCAAAACGAACATGGCTATATAAATGGATATAGGCCTGTATTTGTGTTTTCCGGTATGTGCAACCAGGATAATAGACATATAAAAAGGTCGTTTGTTCGTATATGTTGACCATATATTATAAACGACATCAAACCTTCATCTACGTAGAATTATTTTTTTTTTGTCTTTTAATTATCAGTTTGCAATTTTGTTTTTAATTTGCAATCTACACTTTAATCTAATTTTTGACGATACCTATTATTATTTTGCCAGAATATTGTTATTTTGAAAATGGCATAAATTTAAGCTGATGCTGAAATACTGAATACCAAAAAAATCTCTTTGCTCGGAGATACGTAACTATTTAATGCATGCTGAAACATCTCCTTGTCCATACATGTCTTTCCACAGGCAAGTCGTGGATCGCTATGTAAGCTGGTCACACAGCTTGATCGCCTCGCTGTATGTATATTTTCCATATTATAAAATAAATACGTTAGGAATCCTTAAACTCACGTTGTGGCGCTATTTTGGCGACAGAGATGGGCTTCACCGCTGCATTCCAGGCGACTTTGAGATGAGGAGTTTCCGACTCTGTCTCCGGCTCATTAGACTCCGGCACGGGCTGATAACAAAGAAGTATGAATTAATTCGCGTGCCGATACTCTGCGATAGCAGAGCTATCCACTCAGACAAAAAATGGTTTTGTGTATTTTGAACTGTACTTTGCGAAGCAAGCTAGTATATACGTCGTTATTTCAACATTATGAAACATTTTTGTGGAAAAACAAAACAAAAACAAATATAAAAGTCAAAAAAATCCCCTCCCCCGCCACCCCCCTCACGCACACCCCCCAAAATGAAATTTAATACATTGGCTGTGAGAATGTGATTTTTAATTTTAATGAAAAATGACACGTCAGTAACGTGAGACTCGTTAACGTAAAAAACGTGAGAGTTGAGAGGCATGAAGGCTTAATAGCTACAAGTTAGTTATATGGGGGTGGGGGTTTAAACCATTGGGTCAAATTCTGTGGCCAAGGGGACAGCATAGTGCTAAAGCAGCACAATGACCTTGTATTTCTACATATACAAAATGTACACATATGGTAATATGACCAGACTGAGATCGCTACGAGGGCCTGTGCCTGTGCACACAGGGCTTTTGTGTATACAGAAAATATACAAGATGTGTTGCACTCAAAAAATTAATAAAATTTTAACAGAAAGCCTGTTGTCTGAGTGATGCTAGAATGTATTCTGCTACTGCAGCAGATTGCTCTGTTAAATATTACACACATATGTTATATTAATTCAACACAGAAGATTTTATTAGACTACCGTGATCTTATGTTGGATGTAGCAGAGTATTAGGTTATAATAACAGAATACATTCTTGCATCACTCAGACAAAAGACTTTGTGTTAAGATTAACAGATTAATTTTTGAGTTTACCATTTGAGGCAGTAACAAGTATTGGTTTTAAGTCTTTGGTATGACCCGACCGGAGTTTGATATAGGATCTCCCTACTTCGAGGCGATACCATTAACCACAGAAGCGGTCTGTATATCTGTGATACATTGCGAGCTACGACACAAACACATTTGTACAGAAGGGTGCACATTTGCTTTCTGAGAGAACTCTTATTCAATGTAGACGATGTTCCCGGGGCCGCCTCGGTTCCGAAGGCTCAGCCTTTCAGAAAGCCAAAGAAGCCTTTTAAGCAATTTCCGGTGAGATGAATTAGAATTAAATACAGTATACTGCATATTTTCATTGGGATGGTAAAGCAGCTTAGCCTATATATACGTAATCACTTTACCTAAGCCCATAGGCGTCGGTTCAAGGGGCCGTCTGGGCCGTTCAGATAGATTCAGAAATATGACATAAAGCCTCGATTAAATATATATTATGATGTATGAAGTTACATAATCACAGATTATTACATTTGATAATTTAATGAGTGTATTTACAAAACGATCATACTATGCTATCGTTTAAATTTCTCGTATAACTTAGTCTTAAACAAGAACAAAACATACAGGCCTACTTTAAAATCAGGGGGCTCTAAACATGTGTTAGTAAATTTAATAAATAATATTAACTACAAATGGCATTTAATCATTTCTGTTTTGTTTGTTTTTATTTTTTTTTAACATAAGATACATTTGTTTACCTTGTGGTCTTCACCAACTAAAGTCTTCGTCAGGGCAGCAGTGTGAAGTTTCTTTATAATTGTTTGGGCATTGGCAGGTTTGGCGTGTCCACCATTTCCAGTGCTCTCCTGCCTTTCACCATTTCGGGTGTGAACGCCAAATCTGCCCCAACCTTTGCCGTTATCCGATGTAGGGGCCATCTAGGCGGTTTGGTTGTCTACATTTGACAGGCAGTTAGAGCGGGCTCTCTGACGTGCATTCATGCCGCTGGTGGCATAACAATCGCGTGACGTCACGCCAAGGTCAAGAGGGCAAAGCTCTCATCGGCATGCGCACATAAACATGGCGACGTTTTGGAACATGTGCGTCTAACGTGAAAGTCATGCTGTAGACAATTGCATGATGTTGTGAGAGTAATGCATAATCCAGGGCGTCTTCAGTCCACAGAAAGTATTTGATAACAGTCTGCATCGACAAAATGTTGCTGTCAGTGGTTGTGCATCTGCAATCGCTGCGATGGTTCGTCCCAGAGTTTTTGATGTTGGGCTCGGCACCGGCGTACATCACGGTGTGGTCGGCATGGCGTCTGCTAACCGCAGTTCTTCCCACTAAAATTTACTTCATTGGGGACGATTTCCTGTGGTCTTCGTACCAACGTTTTATTTTGTTCTTTGTGGAAAATATGACAGGCCTTGAGGTAAATCGCGTGACAAGGTTCACAGCTCATGTGTGTTTATAAATTTACCTTCAAATTTGCTGTCAAAATACATAGGCCTGCTGCACATTAAACTGGGACTAACAGTAATACTAACCCCAGGTGTTACATGCGATGATTTTGATGTATGCTTGCGATCTAAGTTTATTGATATGTGAAGTAAATAATCAAGCTTTTATATGTATACATGTAGGTGATAAAAACTTGTGGTATGATGTGAAAAAAAAAATTATTAATAAAAAAATCAGTACAATTTACTACACGAAATTAAATATATGCATAACACTTACTTTCATTTATTGCAACGTGTACACACGTTTGATCATCCATTTAAATTACGGTACTAAAATACCACATTCAATTACTTATATTTTTCATATTTTGTATCACTTTTTTGGTTACTAAAAGGGCTTTATAGTTAACTTGTCAAAGAGCACTTGGGAACACGCATACCGGGGTATCTAAATTGCTTAGTGTCTTAGTAGTATATATAGTATTATACGGTATCATTTTTTTGTAAATATTTGTATAGATATGTACGGGTACGTATGCACACTGCATAAATATGTGTTCAGAAAGAATTTTTTTTGCTTGTAATCCATAATTACCAACTGTAGAGGTATGTCATATTTTAGCTGGAGGTTCAGAGTGCAAGTTTGATCTCATTTTTGTTGTAAAAGGTACTTCAGAAGTAAGACAAGATTTTAGTAGAGCAGTTTACTCCGGACACACTATGTTGAGTATAGTTTACAGCAGTGACTAGAAGATGGTCATGTTTAATTATGATAAACTTGGGCCATGTTAATAGAGCAGGCCTTCACGTTTGAGGCGTCCTATCACACTACTACACCTTTGCACTCCTGAGGCAAAATCTAGGTGTGCTGATAACACACTTCATCCATAATCAAGAGTCTAGAAAGTAGGAATCTAGGCATGCAAATCACACTCAGAGAATCCTGGTGTTGCGCAAAGGGAGTGATAATCAGAGTGTACCTGATCAAATAACAAATTACATATTGTCTGTATGTATGGTATGTGTACTGCAAATGTTTACCAAGTGCATATACAGCAACAAAGGCAATCCCTTTAGATTGGGAAACTTACCCTGATATTTTTAAAAAGATAGTTACTACAAAATTAGTTTGATGATGTAATGACACAAAATGCTGACATGCTTACACTTTATAAAATAGCAAATACATTGTACTGTTTTGGACCTAATTTTTTCATGAAAGTTATTCATTTTGTTTGAGTCTGAGAGTGTATCATGTTCATCTCCAAAAAGGTGATTTGAAGTAATTTTTGGGGGAAGGGCAGGGGTGGGGAAGTTTGGCTTGGGAGTGGGCAAGTGTTATATTCTATTAGAAAAACACCAGTATTGGCATCAAAAGTGTATTTTATGGCCTTTAGGTTACTGATTTATACACATGCTGCAGTTCATTATGTATAGAATACTGACAGTTCCCAAATTATCAGTGGAAAAAGTGCAACATGGGAGTATACCCCAACCAGAATAATCTAGAGTAGGATCATGAAGTGATCTTATTCTTAAGTCAGAATTTCAAATCACTTCAGAATTATTATTTCTAATGTAACAATGAAAATATTGCTTGACAGTGTTCTGGGTAAGTTTTTGTACAACAAATATCAGAGAAAATGACGGAAAGAAACATCAAATTTAATGATTAAAATTTTTCACCTAAGTCCAAGATGGATCTGTGATCCTGGGGCCAAATCTCCTTTAATCCCAGGGGTAATCTAAAACCTTGCCTCCCCATGTTGGTGTACACTTCCTGTTTAATAATGATAAAACATGCATGGCATCACAGTGAGGCAGCACTTGGAACATGTCTCATGTAATATTCAAGGCCATAGCATACAAGTGCTAAGCATACAAATGAAGGAGCCCAAATTTCAGTGAATGCATTTTGTTATCCTGGTGTCCCGCATTACAAATGAAATATTTTTACATTTTTTAATTTTTTGCATATTTTTTTTTGTGTGGCGTTTCAGGTGTACCTGTATGGAGATGCTGAACAGGTGATAAAAGACCAAGAGAATGTCATCTATCTGTCAAATCATCAGTCGACAGGTGAGTTTGTTTCTTCCTCCAAAAAATTGAGTGGGTTGGGTGGGGGGTGGGGGGAGGGGGGGAATGGTGCATTGCTGATTGGCAAAGATGCTTATCTTTTAAGTGCTAGGACACACAAGGTGTGGGCTTAATACCAGCCTTTGACAGGAAAAATGTTGAATATGGTTCACATTGTGGGTGGAACCTTGGTGACAGTACGTGATAAAGGCTGTATAATATGGTGTGCATTGCTCTACATCACATGTAGGAAAGTCTGTCAATAACTTGCCGGAGGTCAGTGGTTTTCTTCGGTTTTTCTTTACAATCTTGTATAAAGTTTTAAATTCTTGAGAGTAACTTTTTGAACAACAATTGAATACCTAAATGAATGAATTGTAATACGGCATATTTTATGCATTAATAATGTTTGGCTTACCAGTATACATGTTTTGTATATGTTAAATACATGTACAGGTATGTCCTAGTGGTGTTAAACCATAATTATTCATTTAAAAACTTAACAAGGAAGCTTAACAAAGAAGGAGGCCATTACCATGTACAAGTGGTAGCCATTATCATCTACAAGTGGCAGCCATTATCATCTACAAGTGGCAGCCTTTATCATCTACAAGTGGCAGCCATTATCATCTACAAGTGGCAGCCTTTATCATCTACAAGTAGCAGCCATTATCATCTACATGTACATGTGGCAGCCATTATCATCTACAAGTGGCAGCCTTTATCATCTACATGTATGCCGTATAGAGTACTAGTACTGGACATAGCTTTAACTGATCAAACATTACTGTTGTCATTAATAAGAGTTTAAAGTATTTTAGCAATTATGTATTCTTTGTTTTCATTAAGCATCAGTCTTTGGTCAGAATTTCAGCAAATTTACCTTGAAACACCAGTCATGTGAAATCTACATAAATGAAAGCAATTCTCTGTGAATGTATGATAAAGTCAGAGCTTTTTTTGTTTCCTTTGTTTTTTTTACCTCTGCTTGCTTACTTGTAGTTGATTGGGTGGTGACAGATATGTTGGCTGTCCGCCAGGGAAGCATGGGTCATATCCGCTACATACTGAAGGATGGTCTCAAGTATCTGCCCATGTATGGCTTTTTATTTTGGACAGGTAAATTTGGCATTTTAGTCCCTATTTTAGCCCTTAATCATTGTTCATCGAATTTCTCATCTTAAACTCTCCTGTACTAAGTGCAGCAGTGCGTATGTCGTACACCAAGCATCAGTGTCCAGTAACCGTTTGATAAAGCAGTGTTAAGGTAAATGTTGTGTATGGTATATGAAAAATCCAGCATGCATTGAGCTTAAGTTTCTCCTACACATAAAGCAATATTATGGGATATTCTATTGTTGAAGCACTGCATGTGTGTTAATTACGGTACTTAACAAGATTCTTAATTTTTTAGCTCAATTTTTGTTTTCAAAAGCAACTGCTATCATCAGGGAATACAACAAAATTCATAACTCACTCTTTTGTGTACTTAAATCCGTTTAAAAGAACAGGCCACCTTGAAATAAAGCCAGCATCATCTAAAAGTACCAGTTTTTGTGTTGGTTCCAAATTTGGTCTTTATTATATTTTTGCAGTGCATAAAATGTGTAATTCACATTGTGTGAAATACCCAGAGGAAAGTATTTGCTTCCTGTTTCACAGCATTATTTTCTGTTCGTAGCACGGCAGTATTTATGTGAAGAGGAGCGGGAAGTTCAACAGACAGAAAGCCAGCGCACCAGCTCAAGTATTTATCAAAAAACAATATTCCTGTAAGTATACTAAGGATCAGAGTTTTGTAGCATTTCTTTAAAACTCATAAACTTCGTGATGTACCTGTAAACTTCTCATCATTAGGTATACATATACATATATGATGTTTTAGTTGTATATGTAAACCTGTGGTATGTCTATGTAAGAAAAATGAAAAAAAAAACATTGGCTTGTTAAGAGTTATGTCCCTTACCTAAATTATAACATGGGAAGGGAAGTCACAGTCTATAGTGTATTTACTTGGTGAAAGCGAATTGTTTTACTGTTTTCGTTCATGCCCTCCTCAGGTCTGGCTGGTAGTGTTCCCTGAAGGTACCAGGTTTAACCCTGAACTCTCAGCCATCATTGAAAAGAGCCAGAGCTTTGCCAAAGTATCAAGGTGAGGCATATCTCCATTGAGTTTTAAGATAGCTACATATCAATACAGTTACACCAATCCATTTTCACGACAAAAGCCTCGCACACACTTGGTGGAGACAAGCTGGCAACATATAGACGTCGGACAAATGAAGTCAACATGAAAATAATAATCGATTGTGTCAGTTTCCAACTTTATCATGGTGGGGGGCGGGGCAGGGTAACATCTATTTAAATGGTAGCTGCATGTTTTAAGCACAATTTCATTATTACTGCTTACAAACTGAATTTAAACAACGATAACACATTTCAAGTCTTGAAAATGTCTGATAATTGAGCTCACACTGATAGCTGATTGCAGCATTTTTAATTGGTTACTTTACTTTAGCATTGTGGAATAATATTGGAAAATCAATCATTCACAGGTCTGAGTCTAAACCTCATCCATTGTTTTTGCTGGTCTCTGAATAACTTGTTTCGTGAAAGAGAATTAATACAATGTGGCAAATTTCCTATTGAGGAAATCATGCAGTGTCCCCAAAGTTTTGTTTTGCCCTTTGCAAGACAAAAATTCTGCATGTATCCTCATTCCTGAATGTTTTTTTTTGTTTGTTGTCTTACAGGGTTGACACCATTCACGCAGCTGTTGACACCTCGAGTTAAAGCCTTGCAGTTAGCTGTGGAGGAACTCCACGACTATGTAGATGCTATATATGATGTGACTGTGGGCTACAGTGATACGAAGGACTCACGGACAGGTGAAAGAATCGCATCACCAGGTATACCAGGTGAGTCAGTGATACAGAAAATCACAGGAACAGATGTGAGAATTGCATCACCAGGTGAGTCAAACTGTGATACATAAACCAGAGAGACAGGTGTGAGAGTCATAGTATAGTCAGACTGTGATACATGAACCACAGACATATCTAAGGATGACATCACCAGGTGTACCAGGTGAGTTAGACTGTGATACATGAACCACAGAGACAGGTGTAAGAATGGCATGCCATGTGTACCAGGTGTAGTCAGATTGTGATACATGAACCACAGACATATCTAAGAATGACATCACCAGGTGTACCAGGTGAGTTAGACTGTGATACATGAACCACAGAGACAGGTGTAAGAATGGCATGACCATGTGTACCTGGTGAGTCAGATTGTGATACATGAACCACAGACATATCTAAGAATGACATGACCAGGTGTACCAGGTGAGTCAGACTGTGATACATGAACCACAGAGACAGGTGTAAGAATGGCATGACCATGTGTACCAGGTGAATCAGATTGTGATACATGAACCACAGAACATATCTAAGAATGACATCACCAAGTGTACCAGGTGAGTCAGACTGTGATACATGAACCACAGAGACGGGTGTAAGAATGGCATGACCATGGTACCAGGTGAGTCAGATTGTGATACATGAACCACAGACATATCTAAGAATGACCTCACCAGGTGTACCAGGTGAGTCAGACTGTAATACATGAACCACAGAGACGGGTGTAAGAATGGCATGACCATGTGTACCAGGTGAGTCAGATTGTGATACATGAACCACAGACATATCTAAGATGACCTCACCAGGTGTACCAGGTGAGTTAGACTGTGATACATGAACCACAGAGACAGGTGTAAGAATGGCATGACCATGTGTACCAGGTGAGTCAGATTGTGATACATGAACCACAGACATATCTAAAAATGACATCACCAGGTGGGTCAGACTGTGATACATGAACCACAGAGGACAGGTGTAAGAATGACCTCACTAGGTGTACCAGGTGAGTCAAACTATGATACAGAAACCACAGGGACAGGTGTGAGAATTGCATCACCAGAGAAAGGTGTAAGAATGACATCACTAGGTGTACCAGGTGAGGTCCAAACAATGATACAGAAACCACAGGGACAGATGTGAGAATTGCATCACCAGAGAAAGGTGTAAGAATGACATCACTAGGTGTACCAGGTGAGTCAGACTGTGATACATGAACCACAGAGAAAGGTGTAAGAATGACCTCACTAGGTGTACCAGGTGAGTCAGACTGTGATACATGAGCGACAGGGAAAGGTGTAAGAATGACATCACTAGGTGTACCAGGTGAGTCCGACTATGATAGATGAAACCACAGGGACAGGTGTAAGAATGACCTCACTAGGTGTACCAAGTGAGTACTATGATACATGAACCACAGAGAAAGGTGTAAGAATGACCTCACTAGATGTACCAGAGGGGATACATGAACCACAGAGACAAGTGTAAGAATGACATCACTAGGTGTACCAGGTGAGTCAGACTATGATGCATGAACCACAGGGAAAGGTGTAAGAATGACATCACTAGGTGTACCAGGTGAGTCCGACTATGATAGATGAACCACAGGGACAGGTGTAAGAATGACCTCACTAGGTGTACCAAGTGAGTCCGACTATGATACATGAATCACAGAGAAAGGTGTAAGAATGACCTCACTAGGTGTACCAGGTGAGTCAGACTATGATGCATGAACCACAGGGAAAGGTGTAAGAATGACATCACTAGGTGTACCAGGTGAGTCAGACTATGATGCATGAACACAGGGGAAAGGTGTAAGAATGACATCACTAGGTGTACCAGGTGAGTCAGACTATGATGCATGAACCACAGGGAAAGGTGTAAGAATGACATCACTAGGTGTTACCAGGTGAGTCCGACTATGATACATGAACTACAGAGAAAGGTGTAAGAATGACATCACGAGGTGTACCAGTTGAGTCAGACTATGATGCATGAACCACAGAGACAGGTGTAAGAATGACATCACTAGGTGTACCAGGTGAGTCAGACGATAATAGATGAACCACAGAGACAGGTGTAAGAATGGCATCACTTAGGTGTACCAGGTGAGTCAGACTATGGTACATGAACCACAGAGACAGGTGTAAGAATGACATGACCATGTGTAGCAGGTGAGTCAGATGGTGATACATAAACCACAGACAGTTGTAAAAATGACATGACCATGTGTAGCAGGTGAGTCAGATTGTGATCACAGAGACAGGTGTAAGAATGACATGACCATGTGTAGCAGGTGAGTCAGATTGTGATCACAGAGACAGTTGTAGGAATGACATGACCATGTGTAGCAGGTGAGTCAGATTGTGATCACAGAGACAGGTGTAAGAATGACATGACCATGTGTAGCAGGTGAGTCCGACTATGATACATGAACCACAGAGACAGGTGTAAGAATGGCATCACTATATGTACTATATGTAGGCGAATTATACTGCGATCCAGCAGTTTCCTGTCATTCTTGCATTCTATCATGTGTTTATTGTGACTGTTTGGAATTTGGAATTAGCTTTCTGTGTGAAAAGCCGCTGTGGAGCTGACCATTTACTACCATTTAATTTTGACAAGGGGGTCACAATGGAAGTGTGGTCTCACTATTAAAGGAAGCACAAAAAATATATATACATTGTATTAGCTTTTTTCCACCCTGTTACTAGTGACATTTTTCTTTGGTCAGAAATCCTTGCCGGCCATTCTAGTGAAATCCACATCCATGTGAACCGGATTGATATCAGGGACGTACCCACACAGGAGGCAGCGTTAAAACACTGGCTTCATAAACTATTCCAGGACAAGGAGAGGTAAGCTGGAGAATAGGGCTGATTTTTGCAAAACATTAGATGTCATGAACCTCTGGATGGTTGAGTGTTGGCCTGGTTTCCTCCCACCATAATGCTGACAATATTCTTGAGTACAGCATAAAACATAAATCAAATAAATAAATTTGATGTTATGCACTTGGTAAAGAGAATGTCAAAAATTTGGCTGACAGGCAGAAAAACTGAAATCATAACCATTTATGTACTTGTCATATGGTAGAGAAATACCAAGATAATTTAAAGATAAGTATCCAACAGCATTATCAGGGTCTGTGCTACCTTTACCACTTATTGTAGCCTGATAATAGTCTATAAAACTCACAATAACGACGAAAAAAGTGAAAAATGATTGACAGGAACTATCTGGGTTTAAACCGCAGACAGCTGGATACAATGTCCATTGGGGCTTGTGTGAAGACCAGGGAAAAGATAGTAAACACTGCTCTCTGATAAGTGCTGAGCGAGAAATATACCTCTCGTAGACATCAGTTTTGGGGATCAACTCTGTACTCTATGCATAAATTATATGTTGAATAGTAAAGATAAGAACAAGAAAAAGAAGAAAAAAAAAGTGAAGGAGATGGAAAGAAATGTACTGAATGTGAACCCTACACTGCTAGGCATCATTTACAATGGGCCTAGTACTGAAAATTAACATATAGATTAGGCGGCTTTGAGCTTGTGCTGGTAGCTGAGAACAAAAGACGGAAACAATATATTGCTGCAAATTTGGTGCCCGAGAACAAAAGACAGGAAGAATACATTGTTGCAGTGAGAAGTGTCTTGTATGAACGTTGAATTTTGAAGAAAAATTGAATGATTTCTAAAAAGTTTTTGGACAGTTACATGAAAACCCCAATTTCATTGGAAAAAATACTTTGAATTTCATGATACTGAGATCAGGGAATTCTGAGAAATATTTTTGTTTGATACTATTGTGCAGTTTTTAGAACTGACCTATTCTTTAGATGATTTCATTGGTCAGTTTTGGCTGAATTTACATACCAAATGATTTTTGGAATCTTTGTAGGGCGATCCACCTAGAATCAGCAGGTTTCTATGTTTAATTACCAAGTCATTATTTATGTATTTCAGAATGCTACTGGACTTTTACTCTGAGGACCCAGGTCGGAGGGACAAATTCCCTGGGAGATCAAAGTTGTCAAGGCTTGGTTTGCTGCAAACTTTCCCATCAGCCTTGTTCTGGAGTAGTTTGTTTATAGGTGCTATTTCATTGAAGCAAGGGAGGTCACTCTATTGGAAAATTGGAGTTGGTGCAATCCTAGGAGGAATTGCATATTCTGCAGTCAAAAGTTAAACAGATTTCCAAGTAAAACCTTTTTTTCCTAGCTGTATTGCCTAGGTGTTCATACATATAGGTGAAACTGGGACGTGCCAGTTTGGAAAGAATTATGGAACACAAGTGTGTTGTGGTTAAATTAAGTGACCTATCATATCACCCTTGAATCTTGACTGTGGCGGGGGAGTCATCACCTTTTTGTGGTTGTGAAAATGATATGATGTCATAGTAGGAGTTTTGTGTAAAGGCATGTCAAGATTTTAAAGAATTGCTTTAGCATGATGGAGTCCAAGTGGGTTTATGGTTTTATTAATGTATTTTGTTGTGTGACTTAAAACATTTACTCATTTCTGTGTTTATCATTTTCTTGAGTATGCAGAGTGTAATACTATGACAGTGAGGGTCATTTTAAACTAAAAAAAAACAGACATTTCAGACTGAAAAAATTTGGCCTCTAGGGGATAAAAATGGAAAGAAAAGAAAACAACACTGCAATAATACTTTTGCATCAGTAATGTTTATCATTAGCATACACGAAGAAAATGTTAATGTAAACAGGCAGCGAAATTTGGCGCGAACGAAACCGTCGGTCGCGCAACGGTTACGTGCGGTTCAATTTGGCTAACCGGAAAATCGGTTAGGCCAACTGTCCAACGAGAACGTCCTTAGAGTCAGTGTGCATTAGGTAACTACAGATAAACTGGACTGAACAGCTTTCAGAATCACAACGCGGTTAGTATGGCAACGCGTCTAAAAATAGAAACATCGACTTGAGCCACAGCCAGCTCAGGCAGCGAAATTTGGCGCGAACGAAACCGTCGGTCGCGCAACGGTTACGTGCGGTTCAATTTGGCTAACCGGAAAATCGGTTAGGCCAACTGTCCAACGAGAACGTCCTTAGAGTCAGTGTGCATTAGGTAACTACAGATAAACTGGACTGAACAGCTTTCAGAATCACAACGCGGTTAGTATGGCAACGCGTCTAAAAATAGAAACATCGACTTCAGCCACAGCCAGCTGCCTGTGCTGGTCACATGGAAATGTAATCATTCATATATGCCTTACAGGCTTTGAGATAATACTCAAATTATTTATTTTGACTTATCTTTTCACGATCATGCAAGTAAATAAAACAAGGTTACCTTTTCATGTACATGTAGTTATATATATATATATATATATATATATATATATATATATATATATATTATATATATATATATATTATATATATATATATATATATATATATATATATATATATATATATCACTGTGGTAAGACTCCCACCACGTGTGTTGGAAACTGCGTTAATTATCAGTAATCAGGGATACCAAACTCGCTCCCCAATACCGTAATGACACTTACTGGAAGTACTTAATGTTGGACTGGGCATATTGCAAACATATAAGCCTGTATAACGGAATTTCACGTAAAAATGTGCCACAGGAGTCAAGTACCAACCAGGCAACACACAACGCTGAAACACCGTGTGAGTGTAAAATTTCTCTTTCTTTTGTTCACCAACCTTACGGTATGAGCTGCTAGATATAGAAAAGAAAAACAAACATAACATTGAGCTGAATACTTTTATTAATGATCCAGAATGATGCCTGAAACATAAACCACGTAAACAATTAGCGTAACCGATCGGGTTGATAAACATACGTGGCGTAACCGAATGATCGGTTAGGCGAGGCGGAAAAGACGTAACCGATTTCTGGGTTTCGCCGGCAGGCCAAATTTCGCTGCCTGTGTAAACAGGACCCTGTGTATTTAATATTTTGCCTGTAGCTACATGTACGTGGAAATAAAACCATTGTTTTATTAGTTAGGGCAAACTGCCGTCATGGTTACAGGTAAAGCCCTTAAAACATTCAACACCATGTTGATGGTGTCCTCTGTTGATACATCTATCAGTATTTGAAACATGTATTTGTTTCATAGAGTTTGTATTGTGTGATGTTTTTTTGTTTTTTTTTTTTAAATATTTTTATGCAAATTGTATATACCTACATGTAGTTCTCTCTACATGTGCATTTGTGTGAAGTGTTAGTATTGCCTGCGTAGCGATATAGATGGCAAGAGGTTTGTGATTTTTAGCACACCTATTAGTGGCAGTGTTTAATGAATAAGGCTTGAGACATTGAAGTAGTGCTCATGTACTAAGGTGGAGAATCAGAATGGATATTCTGTAATGTTAATGGTTCTCACCAGAAATACTTTAAGACAGCATGGATAGGTCTATATTGTAGAAATGATGTATATATCCAGTTTTGGAGATATAGTTTTAGTGGAGTTGGTTTTGCAGATATAGCTGCTCTGGATCCAGTTTTAGAGATACAGTTGTGGTAGATCCAATTTTGGAGATACAGGATCGGGTTGTGGAAGTACCAGTACTGTTGCTGTGGACCCTGTTTTGGAGATACTGTTACTGTAGCTCCAGTTTTGGAGACACAGTTGCTCCAATTCCAGTTTGGAGATACAATTGTAGTAGGTCCAGTGTTTGGGATGCAATAGCAGTAGATCCAGTTTTGGAGGTACTGTTGCAGTATATCCATTTTGAAATACAGGAGCCAAATTTGGAGATACAGTTTTAGTAGATCCATTTTTGGAGATACTGTTGCCATAGATCCAGTTTTGAAGATACTGTTGCTGTAGATCCAGTTTTGGAGATACTGTTGCAATACATCCAATTTTGGAGATAATGTTGCAGTAGATCCAGTTTTGAAGATACTGTTGCTGTAGATCCAGTTCTGGAGATACTGTTGCAATACATCCAATTTTGGAGATAATGTTGCTGTAGATCCAGTTTTGAAAGATACTTTTGCTGTAGATCCAGTTCTGGGAATACTGTTGCAGTACATCCAGTTTTGGAGATACTGTTGCTGTACATCCAATTTCGGAGATAATGTTGCAGTAGATCCAGTTTTGAAGATACTGTTGCTGTACATCCAGATTTGGAGATACTGTTGCTGTAGATCCAGTTTGGACATACTGTTGCTGTACATCCAGTTTTGGAGATAATGTTGCAGTAGACCAGTTTTGAAGATACTTTTGCTGTAGATCCAGTTTTGGAGATACTGTTGCTGTAGATCCAGTTTTGGAGATACTGTTGCAGTAGATCCAGTTTTGAAGATACCATTGCTGTAGATCCAGTTTGGAGATACTGTTGCTGTAGATCCAGTTTTGAAGATACTGTTGCTGTAGATCCAGTTTTGGAGATACTGTTGCTGTAGATCCAATTTTGGAGATAATGTTGCTGTAGATCCAGTTTTGGAGATACATTTGCAGTAGATCCAGTTTGAAGATACTGTTGCTGTACATCCAGATTTGGAGATACTGTTGCTGTAGATCAGTTTGGACATACTGTTGCTGTACATCCAGTTTTGGAGATAATGTTGCAGTAGACCAGTTTGAAGATACTTTTGCTGTAGATCCAGTTTTGGAGATACTGTTGCTGTAGATCCAGTTTTGGAGATACTGTTGCAGTAGATCCAGTTTTGAAGATACCATTGCTGTAGATCCAGTTTTGGAGATACTGTTGCTGTAGATCCAGTTTGAAGATACTGTTGCTGTAGATCCAGTTTTGGAGATACTGTTGCTGTAGATCCAATTTTGGAGATAATGTTGCTGTAGATCCAGTTTTGGAGATACATTTGCAGTAGATCCAGTTTTGAAGATACTGTTGCTGTAGATCCAGTTTTGGAGATACTGTTGCGGTAGATCCTATGTTGGAGATACACTTGCAGTTCATGCTTATGCTATTTCAAGATAGTAGATCCATTTCAATTTTGGAGGTTCGATTTTATTATGATTTCTCGGTGGAAATGTTTGTAATGAAATAACATATATAATTCACGGTGTTCTCAATCATGTCCCACAAAAAAGTTTCT
Source organism: Liolophura sinensis (assembly GCF_032854445.1). Classification (NCBI taxonomy): domain Eukaryota; kingdom Metazoa; phylum Mollusca; class Polyplacophora; order Chitonida; family Chitonidae; genus Liolophura; species Liolophura sinensis. Next base: position 24,648,230 of record NC_088301.1, on the reverse strand, counting down.
TATGCAATTCTTGTTGTGAAAGTCTAACTCAGAATTTTGCCAATATGTGTATACTTATATATGCACATAGAAAATACATGTAGATGAACAGAATTGTTTTCTGTCATTGTCACTGTGTTCGTGGAAATGTGAAGAAATATCGTGAAAATATTTCCAATCACTGTGCACCAGTCTCGCACAAATCTGATTTAGCAGCCACTCCCTGTAATGATTTGGCCCTAACCAGATTTAAAATAACACCAAACTGTCGCATGAACTCTCTTTGGTTGGAGGGTCAAACCTGGGTACCGGTCAGAATCCTTGTTTCCTTGAATTTGATTGAACCAATAGCAGACAGGCTGGAGTATCTGTATGTGTTTTCTTGTTGGTGACAAGTCAGTACATGAAATGGCCACAGATTTGCTTTGTTCGGAGTCAAAATGAAATATACTATTTACTGGTATTACACCATCCTCGCGTGAGTATGTGTATTTAACTATGCATTTGTGACGTATCGGGTGTGGGGGGAAAAAAAGTTGTGTCTGGGCTATTGCTTTGTCACTGATGACAGTTTGTCAGTCTCCTGTGATATTTCTGTACGTTGTTCCAAGACATGTTGATGTCATATTGGTACATAAATGAGGAGCAAATGTGATCAAAATTATCTTTTCATTGTATGAATTTTGTCACTCTATCTCTCTCAAATATGAACAAATATATCCTTGCCTTAAAATCAAAGAAGAACAAAATTTGTATTTTTTTTGCACTTTTATAATCTCTGTTATGAGAATAAAACACCTCAGGTTTTGATTTACTTAACGTTATGAAATGATCAGGCAGTGTTACATCGGGCCCACCCTGGTTCATTGAATTGAACCAGTTGGTTTGGCCACGACCGACAGGTACCTAGCTAATGAGGTAGCATGTTCAAATCTAACTTTTGCTGGCTCAACTGTGGCTGGGTCAGAAAGTTTGTTTGACACACCGTGCAGGGAAGGCAGTGTTTTTGTCTCTAGTTTCTGCACGTTTTTCTTGACCCCTACACCAGACAGCTGCCTTGTAACTGAAATAAAGATGCTTGCCAGTAGGTGCAAGTTTAGTTCCGGCAGTTGTGGATTAACTTGCCTTCATTCGTCATTTGAGCAGTCAAACATTCATTGTCCACATATCCCTCACGGATGTGATGTGCATACATGTATGTCATACTTGGGGAAAGTTTGTCTGTGACTTGGCAAAGGTCAGTGGTTTATGTTGTGGCACTACTCCTGTGAAAGTGACGGCCATGATGTAAGGGAAACATTTTTGAGCATACAGTGAAAAACTAATCAAATTGCTAAATAAATCTGTTCTGCACCAGCTTTGTGATTGTCAGCTATGTATCTTGTGCAATAGATTCTTTGCCGATGTTTTCATGAAATAAACAACATCAGCTTGTAAGGTTGTGTTTTAAAATACCAATAACAATCAAGTGGTGGTTTTTATTTTAGTGTTCATATAGTGTTCTATTTTGAGAATCTTTATGTACACCCACTAAACTATGATAAACGCTACCAATATTTATTTCTGGAATGTTATGTTGTTATGATGTACCAAGAAACTTTCTCTGTTCAGGAATATGACTTGAACATGATAAAATTCTTTAGCATAGAGTCACATCCATTCATGAAAATGACCAAAGTAATACATTCTAGGGTAAAGCATTGAACACCAACCACACGATCAATCCCCATGATGAAAACCCGTACCTGAAATGTCTTCCGAGAAAGTGGAAATACTGTTTTCCATGACAGAAACGTGATGGGGGGGGGGGGGGGGGGATGGGGGGTGGTGGGGGGGGGGGGGGGGGGTGGAATAACGAATGTCTTAAGAGAATTACAGTACATCAGTTTTATTTCAAGCACTTTATTTACAAGTAATGTCAAGTTAACAACTAATAGTTTTACAACCTGGGTGCCTCTTGACAAATGACTCCACACAACACCAATGTCGGAATGACACAACCTTGACATTTGTGGAATATGTATGTGAACCATGTCTGTCGAACATGTTAGTCTACTAGCGAGTTACTGTAGCTTAGGCCAGTGAAAACTGACTCCTTGCCATCTGTCAGAGTATTATGGAAAACAGGTGTGGACGGCTGTCAGCACATTTGCATCACTGCCTTATAAGGATACATGAAAAGGTAAAATAAAACAAGTATGATTTTAAGGAACATGAAAGATATACCATAAGAAAGAGAATTTTTTTTTTTACATTTTCCAGCCATATCTTCTTGCACAACATGGATTGGCCCATGGTTCCTTACAAAAACTGTGGCTTAAAGCCATTTTACGCTTAAAGATGACTGCTGAGAAGCTTTTTTGAAGATTTATATGGTAGGCCACATCATATACTACATATTAAGAAATAAAAACAAAAGGTTTCATGTATCCTTTGAATATAATTGACAGTGGTGCTATCTGGTGGCCAGGGGAGACAACTTCTACTGGAATAGATCCACATTTTAACATGTTCTGCTGCAGGTTTGATAACACACAAGACTTGGCAGCAGTTTATCATCGTCATATTATAAAGGTTACCGTCACATTACATAACGGTACTTAAGACTAGTTGACACTGTATCATCACATTTAAACATTTACTCATAATATAATTTATAAACAAATTAATTTTTTTTTACATTTCATAAACCTTTAAAATCATAACATACTCTTTATAACAAACAAAAAAACCCATCACATATACAACCTTTAAAATGTAAAACACAACAGCGTAGTACGCTGACCAAACTGACTACGAGCTTACTGGGAAACTTCCTAAGCTTAAGACAGCTTTCTTGACTAAATACATCAGTTTTCATTGTTTTGCAGACAAAATAAATCTTACAATAAATGTCAGAGCAGGGTACAAAAAAAAAAAAATCAAAAAATAAAGCTTCAAACTCATCTAATTTGTGGAAAATGGAATTTTCCTGTCATGCTGAAGACATACATGCAAGTAGTTGATGGGAAAGCATTAAAAAGCAGGAAAATCATAAAAACACCAAGACTGGACAAAATAAAAAGCTATAGAAAAAAAAAAAGAGTTTGACTTTTATTCCATTTTGGGATTTTTTTTTGTCTTGGCTCACTCGTAAAACACGAAATAAAATTAGTGTCGCCTAGCAGAAAAAGTCTTAACTTATAAATGCAGATTTATCATAAGATTCCTAACTCCCTGAATGCAGCTGAACTTTGTGTGAACATATGTCTGTGTGGTGGTAAAAGCTCATAACAAGACATGGTTGTCATTCACAAAAAATACATCAAGTTGACAGGAGAAAGCTAAACATGTACGTGTAAAATATAAACTTCATCCAGTGGAGCTGCACACTCGTGTTTTGTGCAGATAAATTTTGCACAGGATGATGGAAAAGCGAGAAGCACTATGTTCTTTTGTTAACCAAAAGAAAAATACATTTCACCTACACCAAGCATGGTTAAACATTTCATGTACATGTACATTAAATAGGCATGAACACATCTTTAAAGTCACTATAATATACAGGCACCAGTTCGTTACGAGTGCTGTCAATTAATGTACATATCATTTACTAAACCTTTCTTAATCCAGATGTTGACGATTTCATCTGACATAAAATCCCCCAAATATGTGACGTTCATAAAGTTAACCTATGGATATAGTGTGTTTCTCCCCTTCTCTGCATGGTTTCCCCTCCCACCATAATGCTGGCCGCCATCGTATAAGTCAAATATTCTTGAGTACAGCATATAACACCAATCAAATAAATAAAATAATAAACTGTCCACAGCGTTCTCCTTGAAACCAGTTTACTAACCTTAAACAAAGGACCTCCACTGAAATTCCCTAGTATCACGAAAGAATCTTACGCTTCGCACAAACTTAGTGCTAACTGTTTAAGGCTCTGTAAATCCAAAGTTCCAATATCTGATCTTAAAATGAATGGATAATTATGGCTTAACACCACTTCAGGAATGTAAGAGCCATATTGTGGCGATTTTAGCTTAAAATCTGAAAATATAGCTCAAAATTAATAATTTCATATTTACATCACTTTATTTATTTATTTGATTCCTGTTGCATTCTGTACTCAAGAAGATTTTATTAGTATTTTATGTTTCAAACTCACTGGTGAGAGGCTCGTGAGTCATTGTCCTGCACTAGCATGCTAACCTGGCGCACAGAGGCCTCAAAGCCCCTAGACCCCTCTTAACTCAATATTTTGATATAAATACTACTTACAACAGTTATGAGGGGACTTGATGTTTGTGCTTCAAAGACCTTGATCTTTGACTTTGTTGTCTGTTGTATTTTTTATGCAGATACCACAAAGGAGACTTTATCTGTTTCTCTGGCCACTGGGGGCCTTCCTTGTCTCTCTAGGGTTGGGATCCCTGTCTGACTGGCTGACCGCAGAATCTGACAATGATGCTCCTGCCTCATGTGAAGTGGGGGGAAAATGTCGAACATGTGGCGAGGATTGAGATCTTCTCGCTCGTGGGAGAGCAGTCCCGCAGGGATCGCCACACCCCTCGTTGGCCTGTCTGGGGGGCGTTTGGTGCCTTCTCTGAGATGGCATACCATTCTGTCCAGGCCTACTTTCCAGAGGAAAAGATTGGTTGCGGGAGCGGGCAGGCAAAGGAGGGGCGTCTTGACCAGGCATGGTGGGGAGGGGAGCGACCTCTTGGGGTCGAGATTGTCTATCACTTTGTTGAAGGTGTGGACAGGTTTGTCTTGCAGACTGGGACAGTCCATCAAGACTTAAAGGCTGTCCATCAATAATGGAATGATGCCCATCAGGCTCTCCAGGTTGACTAATGGATGTGCCAATTTGTCCACTGGGCCCAGAGGGCTGTCCATTGGGTCCAGAAAACTGCCCATAGGGTATTGCGGGTTGACCATTAGATCTAACAGTATGTCTATCAGGTCTTGAAGGCTGGCCATTGGAACCAGAGGTATGTCCAGCAGGTCTTGAGGGCTGGCCATTGGAACCAGAGGTTTGTCCAGCAGGTCTTGAAGACTGGACACTGGAACCCGAGGTATGTCCATCAGGTCTTGAAGGCTGGCCATTGGAACCAGAGGTTTGTCCATCAGGTCTTGAAGGCTGGCCATTGGAACCAGAGGTTTGTCCATCAGGTCTTGAAGGCTGGCCATTGGAACCAGAGGTTTGTCCATCAGGTCTTGAAGGCTGGCCATTGGAACCAGAGGTTTGTCCATCAGGTCTTGAAGGCTGGCCATTGGAACCAGAGGTTTGTCCATCAGGTCTTGCAGGTAAGCTGCTAGATCTTGAAATCTTTCCATTAGGTCTTGAGGGTTGACCACTGGACCTAGAAGGCCATCTATCAGGCCTGACAGGGCCAGCATTATCAGAGTGTGTGCCACTAGGGGCTCTTCTGGGCACTGGAGAGATGCTCCTATCATCCCCTGCATGGTTGATGTTAAGGTCCCCCATCATTGAAGACAGGCCTTGGATGGACACTCCTGGGCTGTTTGTGGGCGCTGGAACTGATGCAGGTGGCAAGACTGGTGATTGTCCTGTGGAAGTACCACTTTGGTCCCCTCGACCATCACCAGCAGTCCCTGGCTGACCCTTACCAGTTGCATCTGAAGTCTCTACACCGTAAGCACCCTGTCTGTCTGAAGGAGCAATAGTCTTCGTTCTCAAGCCTGCCACGCCCTTTTTCTCTGGGATGTTTTCCAGGTCTCTCTTTATGCGCCTCCTTCGTGTGGGATCATTCCGCCTGTACTGCAGCATGCTGTCCAAATCTATCACGTACAAAAAGCCAGCAATCAGCAGTTCAAATGTCTTTTCGTCACGCTTGTACTTTTCCTCCAGCTCTGTGCTCGTCCGTAAGTCATACTGCCACCAGCCATTTCTTCCCTCGTAAAACCACTGGTAACCGTCTTCAAAGGCTGCATGTTGTAACAAATCCTCTTGTCTCACAAGTTTTGGATTGTGGAAGTATGAGAGTGGTATCTCTTGGCGACACAAAGCACAGCGCTTGCTCCGATTGGCCACCCCTTTGACGCAGAGGAAGCAGAAGATGTGAGAGCAGGGTAACTGTACTGGATGGATACAGGGTTGTAGACACACTGGGCATTCTAAACAAGGTACAGCAGCTTCTGAAAAAGAACAACAGTTTTGACTCACAAACAAGATGATGTAAAACAACAAGGCGCTCTGATAGCTCAAACCCCTGCCAAACCTTCTGCTGGTTTAAGGCCACCTTAACATTATATTAAGCCAACAGTACATCGACACAATAATTAATGTCTCCCCTTGCACACGGCCAGTAAACTATCAGGCTATCTCTTTACTGCTGTATTGTGGCTCCATTGGTTAGCGAGCTAGCACAGTGTAATGGCCCAAGAGCCTCTCACCAATGTGGTCACTGTGAGTTCAAGTCCACCTCCGGATGTATGCAGGAGGGTCTGCCAGCAACCTGTGGATGGTTGTGGGTGGTTGTGCTTTTCCCCTGGTCTGTACCCAGTTTCCTCCCACCATGATGCTTGCCGCTGTCGTATAAGTGAAATATTCTTAAGTACGGCATAAAACACCGATCAAATACATCAATAAATTTAATAGTGTTGTGTCAACTGCTTAAGCCCAGTTCTGACACAAAGTGCAATTTTTTCAGTGCAACATGTGACCTGTGAATCAACTTTAGTTGAAAGGTACAAGCTATACTGAAACAGAGCTTTTTTCCTTTTCACCTGACCAATTGCATTCAACTCCACCGTCCGCCAAGCAGTGTTGATTCTGTATCCCAATAAAGAGAGTAGCCGTTGGGGAATGTAACTCTCTGTATTGAGCAACACAAAGTGTTGGGAGACTTACAGGGAGAAACAGCTTCTAATGTGCCATATCAACAGTAAGCCACATTTATCGCATCTCCACACATGCATTAAATCTTCCCCAGCGCAAATCGATGTCAACCCAGTGATCCCCCGTAATCAACTAAACTGTTCTGAGTTTCGCCGAACCAAAAACGATCCATGACAACCACACAAATTCACAAAATAAATACATTTTCAGACACTACACCCACTGTGGCGGTAAGCCATTTGTCACCATTCTGATCACTTTCGAGAACGAACAAGACTGAAGTGATTAGCACCATAGGACGACAGGGGAAGTGAACCAGCCAAATGGACGACTAGGCCTACACCTGCCTAGTGTTACTATAATGATTGTGACTTGTATGTACGACTATCAGAATCAGATAGCGGCCACAGAGGGTGCAGTGTCTGAAAACATATTAGTGATTGTGAATTTGTGCAGTTGTCATGGATTCTTTTGGGTTTGGTAAGAGGCAGATCAGGTTAGTTCATTATGGAGACCACTGAGTTGACATCGATTTATGCTAGGGAAGAATTAATGTGCATGTGAAGATGCGGTAAATCTGGTTTACCGTCAATCCGACACATAAGAAGGAGTTTCTACCTGTAACTCTCCCAACACTTCTTGTTGCTTGATACAGCGAGTTACATTCCCCCAACAAAGCAAGTAGCCGTTCTGTGTTTTACGCTGTACTCAAAAAAATATTTCACTTATGAATATCATAATTCATGGTGGGAGGAAACCAGGCGGAGCCCAGAGGAAACCAGGTGGAGCCCAGAGGAAACCCACAACCTAGATATCGTTGGGATAGCTACAGTGCATTAATGATTACTGTTCTTTACGCAAAACCAAGCTGATCTTCCACCGTCAAATCTGTGCGACCACTCTGACAGAAGCATACCCTCTGTGTTACCCTTGTCCTTGTCATCATCAATTGACGCCTCCAGCTTCTCTGACGCCATGTTGGTCGGGCTGGTGTCATTTCCTTCAGCAGACATGGAACTATCGTCTGCTCCATCGCTTACATCCATCGCGCAGATTTTGTTTCACAACAGATCTAACTGAAGAGTGTACCTCCCCGAAATCTTTTAAAAATGAAACAGTTAAGAGTAAATAAAGCAGACTATGCACTTTTGGAGTGATATTCCCTTGTTACTTCCTGTTATGTTGAAGAGTTATATTAAAATTGTGCACCTGATATTTCAGCTGCTGAGCGAAAATATTTTATCAGACAATACTATTTATTTGTAACATTTTATGATTGTGTTCATAAACTCACGATATATTCAAATATATAATCATATTTAGGGTAGAGAGAATACAGTGAACACTGTCGCTCTGTGTTATATATTCCGTTTACCGATTTGTGACCAAGTTGGTCATTTTTGAATTATCATACCAGAAAAATGGCGGAGTTCGACTTGACCTCGAAGATGGGCCAGTATTTGGACAGACATTTGGTCTTTCCTCTCTTGGAATTTCTTTCTGTCAAAGAGGTAATGTGCCGGGAAGTTTTCTGGTGAAGCACTTCTGTTAAGTGTGAGTGAGCCTATCACAGAGTGTGTGCGAAACTTCTCCCCGAATATACGCCATGTGGGCCTTCCATATGTCGGCCATGCTGGCTGCATGTCGTTGTTGTTGTTGTTCTAGTCATTCGAGATGAACTCAGTCAGTGAAAGTGCTTTCCTTCGTTAAATGCCGTCATTCATGGTAGGTGTCAGGGGAATTTTGTAGTTGAGTTTGCTGTCACGTGGTAAAGTGATGCCAGTTCATTGTAGAATCAGCTTTTGAAATTTCATAATGAATATGTTGGAAGGTGCTCATGCATTGACTAACGAAAAGATTCCAGGTTTTCTAATACTGGCCTAGCGTCGTTGGGGTCTCGAGTAGGGAATTCTGTAAGACGGGTCTGAAGCTGGGGGTTACATGGGTATTTTCTTATCCATACTTAGGACCTCTGTAGTGTTTCTTACCTGACATTTTCTCAGTCAGCAATCCTCGTCTGAGGGGATCGCACTTTTAATGCCTGCGATTACGATCATATCAGGCTTTTCCAGTCCATGACCCAGGAAAAACTTTGAAGCCATGTTTGAAGCCATGCTTGAAGAAAAAAGCCATGTTCACCATTGCCAGCGTTTGTGCGCATGACCGGGCTGGCCTGTGGACTATCCTCTATGATGTGGATTTTTGTTTGTCATGTAGAACGGAAAATTTTGATCTGTGAAGAACAACCATCGGCATTGCAAAAAGTTTCAATCGTGGAGAATAGTCGGTAAGGCACAGAGAAGGCAAATTGAAACATTGTTGCCTGTGCAATCCCCTCAGATTGATGACTGAGAAAATGTCAGGAAGGAAGCTATAGGGGTTCAAAGTATGGATAGGAAAATACCCAGCGTTTTGGGAAGGCACCAAACGCTGTATCGTGTGCTGGAGTCATAGCCAAAGTCAGTAAATTTCATGTTGTGCCATCATCAGGAAAATGAATACAGTAAGGGCTACTCAGCCTTATTGGTGTATACCTATGTAGGCAGAAATACGTGCAGTGATTTAAGACATCATGTAGACACATTTTCAAAATGGTTGCACCATTTTCAATATCACTGTCTGCTGCCAGTGTCTATCATAATGAAATTTTGAAAATTTTTGCAGAAATGGTCATTGTAACTCATAGATGCACCTTTTGGTCATTTTGAACCTGTGTCCATAAATTTGCATATTACTGAACCTAACGTGCATACAGATCACCCCTTTTGTCATATTTCTAAAACTAACAAAAGAAAATTCACAAAGGTTTGCAGAAATGGTCATTGTTATTTTATATTTAGCTGGCACTTAACATATACATTTAGGTCACGCACCTTGAATAATAACATAAGTAATGACTGTTTAAGTTAACCAGAATTAAATGCACAAATCTTCCCTTCTTATGCTACACCTTAGCCCCAACTGACTGTTCAAAGAGTAAAAGAGTATATCTGAAAAGTTCATTTTGGGTCAGGGAAATCCGTCACCGATTGAGACATTTATGGCTGCAAATTGGGAAACAGATCATTAGAAATGGGACCAGATATGAGCACCTGGAGCATGGGAAGATAATGCCCTGAATGTGGCTATAAACATGCTAGTAAGCTTACCTGTTATACTATTATTTTCCAGTTGTATGATGAAAAGGAAATGCTGAAAGGGAAACTAGACTTGCTGAGTAACACAAACATGGTGGATTTTGCAATGGATGTCTTCAAGAACCTCTACCCAGATGCAGATGTGCCAGCAAGTGAGTGTTCTGATATTGTGCATGTTTTGTTGTGTGGACATGAATTCAAGCTTTCCGATGTTGTAAATGTACTGTATTATTTCAGGCCTGATTAAGAAGTGTTTTCATGTTGTAAATGTACTGTATTGTATCAGGCCGGATTAAGAATTGTTTTCATGTTGTAAATGTACTTTATGATTTCATTCTTGAAGAGTAAGTGTTCTGATGTTATGAATACAGGGTTATTCCATAACAATAGCCAGTCGGCCATATTGGAGTCCTGCATTCATGGGCTGGTATAGCCAAATTACTCCAACATGGCTGCTGTCGGTGGGTCATGCAACCCCTCTATGCTGTGTGTTTTCAGGCTTGAGTAACAAGTAATTTGTGTCTATGAATGTGCTGTGTGTTTTCATGCTTGAGGAACAATCGTTCTTATGTTACGTGATGTACATGTATGATTTCAGGCTTGAGGAGCAATCATTCTGATCTTTTCGGATGTATGTTTTCAGGCTTGAGGAACAATCATTCTGATCTTGTCTGATGTATGTTTTCAGGCTTGAGGAACAATCATTCTGATCTTGTCTGATGTATGTTTTCAGGCTTGAGGAACAATCATTCTTATCTTGTCTGATGTATGTTTTCAGGCTTGAGGAACAATCATTCTGATCTTGTCTGATGTATGTTTTCAGGCTTGAGGAACAATCATTCTGATCTTGTCTGATGTATGTTTTCAGGCTTGAGGAACAAGCGTTCAGATGTTGTGGCTCAGCTGAAGCGACTCCAGGACGAGACACTGCCCATTACAAAACTGTTTGAGGACCAAGAGGTTTCCAAGCAGATCCAAACCACAAGGTATGATGAAGCGTATTGGTCTATGGTTATCTTGTGGTTTTATCAGTATTGTTACTACAAGGTTTAAGCCAGGCTTTGTCTGACTTGCTCAGCTGCTGAATGTAAATCTCAAAGAAACAATCCATAGTACGGCATGAAATTTCTGTCCATAAGAAAAACAGATCAGTCATGTGACAGCTGTGAGAAAATATGCCAAAATGCAAAATTGTGTTTAAGCTTTCATAATAGCATTATAAGGTAAAAGGAACTCATTTTTGCACCCATTCTCTTTTGTGACAGGGATGGGAGACAACTCTTTGACTACTTGGAGAAAAACCACAGAGTAAGTTCCCCTGACATTTACCATCTTGAATTTCATTGAGAAGTGGATAAACATTTTAATTTAACAGAAGTGAGATGCAATTACTTTTGTGATACTTTGTTAATGTCATCTTCCTGTATGGTGCTGTTACAGTTGTACTATTAGGATAAATTCTGCTAACATAATTAATGGGACACTAATTTTGTAATTTTTAGGTAACACGGCTGCTGTAAGTGGTCTTGTAAGTGGTTTTGTAATCTTGGCCTGAAATGAATATTGTCAGAATCTTGCACAAAAGTTATTGTGTAAGGTATTGTGTCAGATGTACAAATTTGATTTTGGACGTCTTATTTCAGTTTCAAGCCCAGAATGTGGAGACTCTGTATAACTATGCCAAGTTCCAGTACGAATGTGGGAACTACTCAGGAGCAGCTGAATATTTATATTTTGTCAGAATTCTAGTGAGTGTATTTACGTATTGATAAAAAAAATTGGATGAAAATAACTCATCTTGAATACTCCCTCTGCAACTATTGCTCAACCATGTATTTAACACTTCAACCTATTGATACATATGTTTAGATGGTGTATTTATCAAGCATATTTAGGTACCCTTGTTAAGTTACAGTTTTGTGTACTCCTAGTGATAGGCTACTGTAAATCTTCACCCTATTCATAAATATATTTACATGTTGTGTTTATCAAGCATATTTAGGTACCCTTGTTAAGTTACAGTTTTGTGTACTCCTAGTGATAGGCTACTGTAAGTCTTCACCCTATTCATAAATATATTTAGATGTTGTATTTATTAAGTATATTTAGGTACCCTTGTTAAATTACAGTTTTATGTACTTGTAGTTATAGCCCTTTGTAAATCTTCAACCTTTTCGACCACAAACACAATTTTTTCAGTGAAATTGAGTCATACAATTGTCAGATTCTTTTTCCCCCGGGGTGTGGCTGGTTTCCATCTACCATATTGATGGCTGTCATTGAATAAATGACATAATTTTGGTTACGATGTGAAACATTCAACAGTAAATAAATAAATCAGTCAGTTGATGAAATATTAATTAGTAGGAGGCTTGAGGACATGCTGTGCAGAAAGTCCAAATGACAGTAGAATGGATCGTTTTCTTTTGTGTCGTTGTAGTGCATGTGTACTTCATGTATGTTTTATGAATGCAAGTACACCGATAATTAAATGAAAGAGCAAATGAGTTCACAGCTTTCGACCATCTTGATACTGGCGGGAAGGAGTGTTATGAATTTACCGTTATTATAATTATTATAAATAATTAAATTTATTTTTTCAGCTCCCTTCAGCTGACAAAAATTTCCTGAACACATTATGGGGCAAACTTGCCTCTGAGATATTGATGCAGAACTGGGAGCCAGCACTTGAGGACCTCAATAGGCTCAAGGAAATCATAGATTCTAATGTGAGTTTGGTGCAATCTTCTTGTGATAAGTTTTAAATTCCATTCATCTTATCATTCACATATGCATGGAGATTTATATGCACTTTTCCCCCCGGGCTCTGACTGGTTTCCTCCCACCATAATGCTGTCTTATAAGTGAAATATCTTGAGTGTGTCATAAAATACCTATCAAATAAATAAATTTAAATAAATACCATCATACATGTTGATTTAGCCCAGGGAGTGGGGGGGGGGGGGACTCAGTATCTTTGAAAGAGCCTATTATGACAATGTTAGGATGGGGGAAAATAGGAGAAAAACTATAGATAAGATGCCCTGATTGTCAAAATCTGGCTAAATGTATTGTTACTGTCATCAACAAGAACTTGTAAGTCAAACCAGTTCACAAAGTATCAATGCTTAAACAATCGATTCCGGCCGCTGATGGTTCTGCTGCGGAGTCGTGTCAGTAGAGTTAACAATTTGGGAAGGGTGGAGATAAACTCCAAGCCTTTCAGTTTTTTTTTAGCACCCTCAGAAGGTCGCATGAGTTGAACGTGCTTCTGTGCATGATTACATGAAGTAAATAATCTCTGCTTGCTGTCTGACTTACAACTTGGAGAGTTTTTTTCTTAGCCCTGACTGAGAGGTTACGTTTTGAATTTAGTTTGGTTGTCTTCGCTGTAGAAAATTGTCCTGTAATTTGTAAGATACATGTGATGTGTTACGTGCAGAGGTTTTCCTTAAGTCTGATTTCAACTGTTCTAGCCAAGTATGCAAGACAAGTGTCCTGTAAATCATTGTGGATACATATCTCACAGTATTACTGTTAGTCTGTGAGTCTAAAGAGCGAAATGATATTTCTTATTGTTTCTTGATTCATGATTGTTTTCAGGCATTTTCCTCGGCGCTGCAGAATTTACAGCAGAGAACGTGGTTGATACATTGGAGCCTGTTTGTCTTCTTCAACCATCCCAAGGGGAGAGACTTGATTATTGATATGTTCCTCTACCAGTCACAGTAAGTTTGACTTCTGTTTGCCTGACTAGTACTAGCTGGTACTAGCCCTGCTATTGTCTTCCACCAATATGGTGGCACCTTGTGGAGAAAAGCTTGTTAGTATTATGCCAGAGACCAGTTTCCTCCAGCCATAAAACTTACTGCTATCGTGTAAGTGAAAACTTTTTGAGGATGGTGTTCAAGGAGAAGAAAATTTAAATATCCATCAAATACCATTAAAAAAAATTCTAATATGTACCTCAGCGCCAAAATCCGCTGTGGGCGACTCCATTTTGTCTAAGAACTAGTCTTGAAGTCTTCTGTGTTAGGAGGAGAATTGCCGTCGGAAACTGCCAAAGTGCAGTTCGTACATTTCCGGTAGAACTCTTCTTCCCAGAAGGTAGCGAACAGTACAGTTCGTTTTCCACTTGACAATCAGGAAACCGAAATGTTGGATGTAGGTTCCAAGTTTACACGAACAAGCCAGCAGTTTTAACAACTCTTATTGGCTGCGAGGCAACACACCCTCAGCATAAATTACAGGGTGTTTAAGATGGAGGACGCAATGGACTCAGCGATTCGTGCCAGCTTTGCCATTTTCAGGCTTTATGTGTATGGTGAGGAAAAATGGCAAAAATTATGCAGCAGGCACCACCAGATAGAAAAAAAATGTGCTCTTTTCAGCCTATAGTGTCACGTTTTTAACTTTTCTTCTCCTTTAAAAAGCAGACAGATAAATGAATAAGTAAATAAATCCTGCTGATTTAACACAGCTTCGTATCTGGCTGTTTATCATGTATATGTTATGCCATTCTGCTCTTATATCTGACTGGCAAGGCGGTGAGCCTTCCACCAATGCGGTCGCTGTGAGTTCAAGTCCAGCTCATTCTGGCTTCCTCTCAGACCGTATGTGGAAAGGTCTGCTAGCAAACTGCGGATGATCTTGGGTCCCCCCCCCCCCCCCCATGCTTTGCCCGGTTTCCTATCATCATAATGGTGGCCTTTGTTGTATAAGTGAAATATTTTTGAGTACTGCATAGAACGCCAATCAAATAAAAAAAATAAATATATCTGACTGTGGAGGCCTTAGTGAAGTATTAATGAAACACCAAAAGTAATAAATGAGTATTGTTTGAGCAGTTGGTGTATGAAGGCGTTTCACTTAAAAGACGATAGTCAGAATTATAGGCGAAGAGCTGTGGAGAAGCAGTGCATATTACACAGCACGCCAGCTTTTACACTTCCTGAAAACAACACGGGGTGATGGAAAGCAGGAACTATACTTGAATTCACAGCGTCATTGGTCAAGGACAGGCTGGTGCGGCCTTACACGGGAAGGTCTGGCAGCAAGCTGCGGATGGTCGTGGGTTTTTACCAGGCTCTGCCCAGTTTCCTCCCACCATAATGCTGGTTGCCGTAGTATAAGTGAAATATTTTTGAGTACGGCGTAAACTACCAATCAATTAAATAAATAAATCAAAGGTTGGTGTGATGTGTAGCCATCAAGATTACTTTGTACATGCCCCTGTTTCAATTTGTGAGTATGTTTCTGTTGATTCCTTCAAGATATGTGTACCCCACTAAGTGTGGTTGGCATGGTTGAAGCTGGATGAGGTTGTTTTGAAGAATTACGCCATGCCTTTTTGGTATTTGGTCTAAGTAGGCTGTGAATTATGATCACAATTATGAAAAATACAATATTTCACCAAGAGTTTAGAATATTTCAGATGACATGTTTTATCCCTGATTCAGATCGATTGATCCACCTCCTATAAGAGTTTTTTTGTAAAGTTTGGATAAATTTATTATAGAGAAAAATGTGAAGCCTTGGCATCAAAAACATCATTTTAAAGCCTGTATGTGCTTCTGAAAGTGCATTTTTACATAGCAAACTTTAAGTGGAATGAAGTAATTGCAATGCAAACAACAAGCAGGCTCTGACTGGTTCACTAGTGGCAGGCTTATACCCCACTGTCTAAATGTGTGATGGGAAAATGAAGTAATTGCAATGCAAACAACAAGCAGGCTCTGACTGGTTCACTAGTGGCAGGCTTATATCCCACTGTCTAAATGTGTGATGGGAAAATGAAGTAATTGCAATGCAAACAACAAGCAGGCTCTGACTGGTTCACTAGTGGCAGGCTTATATCCCACTGTCTAAATGTGTGATGGGAAAATGAAGTAATTGCAATGCAAACAACAAGCAGGCTCTGACTGGTTCACTAGTGGCAGGCTTATATCCCACTGTCTAAATGTGTGATGGGAAAATGAAGTAATTGCAATGCAAACAACAAGCAGGCTCTGACTGGTTCACAAGTGGCAGGCTTATACCCCACTGTCTAAATGTGCGATGGGAATATTACTGTGTCCCCCAGAAAAATATGTGAATGGTGTTTATATGCCGAAATTGTGATATATGTTCAGATTTCTGTATTTACTATTTTTTACTGTGAAGTGCTTGATTTATGCAGTCCATAAATTGCACCGTTAAGGCGTACTCACATGACCCTGAGCGTGACGGTTGTGTAAGTACGTGTAAATCCTTCAGAAAAAAGGTGTTTGTTTGAAGTAGTACGAGAAGAAACTGTCAGCTGTTCCATCTTTCATGGCTATTAGCTTAGTGATAATAATTCTCACTTCATCTGCACTGCTATCCTGTGATCATGGGGAAAAAAAAAAAAAAAAAAAAGAAATCAGCTGTGATAGATGAAAGTAGGTCAAGCAGATTACCCACAACTGTCTGTCTGTCAAACTGTCCGCCTGACAGCTGTCAGGAAGTTGAAGTTAATGAGGGCGTAAGTTTTCATGCCTTAGAGGTGTGATGCAGATAATGTAGACTAATTATAAACTTAACCTTATTTGACGTAACATGTTTTCACCCCCTCAGCCTTCCTGTGCCCCTCCCAGCCAACCCCCCTACCCCCCACCAGTGTACCCACATTCCTCACAAATACATGTACCTGTTGGTGGAACAGTCTCTATGACACTGCACGGAGGGGCGGATTTTTCTAAACCATAAACAACTGTGTAAATGATCAGTCAGAATTGGGTTTTTCTCTTCAGATGTTAAAAGTTTATGAACAACAAGTACGACGTTAAACCCCAAGCACTCACTCACTCACTTACTCATCTCTTGAACAGGTGACTGTGTTTATTTGACTTCTCTTGAAGAGATGACCATGTTTAGTTCACTTCTCTTGAAGAGGTGACCGTGTTTATTTCACTTCTCTTGAAGAGGTGACCGTGTTTATTTCACTCCTATTGAAGAGGTGACCGTGTTTATTTCACTCCTCTTGCCTTGAGCTTAAGGCCAAGCAGTGCAGTCTTGCATGTACTGTTTTTTTTTTTTTTCATTTTTAATTTGTTACTGTTTTTGCTTTCAATGTGAAAGGCTCCATTTTGAACATTGCCAGGTGTAAAAGATAGGACCTGCTGCTTTTAATCTGAATGAAAAAAAGTTTTCCAAAATTTTGTTAAAATAGGTGAATAATCAACGTTGTTTTTGTCAGATGTTGGATTCATCCAGCTGTAGTTAACCAAGAAATGGTGAAGTATGAACATAAATCTTTCACCACTGAAGGTCAGAGGTCAAATCTGACAGTTGTCAGATTCTTTTGCTTTCTTCCTAGAGCTACCATGGCATCAAAACTAGACATCTTATTTAATCGGCTATCTTTAAGTTAACATAAAGTTTAATTTTAGCTTATTTTGATAGGGTTATTCTGCCAAGGGTGATTAAATTATTTCTTTCTTTGAAATGATGTGATGCGTGTCAATGCTTCAAGGTCACATGTGCTAATACACTCAAACTTTCCGAACTAATTATAAAAAAATGAATTACATGAAATGTTCTGTTAAACTCAGAAAAAAATCAATATCCATAGCGGTTTTAGGAAATGTACGCTTGCAAGACATTCCCTACCAACCACATCGAATCAGATCTGAAGTTGATTACACAAATTATAAGTATGTCCTTTATAAAACCCTGTCCCACATAAGACCTTGTGCCATCCTGAAATAATCTCAGACAAAGCTATTGGTTTTTACACCTCATCTTCATTGTATAGCCAGGGCCATGAATTATTAATTATGGCATTGTAGTGAAATAGTAGTAATTGCTTTCATATAAGCTGAATGTGACTGCTTCTTGCTAGGTACCTGAATGCGATACAGACAATGTGCCCCCACATCCTGAGGTACCTGACCACAGCGTCATCACTAACAAATCCCGTAGGAGGACTGTGCTCAAGGACCTTGTCAAGGTCATTCAACAGGTAAGCCAAAGGTCAAGGTCATGTGAGAGGTAAAGACATTGCCAATGTCATCCAAAGATAAAACACATTTCAAGATCATCCAACGAACATTAAACGAACAATGAAACAAACATCAAGCACTTCCAGAAGTTAAAAAACAGTTCCCTTGTAGGCAGGAAGATGGGAGTTCAAGTCCAATTCAGCTCATGTCTGAGACTTGGGTCTTCCCAGGCTTGCCATTAGAGAGTAGTGTCATGCCTGGTGACCGAGTTATGGTTTTCCAGTGATGCAGCGCTGTAAATATGACTACATTGGGACTGACACAGGCAACACTTATCATAGGACTGATATAATGTTGAAAGCTTTATTAAATTCTCCAACAATGAAACCATAAGCACACATCATTTGGTTATGTTGTCCTTCTTCAGTGCATTCAGTGAAATACCATAAAATACTAATGAAATACATAAATGAATACATTTTTTTTCTCTTTTTCCAGGAATCATACACGTATAAAGACCCCATCACAGAATTTGTGGAATGTCTCTACGTGAATTTTGATTTTGATGAGCTCAGCAGAAGTTGAGGGAATGTGAAACGGTATGATCTTTAAATTCCTTATTTTAATTATAAGATGGTTCTCTACCATTATGCAGTTCATATCATTGCTTTGTCTTAAGAGGTAGTTAATGATAAGATGGTTCTCTACCATTATGCAGTTCATATCATTGCTTTGCCCTAATGGCATAGCTTAATGATAAGATGGTTCTCTACCATTATGCAGTTCATATCATTGCTTTCTCCTAATGGATAGTTAATGATAAGATGGTTCTCTACCATTATGCAGTTCATATCATTGCTTTCTCCTAATGGATAGTTAAATATCATTGCTTTATCCTAATGGATAGTTAATGATAAGATGGTTCTCTACCATTATGCAGTTCATATCATTGCTTTATCCTAATTGATAGTTAATGGAAAGAAAGAATGAATGAATCGTTTGCGGAAAGAACAGTGAATATTTGAAAACTTTTTTACTGATCTAATTGCGGCGGAAATGTGGATGTTTCATTGAGAAGTGAAACATCTGAACCCCCCCCCCCCCAAAAAAAAAACAGAATAATAAAACTCCTATATTTCACCCAATATTTTGTGACCTTCACATGCCTCTAGAAATGCAATTTTGTGTTAATTTTGATGGTAAATAAGGAAGTTTCCGATATGGTTTTTTCTGATTAAACTTATTTCGTCTTTCATTTGCTTTCTTTTTTACATCTGTGCTGAGCTCAAAAGAAGCTTAAAACTTTCTCAAGAATGTATGTATGTATGCATGCATATGTTTTTTTGTTTTTGAACAGGTATTGGTGAATGATTTTTTCCTGGTGGCCTGCCTGGATGATTTCATTGAGAACGCAAGATTGTTGATCTTTGAAACTTTCTGCAGGATACACCAGTGTATCAGCATCAAGTACGTCACCGTTGGGGCTCTACCTCAAAAATATGTTCATTCTGATTCTATTCTAGGTGCTCATTCAACAAAAGGCCCTTCTTTGAGATTTTGAGCATAAATTTTCTGGTAATCTTTATTCTTAGTTTTCCCAAACTAGAAGGCTTATTTCGCAGTGACTGCCATCTTATTTTAGAAATTTGATACACGGTACATGGTGCAGTCAGAAAGTGTAACAAGTGGAGATGAGGTATTATTGAAAATCTGTTGAAATACAGATAGTAATTATGGATTTACACTAATTCCTCCAAATTTTCATACATGAAAGAGCAACTTTCAGTGCAAATTATTTTGGCTGTGTTTCAGCATGCTTGCAGAGAAGTTGAACATGTCTCCTGACGAGCTGAAAGATGGATTGTGAATCTGATACGGAATGCCAGACTAGACGCCAAGATAGACTCTAAGCTGGTATGTACTGTTGCTTGTGTGGTAGAGGTCAGGCTGGAAATTCTCCAGGGGCTGCAAAGTAATATCAGAGAGTATTTTTTTTTTTGCAAAGAATTTCTGCGATGATAGTGAATTGCTTGTAGAAACCTT
The DNA here is from genome assembly GCF_032854445.1 of Liolophura sinensis. Taxonomy (NCBI): domain Eukaryota; kingdom Metazoa; phylum Mollusca; class Polyplacophora; order Chitonida; family Chitonidae; genus Liolophura; species Liolophura sinensis. Next base: position 24,628,263 of record NC_088301.1, on the reverse strand, counting down.
CCAAAGTTGTGCAACTGGCAAGCTGGAGGTGTATAGCTGGTACATGTATGTGATTGTGTGTGAAAATGGTTCTTTAATTGTTTAACAAAATTTGCAATTGTATTCTTCGGAGAAGACATAGTAATTAGAACTCCTCTTTCCATCATATTGATAACATGTATTGTATTCCACAGGAACATGTGGTAATGGGCACTCAATTCATCTCTATGAACTACTATATGTGTATCTTGTATTCCACGTGGACATGTGGTAATGGGAATTTATCTCTATGAAACTACTATGTATTCAGTTGTATTTTTCCAGGGACATGTGGTAATGGGCACTCAAGCTGTCCGTGTGAACTGCTACATGTGTGTCTTGTATTTTCCAGGGACATGTTGTAATGGGCACTCAAGCTGTTTTCACCATACCAACAAGTGATTGAGAAGACAAAAAACCTGGCATTTAGGTCACAGATGTTAGCTGTCAATATAGAGAAGAAGCTTGGTGTAAGCAACAAGGAATCGGTGAGTGTGAACAGACACCCTCAGTTTGGAAAGTGGGGAAAAATATTGAGGTCATATACAGTTGTTTAGCCACCTATGAAAGAATACTTGTCTGTTTTAGGCATTGGGGGAAGAGAGAGAAATTCTGTTTTATGCATGCTTCTGGCCAATATTTAACTAATATTATTTAACTAATAATATTTAGAGATGACTTGTCGTAGAATTAAAAAGTCTATTCATACATCAAATGAACATGAGCAGGAGATCAACTTCATTTCACCTTATGTTTAGCATTTTTCAAGTGACACATTTTCCTTGATTGTGATTGATCATCCCACCATATGGGCCATTAAATGTTTTTTTTGTCAATTTTGAATACCCTAAATCACCTAAAATTTTGTCCTGTAAGGTACATTTTGAGGCGCAAATAAATGTCAGAAAATATTGTTTTTGGTGCTGAAACTTACAGTTTTCCAGTAGAATATCATCCCATGTTCCCAACCAAACCTACAAACACCTTAAAATAAATCAATAGAACATAGACGAAATGTATGGTCATTTACAGTAGAAAAAATGTGTTGGCATCAGAAATGGATTGGCTTTTATGTGTTTCTGTTTATGTTTATGTGCTTTTATTCAGGCATGCCTAAGACTTCAACATAGACCACCTTGATACTGAGGATAGCCTAATAGAGTACTTATCAGTTCTGTATCGTGTCTTATGTCTTCAGCATGACATTCTAATGAGCAGCACGTTGAACAGGCCATTAAACTGACTGCCATGGTATAAGGAAGCATCCTTGAGTGTGCCATTGAACATGCCCAAAATAGACCACCTTGATACTGAGGAGAGCTTAATAGAGTACTTATTCAGTTTCTGTATCGTGTCTGATGTATTCAGCATGGCATTTTAATGAGGCAGCACATTGAACAGGCCATTAAACTGACTGCCATGGTATAAGCGAAGCATCCTCGAGTGTGCCATTGAACAGCAATGATATAAACATTTATTATGGGCCTGTTTTCCTTCCAGGTTCCACACTGGGGTGCTCAGGACTGAAATACCAGGGAATCTTGACATCTGCTTCCTTAACATAAAGCTGGATGAGAATCACCATGAGTAAAATTATTGAGAGTAAAATCAGAATTAAACAAAGCTGTCAAATCATAACTTCTGTTGTTAGTGTGTATTTTCTTCATTCATCATGCCTTTATAACCTTTGTGTTAAGGTTTTATATTCCCCTTTGTAGCCTTGTTAACAAATCTAAGTTTAAGGAGAAAGATTCAAGATATTATCACTAAGAGAATGTGTTCAGATGAAATGATCCCCAAGGCAGACAACTAAGAGAAAACGGACAGTCATGTTAACTGTTCTTGAATGATACTTTAAAATAACCTTGACAACTTGGCCTCCATTTTGATTCATAGCAGTTTTAACTGATGTACTGACCGCTGTGGTGGCTTATTGGTTAGAGCATCTGCCTCGATGTCTGGAGGCCCGGGATCAAACCTGGGTCAGATCTTATCAAAAGACTTTTGAAATGGTACTTGTTGGAGCACTGAGAGGTTAGAGCAAGAAAACAGGACTGGTTGTCATGGTGTCAGTAAAATGTGACTTGGTTGGGTGTCAGGTCCAGTGGTTTCGGTATGATACTTCACTGGCGGGAATACTTTGGTGGCATGGACTCCACCACAGCATGGACTCTGCCACAAGAAGATACATTGTATGTACATGCACCTAATAATTCCTTGTGGTCGTATGACTGAAGAAATTGTTAAGTGCGACGTTACTCCCCAAGTATCCATTCATTCATTCAACATACGTACTATATGATATGCGTTCAAAATGCAAAAAGTTATTACAAGCAAACAGGAGTAACCTACATTGTTTTGTATGAACAAAGAGAACGATTACTGTCCAGGCAATGACTGATAACCCAGTCCCGGATAGCTCAGTTCACATTCAGGCCTCCCACCTGTCCTACTTTTCCTACTTTTCAGACAGACCACCTGTCCTACTTTTCCTACTTTTCAGACAGACCACCTGTCCTACTTTTCCTACAGAAAAATAGTAGAAGAAGTGGAGGGCCTGTTTGAAAAGAGTATGAATAGTTTGGCAGGCTGCAGGTTTGGTTGAAAAAGTAGGACAGGTGGGAGGCCTGCACATCTCTAGCCAGTGAGGTGACATAATCGAATCTACCTGTTACACACTTGACTTCGGGATGATGTCGAGAGGTTTGTCAGCTGGCTTTCTCCAGGATCCATAAGGTTTCCTCCACCAATAAAGCTGATCACTGCCGTATTGTAGCGAAATATTCTTTACAGTTATTCCAGTGTACTGAAGTGTTGCGTGTGCGTGTCAGAGAGGGGCCTCCGTGGCCGAGGTGATCACCTTGCCAGCGCGGCGTATAAACCCACCACCACTGTGAGGTCAAGTCCAGCTCATGCTGCCTTCCTCTCCGGCCGTAAGTGGGCAAGGTGAGAAAGCCCACCTTAAACATAAATATAAGTTAAGGGTTTCTCTTAAAATCCAAAAATCTTGCCAGTGAATGTTTGCTTTCAGCCTTGATGCAGTATTTTGTTTGTTGTCATGACACCTATTCATTAATGGGGAAATATCGACGAGAGTCTTACTCGGATCCTTGGATTAATGAATAATGTAAACTGAAAAACAAGATGGCTGAGACAAGTCTTTTATTCGCTGTGTGTAGCAGAGATTTTAAATCGAATATTGGCTGACACCAATTCCAGACCGGACACGGAGATGTCCTGGCGAAAGTATCATCAATACGGTTAGCTCCCTTTACAGCGATGGGCATGAATGAATGAATGATTATGGCTTAACGCCACATCGGCAATTTTGGAGCCATGTCGTGGCGAGCCATGAATGACAGATTGTAAACGTAGCCCATCGCTTTGAGGCCCAGTGTTCAGGTTAACACCAAGCCCTGTTTGTTACTAGTGAGTTCAAAACCCCCAATGCCTTAGCATCAGAAGTATGGTACCCAGAGTATAATGCGATGATTTACAGGTTAACACCAAGTCCTGTTTGTTACTAGTGAGTTCAAAACCCCCAATGCCTTAGCATCAGAAGTATGGTACCCAGAGTATAATGCGATGGTTTACTGTAGCACCGTCTTCGTCCTGGTAGAAGTGCGCTAAGGTCAAGGGGTCCTTAAGTCCTTAATGTCTTACTATACAAAGAAAGAGACAGCTTGGATGGCCCAATGTTTAGACCGTCCGCCTCGATAACGGGAGACCAGGGATCAAACCGGGTCGGATCATACGAAAGATGTATATATACACACACACGCACACACCTGTTGACTCCTCGTCGTATGACTGAAAAGTTTTTAAGTACGAAGTTTGAGTGAGTGAGTGAGTGCTTGGGATTTAACGTCGTACTTAACAATTTTTCAGTCATATGACGACGAAGGACTCCTTAGGGTGCATGTACGTGTAATGTGCCTCCTTGTTGTAGGACGGATTTCCACCCCTCTTTTATCTAGTGCTGCTTCACTATGACGCCATACCGAAGACAAGTAAGCTGCTCCGCCCGAGCCATTATACTGATACGGGCTAACCAGTCGTTGCACTATCCCCTTCATGTTGAACGCCAAGAGAGGAAGTTAGAACCTCTTCTTTTAAAATCTTATGTGTGACTCGACCAAGGATTGACCCTGGATCTGCCGCTCCCGAAGAGATTTTGAGAAATTCATACAGAGTAGTTGGTTCAAAAAACTTGAAGGATCTTGGCCAGCTTTCAGCTGGGCTATACAGCGTGCAACTTCACCGCCACTGTGCTAGAGGTTCTTTGCATGGCAATGATAAGGTGAAATCCCAGATATATTATATCAGTCCATTAGGACCAGTAACAAATCACGATACCCAAGTGCCGACATCTCTGCAATGTGAGGATAGCAGTGTGCCAAAGTATTAGGGCAATAAACACGACACTCAGAATGGATGACGGCTCTTCAGAATTACGTCAGAATGATTGTTTGGTATGTGGTAAGGTTCTCTGCTGAGTTTCCCACTCAATAAACCCAGCCTAAAACAGGATCGACCCTCATGCCTTCCTCGAGATTGGGGCTGTGGTAATTTACGTGGCCATCTTGTGCTACATTTGATTGATCAGATCCTGATGCTAACAATGCTTATCCAACGAAATGTACAGACAGGTTTCCCTTTTTATACAGACCCTTGAATATGGCGTTCAACAACAGTCCAAGAAGAATTCTCTACCCAAAGTTCTCATGAATTTGTCGCCTAAAAATCAAAAGATTTGATGGGCTTGGAACTTTGAACCACCAAAAACGCATGGAAAATCTCACTAAGATGGATATCAAAGTTCACAAGCATAGCGATACATTGACCTGGCGCAGGGGTGACGAGTGTGTAATAAACCCAACTACTGTCGTTTTAATGAAAAACAAAGTGGTTTAAAGACACCAATCAAGGAAATCTTAATTATGTAAGCCAATTCCAGGAAGAAATTGTCTTAAGAATATGGTTTATGCATATCCTGATTTTGTGATAAAGACCTGTGCTTGCACATGAAATATACAGTTATGTACAAAGGCACTTGCTTTTGCACCGGCAACAGTGTACCAGACAGAACGTTCAAGCCGTAAATCAAAGCACTGCACCCCTTAATACCCGACCCCTCATTCTCTGTCTGCCTCTCTCTGCACTGACGGAAGCGTGGTAAACACTGAGGGTGGTTTTAGCTGGTGGACAGAAACTTGTTGAGTGCGCACTGTTATGTCTAACTCACTCTCTTTCGATTAGTAATGAGTGTTTTGCAAATCCCTCCAATAACGTCATTATCTGGCTTCAGCCGTCAAAACATGGTCAAAACACGATCGTGTATAGTTCAGGGATAAGCCGAGTGTAATTGCAAACACCTGTTTGCCAAGTGCCATGGCAGCTTCACAAACTTCTGGCGCGCACCTTAAGTTGGGATGTTCTGGCATTTCCCATAAATCGTCCTTCATCATGTTTAGTTAGTGGCTGCATTTTTATTTCCGGTCGTAAAGCTGCATGGTAAAAGGCCAAAGTCTACTTTGACTTAAACATAAATATCTAAATGCCCTTGCCATCTTAATTTGGTAAATACGTAGCTATATAGTTATTAAGAGCAGTAATGTGTTACTAGAAGAAATAGTACATGCATGGATGCCTGTATTGGCAGCAAGTTAGGTAATACCTTGATTTCCTTCAACGCTCTGTTTGACGACGCATTGGTCCAAGGTAGTAGGGAACGGCAATAAATGTTAAGCGAAATGTTTCCGTTAATCTCCTCTCATTTCGTTCAGTTTGGAAATAATTAGTTCAGAGAGGATGCTTGTAGGCATCCATTATAAAGCATAGAGAAGTAAGCCCTCTGCATGTGTCTTGTGAAGCTGACAGGTTCGCTTTAGAGAACAGGTCTATCGATATTCAAAGATACAGACGGTTGTGAACTTTTGGTGTTATTCACAGGTGCAGTACAGGTGTATAACTTTTGCTATTGTACAGCGTATTGTATGCTGAAATTTCCGCTGTGGACAGTAAACTTGATACCGTCTTTTCAACAGCTATATCTCATTTTTTCACGTTATAGCTGAAGTACTTCCAAAGTGGCGTTAAGATATAGTCATTCCTTTGTTTGTAACTTTATACACATGGTAATGCAACGACCCGCATTGATGCAAGGGATGAGCCATCTCACACTATTGGCAAAAAATATTTAAACCTCCGCATTTTTAGGGTTCCAGAGGATAGATAGCATGCCTTTTCGTACACATGCACACACATACATATAGATATATATGTGATAATAACATGGAAAACTCGGACCTCTGCTCACTGGGCGAAAACCTCTTGGCCAGTCAAATAACTATCTGACGAACTTCCCTCTTTTGTCTAGCGTCTCTTGAGCTAATTTCGGCCATCTTTACAACAAAGGGACAGTACTCGAGGTGAGCAACCAGATGACCACCCGGTGATAGTTTTCGGTATAAATTGCCACTGCTTGCAATGGAGCCTGTTGTCGTAGCAGGGAGGTTTTCGAAAGACTGTCTGGAATCTAAGTGAAATGTTTTGCCTGTCTAACACCCTCTTTAGGAGTTAACACCAGAGAAACGCTCCGGCTATGCTGATGGATTGATAGGTTAAGATAAACAGACAAGTGAAGGTGTTTTCGTGGCTTATCACCACGCCTGCCTCAAATAACAGGCCAGTTATAAGACGGCTCTTGAAACCCCTTCACCGTGTTTTGTTTATTTGTCGACTTGTTAACTGGCTTGTGTTATCTGAATAAGGATCTGTGTGTATATTTGTAGACTATATACTGTTTTTTATCTAACAAGAGCACAGCGTAAAATATAACTTACACTTCGAGATCGGTACTGTTAATTTGAAATACCTTTAGCGTGTTACTTACTGTTAGTCGAAACGGGTTCTTCTTATCACCAGTATTAAAGACAAATTCAGTTTTTGAAATAATTAGCCTATGCTTACAAGAGCGTCGCGTGAACAGACGACCACGTCTCAGTTGATATCCTATATCTTTGGCCAATGGCTTTGTCTCAATTTTCAAATTTCTGGATTATATCTCGAGTCGGCTGTTTCCTATTTTTTTAGCATCTATTTAATTAACATCTAACGTTAGAGAGCAGAGGCCCATCGGTGATAATTCACCAACTAAATGGCTGCTCCCACAACTTTCCTGAACGTAGAATTTAATTGCATTTATATCGCTTTATATTATTTTGATAGTATTGGATTGTAAACATCGTCCTTATTAATTAAATTCACGAATATTTCCAAATCAGGCATAATTGTTACTTTGATTTTATCTTTTGATTTTATACTTTCTTTATCTTATTTTATGTCATGAGCATATATAATTTACCGTTTTGCTCATTGGTGACTTACTGTGTATTCTTCTTTGTGGCGTGCTATGATTTGTATATTTTCTTATTGTGACGTTCACTGATGGTTGCTATTCATATATATACGATTACTGATGGTTTAAAGGCTCTCTCACTGGTCGAGGAGACTAAAGGCTTATTCGAAAGTTCCTTGTCCCTTGACCAGTGAGGTCGTTCTTGTTTGTCTGCAACTATGAAGTCCTGGTATAAGGTGTAGTGGTTTCCTACCTGAGCTCTGTCCCGTTTCCTCCGGCCCCTGGCCAGAAAAAGCGCAATAAGGTCTAAAATTGGGCAATATGATATACAACCAGTGGTACGTCAACCTTGGCGCCAAATAAGAAAGACGCCATAAATGCCAAGGCTATCTTTTTAGAGCTGTAAATTCGTGGATATTTTTATTGTGTTATTTATATATGATTGCCAACATCTGTTGCAAATATTCACGACAAATAAGACAACGTTAAAGTGAACATAAAGTCTGCCACTATATACACATAGAAAAGGGTGCAGAACGCCGTTATCACAGAAAGATATGTAAAAAATTCTATAAAGTTTTGAAAGCCGAGAAGATGAAGTTCAGCGTTGGGGATATGGCATTGACGGACAATTCACTCAGAGTAGCCATGTTGTAGAAGCCCTTAGGAGTTGACTTTCACTTCAAAAAACCTATTAGCTCTGGGAACGGCTGCTCGAGTCACAATGCGTACTCGTTGGGCAGGTGGGTGCAGTGACATGTCAGGGTGAGCTGGCAAGAAAACCTCCTTGCGAAAGTCATTGCTTGAAGCTGCATGAAAGAGTGTTACAAATCAGAAGATGCTGCTTTATAGGCTCTGTAAATTTCCTGATGTCAGTACAGCCAGGTAGGCCTAATGCTTACACCCATACAGGTTGAAGACGAGGATGAGCAGGACAGGTAAAAGATGGCGGTTGTGCCGACGAAGATCGCCCTGACCTAGCGCCTAGCTAAAAGAAACATCGACCCTTTGAAAATGAAACAGAACTGATACTCTTTGGTTGCTTATCATGCGTTGTTGTTTGTATTTTCTCATCGTCAAGTTGTTTAATATAGATGGTGTGGGAGAGCTCCTAGGTTTTGTGACGTCACTCTAGATAGCCATAACATGGCAAAATGGAGTCACAAAATGAGTGGCTAGGTACTTAGGATCATTTGTTATTTATTTTGTTAGTAAGCGGTGTAGATTTTTAAAAGTATTTTCAGAACATTTCGGGAATACTACTTTCTTAATTAATTTAGATTTCGTGGCTGACTTTATGTTTACTTTAAAGCAAAAGTCCGTTGAAAAATGTTGGAGGCAAATATATCAAATATTTATATCAAAATAATATCAGCGTTTATATCAAATGCTGTTGACATTTGATATAAATGTTGGCGACAAAAATGACACCGTTAATTCAATAGTCTATGAAAATGTTGACGAAAAATAAGGCACAGTTAATGCAAAAGTTTTCTGAAAATGTTGAAAACAAGTAGGGCCTAATACATCGTTAGTGCCAATGTCCAATGAAAATGGTGGCAACAAACAAGACACCGCTAATGCCATTCCGCTGAAAATTTTCATTTGACGCCAAATAAGATACCGTAAACGCCAATGCTAGCTTTTGTAGAACTGTGAATTCACAGGAAGATTTTAATTGTGTTATCTGTATTACCTATTGATATTCCCTTGTCGTTGTTCAACTCTCCGCTTTATTGCCTCAGTAACGTTAACCAATTTTTCTCTTATGTACACTTATTTTCTCCTCAAACGGCTTATTATTTGTGACATGCAACATGATTTATAGCTTGTCGTGATGTGAAAAAATACGTATACAAGTGGATGGATAGATAAAAGGATTTTTTAATATTTTCTGACACTTTAATGCTTGACTTTTCTGCGGGTATTTTGTTTTGCTTTTTTGAAAGCGTTTTGTATCTTTGCACCGTCGTGTGGGAAGACCAGCTGAGAATCGAATCCTATGTAAACGCCAAATTAAACACTTAAAAAATGACGCAGATCTGAACTGATTACCTTGATCAGCAGCTTAAGTCATTAAAGTGACAACACTGGCATCGTCTACTTAACATGACGTATATGCTCTTTTCTTAGCCTCTATCTTCCTCCTTCGAGTCTTTTTTAATGTGCTGCGTGGCACGTATACGAATGTATCTACTGTCAGAAGATAAGAGCGTGTGTGATGCTAACACATAGCGACTACGAACGTGTACATAGTCATTATGTAATGAGTGCTGCATGGCAACATTTCTGTATTTATTTATATGCATGATTGATGTCAGAAGATGATGAATTCTTATGTACCGAGATGAGCACGTGGACCGGGGCAAGGCGATAAGTCTTTCGCGATGAGGCGAAGAAATATCCCTGCACTGAACACTATCTTTGAAGCTCATGCAATTACGTAATATGCAATATGAGTAAGGTTATTTTTTATTTTTATTTTTTTTGGTCTTCATGCAACGGTCTCAAAAATGATATCCTCCCCTACTAATGATATATTCACACTTTCACCTTGATGGCGTCATATATGATGGCGTCATATGAGAAAGAGGTCATTTGGTTCGGACTGACCATTTCCATAGGAACGACTACGATATGTGGAAGACCCGGGTTCTCGGATGGAATTTCTTCATTTAGTAATGTATTTGACTGATGTTTGACGCCATATACATACTGAAGAATATGAATTTCATGTTTGTTCGGGACGAAATTTCTCACATGTGACGTGGGCCTACGGATTTTCATCGGTAGAGCGAGTTCAAAGTGCCTCTATGCCATACTGGTGGAAAGTAAGTGACCCCATGCAAGGACCCTGCTATTGAGTGTTGTAAATTGATCGTCGCCACACAGCTGCTGAGTTCCAAGAGCCGAGAGAATCTCCGGGTTTATTCCCTTGTCCGAGGCTTGGATTGAACCGAAGCACGTCAAGTGTACATGCTCGTCTGCGTGCTCTAGCGATTGGAATGCTGTACCATTTAGGCGTTGAAAAAGGCATTCACATACCAAAGGGCAGCTTTATTGGCTGTAACGGATCAACAGCCTCAAGACTAATTTCCAAAACTGCAGTAAAATCGAATCATGTAACAAAGAACTATTTACTTATTTGTTTATTTCATTGGTGTTTTACGCCGTCCCCAAGAATATTTCACAAGATAAAATCAAAAGTGCCGCCTTGTTATCAGTTTTAACCGATCATGCGCGAGTTAGTTCTACAATTTAACCCGGTAAATTTCCGCTGACGTCACACGAACCCTGCTTTACCATTCAGCCATATGAAAGTGGGGGTACGAGTAACGCGACATCGCATTTCCTGTAACATGGCGTCTAAAAAATTGAACCTCTAAAAATAGGGTCATTTATAGATCTACCAAGCACGTGGGAGAAAAAGTCTAATCCTTATTTCGGAAGAACTACTACTAAATTGTTATACATATATGTACTAGGATGTATATATCGTGCAAATCATTCCATGCCATACACCAACTCGTTTGTACGTATCCTGGCACTGTGAACATGTTCCATAATAATGAAACAAATGAAGTCTAAAATGCAATGGAAGTGGGAAAAAATACAGGGAACATGACGTTGGTATTTGCAGGTGTAGAAATCAAGACTTCCCCAATTTGATCATCTTATAGTGCTCGTTTACGCGGAACAGGGTTGCTAAAGGTTGTACAAAAATATGAAGTTTGAAGACGTGATAGGGGAACAGGTGTTATAGAAATCGGGCCGAGAGGAGATGGTGTCAGCTCCGTGGCATGTTTCTGAAAACTAGCAAGTCTTTGTGACGATAGATTCCCTCTTGAAGTGAAACTGAAACCAAGTGGTGTACGCTAGGCGCGACCTTTGCAGCTTATACCTGTTGAAAAGGATATCGACGTGAACCACGTTGTTGTTAAACCCGAGGAGACATTCGGCAAACCTTGGAAGTTTGCATCTCACCTTTTTTCAGCAAGACATGTCAAAACACACGTATATAACCGGGCACCGAATCTGCAGATATAGTGTGCACGGGATCAACTCAGTCTGCACTATACAGCTGTTGTAACACACGTCTACGTCAAGTGCTTTCAACAGACGGCATGTTGTTATCACAAAGTTTTCTTGGGTCAGACGAATCTGAACAAAATCCAAGGAGCCCTTTACAGAAAGAAATAAGTGTGTTACTATTTTATACTTTTTTGTAGTTTCATCTTTGTGTATTTTGTAAAAAATACAATGCTATATGACCGTAAACTTATGACCAAGCGCATGCATGCAAAATTAGAGGTAGCGTATTTTTCATATGCGATTACCGTGCCCCAATTGTCATAAGATCTGTAGAAAAAAAGAACGTAGTATAATTATAAACCAGAGCAAAAAAAATTATTCTACAGTTGTTCAGAATTATATGAGAACGATATTTAGTTATTGATTACAATGTTTCATGTGGTCACAAAAATATTTTATTTTCATAAATCACATCAACAGGTATTTATTTTCTCGGGTTATTATTATTAATCTGTTTTCTTACTAATGAAACAGCCCACATGACTATGCGATGAGGAATGTGGAATACATGTATTTTATCAGGAAAAAACTCTCCGGTCGTAAGTGGGAAGGTCTGCCAGCAACCGGCTCTGCCCGGTTTCCTCCCACCATAATGCTGACCGCCGCCTTAAAAGTGAAATATTCTTGAGTAGGGCGTAAAACTCCAATCAAATAAATAAATATATTAGGAAAAATGTTAGGCCATTAATAATTATTACACAGAGTGTAGTGCCCAGCGTAGAACCCTGAAGCACTCCTAAAGGAACACCTTACCTTTGTTGATGATATTTGTATTGTTTCATCCTAAGAGAAAAGTGATTGGAACCATGCATGCTAGCCATCTACAAAATATTGAAGTCAAGTCGAGATATGCTTAAGGCTAAAGATCTGTGGAAGAGTACATGGCATTGCGGTTACGTCTATCTCAAACCTTTCGAAAAACATCAAATAACCACAGTATTCCTACACAGTACTTCTTCCTTCAGAATGTAGGTGTAACAACTGAAGCTGACTCTGGATAAGCACATTCGTTCGAATATTGTTTGTATTGAAAATAACATACGTTGAGTGTAACATAATAAAAAGGTTTTTTTTAAGCTCACATTGTTTTATTTCATTTGAACTTAGCCTGCAGTACAAGAAGTGCACCATGTGCTGGATCTTAAAATATCGTTGGCAAAGCTCTTTGTTTTTTCTTTTCTTTTTTTTTTGGACACGGGATTAAGAGTAACAAGACAGCTGTCACTTTATTCACATCATCCAGGCGAATAGGTGAATGAGTTAATTAGGCTTTACCAATAGTCTTTATACTAAGTAATCAAACATGACAGCCGCGTCAAAATAAGGCGTTCTGAATCAAGTTAGGGTTTCCATAGGCCACTGACCAAAAACTAATCCAATGCATAGAAGCATTCACGGAAAAGGCTTTGTTTTGGTCCAGTGAATCCTTCAGCTGATTTTGACTTTAACTTTCCATTTTCTTGGATTACTGCGTGCGTATCCTTATTAAGACACTGGGATCCACGAAAAGATTGTCAGGTATACTCACTTTAATACCTTGTCAGTCTAATTTGAACAGAAAGTCTGTTGTGTGCAGCAAGTGAAGCAAGAATGTATTTTGTTATCGCAGCAGATTATTCTGTCGTTGTGGCATATTATTTTGTTAAACATAGCATTCTTATTCTATTAATTCAACAAAAGGATTGTAAGAGATTAACAGAGTATTATACTGAAGATGACACAGTATTATATTATAATAACAGATTACATTCAATCAACACTGAAACAACGACCTTCTTGTTAAAATCAACAGCTTATTTTTTGAGTGCATAAAAATTGTACATGTATATTCAACCCAGAACTAGCTGCGTGGACGATAACCACAGAGGTAAAGTTGTAAATGCAATAAGTAAATAAGAAACTGCCATCATCATCATCACCATCATCACCACCATCCCACCACCACCATCATCATCGTCGTCGTCGACGTCACCACCACCACCACCACCACCACCACCACCATCATCATCATCACCATCATCAGAGAATTCATGGAAATATGCTGATTTTCATACACTGCAATGACTTGGGCCACAACAATGTAATTTGTATATATTTCAGACTCTATGACCTGATTCGTATCAGAAATGACCCGCAGTTTATGTACACAAGTTCAGTGGAAACTAACTAAAAAGATAAGATAAAATGTGGTGAAATTTACAGATATATGGTTTAAATATCCCAATGTAGAATTCAAATACTTAAACGCATTTAATTCATTTTCAAAGAATGTTCAGTTAGTTTTTGTTAGTTGTATATTTCAGTGGTATATGGCTCATACCAAGATAAAGTTGATACTAATGTTGATACAACATCAAAACGTTGTACTAATAAACAAAGAAGTTGTATATCCATAAAGAAGACCTACTTAGTGTATAACCCCCTCACAAACTTTTAAATGCTACGCAAAAAAAGTGAAAACGCGCTCAAAAATTAATCCGTTAAATTTAACAGAAAGTTTATTGTCTACATGAGTGATGTCAGAATGTTTTCTGTTATATTCAACATAATACCCTGTTAGTTTAATAGAATGGTTATATTGAGTTAATAGAATATGTGTGTTATATTTACCAGAATAATATGCAGCAATAACAGAATACGTTCTTGCATCACTCAGATAACAGGCTTTCTGGTAAATTTACATCAGTTTATTTTTTTTTTGAGAACGCCTTATATATAGTTGCATTTTCTTTGATAGTGTTTTCACAAAGTTTAAGACCGTGTATGGAGTCTTGCTTAAACTTAAGCTGTTCTAGGCAGCAATTGAAAACAAAATCACCAATATAACCGCTTTTATACTATCATGTTCGGGATATTCAAGCAGTTATCATGCACGAAAGGCGACTAAAAGGGTCTGTTTTACTCCGTATAACCCGCGTGGAATAACGCCCATTTTCTCGCTAAATCTTCAACACCTGGTTTAATTGTTTAAAAAAAACAGAACCAGGTAGCTCATTTTTCTTGCAATGAATCAGGCCCAACCAATTTGCTACAACGCTTATAACTCAATTGTCCCTTTAGAAGTCCGCAGTTGTTTTGAATCACGGGCCAGCCACGTGGAAGATTTCATCTTCACATCACGTGTCTGGAGTTACAGCACGTGCTAATTGGCGTGTGCGTCGAGTCAACTTTTTCCACTTTACTTGCAGTTTACGAGCCTGGCTTCAAACGCCCCACGCGTGCCTGCGTTGCACAAGAAAAAAGATGCATTGGTAGGTATAGCACGTGTTCACCAACTTTGGAACTTTTAGAGCTGGAGTTGAGTATGAAGCGGTAAATGGGATACAAGAAACCGGTTCTCTCTCTCATAAAAAGATGTCTCTGTGTATGTGTTTATATATTTAAGCCTATAAATTCATTCCATCGTAGAAATCTGTGGAAATATCAAGGTCACCTAGGACACCTATATATACATGCTGGTTCATGAAAGTCTTAAGAACCACTAAAACCAAGACATCGCTACTGGAAATTTTAGCATTACAGAACAAATGTCTAAATCCTGTATCCGAAAATGTCTTTACCTTTAATTTCAGATCATTCCCCCCCACCCCCCAAAAATATTACACACATATTCTGTTAATTCGACATAAATATTTTATTACACTAACAGGATATTATGATGAATATGATGGGATATTGTGTTTTAATTACAGAATATAATGTTAAAATTAACAGACCGGTGTTTTTAGTGAAGTCATAAGGGACCGTATCAGAAGTCCTCTGATATTCAGGTTTTTTCACTTCTTCGTATATATTACCATTTTCCCATCAAAGTATTCTACAAGAAAGCGGCTGTATTTCTTGTGGAATATTACAAAAAGAACACCTGTCTGGAACTAAAAAAAAAGTTTTCGATGGCACTCTTTATAAAAGCCAAATGAACGTCAGGTTGCATTCCCAGTCAATTTACCTTTACCGTTCAATGTATGGAACCTTAAGAGTTATGGTCGCTTCAACCTTTATGTCTTCAAACTTCGCCATGGTAATTGCCTTCATAACTTTTAGGGCGATGTGTCTTCAGCGTTCAGAGTGATAATGTATTCAACCTTGAGGTTGTAATGTATTCAACCTTGAGGTTGTAATGTATTCAACCTTGAGGTTGTAATGTATTCAACCTTGAGGTTGTAATGTATTCAACCTTCACAGTGATAATGTCTTGACTTTTAATGTTAATAAAGATTTCTCCATTAATTGTCACTAATTGAGAACCTTTCCCGCCTAAAGCACTTCGCGCTCAGGTAGTGGACAGTAGTATATTGTCCATTACACTCAAACAATTAATCTGTTAATTTTAACAGAAAGTCTGTTGTCCGAGTGATGTTAGGATGTATTCTTTTATTACACAGATTATTCTGTTAAATATAACACACATATTCTATTAATTCAACATAAAGTTTCTATTAAACTAACAGGATATTATGTTCAATATAACAGTATTATGTTCTAAAAACAGAATATTTTCTAGCATCACTCAAACAACAGATTTTCTATTAAAATTAAGAGATTAATTTTTTGAGTGAATTGCTTCCTGTCCTAGAGCAGTTTGTGGACAAATTGGTAATTGTTAGGGTTGGTGATTGGAGGGAAAAGACCCATCCAACTTGTACCCGAGTCGTTAATGTACGCGACAAATAATGCTCCCTATTGATGTCTGCCAAATTTGGTGACAGGTAGCTATAGTTTTATGTTACCGTACAT
This sequence comes from Liolophura sinensis, assembly GCF_032854445.1. Lineage (NCBI taxonomy): Eukaryota > Metazoa > Mollusca > Polyplacophora > Chitonida > Chitonidae > Liolophura > Liolophura sinensis. Next base: position 24,612,056 of record NC_088301.1, on the reverse strand, counting down.
GTTTTATGCCAAAGCTTTATGATTTTGGGAATGGTTTTGTTTTTATGTTTATTTAGTTTGATTAGTTAGTTTTCAGTAATAATGTGTCAATTCTGTCTGTTTCTGCACGGATAATTGGCATCCATATTCATGGTATTTTCTACATTAATTGGAACGACCTGATCTGTATTTACACTGGTTCAATTATTCACATCTATCTCTAAGGCGGCTGAGGCACCTCCGAATTATTACATGGAACCTTCTATTATTGGGTATATTTTTGCTTCCTTCCTAACTCAGCGTATTGGTGGAAAAGTTCCCCTGGCCTTAGTATAAGTAAAGATATGTAAATGTTGAGGAGTTTGGTGGTAAAGTTAGATACATGGACTAATAATAGCGTCAGTCGAGACAAACGCCCGCTAAGAGAATAGATCTGTTAACAGTGGGTTAAGTAGACAGGTGGGTACAGTTACCATCGGAGAGGTTCAAACGGCCCACCCCAGCTCTTGTCATTTCTGACTCGCTCAAGTTGTTCAGACGTCCTGAAAGCCGCATTGATGACTTCCCGGGAGTACGTCAGGGGTGTTATAGCGAGTTAAGAAGAGTTTAAGGGTACGATGATGTATGGTACCTCTGGGATCGGCTTCGGTGGTTCGAAGGATAGGCGCACAGCTTCGGTTTCAGGCGTCCGTGTTTTTGGAGGGCAAGATACGCGCAAGGTATAACGCGAAGCAATCTTGACAGTGCTTCTCACCCGCCCTGTGTCTATGATCGAATGACTGGCAGACTGCCACACCAAATGACAGCGCTGTCTTCTTTTACCCAGACAGGGCGGCTATGTTCAGCCGATAGTTCATATTCAACCGAGATATCCGTTTCTAGGCTAACTGTGAACGAAGTATTGTCTCGTTTGCAAATATCTACCATCGACAACAAAAATTCATTTGATTGGTTTATCTGGTGGTACTCAAGCATGTATACCTGGCAAGCTTCCTAATTTCAAGCTACAGCTATCCCCCATCGACAGCTGAATTCGATACAATTCAATACAAAATGTTTGGTCAGTTTATTTATTTATTTATATTTTTATTTGAATGGCCTATAACGCCCGCACTGAATAATATTTCAAGTATGCGACTTGAGACCAGCATTGTGGCTGGAGAGACCGAGCTCGGAAAAACACAACACCTAAAAGTGTTTATTTGACAACATTTTAAAATGATTTTAAAAAGTATTAAATTTCTCACTCTTTGGAATGGATTAATCTAACATTGTAATTGATTTCTCTCTTTCCTGGAACACTGGCAAAAATGTTGGATTTCGCTTTACTAAAGTTATGTACATGTATAACAATTCAGTTTAAAGGGAGTATCAAGTCTACAGATAACATCATATGACTACGATTTCAAAACATGTACAAAACCATCTGTGAAACTGACCAGTGGAATTGCTTCTTGGCCGTACGCGAATGGAAAGAAGGTCCGTCAGCTTGTTATCTGGTTCTTCTCTCGATCTTGACAACACACGTCATTAGATTCGAGTGAAATTGATTTGATTCCAGGAGGAATTTTTGAAATACTGTTAATGAAAGACCGACTCAGGGTGAAGTCACATGGTTATTCTAGCGATGCGAGGTAACGTGCTCACTCAGCTGTTGTTGTTGTTGGTACTTCTCATTAGACTGGCATCCTTTAGTGCGATTGGGTGTATCATTAGAGTTACCCGTTATTCATGGGCAGTCTACATTCTGAATATTTCCCTGAGAGGGAAGTGCAGACAAGGTTTGAATCTGGACGCCCAAACCTAAGCACGGGGAAGATGAATATATAGGAATCGTTTCACACATTAGATTTTAGTGAAATGGCAACCAATTTGCACAGAGTTTGGTTTAGTAGCAGTTTGAGCTCATAGGAGTATTATTGCTGATAGTTTTCACTGATTTACCTCCCCTCTGCACCTTGAATTCCCCTCCACCCAAGGTATACCCTGTGCCTCTCACATCTCCGTGCCCTGATACACCCTTGATACTGCAGATAATTAAAGGTCTTGTTTTCTTAGGCCAACAATCGGCATCTGTGGGCCGGGAGATTAGCTGCATACCCATCCTAGATGAACTCCACATGACGATAAACGGGCTAGACTGTGCCTAAAAACTCCTAAAAAATACGCAAGTGAAACACACTTCAATGTCAGATTTGAAATAGTCTGTCTAGACATGCAGTGGAGGTATACCATTGCTGGCAAAGGGGAACACTTCACATTGTTCTGAATAGCAACAACGAAAGCTCTCAATATTGACAGGGAAATCTATAAAAAAATATGCCATGTATAAGAAATTAATGTATATACTTTACCAATAAAACTGACCACGGTCATATTAGTGAAATATACATGAGCACTAAGTAAGAACATTTAATAAAATAAACTAATATATATGCATGTTATACACATAAAGAATTTGTAATCATGGCCCAGGACATCCTGTATAGATTGAATAAAAATATATATATGCCGATTTTTTACGTTCTGTATTACAGGATAACCATATATTCTATTAGAATATTGTCATATTTCATGCACCAATGTTAATTATTGCTTATATTCAGGTTCTAGAAGTCAAAGTTATCTATCCTATCCGTACACGTAAAATCGTTATTTTTGAAGAAGAAAACTTTGTACAAACTTCGCAAAGGCCAGTGTTTGACTGTTAATTAAAGTCGTCAAATTGTTCCAAGTTAATATTAGTTCCTAATAAAAAAAATGGCAAATTAATGCTTCGAAAAAAAAGAAAACCTATTCAATGCACGGATTAAGCAAATGAATAGTCTCGAGGAATATTCACATAAATTGATTCCGAGAAATCTGTCTCCTAAATTGCGATTCGGTGAAACACGTTTCTGTCTGATACCAATCATAAAGCATCCCAATGACCCACGGGTCTCCCACAAATGGAGCAGTTGTGAGTTCAAGTCCAGCTGATACTGGCTTTCTCTCCGGTCGTAGATGTGGGAAGGTCTGTCATCGAACCTACGGACACCCGTGGGTATCCCCCCACCCCTCTTCTCCCCACCATAATGTTGGCCGCCGTCGTATAAGTGAAATACACTTGAGTACGATGCAAAACTCTAATCACATAAATAAATAAACAAATAACTCGGTTTGTAACTTGGTTGGTGGCTCAGAAAGAGCGCATCCAAGTTCCTATAGGATACTGAAATCGATGAAGATTTTGTAACAAAGGCAGTATAACGAACTGGGTGAGGCTAAAACTCATTTTTAATTGCATGCATGGTTTGAGCTTGACCCGCCATGGGAGAAATGTTCTTGAAAAAGTAAAGTATATTAATTATGATCCATATCTTAATACTTGTTGGTTTGTTTTGTGGTATCACATATGGAATATCGAAAACCTGCCTTTTCCACGTCTGATACCGGTACGTGATGTAAGGCGAAGGCAAGTGGTCTCCAGTGTGCTTAGTGCAAGACTACACCAAAGAGCATCGTCACCACAAGGGAACAAAGGCAATCTGGAAAACTGGCTGCCTGAGAACAGGACTGAACCCGCATTCCCGCATGTGTAATAGCTGTAGCGATTGGAACAAGAGAACATCGACATTTGGCCACGGTCCGCTCCCCACACTGTAGGCTAGTGAAGACGACATACAATGATCAATGAAATAATTAAAGTATATGAGGACTGAGGTAATAATCATAACTACAGAACTACAGTAACAATATTCAGTTTTAATAACCAAAGCCTAAAAAAATATATATCTTTTTATATATATCCTGTATTATCGGTGATACAACAACAACAAACTATCATGCAGCTAAGGTGTGCGCTGTATGTTTTTCTAATGCGCATACTTCTCCGTTCATTTATTTATTTATATTTTGGTTCAGTTTTAGCCGCTTGTCGCTTCATTAAAATAAATTACGTTTTACATATATAATTGGGTTATACTTGGGGTTTTAGCACATACATGATATATCATTGACTCTCACACACAAATTCGTCCTGAATTCCTCCTGCGGGTGAACAGATATGCCATTTACCAGAAGAGGACAATCCCGGGGATATTTCAAGCTCCTTTATCTCCCAGTTTACACAACATGTCGAGATATGGATCACGAGTTTAAACGGACGCTAACCCTGGGGTGTCACGTGATAACATCCTTGACACAGTCTGTGGTCAGGGTAGCGGTGAGATTTGGCATGTGGGGATTCCGGAACAGGGGTGATTCTCCTAGGGGACGCCTTTGAATGAAGACCCTATAAGACAACTTCGGTTTGGCAACTGACGATATGTAATCGCTGCCATGTTAGATGCCTACTAACAAAAGAATGGTAATCACTTCCATGTCAGATGCCTACTAACAAAAGAATGGTAATCACTTCCATGTCAGATGCCTACTAACAAAAGAATGGTAATCACTTCCATGTCAGATGCCTACTAACAAAAGAAGGGTGATCACTGCCATGTTAGATGCCTACTAACTAAAAATGCCATGGTTCAGTGCAATGTACAGAGACAGGCATCCTCCACAAGGGACTATGCGTGACATTCTTTTGTTCAGGATCCAAGATGGCCGCCATCTATGCGTCGAAACAGACATTTGTACACTTCAACCAATATTGTCGTTCCATGTCAATAATCGCAAGGCCAATTACCAAAACAACCAAATATTTACTTACGAAAGAATTGTGTTCATAGTTAAACTTAAGAAACTTAGAGTGAAGGCGTTTGATGGAATAACCTTGACACTAGTTTTTGTAGTAATATTGTTGTGACGTTGCTGGAAATCGACACACAACACGCATGATTTAACAAATGCTACAAGGCGAGCTATGTACACGTCATATGCAGGACTCTTCGGAATATTGCTGTCCAAGTAAGGATAATTTACCATATCAAAATTCAAATCACACATACAGAAACACTGCAGGAATGTATGACTACTTTGTGTATTTTCATGAAAATATTTATCTGTTTTATTCATTTGATTGGAGTTTTTTTTATCGTATTCAAGAATAGTTCACTTATGCCACGGCGGCCATCATAACAGCGGAAAGAGACTGGGTAAAAGTCCTTTCCCCTGGGTTTTCCAGCCGTCACTTTGAAATACAAAAAACGCAAGGTTGCGTCCTGTGAGCCTATTTGACAACCTGCAGTGAATTACCGTTCAGGCAGCAACAACTCCATATACCAATGGCGACTCATGTGACCACGAGCTAGTGTTAGAATCCATATGAGTGCCAGAGATCATCAACTTTCAACTGGCAAACAAGAATCGTGGAGAACTATACTGAATTTGTCGAACCAGGGGTGAAATTTGCTCTGAAGCTTTTTCTTTCGTTGTGAATTAAGATCGCTTTTGTTATTATCTTTATCACATCAGTATAGGGTAACTTCTAAAATAGGACTGTGCCGATGGTCATTATATTGAACTCCAAATCTCACGCCTCTATACAATGTCCTGTGTGATCCTCTGATATCACACCCCATCCCACCATACGATACCCTAATATCACGCCACCGGCAGGTACTTCATGTAAAAGCGCATGGAAAATAATGCACTGCCTTCATGGTTTCCCTTACAAATATTAGACAAGAACAATATTGTAACAATATTGAAATTTCTCGTTTACTACCACATCAATGCTGAGTGCTAACCAAAGACCAACAGGACGCTTTGTTATATTCAGCCTTTGGCGTGTACGTTCAGTTGAAAATCGGATTTAAAGTGTGAGAATGAATGGATGATTGGTGTGCAACGCCACGTCGGCAGTATTTCAGCCATATATCGTGGTGAGACTGCATGAAAACTGCGTAGGTATCCATTACTGTCAAGAAGTAGAACAGGAAATCCGCTGTTAACCACAAGATCAATTATCATCCAGTTCATATTTTGCTTTAAGTGGTATGAAAACCATACATTCCGATAGAACCTTCTATCACAAGAAAAAGGACTTAAAATGCGTTGTTGGCAAACGTCAATATTTCGACCTTTATTTGGTCATCATCAGGATTTAGTACGCGTATATACAAGGCAACAACTTCTTGTTGACAGCTGATTTACATTTATCCTAATAGTGAAGTGCCATCACTGTTAAAACAAACCAGTTCTATCGCCCAGTATCAGTAACAATAACAATATCAGTAACAATAGAAGCTCACGGTATTACTACTGTTGTTACTGATATTGTTTGACAACGATACGTTTTAAGTCCTTTCTACGAGTCTCTTGCGTACTTTACTATGTGACGGTTAATCAGTGGATCTAATGGATTCAATAACATCAAACTCTGTTCATAATACCAGCTTCAAGTGCCGATGCCACAATTCATTTTTTTATTTGTTCGATTGGTGTTTTACGCCGTACCGAATATTTCACTTATACGACGGCGGCCAGCATTATGATGGGAGGATATTGGGCAGAGCCCGGGGAAACCCAGGCTGCTAGAAGACCTTGCCACGTTCGGCCGGAGAGGTAGCCAGCACGAGCTGGACTTGAACTCACAACGACCGCATTGATGAGAGACTCCTTGGTCATACATAAAAGGTGGTACCTGCTTCAAATTTTAAAGCCTATTAAACTGGTGTGGTTCTTTTTTATTTTGTTTTGCGACGGAGCTGCAAAATTTAAAAGATTTCTTTGATTATAATTCCATTTAAATGCTTACATTATTAAGTTAAAGCATTCTAAAACTATTTAGATCACTTTTCAAATTAAGCTCGTAATGCCCCAGTTTTGGGATTCGCACGTGCTGGTAAAGGAATATTTTACATCAGGTATTAACAGTTATACACCGGCTAGAAGTAGAAAGTGCGACACATAATTTATATCAGTCGATTTTTTATTTTATACCTTCATGCAGCTCTTGAGCTCATGGAGTTATACCTACATCAGCGGCTGCAGGGTGAAGCAGTGTATATCAGTCAAACACGATAGAGACAAACCCTTCGGTCTGTAAACAAAAATTACGATTATTTATCACCTCTTGAAAGAACATTGTATCAACTTTAGGCATGGCCTCTGTCCACTTACACCGTCTGGCCTTGGTTTGTTTACGTTCCTCAATCGCCGGCCAAAACATTCGGTTACAGGTGTTAAACTGGATGATATCTGGTCCGTTGAGTACCGGACCGTTCTCTGTGCCAGCTTTAGAATCGCCTTTTTTGCGATGCCCCAGTCTAAACTTCTCTATGATATCATCTCTTTTCCACTGTTCGAGTGTCTTTGATGGCAAACTGTACCAAAGTCAAGGCGCCAAAACTCGACTCTAAACGCCCCAAGCTTTGAAGCTTTTAAGTTTTCATCTGTTCTGATTTAATAGACCACATACATGTTTGTTTATCTTACTGGGTACATGTACCTTCCTGTTCTAAAGACCAAAGTACAATGGCCGAATGGTTAAAGTGTCCGTCTTGTAGGCAGGAGACCCGGGTTCCATACTTAGTAAGGTTTAAGATAAATGTTAAAATCTGTCATTCTTGTTAATTCGAAATACTAAGTATAAGTGCAGACAGAAACCAAAGTAAATGATCTGCTCGATGCAGGTTTGCTTTGACTAAGTGTCTAGTGTCTTCGGTATGCCGTTCTAGTAAGGCAGCACTGGTAAACATGTCATCATTAAAATCTACAACATCTATATGTGACCAAAATAATGTTGAAGGAGACGTTTAAAGCAAGCAAACAAGCAAGGAAACAAACAAAGAATCTTTGCCTGAAGTCAAATAGTTTTCCTTCTTGGGCATAGTTAAAAACAACCCTTCACACGCACAACCCTATTCAGGGTGAAGTGATGCCTGTTCAAGATATTAAGCTTAGGGCAAAGTCGTTTCAAGATATTAAACTCAAAGAGCTGTCTTTTCAAGCTGTTAAACTCAAAAGGGTTGTTTTTCAAGATATTAAACTTGGAGGAAATGTCTTTTCAAGATATTATTTTTAAAGCAATGTATTTTCAATATATTAAACTTAAAGCAATGTCTTTTAAAGATATTGAATTTAAAGCAATGTCTTTTCAACATATTAAATTTCAAGCAATGTCTTTCAAAGATATCAAACTTAAAGCAATATCTTTCCAAGATATTAAGCTTAAAGTAATGTCTTGTCAAAATATTAAACTCAAAGCAATGTCTCTTCAGATATTTAACTTAGACCGATGTCTTTTCACTACAGTACAGTAATATCTTTTCAAGATATTAAAGCGTTATCTTTTCGGGATATTGAATACCTGTGTTTAATTGTGATATAATGTGAAAAAAATTAAAATTTTTTACTAAATAGAATATAGAAGACGTATAGCAAAGATAGTAAAACTAGAGGAGCAACGACAGTGTGATTGTTGGCATATGATCACAGTGAAACCAGTGAAACACGATCTCTTGTCAATTTAACTTGGTTAGGGTCTTATTCTTTTCATCATCTAAATGTTTAAAAAGTAGAAGCCCGCCGAAAAAAACTTCTATTCAGCATTCCAAAGAGATATATAATTAATGATGTGCATTAATGTACAATCCGGGCATTTGTGATGTATATTCTATGCTTCCGGTATACTGAGGTATCATTATAGGCTTGTGTTATTTTGCTGGCCATCTTGTTTATATAAAGAAAGACAGGAGAATAGAAACCACACGTAATCGATGAAATACAGCCCGATTTCAGATTACTTCAGTTAGATCAGTTACATGTCTCGTACAGCACCATGCCTTATCAGAAAGGTAAAACAGTGCGCAGTGATATGAATTGTAATACATAAGACGCCACTTGTCCAAAATTACTTAAAATACTGTGCTGTCATCTCATTTAATATACAACCACACTGAAACAATGGGAAAGAACCAAGCCTCAGGGATGATTGAGGCTGTCCACGCATTTTGGTGATGGTATAGTGTATGGTTCATCGACTGGAAGCTATATTGCTTTTTTATTTGATTGGGGTTTATTTATATATTTATTTGTTTTTTCTCGTAATACTCAAGATGTTTTTTATTGATGGAAGAAAATTGAGTGTCCAGGTAATCTGCCGACGTTAGTCAACTTTTATTGACAAACTTTTCCACGTTTTCCTTAGAAACTTGGACGTCATGCAATAGATGAAGAATATTAAGTGGTGTTCAACTAATCCAAACCTACGCAAAGGATCCCACGCGCACATATATTGTCACCATACCACCACGAATACCAAGAACTGGAAAATCTACACATCCCTCAACCAAGGTTGGATTTGAACCCAGACCTTGTGCTCTGCATGGATAGGAATTGGGCACCTTTATGCTCCATAAGCTACATTCCAGTCCCCACTGAAACTAAACGCCTTATTCAAGAATGCCAACTGGTTTATGGGTGGTGGAAACCACCAGGGCCCTCCATGAGTGTAAGCTCAGACTGAGAGGCGCTGTGTGTAAAAGTAGATATTAATCCGAAAGGAATTTTATATAAGGAGGCAACGTATTGAGACTGTGCCAAACTGCAACTGATCCAATCTGAACGTATAACTATTATGCCCACGGCTTAATTTTCAGGTATGGGTGGACAGGATGGTCTGTACGCAGTATGAGTCCTTGACCTGGGAGTTACCGCCCCTTGATCTTGAGTAAACAACAATTACAACCGCGGGGTGGCGCCATTGAAGAGAACCAAATTGAATTACATGGACTTATCGGAAAGCTCATACGCCCTGAAATCGAGTAAATGAATGGAAATGTAAGACTGGGGGTTACTACTGGCATCTGTTATTCATATGGTAGGCTGTATCAAAAAGATACTAAATTAGACTGAGCACTTGAAACTGCACTTTTAATGCACTTTACACACAACTTGCCATTGTTTACAAGGATATCATGTACTTTAGACGTTAACCAAACTCATAAGGTTCGGTAATGCTAAAAATAAAAAAAAAATAAAAAATTACGGAGCAAATTTTTTAAACAAAAGAATACCAGCGGGTACAGAAAGTGAAATTACATAGAGGAGAAAAGCGTTACAAATATGTTTATTTTATCTTAAATGAAAATGGAAAACAATACTGCAGAAAATTTCTAAAAAGAAAAAAAATGTTTCAACTTTGTATTCAGTTTTGTTTGTCCCATGATCTCGTTTGTTTAAGCGGGCGTATCGTGTACAGCGACATACTTTAACCACATTACATGTAGTCAAGCTATACTTTAGTTTTTCTGCGTAAAAAATAGGCCTACCACGGATTTCATGGACATGGTCATGATTTCAGTGAGGTTGTGAGTTCGAATCCGGGTCTTGCACATTCGATTGAATATCCGGCGAATCGCGGTTGGCGCATTGCGTTTCATGGCTTTACCCAGGGACTCCAAATATAAGTGAAATATATATTCATCAATGAAGTACCGTACAGGTAAAATAGTATTACTATGATATAAGGCTATTATATAGATAAATAAATGACATGACACAGTTCTAGGTCTATACACCTTTTAGGCCTAGAGACCAACATACTCAAAAATGTGTTTAAAAAAAGAATGAATAGTGTCAGTTTTAGTAGGAAAGTCTGCGAAGAAATTAATAGTACTTTGCTTGACATGGGTAATATAGCAAGTCTCACGAGCGGAAAGTTCACCCGAAATACTAGAGCAGTAATGGAGCCGTCTGCGAGTGACAGCGTGGAAAAACCGAACGATAAATTGACACGGCTCGCGCCTCACGGCTAACTTAACCAGCAGTGAAATCAAATACAGCAATGCCCGATGATGAGAAATACTTCGTTTATCTGACATGTTAAATTGGCCGTGGTAGGGAAAAGTTAAGTTTCTAGTGCAAAACGGAAGTCGGGTTCCATGGTCAAAGGTGAGGCCCGCGCCAGACGTCCCCGCACAGTGAAGCTGCACGCATGCATGTGTCTGGTTGACTAGCCCGTTCAGCAGGATGGCACATTGGACCCTTTTCTCCGGCAAGGGACCAGCGCGTCTGATAAGTTCGCCAGATAAATACGGAAAGTATTCAGTCAAACTGAGTCAGTCGTTTTAGGAATCAATCATGCTATTATCAAGGCCACAAGCTATACGATGGTGTGAATGTGAGACAGATTGTACACCAAGAGGATATAAACTGTGATAACGTCATATTGCCTTAGTTGCTTTGTTAATTACTGTATTTTTGGACGACAACTACACCGGAACTCTGACTAATATCAGACTAATATAACGGTATATGACTAGTTTAACGCCTACCTATATTCTGTATACACAACGAGCGAACTCGTGTGCCATCTTGTAGACGGAAGTATGCATAACCCGCTCAGTTCTTATGGAAATGTGGCTCTTTGATTGGCTCATTTTTTCGAAGGTAAGGTACTCTGATTGGTCAAATCAACAGAATACAAAAACAGTGATTAGTTAATTTTCACGCTATCAGTCGCAATCCAGTGGTACTTGTGGGACGGATTCGGCGCTAAAATCTTTAGTGTTTATAGGCAGAGGGTAGAGTATAAACATAATAGCCAGATAAGAGAGTTCCAGTGGATTAATATTCCATATAGTTTTCTGGAAATACATTTTGAACAGTCGAATGTCGGACTCGATGATTATATTTAAGGGACAAAACCAACGAATTTCGACTGGATTTCAGTTGCTTCTAGAACCTTTTTCATAAACATAATACTCGCACCCACTTAAATCCGTTTAGATATAAGCGATTTATTAACTAATTTCTAAAACGGAAGTGACGCATGTGGTGATCGGCGAAAGGAGATCAACATGCATTTTAGCAACTGTCCTTATGGGTAAAAACAATAATACATTAAATTTTTTAATTTAATTAAATATTTTGCATTGTTTTAATATAATTAAGGAATACAGCATAGATAGAAAAACCAGAGCATCTACGACCTTGTGATAAGTGGCAAAACGTTTCAGCGTCTGTTCTTATTGGTGAGAAACAATGACACATTTTTATATTTTTATTTAATTAAACATTTTAAAGCAACTTATACTTATTTATTTATTTGATTGGTGTTTTACGCTGTACTCAAGAATATTTCACTTATACGACGGCGGCAAACAACTTTGAAAACGTGCACCATTTACAGATTATAACAGAAGTCTATTTATTAATAAACTTTTCATTATAACGAATCCCAGGAACATTTAACGAAGATTCGATTTTTGAATTCTTTAGGCATGAATTTGCCAGTTAAATTTTCTAATTCTTAAAAACGATATCTCCGAAAGTAGGCTCTTCGTCTATTTTAGGCACTACAAGCAAACTGCAGTGTGAAACATACTAATAACTGCCAGTGATGCGGTTTATACGTCGTTTAGAATTCCAGAACCAAGTGATATAAAATTACAAATGCTGGTCCTTTTTCGTCCTCTTTAAAGCTGTAAAAATATCAAACATTCCATGCAGAAATACCGTTTTTTTTTTTTGTTTTTTTTGTTTTTGCTGATTAAAAAAAAAAACCCAGTAATTTACTTCTAGGTCTGTAAACGCAACATGAATACTTTTAGGGACACGCTCTGATAGCAATCTCCCATCCCCACCCACCCAACATGGAACTCTTTCTTTCTTGCTCTATATCCCACCCGCATAATGTTCCCATCTGACCACGTGCTGAACACTTTGTTGACTGACGGTCCCAGCACTGACCACCAGTGACCAGTTGACCGCCCCCATGTGACCACAAACAACGGAGTGATGGAAGACGAGGGCCGTTTGAAGTCAGTCCATCAAACGACTATCAAAGCGGGCACAGTTCACGTTCAGAGCCTGGTTCGCATTCGGCTGCCGGTAAAACAGCCCTTCGTCAGTAACTGGTATCTTCTGGGCTAGGTGTATACAACATGTGCTTTGTGGAAGCCAGCGTGTCTAGTGAATCTGTGCATCTCAGTGGCAGCGGAACTACTTAAAGGAGGGAAGGGGGCTAAGTCTCAAATTAGGCCATGATCTAGGGACATGTCACATGATACATTAGGACTTCATCTAAAACGCCTTCTCCACACACGTAAAGTCAATTTGTCAACCCTATATGTATCATGTGGGTCAGGAAAACCAATAACTGTACATATCCAATTATTCAAAATGTTTTATACTTTAGGCGGTATAATTTATTTATTTGTTTATTTCATTGGTGTTTTACGCCGTACTCAAGAATATTTCACTGATACGACGGCAGCCACCATTGTGGTGGGAGGAAACCGGCCAGAGCTAGGTTGAAAAGCCACGACCATCCGCAGGTTGCTGACAGATCTTCCCACTTACGGCCAGAGAGGAAGCCAGCATGAGCTGAACTTGAACTCACAGCGACTGCATTGGTGAGAGGCCTCTGGGTCATTGCGCCGCACCAGCTCCCGTAAGACGGTAAAAGCATTCATAGTTATCACATCAGAGTGATGTTTTTAAATTTATGAGCAGTTACAATCAAAGTGCAACTGAGATACCTATATTTATAATCGACTTTATCATTATTCAAGGACTAAGTCGTGGGTTCACATACGCTCTGCCCGGTTTCCGCTCATCATAATGCTGACCACCGTCGTATAGGTGAAATATCCTTGACCACGGCGTAAATCACCAGTCAGATAAATCCAATAAATAAATCACGGACAACGAGTTTGAAATCTGAATTTGGATGCCATGCCTATAAATTATTGACTGTTTTCCCTGTATCAGTGAAAACTAATGAATAATTACGACATGTATTTATTAAACAACATAACTGTTAGTACTTTAAATTGTTGAATGCAATTGTCAATACCTGGAGTGAGCAGGCCATCGTCTGACTGTTCAGGCCATACAAACAAGCAGACGACAGCTAACACACAACGGGAGGTAACTGTGGTAAACTAGATGTACGAGATCGCTGGCTATTGTCTTGTGAATGTGAAATATTGCTTCGAGAGTGCGTTTTGTTTTGCTTCAGCAGGTTATCGTTGTTCTTCATGAAATATTGCAGAATATCACGTGACAATGTATTGGCCAATGAACACATATAGGTATATTAATAAGAAATATATGATTTGCTAAACACACATGTAGAAAACCACACCTCGTAATATTTTAGGTCAATGTTCCAAAGAGCTGTATATAAACTAAGACCAAAATCATATATTTCGAAAAGTAGATCTCTCAACGCAACATTTGAAAGCTGGTGTTTAAAATCAAAGGTCAACGCACAGTATTTGATTTAAATGGTAGCATTCAAATGGTTATGACCAAACGGTATTGTTATGTCAAATCCAGAAGACAAGACGTTATCTTTCATGTGTTGTTATGGGTAATTTCGATTTATTTGCGGAAATAAGGGGATGTATAAGCATCAAATCCTATCAACAAAAGGTTGTTTATATGAACCAATGAGGTTAGAGAGCAAGTAACATACATCAGTTTATATGTATTAAACTGGTCGCTGTGAGTTCAAGTCCAGCTCATGCTGGCATCCTCTCAGGCCGTAAGTGGGAAGGTTTGTCAGCAACCTGCGGATGGTCCTGGGTTTCTTCCGGGCTCTGTCCGGTTTCCTTCGACCATAATGCTGGCCGCAGTCGTGTAAGTGAAATATTCTTGAGTACGGCATAAAACACCAAATACATACATATATACATACATGCATACATACATACATAAATAAATAAATAAATAAATATGTATTAAACTGCACTAGCTTGTCAAATATCCACGATTTATTCCATGCCACTCCGAGTTAACTTCATGCCACTCCGGTTTTACTCCATGCCACTCCGGTTTTACTCCAAGTCACTTCATTCATAATACTGGAAATGACCATATATGAGAAAAATTCCTGAGAAGATGACGTCATAAATTTGAGGAAATGAGATCATTTAATCCCATTTTCGTCGCGCCTTATACCTTCCTAATTACACCTCTCCCAAAATGCATTGATATAAATATATCCATACGGTTAGTCATTCATGTTAACGTATAGACACAGGTTGAACACGAGTTCCGGAGGGTGGAGACGGTACCAGTTGACCCCAGACCTCCTGTAAATTAAACATCCATTATTCCTAACCGAACAACCGATAATTGTTCCGGGTATTTTTATGTCACACCACTCCGGCTACTGTTGAAACGAACCTGATAGGTTTTCAATACCTTTAGCCCGGTGTAGAAACCTAGTTATTTGTGGATAGATAGATATATGAGCCTCGGGGCGGTGTATTGCCCGTACCTAGCACCTTGGGGCCATTAGTTCTGCTAGCGCTTCGCGACATGAGATCAGGCCGCGACGATGACAAGATATGTCCACATCAATGGTTCCGTAAAGAACCATAAACTTCGCTCTTGTTCAGCGCGGACAGACTAGTTACAGCGCATTGTGTGATCGCATTCAGTGCTCTCCTGGCCACTGTGTACATCTCAGCAGTGTCAAACAATTACAACCATCCCTTTTCGTGGAGGTATAAACGTTCTACATAATGTCTTAACAAACTACGCTATTATCTGACAAAAGGACGACCACTGCAACGATATGTATGACAAGGAGTCAAGCCGACATTTTTTTTTGTTATGGAAAGCTGGTTTTTATGGAATGTGCTGAAAAGTTTTTATGTCTACTAAAGAGTACAAGCATCTGAAAAATATTGCAGGATTTTTAAATGGTATTAACTTTGTAGTGAAATTGATTTAAAAAGATAGTTATTTTTCTGTTAACAGTATTTTGCTTATATAATTCAAACAGTTATGGGTTATTTTATGTTAAAGGGGTTGTGTCTGCATACGATCCTAAACATTTTAATACTGTTAACGCAGGTACTTCATGTCCCTTGGCATTTATTGCTTTGACATTTATTTCCTTGTTACTGGATATTCCGTGATTGTCCTCAAAACATCAAAAAACAGATATAATTCAGTCCGCCGTATGATCTGAGAACAGGGTTATATAGCTGAAAGAACTGCATTAACTTCTACATGGATTTTTTTTTATCTTATACATCGACAGGCCGTAGCCTAGTGGTTGTAACAGGTGTTTCGACGCATGTATTTATCAGCTCGGGACGCCCACTCGTGGTCTACGAGTCGTATACGAATGTTGGACCTGACACTTAATCATTTCAATCGGCCACAAGCGGTAGCTGAATCCCAGACCGGAACAAGGAATCCTCGGGGTATCGGTGGCAATAAGCAATCCATAGCGCATGTGTACTAGTTTATGTGGTCTTACATGAAATTCGTTTAAGAAAACTTGCCACTATGGTGACATGTCGTCACACGTAGGGAAGTTCGTTAGTTGCTTGCCAGAGGCCACTGGTTTTCTCCATGCACCAATGAAACTGACCGCGGCGCCATACAAATGATATATACTTGGGTACAACGTTATTATAGTAATCATATAAATAGAATATCACTAAATAAATAAATACGATGCTTAAAAACGTTTGAATCGTGATTATGGTGGTGTATGTATAAATGTGTGTGCGAGTCCGAAATGATAACAAGGATGATTTTCATCATCGTAATCTCAATGCCACTGTATACAATATTAATATCTTTGTTGTGCTTAATGACAATAAATAAGTGTTTCTGTCTTAGTTCTTTATTAAACACCTACACAGTGAACATTTCTCACCCATGAAGTAACTCGATCGGGCCTATAAACTGCACAGGTAAGTTATATGGAAGCGTATTAATGATGCATTGCAAGAGAACAATGGTTAATTTCTCTACATTTCTCTACGAAGGCAACCCATTCCCTCGACGCTTTCAAAACCCTAGGACACTCAGTCTCCTGCATAAATATGCCCATCGGTGAAATATTTATTTATTTATTTGATTGGTGTTTTACAAGGATATTTCACTGATACGACGGCGGCCAGCATTATGGTGGGAGGAAACCAGGTAGGGCCCGGGGGAAACTAACGTCCATCCGCAGGCTGCTGACAGACCTTCCCAGCATGAGCTGCATTTGAATGGATATCTATGAAATATGGCGCAGTGCCCATTTCTCCCACCACTTTCACATGGACACTGGCATCAATTCAAAGAACGGTGATTGGTTAGAACAACATATACATGCACCTCAGAAAAACAATGATGAAATGTGGTATACTTACTTTGTGTATGCCATAATACTGGACGAGAGCTTATTCTCTTATAATATCTACACTTGGTAAACTTGTAGCTAATGTAAAAAAAAAACAATGGTTGTAACTATATATAAACTGCAGATCTTTACAAATTAAGTCGCACTGCTAGTTCACACCCTTACTGCAAATCCACACGTCAGACTACAATCTTGATGCCATCTCGCGATAAGACTATTTATGTAAAGGCAGTAATTAAATCCCTATCTGGTTTCCGTCTTGATTAACGGATTGATTTCACGCCAATTGGAAGTTAAGACGTTTACCTGGCACTTGTGACCGCACTAATTAACGGGACTTCCTCTCCGCTATAACGGAATGACGTAATAATACAGTTATAAATGACACACGAAGACACGGCCATGAATATAGTTATTTGATTTCACTGTGTCGCTGTACACACATGAATTTTTCACTTACACTGATATATGGGCAGTAAAGTTAACCGGTGGAGCAAACTGGAGTAAACCGTCGCCATTTACCAGGTACCTGACAAACATTCTAATCTAAGGCTTCAATCGAATCAGTCACAACTGGATTCGAACACACGACCTCAGTGGTAAAGAACCTGACAGCCACAGACAGCTTGAACCGCCGTCTGAACCAGCGTGGGTCCCCGTTTATATAACAGAATTATCGCAAGTCACACGTGATATAACTTCTCAGCATGGTTGTAAAATGTGACATGACGATTGCAAACATCATAGTTATAAAATCACAAATTTCCATCATGGCCAAGATACCGTTTTGCTAAAGGGTAGCAAACTCAGTATTACGGTTTCTGCGCCAAATAACCGTCTAGAGGTACATATGTACAAAGCTACGGGTATAGCAAACTGAGTATCACGTCCCTGTATACCAAATTATGAATTGTTGGTATACCAAGCTACAGAGTAGAGCAAAACAAGGTTATAGTTGGGGTACCAGATCACAGAATTACGGCTCACTATGACGCTTAGTTGCCAAATCTGAGTTACAGGTCGTTAACATGGCTCAGGTAATAAATGACAAAATTACAACTTTATTTTACAGGTTACCTGCTGAAAGAAACGTCTTCTATTAGGGCTTTGGTATCAAGTAAATCTTACAGCTTTTGTAACAATTACGATTTTGAGTAAGAACTCAAATCACCATCATACTAAGGAGGCAGTATGCTCCTCATCACGGCTTGGGTATGTCATATCACAGAGAGCAACAACTCAGTATCGCCGGCGCTACCGCACAAGTTCAGCCAAGTAACAACTGCATGGGATGGTTTAGATAACTTTACAAAATAACAGCCCGATATCACGGTTTACCTAACACGTTACAGAGTAACAGTTCTCTACCACGGATATCGATAACACATTGCATGGTAAAAACTTCGATTAAACTAATGTAACAATGTCAATGCACCATTTAATGACAGCTAATATCATACACATATTACCTTTTTCTATGTAATATGTACTAGTATTCACAACTTCTTCATCTAGTACAGATTATACAGACTAGGAAATCTATATCCAGCTTAGGTGACACATTATATGCTGTGTAACATGTCGTTACAGTGGTTTAGGTGACACATTATATACTGTGTAACATGTCGTTACAACGGTTTAGGTGACACGTTATAGAAAGTAACATATCGCAGCCACGGCTTAGGTGACACATTATATACTGTGTAACGTCGTTACAACAGTTTAGGTGACACGTTATAGAAAGTAACATGTCGCAGCCACGGCTTAGGTGACACATTATACAGAGTAACAAATCAATATCATGGCCTAGCTGACACGTCATGTACAGAGTAACATGTTGCTATCACGCTTAGGTGACACGTTATTGAGTGTCAACTCAATATCACGCTTCAGGTAACTTGTTGCAAAATATCGGCTCGATATCACGGCTTAGAATTCCACAGAACGAGTGTCTTTACAGTCATATGTTTAAGATATTCCTTAATACTAAATTTCCACACGAAACTGATCTGCTATATCACTTCAATTATTGTTGATTACAAGCGTTTTAATCGGAGTAAAATCAATCTGCAGCATGTTAAATTCCTTCAATGAATTTAAAACTGAGGGATTAACAAGCATTATTGCCTGGTAAGGGAACGGTGTACATGGCTTGGGGTTAGGAGGGTTAAAAGTCATTATGCGTCATCTATTTATTATCCATATGGAGATATTAATGCTTATTAGCCTATATTTTTCTATAACCTTAAGGGTCATCTTCCACTGGAGACAATTTCATGTCTTTCTGAAATAGAACGTACCCATCTTAACGAGCTTGTTCTTATTGGTCCCCAGTCATACCCCAGTTTTAATAGTCTGGGTATTACGTTTTCCGAATTTCGACTGGATACAATCTCAATTTTAACGTATTTGTTTTCTGAAATAAAACTTATGCAACTGGTTGAGGTATATACTATTGGCTTCTAATCGTTTCACATAACATACGATGCGGCAATGTTATATTAGAGATGTTCTGTATAGATCTTAAGACGAAGAAATGGTGTGTGCGCTGATCAGCTGGTGCACAGCGGACAGCCAATGACAGCTGAGGGCCGGTGTTTTGTGGGCCGCTCGCGGCAGAGAGCCCCAATCCGGCAGACGGTACTGAGGCAAAAGGAACACGGGGCCCAGCTCTATCCCTCTTGCGCCGAGCGGACAGTAGCATCGCAGGCAGCCAGAACCGGTCGCTAGTATACACGCATGTTAAGTGGTAGTGTTTTATAGTATTCCATGCACTGAGCGAGCTCCTGCAGGGCAAACCGCGCTACCGACAGATCCTGTAGCACACACCACAGCATCGCCGCATCTTTCAGGTGTGAAAGGGGCTATATCTGTTTCTCGCGCTTATACATGTTAACTCTTATACACTTTGATGTGGCCTACCAGCTGTTCTCTTACCTGTCACCTGACGAAAGTCGATATGTGCCCAAAAGGATGCCGCCTACCTGTAGGATCATCTCTATAAGCCCAATTTATACAGCACGCCGAAAGCCACATTTTATATATAATATTCTGGGTAAAAATTTTTGGGCACCACCAATTGTGTGGACCGATCCAAATTTTTCTTCTTTCATCTCCAGTACGGCCCATGACACAGCATGTACCTACGATGCAGATTTGTGTTAGCTTGAATCTCATCATTCTATCATGGGAATTTCTTACCTGGACAGTACATGTTGGAGCAGTACAACGCGAGAAAAGAAGTAAGTATATATATATATTAATCTCTGGTTGGTTGCTTATGTATATATCTATACTTCCCATGCAGTAAACATGCATATAGCGTGTAATCTGTATTGGGATGACATTATATTTGTCTGTAAATTTTACATTTTTGTTTACAAATAAAAACTGTAATTAAACATGATAGGGCTGTATTTAAAGGTTTTGACGTTAACGATAAATTAAGGAGCTGTATTTTCTCCCTATAGTATATGGAGCATGCATTGATAGTTTCATTCATAAATGTTTTGGCAGTCTTTACTGAGAAAAGTCGAATCGTTTAAGGAGTTATCTCTAACGTGCGTATACCGTTACTACTCTTTTACCGGATGGGGCGATGTGTTTATTACAGGTTAATTTCAAGAAGAATCATTAAATGTATTACAAAAGCTGGGTTATGTCACGGTTTATAGTTTATGGTGACAACCTGTTAGCTGTATGGGAGTTCATATCGTTTTCCAGGTAGCTTATGTAATTACGTCTCCGATAAACTATGCCGTGATGCGCACCAGCCTCTCCGATGATCTCGGCTAGTAATAAACGACTTGACTATATATATTATTTACACGTTCTCATGTAATCTCTAATTGAATCAGTTAGTGTAAGAACTACATATGCTCTATGTAAGCGTTAATGCATGCGCTCGTACCTTTTTCTGCATGTATATAACAGTCTTTAAAGTCGTGAGCGGCGCGTGTTGATTTTTCCATCTCTCGCGCGGCGAAGTCCGCGGTGCTTTACAAATGACAGTTGTCAGCCAAGCTGGGTGATAAGGCTGTCAGTTATCTGCGCGCGAAAAGATAGCGCGAGTCTTCGGTTAAAAAGCCAACAAATCACCTATGGGTCTTTTCAACAGAATTCTAGACGTATGGACAGTTAGTATAACGGTGCTGGAGACGTGGGTATTTACGGAGCGCTATATCAGAGAGTTAAGATAGCATTATTGTGCGTGTGGCAAAAAAAAAAAAAAAACAGGCTGTAGCCACTATTCGTGATTTTATAGTCAAGACTTCATATATTTTGTTGTTTTGTTTACCCGACACGTAGTTACATTTATTACATAGTTACATAGTTACATAGTTATCTACTTTTGCCGAATCCAAGAAACTTCATGTATCCTTTGTTCATTAGCGGACGATACATGCTGCTTTTAAGTCCATGACAATGTAAACACCGTGAAGACCCCGCTCCTCAAAAGAGCTATATACGCAGTGTGGTTTTAGATACAGCTGTCGTAAAACACCGCAGTTCTTTTGTATATATTTGCTTATTGCTTATATATATATAAACTTATTTGTTAGCACCACATATAATACTGTATTAAGAGGATAGTAGAGTAACCGAGACAAATATTTATGAAAGTATTATATGTATTCGTGCATATATGTGGCCGTTCGTATTGTTAGTTAACGATCAGAAACGATTATTTCTTATCAAAATGCATTTTATCATTATACACAAATTTATTTAAAAAGTTATTTATGTAGGTTTACTACTAAATTTAAATGGAATATATACATGAACATGCTAAAAACAACTCATAAAAGTAAATAAATAAATAAATAAATATATGGATTTGTAGGTACGATAGGTACCTTACTTGTGACGACGCATAAGGCGAAGTGATTTTTTTTTATATTGACACAAATAAGCGACAAAAATAAAGCGGAATAATTTTAACATCTTCATCATGTATCTCTTATAATTGGTCGTGTCCATGTAGCTCGCGGTGTTTCGGCTGCTGCTTTTTGTAAGGAGGTTGTCTGGTATACCTGACAACGGGCGGTCTTTTACTCCGTGGACACTTGATTTTCGTCCAGCCATATAAACTGATCACCTGTGTCATAAAAGTAATAAATTCTTGAGCAATGCGTTAAACACCAGTTAAATAAATATCTCTGACAATCCTGAAGACTTTGTACAGCTATACATAGTTGTGTGACATGAACAGACTAGATGCAGGTTGAAGCGTTCCTGCAGTATAAGCAGTGTGGAGTTTGTGTCTTATACTTGTTTACATTTTTCTAGCGATTTCTTAATTCAGTGATTCTGAGTGTATTGTGGTTTCATATCTACAAAAGAAACAAATGCAAAGCACTGAAATGACTAAATACAAATGGTATGGATTATCAAAGATTGCCTATGGCCCTTTTCTTATATTGCAGTATATAATAATGCTTTTAATGTTCAATACACCTATACTTATACTTATACAGTACGATATAAAATCCCAAGCGCTCATACATATATAGGCCTACGCACATATTCGCTCTTTACATCACTATCTTGCAGACCTATGATGTGTATACTAATATGTATGTGTGCAGGTATACATACATACATACATACATACATACATACATACACGTAGATAACAGTATACTGTACACATATGTATTTGTAACTTTGTTCACAGTGTCTATTTTACACTACACGGTAGCCCAGTTTTCAGGATATTAAAGAAAGGAAAAAACAGTTTCTGTATACGTCTTTGCAACTGACGCATACAGCTTCTATTATACCCTGACTTTACGCTCCAACTCTCGTCTGAAACCGACGACACTTTTGTTTCGGTACACCTATATATTGTAAGACAGAGGACTGTTGTTCGTATTATATTCAAGCATTTCTCATGGCGTGATATTTCTTAATCAATCACCTCTTAAATATCTAGATTAAATTGAGCCCCAGGTGAAATATTTTGACTTTATACATTTACGTGAAAGTTGTCATTTGATTTAAATACTATAGCTTTCCGCGCAGAGCTAGGGCTTGCAGTCCTGCAGGGGAATCTAGGATGTACTAAATATAGTACATGTATATGCGAAATATAGGATATGCTAAATATAGGATCTACGAAATATAGGAAATACGAACTATATAGGTATGCCAAATACAAGGATATATACGATGTAACAGGATGTACGAAATATACAAGATATACCAAATATAGAATATACGAAATATATAGCGTATACGACACAAAAGGATAGGCCTATACGAAATAATGGTGTACAAAATATACAAGATATATATACCAAATATAGGATATACGAAATTATAGAATGCACGAAATATATAGGATGTACGAAATAACATGATTTACGAAATATGGGATATTTATTTATACATATATACAAGGCAGCTTTGACTGCATATATGAGAGTGCAGTTACGCGATATCTCCAGAGGTGTGCTTTCTGTTACAGCCGCTCTGTGCGTGCGTGGTTAGGAGAAAAGCGGGGGGAAATGGGGACTAAGTCTTGTTGTATATCTATCTTCATCAACCCACGAAAGCTTGAATCGCTTGTATAGGCCTACAAGTTTTAAATAAATCAACTGACCCAGTCCTGTATATGTTAGTTATGACATGTCTTTCTCACCCTATACCTTACCCTCCTCCTCCCCCTCCGTTCATCCCCCAGAACGTTCAAGTGTTACATGACTAAACTAATAGGTTTATCTGGGAGTAAACAGTTTTATACCAGTCACGTCAACATACAGTTCAGAACTGTGGGCCTCCCAGTCAAAACCACTTTGTCCAACACTTACGTCGTATTATCTCGCATCTTCCCCTAAAAACACATTAATTTGAAATTAGCTTACATTTTTTTTCATCTTTCCCTTGTTTCACAAGACATACATTAGCGCCAGGAAACCATACGTGAATAGACATGTATATTAATTAGTTGTAACACAATGTGTATAGGAGTTCGCTGTGTGAGTTTTCACATGTAGTCGAGACACGCATTATAAGACCTCGCCGTGACACGAAACATATATTACAGTTATTTTCTTCCAAATATTTACCTCTGAATACTGTCCACAAAGATTAATGACTTCAATTCTTTTTCATTCAACTATTCTAAAGGTTAATGTAGCCTTGAAAACATGTATACAAATATTTCAATAGCAAATTCAGAGCTTTAGCTTAACATTTGCACTTTTTCCTAATGGCGACTTGGGCCTTTTTTTGCCACAAGATATTTATTTATTTTTCCAACGGTGTACGTGGTAGACAGAAATATTTTCAAACGTCGGTCAGAGCCTATGGGTGTAAGAAGCCCATCAGAGACGGGAAAATATTAGAAATTGCGGAATATACAAGAGGCCCACTTCAGGCAGCCAGGACTGGATTTGAAACTGCAATATACAAGTTGTAACAGACTGGGAGGGCAACTTACATCTACCTGGCTTGTTTTATTTCTTGTTTGTTTATTTATTTGGGCTTTCAAAAAGTATGCTAACTCGCTCATTTCACAAAGGTGTCCCTTGTAGTAGGCCGGTTTAATGTTGGCATATTTTTGTGCCTCTATCAAGTCACAAGAGGGCCTCCGTGGAGGTGGTTAGCACGCCAGCGCGGCGCAATGACCCAGGAGCCTCGCACCCATGCGGTCGCTATAAGTCAGCTCAAGCTGACTTCCTTTCCGGTCGTACGTTGGAAGGTTCTCCAGCAACCTGCAGATGGTCGTGGGTTTCCACCGGGCTCTGTCCGGTTTCCCCCCACCTTAATGCTGGTTGGCGTCGTATAAGTGAAATATTCTTCAATACTGCGTAAAACACCAATCAAATAAATAAATAAATAAATCAAGTCACGGTGAATGTACTTAATCTTCCCGGGGATCATTCCTTAAAGGCAGTTTTCATTTATTGAAAATTTGACGTTTGATTCAAACGCTTCTTTTTGGATTCCATTATGAGATAAAATTTAGAACAATTTTGTAAGTGTTACATATATATATATATATAAAGATGAATATATCACGATTTGAATTTCTTGGGTCCTAAACTGCGCAATATATTGGGGATTTGAATTTTATTAAAAGTAAGAAATTCGTGATGTGAAAATGGTCCACCTTTTTGAAATATCTTTTCAGGCTTAGTAGCAGACCAGTGAAGTACTAAGACTGTTAATTTTAAATTAAGGTTCAACTATATGACCGGCTCGTGGCGTAAACCAAGGTTTCTCGACATGGAGTTGAATGGTCAAATTCCCGGCCACCGTTCTGCGAGATCAAACGTAAGAACCCCGATTCCCCGTGGTCAATGAGAACACCTGGGAGCCTCCGTCGCTCAGTTGGTTAGCGCGCTAGCGCAGCGTAATGACCCAGGAGCCTCTCACCAATGCGGTCGCTGTGAGTTCAAGTCCAGCTCATGCAGGCCTCCTCTCCGGCCGTACGCGGGAAGGTCTGACAGCAACGTCATTGTATATTACACTGTCGTGCAGGGGAAAATGTATATCGGTACATAAATCCTTACAAGGACATATTAGTTCCGCTCAAGTCTCTCATTAGATGGGACCACTCACTCGCATATCAGAAGTCTGGTTGTCTATTTTACCAATAGATATCCTATAATGACTTCAGTTCCTTTTATTACCCTAATTCTTTGACCTTTTCAACCACCACAGTGGCCAATATTTTGGAACAATCTTACAGAACTACGTGTTTTAGAGAAGTAATCTGCATAGTTTGATGTAGATTGCACTTAGAGTGACACAAACAAATCATTTTTAATTTCATTTAAATCCTGATTGTATGCATATATATATATATATATATATATATATATATATATATATATATATATATCCCAATACAATATTACTGATTTTATCGAAAGACCGAAAATATCATCAGCGTGACGATGTATGTATATGTGTATTCTAATTGGACAATTTACAGTACAAATATAAAGGGAATAAATGGTTATTTTTTGTTGATTAAATTTCCACCCATGCCAATTGGTCTTTTAGTTCTAATAAATAGCAACACTATAAATATAAACATGAATTGGGTTAGTCAAGGTGTTAAACTCTATCCGCATTGAAATACCCATAAACATTCCACCACTCAAATATTTAAACTTTTTTTCCGCGGGCTATGCCATTACGTATATCTTATATACTATTACAGTAACGGAATGATAAAGAAAATAAACTAAACGACACATGTTAAGATTTGTTTGTCTATTTAATGGGCAATTTGTCAGCATGCATGTCCCAAGTAATCAGGCTATTTATTTCATTGATCGAATCTATGTATATTTTTTTTGCTTTGAAAATGCATGAAGTCACCGATCCAAACGAAATGTATACAAGCCTATAAAGCTTACTCAAAACACAAACTTTTCGTGACAACAGTCAAATATAGGATCATGTATTTAATATGTCGTAAGTTAATTATTTTCATTTTTAGCCAGTTTAATTTATATACCGTCAGCAATTACATGGATAGATGGATGAGCAAAGTTTGACAGCCATATAGAAAAAGACATGTTATACTTGATATGTAAGCCGCGTACAGAAGTGGTGCAACGTGTATGGAGATATTATTGCTATATTATAATATCACCGCTAGATTGATGCAGGCATTGCCAAGGAATGCACGCATGCAAAAACCTACAATATATTCATATCGCACTATATAAGTCGGTATATATAGATGACCTGATGTGATATGTTCTGTGAGGATGTGTGAATGAATTGATAAAGGCTGCATGCTGAGATAACCCGATAGAAGGCGTTATAGATGGATAGTAAGACAAATGAAAGCCTATGAAGTCCACATGCAAAGATGCAACTCATGAAGTGGCAGGAAGTGTATGCAAGCATGCATGATGTTGACAGTGCTGTGAAATGCTATTGTATTGGACCGATATTGTAGATCTACCTCAATAAAACATTCACAAACATGTACACATTATTCATATGACAAGAAAAACTGTTTCTTCTAAAGTTAATTCGTAGCAAATGAGCAAGTTAAAGTGATGTTTCCCAAGCCCACATATATACATGCATATATAGGTAATTCAAATTTATGATAGATATTATCCGGCCAAACACATCGATTGAATTACCCTGTAATGATATCCATGCATACAGCGCACAGGGTATGGGACGTGCTCTTGTTTGTATACTTACCCCTGAATCCATGCAGGTTCTTATTTTTCCTATATAAACCAGTTAACAACATTGAAAATATATGGAATTCACAATCGCTGCAACATCCCAGAATTCCACGCCGCCTTACACTAAGACTTCTCGTTAAGTGAATGCCCCCCCCCCCCTCAAACGTCTTCACCCTTCCACCATTCCACCCCCCAATCCCCCCGCCCCCACCAATGAAGATAAGGGCTCTTTTTACCTCTTTTTATGAAGAGGTACTTGATATGTGTGACTGTTTACAAGGTTTCGCTTGTCCGATTCTACGCAATCTGTGTGTTTAGTCTGTAACATCGAGGTCAATCTACTGCCGCCATCCTCTCTATGAGGGCCCGAAAAAAGAACACGTGCAGACCCAGCCCAGCCCAGAAATCCAGACGATTGGCAAGTGTAACTTAAAACGTCAAGAAATGTACTTAATTTTGAACGAATTCCAGAAGTTGAATCTTGGCATGAACGTTTGACGCGAATGTGTATAAGACGAGGCCACCAGGCTGCTTAAGACTGTGTAAGCATATTATATATACAAATTGCATATACATCAGAACATGTAGATGGGTATCTTTTGTTTCTAGTGTATGGTTAGCTTGTTTGTTGTGTATAGACTGAAACAATCTGAAAACAGAAAAAAAAACAATCAGTTAATGAGAATTAGTGGAACTTAAAGGTGTATGTTACGAAAGAAATGCTGACAAACCACAAGAATACTGCCCTGACCACAATGCGTCTCATACATGGTATATTTGACTCAATGTGTTTTGTTTCTTTTGCCTGGATTGTGTAAGAATTTCACTGTCTTCTATATTCCACGTTTTCAGTATGTGTCAGTATATATCAGGGCACATGAGGCAATGTGGTGCACAGTGATTTGGCATGATCGTGAAGAGAACGGTTAAGAGATGACGACCCCCTACAAGTTTCGCGCACCTATACGTTTCACCTTTCGTATGGTATAACGGGATGGGGTCAGTTATTTTTACGCGTTGACGCTCCATCGGGCCGACGCGGCATCGCTATCAACGTGGAAATCCGAGAAATTTGATAATATCTGCATGTAAAATATTCCGAAGCCGTCAGGAGTTAAGGGCACGTCTCGGTCGAAATGGGGATTGCATTTTCTCAGATTGTATCATGCATGGTGCAGAAGAATGTGTTTAACAGAGGTGTATATATGATTTAATTAGTCCCAGCCGTCACATGGCCCCTGTCTGTCAGGTCGTTCCCGTTTTCAGTGAAATCATTGTATACACAGATAGACACCTAACATATGCCCTGGCTCATTATATACACGGTATTTTTTTTATTACATCGTTCAGCGCGGAAATATTTGTACCTGTTCGTTGGTATGTTAGTATATCTGTCTTTGACACTTGTTAACTAAACATTCCTTCACACGTTAACTGTACATGGCCCCATCTTGACGAACTCGTCGCCATTTGCATGGCTGTCAAGTTTTGTCCAATGATGGAAACTTTATAACTGAATCACAGTGCCTTGTATTTCTGAGTTCATAACCATTGGGTGCATTGCATTACAGCTTTTTGAAGTATGCCCGAAAACAGGAAAGTATTGATATACGCCTCAACGTCTCAAATGGAACGAAGGTTCCATGAATTTTTCTTGCAATATACACGCCACTCTATTCACGCGCATGCCATGTGGGATATTCAGTGTGTGTGTGGGGGGGGGGGAGTTAAGGACGGCCATATTGAGTTTCGGGTGAATTGTAATTAATCATGACAGAAGACACAACCAGTTTCTTCAACTGGATACGGCGAAAGCCAATAACTGAGTTTCACCTTTGCTCATATATAGCGGACAGTGCATTATTTTCATTTTTACTTCTAAAATTCGACTCTTAATCCTGTAATGCTGTTCAAATTTGACTTTTAAATATATATCTGTATTGTATTTATGGGTACAGGATTTAAAATTTGATTTCTGGGATACCCATTATATCTTCTTGCTTTTATCACATCAATTGAAAATGACAACTTTAGCTTGTAGCAAACCGTTCTTTATAGGTACATTTAATTGAATATGGGAATGGGTTTAATTTAGTGTGTTTATCACAAATGGGCAAACTGTATTTATCCACTGCGAACATGCTCTTTCTTATAACCCTGTCTAATTCCTCATAACCTGATGCTCCAGGGGACTGGATATTCGTCGTGTTGAATTAAATCGTCATGTTGGATATATGACAAGTTGCAATCAAAGCGCGACTAAGATGCACATTTCGATTATCGGCAACTTATAAACTAGCTTGGTACATCATTTGTATACTGAATTCAATCATTCATGCACTAGCAACATTCCTCGCATATTTCCAATGTCATTAAAAACTGTTGACTGCTTCTCTATTTATGAATTCATCACAATTTTGTACTTTATATGCGTGTACTTTAATTCCTTAGTGAACGTTGAACGTTGTTTTGGGAGAAGGCCATGCGATTATGGACTTTCGGTTGACAGGTGGTATGCAAATGTCTGTTTTGACCCCCTAGATGAACGCCTCATACTTTTTTGGATTTGTCATTTACGTCTGAAGAAGAACCCGTGGTACATATTCGGATTTTACGCTCATGTCTGAAGAAGAACCTCTCACACTTATTCGGATTTGACGCTGAGATTCGAGGAGGAACTCCTGAGCCTTATTCGGATTTGACGCTTAGGTTTGAAGAAGAACAGTTCGTGCTTATTTATTTTACTGACCTTGTAAATTTATGGTTTCAACACAAGAAATTTTCTTTAATATTAAAAGATAAAGTTCTTCGGAAAAGAAACAATCTTTCGCATTAGTTGACCTAAACAGACATTTATCTATTTGTCAGACAACATATCAGTCAGTGGTTATATAAAAGCAAATATAGACACAGTCATTTATAGAGTGAATGATACATATAACGAGGGGTAAGGGATGCCGCTTGTCATGTTATGTGTCGATCTGTCTGGTTGTCGGTTCGTTGTTCGCTCGGTCGGTCACGCACATTTTCAACATCCTGTCTTTCAACAAGGGTCACTCAAATAACAAGAGGCATGACGATGCAAAACGATATAACCTTTTTTGCGCGATGTCTCATCTGCTGCGAGTTGGCGCTTATCCCGTGACAGTGTTTCATGTAGAATATCTAGATTCCGTTGCAGCGTTATATGTTGGAATTAAAAGTCTCTGCGAGGTTCTAACTTTGACTTCGTCCAAAGTAGTCATTTTAATAATGAAACAAACTTTTACAGGACATTAGACGGTCGTCTTGTTTATATGTCTTTAAAATAGTTTGAAATGGTAACTCGTGCAGCAGCCTGTAATATGGTAGAGGCTCACTTCCCACCTGTTAGCAAATGTCGGCTCTTCTCCTTAGATCTTCAGACCATTCACCTAGATGTGGACACAAGATTAGAGGGCCGCGGCTTGTTACCTGGTGATGTATGTTTCAGGTAACACCTGATTACAGGTATTCACACGGGTATTGTACAGCTCAAGCTTGTTTAACGACAGTCACCGTTTCCACAGTTGTCACTGGGGGCTTCCCAGCGTGTGTGGTTTATCCAGCCATAAGGCTTTGACTTTATAATTAAAGACTACAGCTTCAGCCAAGGGCCTATATAATAGTTAACATAATATAACAGTGGCTGTGAACTGGAAATTGCTTACAAATCTCGGTCGGATGTTTGGTCGATCTAATCACCAATGTGACTGGTCCTTTGTAATCAGGAATTTAGGCGCGATTTTCAACAACAAAAACCACATAGAGAGCTACGCTGTATGCATCCTTTTATCTCCAAGAGGTATGCACTAAAATAACAAACGCCATGTTTTTCAAAATTGCATCTCTGTCTCTCTCTGCCATGCCCTTAAGAATTGTTTCTAACAAGGAGAACTGTTAAAAGTGCTATAGTCGACGGTATATATTGTGGATGTGCACAGAAGAAAGGGCTTATCTGTTCCAACCAGAATAGGAGGGCAAGGGATTGTTGAAGCCCTCTCTTGTCACATAACCCCCAAGGTGAATAGAGTTGAGAC
Organism: Liolophura sinensis; assembly: GCF_032854445.1. Taxonomy (NCBI): domain Eukaryota; kingdom Metazoa; phylum Mollusca; class Polyplacophora; order Chitonida; family Chitonidae; genus Liolophura; species Liolophura sinensis. The sequence continues at coordinate 24,580,815 of NC_088301.1, read as the reverse complement.
TTGTTTTCTTGTCCCTGCTGATTGAGGTCGATCGAGTGAATAGGAAGGGTCGGTGAATTCTAATAGATTTTGGGTACGGCTCAGTACCTGGACGTGGATTGGCAAATCGATCAGGCGATCCTACCTTCCGTCTCACACATGCACTCATACACCAAACCCCTTTCAAAGAGAACTACCTCATTTTCTGTGCAAAATCGTCTGCAACAATGCCGAAAAAAAGCTATATTGTGCTATGCCGGGCTTAATGTGTGTATTCTCACCTCCGTGGGATGGGGCACGGCTGGTACCTATTGTTAAAAAGCGAACGGTTTAATTTCCACTAACATGATTTAGACGATGGTGTTATTGACTGGGCTTGGGGGGCAGAATTGGGGATGGACGGGGCAGTAAGTCAACTGTAACACTTAGCCTCGGTCAGCGCGACTTACGGGAACACTGTTGACTTACCCGCGATGTTCAAAGTTTGCTTGCGAGGAATCTTTTGCATAATCTCATCGCGCTCAGCTATAGCGTGCCTATGGTTTTTGCGCTTTTTCGATCACTTCCAAAGGAAACGCCGACAAAGAAGCTGGCTATGTCTGTCCGTGCTAAGGTATTTCTCCAAAGGGTGAGAAGGTTTTTGAGAGATTCCGACAATGAGCCGACAAGGTTCGCCAGACAACAGCCCTACACACCTCCGCGAATTCTCCTCAACTCTGGCTTTGTCGTCTGCTTTTGTTTGGCGCGAAAAGCGTGGCATGCATTATCAGGGAATGCGGACCCTTATTTGTTATGCCAACAGAGATGGCTTTACTTCACAAAACAAACTCATCGGACAAAAATGTACTTGCATTAAAGGGCGTTGAGAATAGAGACGTATATACACGCATCCTTGTGGGTATAGATTCATGTACTTGACAAACCCGGCTTGTCACTCTTAAATCTTTGTTCACAAAGTATATTATATCTGGTGATTTACTGTCAGAGTTGTGAAGTTCTTCTTCTCTTTTTTTTCCCCCCACCAAACCGTAATGGCATGTCATCGCTGTCCAGGCCACACACAAACAAGGAATTCAAGACCCCTCAAAGACAGAGCATTTCAAGTTCCTTCACTACAAGTGCGATCCACACTTCACTGGCTGTCTTCTTTACGGAGTTAATATAAGCTGTGTAGCCGTTCATTTTTCCGAGACATGACTTAAGTGCGTTCCCTTCAATTGCCTGTGCAGCCAAGCGTCAAGCTTACAGTCTGCTAGAGCTTCCCATCTACACAACACCCTCAATACCCGACCCGACCGACTCAACCCTTTTGTGTCCACGCAAATTATAACGTCAAAAAGTAGTGTCAATCAATTTTATATTATCAAACATAGCTGTTGAAGTGTACAATATTCATGCATGTCTCATGACTTTCTGATATGGAGTTTATTTTCGACAAATGTTCTGCCACAAACGTTAACGATATGTAACATACCTCCATGTTGGGACAGAGTTGTATGACATCGCTGAGCATAATGCATATATCCACTAGTTGAATTAAACTCATTGGTTCCAAAATATAATATTTTTTTTACACCAACTGCCACGTTGTAACATGATACGTAGAATTAAGATTTGAAGCAAATGTTCGTTCACATTAAGTTTCTAGGCTTAGTAGTCAACTATGTATCTTATTCACTCCTGACTGGTAAAGGACTACACAGTTATGTATGCCTCTTTGCACATGCGCACACAGTCCGTCTGCGTTGTTTGAAACAATGTATGTGCTAAAGGCACAAACACATCGCGAAAGAAACATCGCGAATTTGTAATGCATTATATTGTCAGGAATAATTAAGTACGTATATATATATATATATATATATATATATATATATATATATATATATATATATATATATATATATATATATATATATATATATATATATATATATACATACATATATATTTCACTTCTTGAATACTTCCGTCAGCATAATACTTAACAGTGCCTACTATAGGGTATTATTCGGACGAAGCATAATTATTATTCTCTAAGCATACATGTACTCTGTTTCTTCTAAAACTTGGGACACCCGGTCTGTTCATTTTAGCCAATATATATGTGTAATTCTAGCAAGAATATTGAGTGTCTCTTTTTTCTCACATGGCTAGACCATCTAATGAACAACATATTCATATCTTTACTTTTCCAAATGGCTTGTAAAGAAACGTAATATTCTACTTTCAACACTACTAATATCTGGATGGTCGTGTGCTTCCCCCGGGCTCTGCTCGGTTTTCTCCCACCATAATGCTGACTGCCGTCGTATAGGTGAAATACTCTTGAGCACGGCGTAAAACACCTGTCCAATCAAATAAATCACTATGCAATATCTGAAGTTAGGTGTATCATAAAGTCTAAGAACCCATGCTTCACGCATAACGTCTGAATCTGCGGCCTTACGCTCGGTAATGAAATATATCATACAGCCATCACTGAGGATTCTTCAATAGTGTTGTGAAGTGCAGTGGTTTCCTCCACCCACAAACTTGATCGTCATGTGGTGGAAAATTCTTGCACACGACTTGAAACAGAAGTAATTTAATACTTAAGGCACTTTTCATATAAATTAACTAGAAATACTGGCACTTGACTAATTCGACAGACGAAAGGCTTATGAATGTACGCACCCTAGGCCGGAAGAAACCATCCGTTCCGTTCTGTGGAAAGATACAGTTAAATCTTTGGGCCAGACGAAGAACTGAGTCAGTAAAACAGCTCCTTGCAGTGACTGTATCAGATGGACTGGAGTCCAGCATATTAGTGCTTAACAAACTGACAGCATAGTGGCATATGAGAACCTTTTGCTGTATTTTCTTCTAGATTTTCACCAAGTGGCGACTCACTCGATGTGCATATACAGGTATAATTAGTTATACATACAGTTTTATGAATATAAATGAATATAGTCAGGCTGTTCACAATGCCTGACCATAATCGTCAGAGAACGACGTTAATCTGGTTCAGGTGCATTAGGAAATTTACATTCAAACCTGTCGGTCTGCTTCCATACATTTGGCCAATTAAATTCAAAAGTAAAACTTGCCCGTAAGCCGTTTCCTTCATGGCAGCTGTCCGTGTCATTTAGCAAACTGTCTATCTAATTAAAGACATTGGCGTTGGCTCATCTACATAGCATATATCCTACGTTTTCCTGTTCATATTGACAGGATGTAGGGCATTTGTACATGAAATGTATTCTTGAACTGAGTGTGATCGGAACATACAGCTACATAGCCCTAGCCCATCAACATGTTCAGCTGTCAGACATAGCGTATCCCACTTATTCGCTGTGATTTACCCCTCAGTGGAGTCGACAGTGCAGTAATTACGCCCTGGAACGCCAACGTGCTGCTACAGACCTATAACTCACCCCAGCCGACAGAATACGAATTGGCGGCTCTTAGGAAGTCAGCGGGTCCCGTGTTCTCACTCACCGTGAGTGTCCTTTGAGTCAAGCAGGAAATGACGTCGGTGTTCAAAGTGATGACGTCAGCCGTTTGATAGTAACTCGCATATATCGCACGGTGTACAGACTATTGCGACTGTTTATCGCTATAAGCCATCTTTATTTCAATTCTTTTTTCCCACCAGTTTCTTAAAGAGGCAACCTAAGGACAGATCAAAACACGGTCGGTTCGAAAAACAGGCTCCCTCAAGCATGAAAATAAATATCAACTATGTTTATACAGCGCAAAAGATAAGAGGTTACTTGGAGGGCGATTCTTGCTTTGGTTTTGATTATTTTTTTTTTTAATATAATATTATTTATGGCTTTCTTTCATGCACTCGTTTGCCTTTTAGTGTGAAAATATGATATGTTACTTGTATAAGCATACTATATACTCTGCAGACCATGCGCGTGTAGAAAGTAGCCAGAACGGCTGACAATGATTTACAGCCAGAGTCTTCCTCACATCACACAGCTGACGTCTCGGGCCACAGGAACACGATCATTACATTTGGTACCTTCCTTTCCGTTGTTATAGCTAAAATTTATTGTACAATAACTTCCCTAGAATTTATGCAGACAAGCAATATTTTTGCTCTTGTTTCGTAAGAAATATCAATTTAAAAGTGATCTGAAATTTTGACGTAAGTCTAAGATTGCTTCGTGATCCACGAGCCAAGCCCCGTTTTCTCAAAATGGGCGAGGATTGGACGAGAAATATCAAAAATGTTTCTTCCAAATATTGCCATGCAACTCCGTTCTAACGTTCTACTTTGACGTGTACAGAAGATACTGAGTTTTCATCTCTTGCTCAGATAATGTCCGTTTGTCCGATGTTTGTTTCGTGAAATCGGGTTCTGTTTACAAGCATAAAAGACTACAGCACGGAGCAAAAGCTGGCAAATGCATTGCCACATGCACGTAACCGGTGAAATACGACGAATTACAATTTATTGCACTTCACTGGCGTAGAATGACTCAAATGCTGTGCTGTCAAAAATATTATAATTGGTTGTCTCTTTAAATTAAGTAATCAAATTAAAATTAATATGAACTTTCAAGATGAATCGATAACTCTAACATGGAGAAGTATGTGGAGAACCTAGCCACAATACCAAATAATCCATGCTCCAGGATCAAGGAAAAGGTCTTAGACTTAGCTTAAAGGAGACGAAAATGTAAGTATCAAACAAATACCATTGAAAAGAGTATGCATTTTCTCGCAGGTGCATGCCATAAAAAATTCTAATAAGTTGATAAATTATATATAAAATCAGTGCCAAATTCCGCTGTGGGCGACTTCATTTTGCCTATGAACTAGTCCTGAAGTCTTCTGTGTTAGGAGGAGAATTGCCGTCGGAAACCGCCGAAGTGCAGTTCGTAGATTTCCGGTAGAACTCTTCTTCCCAGAAGGTAGCGAACAGTACAGTTCGTTTTCCGCTTGACGATTGGGAAACCGGAATATTGGACGTAGGTTCTGAGTTTACACGAAAGTCGGCAGTTTTAACGACTCTCATTGGCTGAGAGGCAACACCCCCCCCCCAGCATAAATCACAGGGTGTTAAAGGACGCGGTGAACTCAGCGATCTATGCCACCTTTGCCTTTTTCAGGCTTTACGTGTATGGCGAGGAAACATCGCCAAATTATGCAGCAGTCACCACCAGATGGAAAAATATGTGCTCTTTTCACCCTATAGTGTCATTTTTTTTTCTTCTCCTTTAGCTTAGACTTTGTCCTAATTTCCAAACTTATGTTGGGAGTTTTCACACATTAACATACGAATTATCTTGTGGTTTAATAGACAAAATTAAAAATTGGTGTTTGGGTATCAATCTTAGTTTAGGAATAATACCACTAGTTAAGACTAAGTCTGACCTAAGTCCAAAACAGCTTCCAACGTTTGTCACATAATTTTGTTACACATGCATGGGACCATTTATCTCATGATCAATGAGGTAAACATGGTTGCTTAACCACTTGTCGACTCTGCTCTCCGTTAAGTCCACTAGTCAATGCTCAGATTGCCCGGCTTGTGTTCGGGGGGTTTTGTTCGGGGTTCTTAGAGCATGACATATCCCCGTGTACCGAGTCTTTGTGTTATATAGTTTCGATTTAATCGGAACTGTCGTCAGATGTATAGGACAGTGCGAGAGCGAGGAAAAGTATCTCTGGCATGCAACATCCACATACCCGAAAGGTGTTGAAAACCTTTTTTTTCTTTCTTTACCTGTGTGTATGCACATGTTTTTGTCATTTCCTGTATATAGATATATTTACACTGAAGACGTTTTTTTTAGTGTGTATAGTTGTGTTGTTGAACGTGTTGAGGTGTGAAGTGTTCACTTGGAGGTTTAACGCGCGCTTTTCCGGCAAAGCTGATGGCATTTGGTGCCACACTGTTCGCAATTTGTTACCGCTCCCTACATTTTGATTAGTTACAGGGATTTATGCGTTCTGGGACGGCGCTGCTGTGGCGTCTGTCAGTATTTGTGGTAAACTTGGCAGCTATTACCTTAAAACCACCAATATTAGTTATACACGGTGACTATATGGCTCGTACAGTCCTCAGCTCTCGCATGCTGAGTTCATGATTCGCGAAAGCTCACTTCGTTTATTACTTTGTCGTTTTTCTGCCCGGTATAAATGTTAGCGGAAAGAAATGTTGCTGTAGCTAATTGCACACTTTGCACCGGTAGCATCAAAGCGATAGACGTACATGTCCTTCTGAATTGCAGACATGAAAAAAAAACAGTACTAATAGCACTGGGAAATTTTCATAACCATATGTCAAATTAGAGCATTCGAGCACATATTAATGCAGGCTGGTTATAGGTGTGTTTTAATTAATGTAAAATTGGAAAGAGGGTTGGGGGCATAGATGGGTGGAGTGGTGTGTGTGTGTTAATTAGGCATTTATGTCCATTTAGTCATGCAGTTCTGGGTGTTCAAACACAACACATTGCAAACGACAGCAGTTTCTTAGTTAAGCAGTACAAATATATACTCGTAAAAAGAATATCATACTCGCCGATTTGTACCGCCTTTTTGTTAATTTATATGTTTATTGGATCTTGTTCTACTTATACGACGTATTTATTTATTTATGGTTTACATTCATAACTACTTTACTAAGTCCTACTGCTGCAAAAAATCTCGTTCAAGATTTCATGGACCAGACGTTCACACATGGTCAAAAAGCACGTGGTCGATCGATGCCGATATTGCGTTTTTGTCCCGTCACCGGCATGTGACAAAGCTCGCAAAGTCCCTATTGTTGAGCACCTCACCTGTTGATTTTATATATCGTCTACACATGCTTATATAATTAAAAGCATCCGTCGCTTAGGGTTCCGAATGAGGGTGTGTGTATGTGTGCTTGAGGTTTAACGCTGTGCTTAAAATTTTTTCAGTCATATGACGCCACCGAAGTATCATGCCGAAGACACCATACATAACACCCCATCCAGTCACATTATACTGACACAACCAGTCTTGTTTTCTTGCTCTAACCTCTAGTTGCTGAGCACCAAGCGAGACATAAACAAATACCATTTTTAAAGTCTTTGTGTGATCGATCCTGGTTTGATCCTGAGTCGCTCTGACCATTAGGCCACCAAATGATGTGTAATTTGGTGCTTTACGCCGTATTCAGGCATATGGGAGGACGTGTATGTACATGTACATGTAAGCCTGTATAGTGTAATATAAGCAGTACGTCGGTGCACCCATGCACCTTCTTATTAATGCGCTGGTAATTAAAAACAGTGCTTCAGTTCTACAGAAGCTACAGAAACCAGGGAAGATCTGTGCAAAAAGCCAGCGTCTGTAGGAGAACAAATAGTGAAGGGAGTTGAAATAATGCAGCGATATACATATACATTTTGGCGTTTTGAGAAGTTGATATGGTTTTGTGGCGAAAGTAAGGTTGGGGCAGCATTTCTCCTTAATCTTGCTTTTTATGTAATGTCAACTTGCTGTGAAAAACTAATTATGGTGATTGGCTTCCAGTGTCGATAACTTCCCAGCCTATAGCCAGTGAGTGAGTGCTTGGGTTTTAGCGTCGTACTTAACAATTAACCGCCCCGCCCGAGCCATTATACTGATACGGATCAACCAGTCGTTGCACTATCCCCTTCACGCTGAACGCCAAGCGTCTTAGGTATGACTCGAGCCAGGTTTGATCCTGGATCTACCTCTCCCGACTGTGCTATCCGGGCCGGTACCTATAGCCAGTCGTTTTAGCCTGTCGTGAAACAAAGGGACAAAATTCTGATGTCGTAACAGCATAATATGAGAGTTTTGAGTTCGAACTCGCTGTTAGGTACAAGAAAATCTACTATATACACTATGTAACTTGGCAGAAATGTTATGTAACTATTTTATGAGTACATGTAGGCATATTATAACATGGACATCTGAGAAAAAGGTCACAAAAACTATTTAGTGTAAACGAATGATGGAGAAATTTGAGGAGCTGAGCGTTTGTGAACGTATAGAAGAAATTCTGAAGGAAAGCGGTGTTATTTCTGCTTCCTGAACACGGTCAGTTAATACCAACAAATTTTGCCTAATGTTTGTAGCAAGTCGCGGGGTACAGTATAATCTTTTACATTTAGTGAGAGAAGAGTTCGATCTTAAAACTAATCTTTGGTTACTTCAGCTGGACAATTTCTTGTGTAGCAGAATACCCAGTATAAGATAAAATCAGTGTCCCAATTTTTCAACCTGTTTGAAATGAAGATAGATCAAGATAGAAACACCAGAATCGACACTAGGGATGAAGTGCACCCATTATACTACCGGCACCTGATTTAAACCATGTGAGGACAACGTAAAACAAGTCGTTGGCGGTGCTGTCGATTATGGAAGTTTTGTACATGGTTCAAAACGGGTTTTCAGTACAAGAATCTGTGCTAAATACATAAAGTGTAAATCTCAAGCAACATTAATGTACTATTATTGGCTATCATTTCCTCGAACAACAGGTCCGTTCTTCCGATTTTTACGTCCAGATTATTCCATGCACAAAGTACATGAACCTTCGTCTTATGATTATAACTAAATTCATATGTTTTACCGCACTGTTTTGAAAGAAAGAAAAACAGTATGGCAAGGATGGTTTGATTTTCTCTGTATTGGCGTATCTGAATTGTCATTATGTATAGACGTATCAACAATCAACGGCGAATTTCAATAATCAGCACACTAACGGTACACTTCTTGTAAACTAGACCGAGACTCTGATAAGAAGGCCTAGGGTAATTTCTAACCAGGCTTGCCCTCTACAAAGTTTATGACACTGTAATGGTGCTTATAACCAAATAATTTCGACAAATCACAATAAAAAGAAACATCTCTGTATTTGACCGACAAAGATAACCATAATCCAAAAGTCTGGAAGCGATCCAGGTCTGTCGCTGTGTCATGTTAGATTTTAACCAGCTTCCCTTTACACGCCTACGCGCCCCACACCTAAACCCCTTCCACTCCCCATGCCACATGTATGTTACGCCTTCGTATTGAAGGCATATTTTGTTTACTGATCATCCACAGGATATATCCTTGTGGTTTATGGTATTGTTTCTAAACAATCTATTTGTAGCGCTAGGTTTTGCTAATATCATTTTGGTATATCTGGCATGATTTACGAAGAAAACTGCGTAGGCAATATTTTACTCTCTCTGACACCGACAGTAAGTAAACACACAGTGACACACCTGTCTATATATATATATATATATATATATATATATATATATATATATATATATATATATATATATATAGACAGGTGTTATGCTAAAGTTTATAACGGTATACCCACCCCACCCCACCCCAGCACAACCACCCACAATGAGAAACCCTCCCCGCTCAAGCATGGCGTTGCTATACTCCAGTAAGTGCCACGTGTTACGTCTTAGCTTTAATCTTTATACGCTCATAATTTGGCGCCTACAACTAATGGGTGTACATTTTAATATCCCATCTCACAGCCCAACCGATGAAACGCATCCACTGATAAGAAAACACGTGTTGCTGTTTGTCGGGATCCTAATCAAGACCTACCTTACAGAAACTGTCTTAAACGTTCGCTAAAATTATACTTTCTCATTTTTATTTTCAGCCATCAAAGGATTTTACCCACTGTGTCCGCGCGGGTGTTCGAGCTGCTCCGCAGTAAATGGCTGTGTCACGTGTCAACCCCATTACTTCCTCCTATTGGTCAGAACTGGGATGCGTCAGAGAGGCGTGTGCACGTATACATGCCCAGCCGGTTACTACGGTCTGCATAGGCACGCCTTTAGGAAGTGTTACAGTAAGTCCTGAACCGTTTTTCTGTCTTTCCTTTCTTTTTTACAATGACCCAAGAGCTTTTCACCGATACGATCGCTGTGAGTTCAAGCCCTGCTCATGCTGGCATCCTCTCCGGCCGTACGTGGGAAGGTCTTCCAGCAATCTGCAGATGGTCGTGTCTTTCCCCCGGACTCTGCCTGGATTCCCCACCGTATTATCTGATTGTCCAACAGTTTACGACATCAAAAACTACCAATAGCGAGGAGTCGACTGTCCAGAAGGTTTAGTCGAAACCATCAAGAACGTTTTTATTTACAAGGCGTCACATTAAAAGTTATGCGGCGTTGCTTTAAACATGTAGGTTCTCTCCGGCCCTACGTGGGAAAGTCTGTACCTGCGGATGGTCGTGGGTTTCCTCCGGGTTCTGTCCAGTTTCCTCCCACCATAATGTTGGCCGCCGTTGCATAAGTGAGATATTCTTGAATACGGCGTAAAACACCAGTCAGATGAATAAATAAATTTCCTTTCTGGATTTAAATAAAGACTGCATTTTCCTTGTTTACGTCGATGGTTACTATACTGTTAGGAACATAATGTATGTATCGAACTCGAATATCGAATTAAAAGTAAGTTTTTTAATTTATTTATTTATTTGATTGGTGTTTTACGTCGTACTCAAGAATCTTTCACTTATTCAACGGCGGCCAACATAATGGCGGGAGGAAACCGGGGAGAGCCCTGGGGAAACTCACGATCATCCCGCAGGTACAGACCTTCCCACGTATAGCTGGAGAGGACCTACATGTTTAAAGCAACGCCACATAACGTTTAATGCAACGCCTTGTAAATCATAACGTTCTTGATGTCCAACCTTTTGGACAGTCGATTCCTCGCTCTTGGTAGTTTTGGTTGATGTCCCAGATTTTTGGACAATCATATAATCGTTATTGTTGGTCTTGGTTGATGTCGCAAATTTTCGGACAGTCGTATATTCATTAATATTGATTTTTTGTTGGTGTAGCAAACTTTGGACAGTCTCATCTTCGTTATTTGTTTTGGTTGATGTTACAAATTTTGTACAGTCGAATCTTTGTTATTATTGGTTTTGGTTATCCCAAACTTCCTACAGTCGAATCGTCGTTATTGATGGTTTTGGTTGATGTTGCAAACTTTTGGACCGTAGAATCTACATTCCAGATGGTCAGATCTTCTTTATTATCGATTTTGGTTGATGTCGCAACTTTTGTATAGTTGAATCTTCGTTACTACAGGTTTTGGTTGTCCCAAACTTTGGACAGTAAAATCTTGGTTGTTGATGGTTTTGGTGGATGTTACAAACTTTTGGACATTCGATTCGTCGCTATTATTCGTTTTGGCTGATGTTGCAAGGTTTTGGACGGTCAGATCTTTCTTAATGCTGGTTTTGGTTGATGTCGCCAACTTTTGAACAGTCGGATCTTCGTTATAATTGCTTTTGGTTGTCCCAAAACTTGTGACAGTAGAATTTTCGTTTTTTTCATGGTTTTGGTTGATGTTGCAAACTTTTGGACAGTCGAATATTCGAATCTTCGAATCTTTTTTCTTGATTATTTTGGTAAATGTACAAATTTTTTAATTTAAGCGCAAAGCGCCGTCTTTCAAAATCTGATTGAACATACTTTTTTCAGGCTCTCGTTTACTCATTTCGAATTAAGTGTCAGTGTTTTCAACTACAATGACGATCATCCTCAACCGTCCTCTCAGAATTAGTTTGATTTACTCTCCGAAAATATTCAAGTGTGAGTGATTGCACCAGGACTCGACACATGTTATGTTGCAGGGCAAAGCTAAATTATTTCTGCGTTGCAATGTAGAGAAACATGCATGAAGTAACAGAATTCTTTACCACAAAAGAACTTTGCAGAAAAATGAATCATGTACCGGTACCCGTATTTGATGGACGAACTGACGTAACGGGGAAAAATCAGGGTAACCTGGGCCTGTAGGAGCCTCAGAAGTAAGCAAAGCCCCGTTTATAATACGCGTTTACAACGGTGATGACGGGGGAAACCCTTACGCTGCGTCTTTGATGTTCTCCCACAAAGTGAATGAAACCGCAGGATCGAGAGAAAAACCACATCACGCCGATGACAAATCACCTCGTCAGTTTGTGTGTGTGTGTTTGTTGCGTGGGGCTTCCCTCCCTCGGCTCATTTGGCACGGAGTCCAGGGTCTGGTGATGTTGTGTCTGGCCCACTACTGTATCATTAACGTTTGCGAGTGAATGAATGCCGTCTCGTGGGCTAGCACTCCCCGGTGGGACTTTAGTCAGGTCGCTCCTTCATCTGGATAGCAAACAAAGGAAACAGCCCGTTTAGCAAGTGCTAATACTAACATAACTGTGCATATTTTTGTGTTTACAATTGAATGTCAACTTCACTTATGCATCCCCTGACACCTTGTCTAATTTAAACCCCTGAGAATTTATATTATTATTGGTTCAAACGTTAATACATGTACCAAGGAAATAGTCCAATAGAGACGTGGAAGGAATGGACGATGTAGGCATATCATTCTGTCCAGGGTTGACATCTGGAACAAAGCTAAAACCTAACCCTCGACTTCATCTTAGTTACATCTTCCAAAATAAAGTGTATCTTGATTTGAATGCCTGATTTAAGAATTATAACCTCTTCAAGGTTCAAATGTAGTTATAGAAATGTAACTTTGACAAAGTAGTGCAAATAGTTCGGCTTTTAAAAAACAACATGATTTCAATTATTCGTGCGGTCGTTCGTGGGAAGGTCTGCCTGCAAGCTGCGAATGGTCGTGGGTGTCCGGTGTCTTATCATCATGATATTCTTGATTAAGGCATATAACGTCAAATAAACAAATAAATAAATAAATAAATTACTGGTGTGTAGATATACATGTATATAAGGTTACATTCACGAATCTCCCGGAGTCAGCTTCGGAGTTCTGTGGTTATAAAACTAGATGTTCGTGTGAATGGATGTTTCGCCATTTGTCCAATTATTACATCTGAGGTTAAGTCATTAACCAGAGAAAATGAAGGGAGATAATACGCAACAAATAACGATCACAGAGATTCCCAAACAATGAATTTATGTACCTCATGTTCCATTATTTAAAAGCTTGCATATGTGAGCTGTCTTCAGAAACTTATTGTGGCCATCTTAGTTTATTTATCTCAGTGACGGGGAAAACCTGATACGTAATTCACGTTTTTATTTCAACGGTTACCTACCGTAGATAATAATATAATCGTGGAGGTTTTCCAGGAGTTATTATCTCACAGTAGGTAATGAGGAAGGATCTGGTTTAGGCTGGTTTCTGACTTCTCATCTGGCGTAGGCGTTGTCTTTGAATGACGTCACTTCCTGTCTTTTCTCCCAACCACCCTGTTACCACCTGCTTTCTCTCCGTATATTCTACAGTGCCAAGGATCTCCATATAGCAAATCGTCATTCCCTTGATGTTGTTTTAACAAGCCGTGTCCGTATTTATCAAGCAACTTAAGACTTTAGTCATGAATTGCAAGTATTTTTAATGCAATTCTTTTTAACAAATTTTAAACTTTCTACAACAAAGCATTTTTTGTACCTGTGATCTTTTTGACTTAAGTCTTAAAACTTTTCATAGAAACGGGTCAAGTTCTCTATAACTTGCTCAGTTTGTCCGTCTGCATACCTATCAATCGGCCTTTCAGTTGGTCTAGCAGTCGGTCTGTCGATTAGTAAATTTTTGGACACCTTATCTCTTAACGTGGATCATTGACTTAACGATGGATGTAAATGTCAGACGACATTGACTTTTTGCGTAATGTAGCAACTAGTGCGAATTTGTGCTTGTTCTTTCACACACCTATAGCTGCAGGACCAATGCAAATTTCCCTAAACCTTTTACATGTGCATCCGAAGAATTATCAACGATCTCATTTTGGCGTAGAGTGTTAGTGATGAAACTAAGTGATGAAATAATACATACATTGTTTGCATGTGCTATTTTGCAACACATCATCGAACTGTCTACGATACCGAGATATTTCTTCAGCACTTCTGGAGATAGTTGAGAAGCGCAATACCGAATATCGCTATCAAAATAATCACGTTACTGTACACGGAGTTCCAAGGATTGTGCAGCTGCTATCACGTATCCAGTCAAACAAATTAAAGGATGAGGCCTTTGTGAAGTTTCACTCATTGAACCTTTTGTATAGCCATATTGTTACATATATAAGCATCACTGGTTCGAAAAAAGCAGAGGTGGTTTACGCCGAGCGCTTCCGTTCCCTCCAGCCATAAAACTGATCACAGTCGTTTAAGTGAAATATTCTTGAGTATGACAGGTTTTTTTTTTATTTATTGTCATTGCATCATGGAATCTCCTTATCTGTGTATAAAAAGGTCTGTATGTAGCAAAAGTATATAGTATCCTTTCGTGGGAACCAAGTGAGCAAAATGGCATTTTCCCCATACCTTTAGCCCATCCCAAAAGCTCTCTTGTAAATCAACATGGAATCAACCATATTGAAGAGGTTGTGTTGCAAGCACGTGTGCTGGCTCGTAGAAATCTCCGATTTTTCACTCCGGTTTGTATATGATCTCCCTATCTACCTCATTACCGTCTCGTCATCCGCAGTTATGTTGGCGCGCTGTTTATTTCAGCTCTCAGCCCCGTCGTACTATAGGTGTTTTCTTAGAAACAAGTTTCCGCAATACTCAAGTCGGTCAGTAGTAAATAAACGATCTTGTAACCGCTTAATGGAAGCCGGAAGTTCTGATGATGGGAAAGGGGATGTTGAATACTTGTTTTTCCCAGAATACACCGCAGTCTGATCACATGGCCCCTCTAACGATTCATCTGTATACAACCTGTGCGTAAAAATACCAATTTATTTACACCTATTAAATTCCTTCCGCCTTGCAATTTTGTAACGGTAGTTCTATGGTACGGCGAGGCTTAGCCGACAAGAATTCTGTGCATGCACAGGAACACGGCAATGTTGGATTATGGGATTGCTGATAAAAGAATGTGAGATATTTGTCCACTGAGATCTTGTATAACCTCAGTCGGTTAGCGCTCTAGCGCAGCGTAATGACCCAGGAGCCTCTCACCAATGCGGTCGCTGTGAGTTCAAGTCCAGCTCATGCTGGCTTCCTCTCCGGCCGTAAATGGGAAGGTCTTCTAGCAACCTGCGGATGGTCGTGGGTTTCCCATGGGCTCTGCCCGGTTTCCTCCCACCATAATGCTGGCCGCCGTCGTATAAGTGAAATATTCTTGAGTACGGCGTAAAACACCAATCAAATAAATAAATAAATAAATAAATCTTGTATAACATCCCGTAGAAAATCATAGGGAGAATTGCCAAACCAAATATTCACCGACTAAACAACATTTGATCCCATAGTCTATCAAAAATAGTAGCCAGTAGAATGTCTATTACTCACATGCATCTTTAGCTTTACTAATTACAAACATGACACCCCCACCAAGCCACATTATACTGACATTGGGCCAACCAGTACTGTTTCCTTGCTCTAACCTCTCAGTGCAGAGCGCCAACGAGGAAAACAGCAAGCAAAGGTCATCTGGATATGGACGTGTCATATGTATGTATATATATATATATATATATATATATATATATATATATATATATATATATATATATATAAGGCAAGGCATTAATAACATGGTTTTATTTGAACGTTATACGTGTCCATTTTATTTATTTATTTATAACTTTTTTATTGCTGTAAAAACAGCCTCCTATAGCTATAATGGCTGTGTCAACCTGCTGAGCGTTGACATCTTACCATAAACAATTTTCTCGCTGGTACGTTCTTCGCGAAAAAAGGGAGAACAATAAAACTGACCCTTATTTGCTTACATTTATAAGCCATACATCGTTGAAAGTGAGCATCGTTTTTGATTTCTTCGTGTGTGTTTTCTACATGTGGGTGCGTGTGGTGACTTCAGTCATGATCCAAGACTTTGGAATTGGTTGCTGCCATGGAGTGCACCAGTATAATTAGCCTTGCCATTCGTTTATATTTAGACAAGTTGTAGCGGTTAATGTATTGGTGCGCGCCTGTCTGGCCTATAGAAGACCCAGTGACACAGCCTGATGACGTATATACAGGCACCACGAGAACGCATCACTTTCGCGAAGGGTATCTTGACAAGGGATATAGGTTTATACCCAAGTATTGATGACGTATATACAGCTTGCTGGAGAGCGCATCAGTTTTGCACGTGGGCCATCTTGGCAGTCAACATATCCAAATATTAATGACGCATAGACGTGCTCCTCGAGGCACTTTTCGTTCCATCTAACTGAACATATTGATGACGTTTATACACATGGCCTGATGGCGCATGCTTTGTGAGAGTAGAATGGTAATAGGTGCATTGATTAAGCTTTCGGTTACGAAACATCGACTTACTTGAATTTAAACAGTACGTTTTTGTATATGGGTTGGAGAGGTTTTTCCATGTTTCCACGTTTAACAGGACTTCACGAATTAACCTGACAGCACTGATAGACTTGTACGGTGTTAAATGGTAATATATATATACGAATTAGCCATTTATAAAAGTCAAGTGTATGTATAAATCTAGAGAACAAACAAACAAAATAAATAAATAAATAATGTAAATAAATATATAGCATCTGTTTTTGGCTGTTGTTGGAGTGCTAACCATCTGTATCGGACTGTTCTTGTTGGTCATAAGGACAAAAATAGCTATATATTTATACTTTATATTTTTTTATTTGATTGGAGTTTTGCGCCGAATATTTTATTTATACGAGGGCTGCCAGATTTATGGTGGGAGGAAACCGGACAGAGAACAGGGAAACCCACGACCACCCGCAGGCTGCTAGCAGATCTTCCCACATACGACTGGAGCATGAGCTGGACTTGAACTCATAGCCACCACATTGGCGAGATGCACATGAGTCATCGTGTTGTGTTATAGAAGGCTAACCACTCGACAGGGAGGTGAAAGCTTAATGATAAAACCCTGATATACGGCGTTCATATTAATCCTTCATCTTAGTCACAACCGGCCCGGATAGCACAGTTGGTAGAGCGTCCGCTTCGGGACTGGTAGATCCAGGATCAATCCTTGATCGAGTCACACCTAAGACTTTAAAAGAGGAAGTTGTAACTTCCTCGTTTGGCGTTCAGCATGAAGGGGATAGTGCAACGGCTGGTTGACCCGTATCAGTATAATGGCTCAGGCGGGGCGGCTTACTTGCCTTCGGTAAGTCGTCTCAGTGAAGCAGCACTAAATAAAAGAGCGGTGGAAATCCGTCCTGCAACAAGGAGGCACATTACACGTGCATGCACCCTAAAGATTCCTTCGTCGTCATATGACTGAAAAATTGTTGAGTACGACGTTAAACCACAAGCACTCACTCACTCACTCACTCATCTTAGTCATCGAGCTATGTATTCTCACCATTAGCTCATGTCTTATACATTAACGTAAAATTGTTTGCTCAGAGATGCGTTTATACCTTTTACATTAACACATATATGCCAACATTCATTCAAAACTTACCAGGGGTGACTTGCGGGCAATAGCTTTTACGTGTGTTTAATTGTGTTAATGAATTGCACATTTTATTAAGTGTTAATAAGTGTAGGGCTGTACCACACGATTCATTTTTTGTGTGTGCACAATTTCTCTCCTCGCTGGCTTCTTAAGTACTTTAGTAGAGATAAGGCGCAAATGTATGAATATAAATTATTGACAGCATATTATGCAAATTTAATATCCTTATCTCAAAGTTTAGCGGTTCTACATTATATTTGCTAAAAGCCTAATGTACTTTTATAACGGACTAGAGAGCAGACGACCCAAATGTCACCTCTGACGTCAGAAAATACCAGCGAAGAATTTTTATGAAAGAATGGATGAAACGTGTGGTTTCTTAATATGCAGTTTAGGATGTATCGTCACATATTAAAGGACACAAAAAATTGTCAGCCATCTTCGTGGGATGTGAAAATGAGCTACAGTTTTCCTATTAAAAGCCGTAGTACATGATCAGTCCGGAAATAAAGCAACCTGCATTGGTAATGTCATCGGTGATAGCTGTCAAATCCATTCTTTGAGAGGAAGTGTCTCATCGTTTGGAGTGATTTTGCTGGCTGCAGCTGATAGGTACAAACTTGGAGAAATGGATGACTTACACACCACTTCGGCAATATTGCAGCCATTTTCAAGAGGAATGTTACTCTCTCAGCAATACTCTGGCTCTGTGGTAAAGTTAATCCTGCATTATTGTGGAAATAATATTTACTTGTGTGTGTGTGTGGTTTTTTTTCGCAAGGACGAGGATTGAGGGTGGGGGTAAGGAACTTTTTAGGATTTTTTGAGGATTAAGTGATCTAGTTTCACAGGTTCATGCAGTCATTTCAGTTTCGAGCAGAGGTGACTCAAAAGTCATTTTGTTCAACAGAAGCGTATATTATATTAAACGTCGTCACCGACGATTCACTAGCTGTACAAAGCGGAGGACTTGATAGCGCATATAGGGAGGCTTTGAGTCGTTAAGATAAATAGAAGAAGCTGAAAATCGAAACTCGGCTATAGTTCTTGGATGTTAAGTTTTCAATAAACTTGGTGATGAAGTGAAAGAATTTACTGTGACGAATTTTTCACCCATTGAGGATTAAATATCCTTGGACTAGCTTTCAAGATGGACGTAGGAATTTTGTTACACGTTTGGCATAGCGGTTTATATACGACTTATGCAGTCTTCTGTTTTAGACACTCCTTCGCCACACACACTCATGGAGCACACACACATCATGTAAATATTTGACCCCATGTACTTCACTCCAGCTTAGGACACCATTAGGGGTGCCGTCAAGGCTAATTATGGTAGAGAATATTTGGATTTTCAGAAAATTTCACTGTTAGTCAACCCAAATGTTCAGCCTACCACCTTTTGCGTAACCTGATAAGCAATAAAATCGTTTAACTGGTATAATGAGGCTATTAGCATTTATAAACTATGCAAGTACGAAAACGAAGCTTTGACATAAACGTTGCCTAAGTAGTTCAAAGGTTACTGCAAAAAGAAAGTAAACACAACCTATTTGCACCATTACAATTATTAAAGGTTTGATTGGCTCTCACTTACACCATGCACTGACCTTTTATTAGGCCAGATCGTCTAACTTTGGCATGTGTGTATTTATTTGTAACACTTTTAAGTCAATTACACGTGACTATGTCCAAAACTTATGGCATTTTTACGTGGTGTACGTATTGCCGTAAACCCATTATTCTTTTTATAGGCGGAAAGTTTGTTTCACCTTTATAAATTCTTCTTTTAGGAAGGCCTCAAAATGCCGCGTAGCTTTCAAAAAGTACACATAAACACATGTTTAACTATGTAGAATAATCGCCAATAAACTTTGCAAAACAATATCATAATTTTAAAAACTGCAGTCGTGCACGTTGTATAATTCGTGTGAAGAATCAGTATCATTACACTTATTATTTTTGATTTGCGTAGATATGGTGCACAAGTCAGTACTTTTCACTGTATTAAAGTGCCGCCATCAGTCTGCCATCAATCAGCTATTAATATATGTTTACTGGATTTAACAGAGCTGTGACACAACAGGAAACTTGTGGGTGTACAAAAGAACATCTGAAACGTATTGAATACAGCAGTCGCACCATTATATAGCTCCGAACAAAGCTTTGTGTAATATTAAGGGAACTGAACTGCTCCAGGCGCATCTTGATGCGAGCTATCGCGCAATGGTGAATTTGCGGGTTGAGTGATGTTTAGAAGACAACTAGAAGGCGACTGCTGCGTATACAAGGGGTTCAGTTATTACCGTTCGGCACCGAGCTAGAATCTCTGCTGGCAGACCTCTTCTATACGTTCGTGCAACTGCGAGGGATAAGGCCAACACACAGCATAACAGGAACCACCAGGGAATTTAACAACGGCCTCAGCGCAGCACCTTTGTCGGACTCCTTCGAGCTCGTTTATCAGCAGCAAAAGAGCGAGACGAGTTGAATTAGAACGCGGCGGTTCTTATCATCTCACAATCATGTTTTCATGTCGACAAGCACTGAATTAGTTTGACAAGTTCTCCTTATGGCTCTCTTTACTTACCCCACAAAGCAAATTAATCCCAGATTAGTTTAGCCCCGGATAGACGATACCGGTCTATTGGCCACTAAACGTTACATCCAATTAAAGAAAAGCGATCTCAAGTCGTGGTTATAAAGGAAGGCTTGAGAAGTTATAGCGATGTGACCAGTTTTCTATACACCGAGAGGTGGAGTTAGACGTAATTGCCAAAACACGAAGGTTCAAACTGAAAGGAAATTATGTACGTCAGATTTGAAAGCCAAAGACGTGTTTATGAGGGAATGAAGTGATGTAAAATTCTGTCAAGAATAATTTAGACAAATCAATGAGATTTTGTTTTTGAAGTTCTCACTGTGTGTCAACGACTGCCATTAATGCCTTTCCACACACACAAACAGACACGCACACACACACAGCAAAAACATTTTGTAGAATGTATTTAGAACATTTAAGTTAAACCGAAGTCACAGGGTGCGCTTTTAACCTCTGTCGATGACGCTGGAGGCCGTCTTGAAATACAATTCCCGAAAGAAAGTATGTCAAGGCTCATTTCCTATGTTTCAAAGATGACATAGGCCGTGTTTTGTTTGGTGGTGGTGGTGAGGGGGGGGGGGTATTCCAAGAAAAAACTTTAAGAAAAAACTTAACTTTGAGAGAAAGTCGTGAACAGATAAGATTGGTTTCATTGCAATATAATTTGGTGCTTAAGTTGATAGGTTATGTAACCAGTTTAGTTCATTTGTAACTATCTTCAATTCATACAACTGTTAAATCAATTTCCCCATAAATTTTTTTGATTTGCTAAACTTCCATGATGCTGTTAGCCTTAAATAAGGCAATTTCTGTAAGATTATTAACAATACCCCATGGAACCGCTAACCGGAATGAAGTAGGATTTCTTGGCATCCATCTTGAGTCTGGCGATTATCTGAGGGTATTAGGGGAGCGTCTTCTCCGTGTGGTTTTTTGTGCGACTAATTTCATGGCCGATAACTCTTGATGGTGCTCGGAGAGCTGCGTGGCTTTGGTCGCGGCGACCTCGCGGGCACTTCACTGACGCGGAAGATGAAGAGGTCTTTTGGCTCGCACTGTAACATATATCAGCCCTTGCCATAAGTCTCAACCATGTCTGAAACCACTTTGTCATCATATACTACATAGACAGTCTCGACTTCAGTGCGCTCTCAAAAACGACCGGGATGCAGATCTTATACAGCTTTACTTAATGCTCTCAGCGGGCTTGTATGCTGTATAACTTTGTTCCATGTACCGCTTAACATCACACGTATTTTAGAAGCATGGATATATAGTTGGCATGTCCGTCGTCCGCCAGAAACAAGGTTAAACTTGAAATACATAACTATCCAGGGATGGAGGGTTCTGCTGTGTAAATTAATCAATTAGTATATATCTGACTGATTTTTAACGCCGTAGTTTTCATTTATATGAGGGCATGTAGGCTGAAAGGTGTTGTGGAAACTGCCAGGGTTTGCTTGGTGTTTAACGTGGCTATCAAAGTACATTGACTGCAACAGAGAAGATTGCAAACATATTTTCATAGTATATATACATATTGCATCGGAACATCACGCCGAAGATGCCATGTAAATTTGGCACCTGCAAGAAATCACATGTATATACTGACACCGGGCCAGCTCTTAACCTATCACGTTAAGCTGAGTATCAAGCCATAGGAGTACCACAATCGCTTTAGACATGAACCAAACCGTTGATGTTATGGTATTGTCTCTTCGGATGTATGTGTTTCCATAGAACCGTTTTTACCGGTAACCTTCTTAAATAGAAATTTTGTGTTACCATGTAGTCTTGTATCCTGTTATATGTTCGATATCCAGATGCACATTCACGTTGCACTTCTTTCCATATTTTCCACATTTGCTATGCGTCATGTGGCTTTTGTGGTAATCATTCATTCTTGTGCAATGATGACTCTGGTCCAAGTCCGATTGACAATTGGAGAGCTTCGAGTTCGAACTCTTTTATCGATAAAGGTACAAATAGTCCAACTATATCATGTGACCTGTCAAAAATGTTAGGCAACTATTTTTGATCTCATTCACTATAACGCCTGATAAAAGTTGTTTGAAAAGTAATTTAGAAAAGTAATGATAGGCATAAATGAAAAGCTGAACGTTTGTGAACTTGAGAAGTTCCTAAAGGACAGAGGTGTCATTTGTGAACCTAGTACAGGGTGAGACAGATGATCGGTGGGTTAATGTCAACAAAGGTTACCAAACATTTTTGAGAAGTCACATGGTATGGGAGGAATATTTTTACCTTCAACGACAAAAGAGTTCGAACTCGAAAGTCCCCTATTGTTCTCTTGTAACAGACAAGTGCTACGTTACCAGTTTGAACAGACTGCACAACTTCTGTTTGTGTTACTTGATGCGGGAAACGTTCCCCGTTCTTCCGGTTCTCTTTAAAAGCAAATGTGTCACAGAAAATACAGAGACTTGTTCCACAGGCACACATCAATTGCAACAAATTTGTACATGAGCATTCATGTGTAGCTTGCATACATCATCTTTATGTACCGTTATCTACACATTTAATGGGTAC
This sequence comes from Liolophura sinensis, assembly GCF_032854445.1. Lineage (NCBI taxonomy): Eukaryota > Metazoa > Mollusca > Polyplacophora > Chitonida > Chitonidae > Liolophura > Liolophura sinensis. Next base: position 24,558,326 of record NC_088301.1, on the reverse strand, counting down.
CAAATTGTGCACCTGTGATACATATCTTGTTTACAAAGACGTGTACAAAACGGTACACATTTGCTTTTTCAGAGTATATTTATTCTAATCCGTTTTACGATATACCGTACACTTTTGGACGTGAATTAATGTTTTCAGTGAACTACATCATTCCTTATCTATATTAATACATGTTTTGTGTACCCTCTAACCCTCTGTTCTCCTCTCTTTCTTTCAGAGTGCCAGACTGAAAACTGTGAAGCGTGCTACAGTCGCCATTACTGCTCGCGCTGTCAGGCCCCCTATGTGGCATACCAGGGTCAGTGTGTGACGTCATGTCCGGACGGACAACATTATGCTAATCACTCTAAAGACTGCCGTCCAAAAGGTATGGTATGTCTGTGTTTCACACTTTTTCTTGTTAGTGACATACATTCTACCACATTTCTCCCCCAACCAAAAAAAAAAAAAAAAAAAAAAAACCACATCATGACTTCAATGGACATACAAACCTCGCGGTTATTTTGCATCCCTTATTTCGCCGACAAACTGATGAAGTCACATGGAAATCCGCTGTGGTTATGACATTATCCATTTCTTTGATCAGAAAGCAGAAGTGCCTTGGTTATGAAGCGGCAAGTTAAACTTATGCATTTCTCTCAGTTGTCTCATACCATATCGTGCAGAACACTTCGTTTAAACCAGCTTATTGAGCATTTAAGATTTCTTTTATGGATGTGAAGCGACTGTGAGGATTTATTTTTCTCTTCAGTGAGGACAGAGTGGACTGTAAACGCACACTCTGTTAAAAGAACATTGCACGGACATCTGTAGGCTGTTCAGTTTACTAGCCTAAGATGATAAATTAACCACACAGTCAATTGCCAGAGATATAATAATATGCACCGTGTAGCCAAAATAAAGCGAACAAGTATAAAGGTTGTTCATTCTTCATACTGACTTCCCTGTTATCGCTGTTGTTATATAGATATCAGCACAATAATGTTCAAATCAGATAGTTGTAACAATCAACATTGAACATTTACAAAGTAAATCCGTAACCGTGCAATAAGATGCGGCAGAGGGCATTTCTTTATCTGTTGGTAAATATATACATCTACGTGAAATGATAAATATGTCGTGCCATAATACATGCACGTGGAATGAAGACATGCGCATTTGGCAGATTCTATACCTGCGGAGAGGCATGTACAGAAAATGATATACCTGACATATGGGCCATGTGAATCCAGGATGTACATGGTTGCTGCCCGTGGGGACAGCCTCGGCCTGCGGGCAGGGATTCCTCCTAAAGGTCGCTCTATCATAAGGGTTCCAAATGGCGATCGCTGAAACCGTGATATATACATCTTATTTGTCGTACACACAAAGAATTCATGTGTAGGTTTATAGTTCTACATTTACAGCAGGCGAATGCAATCAACATATTTTAACGGGATATCGGGTGACTTCTGTCTGTATTTGTGTTTATTTTATTAAAGAGATTACACGGGATCTTGCGGTTTTTCCGCTACATGTTTGCAGGGTCGCATTTCATGTTGTAGGCATTTACCATGCAGTTGTGCGTTCATTTTCGTTTCGGTCCCTCCATGCATTATTACATGTCGACGAGGCGTATAATGCTGCATGGTTGCAAGAGAGTTCTGGAGATGTGAAAAATGTATTTAGCAGGAGTTTGAATATCTAGGCCTATGTATACCTGCATACCTGTATATCTTTGGAAGCAAGGTGTGCATGCAGCACCTCTCGAAAAACATGGAAAATTTCCCCAAAACACAAACGCTTTTAGTCAAGGCTCTTGACTAAAAAAGGTCTTGCAAAATGTGAAATGTGATTCAAAGGTTTATTTTGAAAAATGTTATACAAAGAAATGTGGACTTCAGCAAGAGGCAAGTTGTTCAGAAGTGTGTTAGAATGTACGAACTTTGAAGCCAGACTGTTAAATGCAATTTACTTCATACAGGACTTGCTGTTGCCATTTAAGTCTACATTAACTTTTCAATACGCTTTTGAACATCTGGACTCTGCGTGGGGTCATAAAGGGTGTATTGTATTGAGGTTTTAAGTTTTGCATTAAGTGAAAAATCGCTTTGTGGAATCAGTTCAAGAACTCAAACATGGATTTTACTACACGATGTATAGTTTCATTGGGGCATAGTACAGCTTGGGATATAGTACAGCTTGGGATATAGTACAGCTTGGGATATTTGTAGGCCTACCATTGTCAGTATTCATGGACCTAAATTCAAACAGCTCAGTATGTGCTCACATACATCACGGCGTATCATTCCCTGTGTTAGATTTTCCCACAGTTTAGTGCAAAAATGGAGAAAAAAAACCGTACAAGGTGATCCGTTTACCGTTAATGTGTTTTATCAGTATATGAGAGGATGAGGTTGGCAGAAAACGTTGATCTTGTGTCTACGGCTTGCACCGGGTAATTAAATGGCAAGTGACGGCACGCCGTATGAATGAAGAGTTAAGCGTGTTTGGGGGATTTTTTTGTTGTAAAGTCTGCTGAAGTGTAAAGATAATTTCAGGAGAATAATCAGCGGGGAATGTTGGCTGGGATGATTGACAGCCGCTGTGCGTTTCTTGCTCGAGCTCTTTTGTCATTTGAGGTAGATAAAGACGTGCTTGGTTAATTAGTTACAGGCAGGCTCCACGATCTTATACGTTTTGCCAGGCCAGACTTTATCTTCTAAAGCATCCAATACTTCCGCTGAAAACATTACCGCAATTAATCAGTGATATATATATATATATATATATATATATATATATATATATATATATATATATATATATATATATATATAATATATATATATATATATAGGTAATTGACCTGCATATACATGTATATTGTAATATTGTATATTGTAATTAACATTTAACAATTAATCAGTATATATATATATATATATATATATATATATATATATATATATATATATATATATATATATATATATAGGTAATGGACCTGTATATACAAGGTCAATCGAAAAGCAAATACATTATTTCAGTTTGTAATGAGCATTTGGAATAAGTGAACTCACGAAAAAAAATGTCTGTATTCCACATGACTTCATTTCATAGGTTGCCTAAAACTTGAAGTCATGCTGGCTTCCTCACCGCGGTCGTACGTGGGAAGGTCTTCTAGCAACCTGCGGATGGTCGTGGGTTTCCCATGGGCTCTGCCCGGTTTCCTCCCACCATAATGCTGGCCGCCATCGTATAAGTGAAATATCTTGAGTACGGTGTAAAACACAAAGCAAATAAATAAATAAATATAACTTGAAGTTGCACAAGCTAAAAGTTGCCCATGACAATCTTGCTTAAGGGTAATTTTTTACATATCCTGGCACTTTTTTAAGTTAATATTGATTCACAAAGCGACTTTTGTCAAAATTCAAATCGGGATTCGTTCTTTTCTTTTTACTTGTCATCCAGGTCTACGAGCATCATATGATATACGTACATGTGTCAAGTGTAATTTGTTAAAAAAACAACCACAAATCTTTGTTGAACAAGACACATTTCCATTGTCATTATATAATGCAAAGAGGATTACCACTACAGAGTATTAAAACCTGAATGAAATGGTCATGTGTTATGTGATAGTGCAGTTCGAGTTTGTGGAATCTTTCCTTGTGTTATATACAACATTCTTGACACCATCTTAACAGACCCTTATTTACACCATGGTTCCAAACTTTTATGCAGTGGTATAAAATTGTGAAAAGTTGTGTTGAAAATGACCTTAACGAGCCCTTATTTATACACTAGTCGTTTTTAAAATTTTCATGCGATGGTATAAAATTGTGAAAAGTTATGTTGAAAATGTCAAGTTTTCATCATGGCTGTATATTTAACTTTTGTCAAATGTATAGATGGTAAAAACGAGGCAGCAGTATTTTGGATGTTCAGATCTAGAGAATAATAGGACTAAAAGAGTGTTTTATTTCCAAAAATATGTATAGTTTTGCATAGTTTTGCTAATTCGGTCTAGTATACCTATACGAATTTTATTTTTTGTTTTTGTTGACCATGGTGTTATACAAAGAAATGTGGACTTCAGCAAGAGGCAAGTTGTTCAGAAGTGTGTTAGAATGTACGAACTTTGAAGCCAGACTGTTAAATGCAATTTACTTCATACAGGACTTGCTGTTGCCATTTAAGTCTACATTTAACTTTTAATACGCCTTTGAACATCTGGACTCTTGCGTGGGGTCATAAAGGGTGTATTGTATTGAGGTTTTAAGTTTTGCATTAAGTGAAAAATCGCTTTGTGGAATCAGTTCAAGAACTCAAACATGGATTTTACTACACGATGTATAGTTTCATTGGGGCATAGTACAGCTTGGGATATAGTACAGCTTGGGATATAGTACAGCTTGGGGATATTTGTAGGCCTACCATTGTCAGTATTCATGGACCTAAATTCAAACAGCTCAGTATGTGCTCACATACATCACGGCGTATCATTCCCTGTGTTAGATTTTCCCACAGTTTAGTGCAAAAATGGAGAAAAAAAACCGTACAAGGTGATCCGTTTACCGTTAATGTGTTTTATCAGTATATGAGAGGATGAGGTTGGCAGAAAACGTTGATCTTTGTGTCTACGGCTTGCACCGGGTAATTAAATGGCAAGTGACGGCACGCCGTATGAATGAAGAGTTAAGCGTGGTTTGGGGGATTTTTTTGTTGTAAAGTCTGCTGAAGTGTAAAGATAATTTCAGGAGAATAATCAGCGGGGAATGTTGGCTGGGATGATTGACAGCCGCTGGTGCGTTTCTTGCTCGAGCTCTTTTGTCATTTGAGGTAGATAAAGGACGTGCTTGGTTAATTAGTTACAGGCAGGCTCCACGATCTTATACGTTTTGCCAGGCCAGACTTTATCTTCTAAAGCATCCAATACTTCCGCTGAAAACATTACCGCAATTAATCAGTGATATATATATATATATATATAATATATATATATATATATATATATATTATATATATATATAGGTAATTGACCTGCATATACATGTATATTGTAATATTGTATATTGTAATTAACATTTAACAATTAATCAGTATATAGATATATATATATATATATATATATATATATATATATATATATATATAGGTAATGGACCTGTATATACAAGGTCAATCGAAAAGCAAATACATTATTTCAGTTTGTAATGAGCATTTGGAATAAGTGAACTCACGAAAAAAAATGTCTGTATTCCACATGGACTTCATTTCATAGGTTGCCTAAAACTTGAAGTCATGCTGGCTTCCTCACCGCGGTCGTACGTGGGAAGGTCTTCTAGCAACCTGCGGATGGTCGTGGGTTTCCCATGGGCTCTGCCCGGTTTCCTCCCACCATAATGCTGGCCGCCATCGTATAAGTGAAATATTCTTGAGTACGGTGTAAAACACAAAGCAAATAAATAAATAAATATAACTTGAAGTTGCACAAGCTAAAAGTTGCCCATGACAATCTTGCTTAAGGGTAATTTTTTACATATCCTGGCACTTTCTTAAGTTAATATTGATTCACAAAGCGACTTTTGTCAAAATTCAAATCGGGATTCGTTCTTTTCTTTTTACTTGTCATCCAGGTCTACGAGCATCATATGATATACGTACATGTGTCAAGTGTAATTTGTTAAAAAAAACAACCACAAATCTTTGTTGAACAAGACACATTTCCATTGTCATTATATAATGCAAAGAGGATTACCACTACAGAGTATTAAAACCTGAATGAAATGGTCATGTGTTATGTGATAGTGCAGTTCGAGTTTGTGGAATCTTTCCTTGTGTTATATACAACATTCTTGACACCATCTTAACAGACCCTTATTTACACCATGGTTCCAAACTTTTATGCAGTGTATAAAATTGTGAAAAGTTGTGTTGAAAATGACCTTAACGAGCCCTTATTTTATACACTAGTCGTTTTTAAAATTTTCATGCGATGGTATAAAATTGTGAAAAGTTATGTTGAAAATGTCAAGTTTTCATCATGGCTGTATATTTAACTTTTGTCAAATGTATAGATGGTAAAAACGAGGCAGCAGTATTTTGGATGTTCAGATCTAGAGAATAATAGGACTAAAAGAGTGTTTTATTTCCAAAAATATGTATAGTTTTGCATAGTTTTGCTAATTCGGTCTAGTATACCTATACGAATTTTATTTTTTTTAAAAACTTGCGCATTGCCATTTACTGCCTCAGCCGTCTAAAGTAAAATGTGTATCGGTGACATTACATGTATGTACATACATATATATGTACAAGTCATATGCTTGTATATAATTTATATAGCTTAACCCCGGCTCTATCTTGACAGGTTTCTTTACACCTGTGGTTTAATTATCTTGTTAACTGTCAGGTAAATTAACCTCCGGCACGTCAGAAGACACAGAAACTGTCTGTTTGTTACAGCTTTTTATCCGGGACACCTATATACCTGTCACGTTATATACACCGGATGAATCATTTTTCGAACGGCCTTTTTTTAATGAATTTTCTGCTTGCATTTAGACGGATATGAATGGAGGGTAAAAATAAATTAGTATTGAAAGTGACCTTTATGTATATAGGTCCCCGAATAACATCACCTTGAGATTCGAGGAACATCTGTTAGGAAAAGAAAAAAGAATAAAAAAAAGGTGTGGATGGATAAAGAGAAGAGCATTCACTTTTCAGTCTCCCATTATAACTCCGTGTTCTATATTGTTCAACAATGATGAAGGTAGGCGGCGAATTTCTTCTCTGCCCATGAGCTCTACTGCCTGTGGGAGCGCCATATTACCCAACGCTTCTTCACACACAGCCACCCCACCCTTCCCGCCACGTTCGTAGTCCCAAGCCCTTATTACTATAGTTTCACATACCTTCACCCCACAATTCCTGCGGACCATGCCCTGTATTGTATTTCTGCCTGGAGCAAAGATGTGAAGGGAAAGATCAAAAATGTTATAGAGAATATAAAATTACCTGTGACCGGAGTAGTCTAAGTACAACATTGCCTCTGTCATGTACTCGGGTTGCACAAACGTGGCGTGGGGCAGGTATATATCCCCATACCTAACACCTTGCTCTCTACCCCCCAGGCTGATCACACAGACTATGTAAACACTGGCTTTTGTGGGTAGCTACAACATAATGTTTTTTATCCAAAATATTTTGAGATGTTTTCGAAATTCCGCTTTCTATCTCGCTTGCCTGTGTGGGGTAAAGCTATTGTTATCCACCCCTTCTGCCATTCCATACCACCCATCCTCACTTGAAATTAACTCGTTCCTTTGAGCTTTTTATCTACATAAAGTAAACAGTGTTGTAATTTATACTATAAAACCATTTTTTGTATAAGTAACACTCCAATACTTGATACTGTGAAATAAACTGTATCTGTATAAGTAACTTCCCGATACTTGATACTGTGAAATCAACTTTATCTTTATAGGTAACACCCCGATATTTGATACTGTGAAATAAATCCTTTTCTGTATAAGTAACTCCTCGATACTTGATACTGTGAAATAAACTTTATCTTTATAGGTAACACCCCGATACTTGATCCGTGAAATAAACCTTTTCTGTGTAAGTAACTCCCCGATACTTGATACTGTGAAATAAACTTTATCTTTACAGGTAACACCCCGATACTTAATACCGTGAAATAAACCTTTTTCTGTGTAATTAACTCCCCGATACTTGATACTGTGAAATAAACTTTATCTTTATAGGTAACACCCCAATTACTTGGTACCGTGAAATAAACCTTTTCTGTATAAGTAACTCCCCGATACTTGATACTGTGAAATAAACTTTATCTTTATAGGTAACATCCCGATACTTGATACCGTAAAATAAACCTTTTCTGTATAAGTAACTTCCCGATACTTGATACTGTGAAGTCAACTTTTATCTGTTTAAGTAACAGCTTACTTTCATACATGTGTGATATCAACTTATCCGTATAAAGAACACAACGACACTTGATACCATGATGTCAACTTTTATATGTATCACTGTGATACGTTATACTGCGATACTTTCATACGGTATGATATCAGCTTTATATGTATAAAACACAGTGATATTTACTCTGTGAAATTAACGTCATTAGTGTAATTAAATTTGCGGCACTGTATACTGTGAAATCGACTTCATCTGTAACTGTAAATAACGCTGTAGTCACCATGGACAATTGCGTTTTAACACAGCACAGCTAAGTACCATATATTTTGGATACTAGTATCGCTGAGAAAAAGCACGGCTCTGATACAAACTAGGTTCATTATGTCATTCTGAGTTCCACTTTTGTTTTCATTTTATTATAGTCATATTGTACTTTTCTGTGGTTCTACGATAGTTTATTGTGTAAAATGGGTCAATCCCATTCTTGGACAGATGATCTTGATTACAATGTTCACGGGGTTGTGGCAGGAAGCGGTAGACAGGTCTCTTTTGTGTGGGTTAAGTTCGTTGAAGACGTTGACTTCCAAAAGTATGATGTACCTTATGGCATACGTTCGACAGCAAAGTGCCAAACGTCAGTAGTTTACTCCGGGCTCAACAATGGTTGTACAATAGTTAACTGATCTACAAACGAAATGGTACATTTGCAGGCTATACTGCTTCTGTTGGTATTTCATCAAAATAATAAAATATTTTTACTTCCTGTTAAGAAAATGTCCCTTATGTCGAAATCTTTACGAAGCATAAAAAAGTGGGAAAAGTGGCCTGTGAAGCCCCGAAAACCGTAAACTGCAAACACTGTTCTGAAATTTTCTCTTCAGGGAAGTAACTCTCAATGACTTTCGTCCTTTTCAGTCGACTGTATGGTTGGACCTTGGGGCGATTGGGGAAAGTGTACCAGGGAGGGACTGACGTGTGGATATAAATATGGGGAGGCCAAGCGCTCCCGAGACGTCTTGGAAAACCCGTCCCCGAATGGCAATAGTTGCCCTGAGCTAGAACAGACCAAACGATGCAAACTCGTCAACAGATTCTGTGTTGGTAAGTGAGGACAAAATTACAATCACCATGACACTGGCATTAATTATATGCATTGAAGAAAGTGGAAAGACAAAAATGCGAACGCAAAAGTTGAAGAAAGAACAAACAGTTCAGAAATATGGACACTATCATACAAGGACAATATATTGGTTACAAATTTGAACATGTTTTTAATCCAGCTGTCAAAATGTTTGACTGAATTGGTCATCAGACTGCTAGAAACTTGAACGAGTTAAAGTTCAGCCCGTTAATATTCAGATACAACTGATAATCAGACAATCGAATTTTTTCTATGGTTTGATCAAAACTTTGATTTGGTGATTGGATGTGTATTCTGAATTTTTCATCACAGCTTGATGATAGGTCTTAATGATGCCAATACAACCAGAAGCACAGTTTGATGATAGGTCTTAATTATGCCAATACAACCAGAAGCACAGTTTGATGATAGGTCTTAATGATGTCAATACAACCAGAAGCACAGTTTGATGATAGGTCTTAATGATGCCAATACAACCAGAAACACAGTTTGATGATAGGTCTTAATGGTGCCAATACAACCAGAAGGACGGTTTGATGACGACAGATTTTGATGATGCTAATACACAAAGTAGGGCCGATTGATGATACGTTTTAATGATGCCATTACAAAAAGAGGCACAGTTTGATGATATTCCTTGGTGATGCCAATATTAAAAAAAGGACAGTTTGATGATATTTTGTGATGATTTCAATACGAGAAGAAGCACGGTTTGAGGATAGGTTTTGATGATGTCAATACAACAAGAAACACAGTTTGATGATACGTCTTCATGATGCTAATACATAAAGAAGCACCGTTTAATGATAGGTTTTGAGGATGCCAATACAACAAGAAGCACAGTTTTATGATAGGTTTTGATGATGACAGTACAAAAAGAAGGACGTTTTGATGACACATTTTGATGATGCCAATACAAAAAGAAGCACCGTTTAATGATAGGTTTTGAAGATGCCAATACAACAAGAAGCACAGTTTTATGATAGGTTTTTCATGATACATGGGGGCCTCCGTGGCTCAGTTGGTTAGCGCGCTAGCGCAGTGTAATGACCCAGGAGTCTTTCACCAATGCGGTCGCTGTGAGTTCAAGTCCAGCTCATACTGGCTTCCTCTCCGGCCGTACGTGGAAGGTCTGACAGCAACCTGCGGATGGTCGTGGGTTTCCCCCGGGCTGTGCCCGGTTTTCACCCACCATAATGCTGGCCGCCGTCGTATAAGTGAAATATTCTTGAGTACAGCGTAAAACACCAATCAAATAAATAAATAAATTTGATGATACCAATACAAAAAGGAGTACAGTTTGATGGCGTGTCTTGATTATGCCAATACAAAAATACAAAATATATATAAAAGTGAAAAAAATTTAGTGAATAATTCAAATCAGATCCATTCAACATCCACTGGCGTTCATGATCATCAGCCTTCCGTGTGTTGTTTTTCTTTCTTTCGTTTTTTACTGTTTTTCTTATTTTTCTTACAGATCTTCTCACTAACAAATCCGAAGCTCCTAGATATAACCGTAGGAGACAGAAAAGATTAAACCGAAGGAAAAAGAAATTAAGGAAACTGAGACGGAAGCTGAGGAAACGAAAGAGAAGAAATCGTCTCCGCAAGCGCACTCGACAACGGAAGTACCGAAAGAAAAAGACACGTCCGCTTGGAAATCCTGTGGAGGATAATTTAGTGATTTCACCGGAAGTTATCCTGGCACGAGTGGAGAAACTGTGATCTGACAATGTATAGCTTTGTCATTTTGTTCCCTGTACAGTTTCTGGCGTAAAGCGTTGTTGTATAATTTATGTCATATGTGTGTATATATATGGACTGTTCGATGAAGTAAGTATTGGTAGAGGAATGAAATGATTGCTCCAGAAAACAAACTGTAGATAATTTTGATGGAGATTGAATATGTTAAAGAGAAAGACAACAAAAACGAAACTAGTGAAAGGGCATAGACATATCTAGAAATACGAAAACTGTAGTAAAGTTCACAACGTTCTCAGAATGTGAACATGAAAGTAGACTAAGAAAAGCTTTTGCAGCACATCACTGGACACCCATTAAAGGCCATCCTAGAATTCGAGGAAATAACCGCATTTAATTCAATTTATAAAATTTTTGAGCAGAAGTAAATTTAGTCTCTGCTATGGTTTTCAATGTTTTTCCATGGACGATCATTTCACTTTAAAGCCTCCTTCTGAGAGATGACTGAATGTAAAAGTAAAACCAGAGAAATCCGAGCTCTATAGACCTGTTTGTATGAAAGCTATAGTATTCATGTACATAGGTTGTATTCGTCATTATGTACTCCGCAGTAACATTTAACGTGTATTAAAAAGTATATCATGATATCTATATGCCTTCCACAAGTGAGAATGTTTTTGAATGCAGCCCCTCGTGGTAATTCTGGGATTAACACTCAAAAAATTGTCAGATGATGTGATGGTTCCTTCATGTGCTGTGTCCCCCGTTTTTGAACCCAGAAACATGATCGTTGCGAAACGCCAAGGAGAGTTTATACTAAAATTATTTTCTTTTTATATTTAGAAAGAAAGACATTAACAAAAGATGTGAAAAGCGTCTTGTGTTGTTATTTGCTAAAACTAAAAAATATATATATGAATCTTAATTGCTCTGATGAACTACAAATGTATATACATTACGAAGTATTTTTGAAAAGAAAAAGCAATCATTGTTACTGATTTTTGCAGAAATTTTACCTGTTTTAAAATTCGTGTACAAATTATAATTTCTTCAGTGACGTGGTAGTTATCCTGTTTATTCAAGTGTATGATTATAGAAATGAGCATCATGTCGGTGTGTATATGGCGACACACGTGTCGGCTGTGTCGAGCTAGCAGTACATGCATATGGCTGTACGTCGACATATAGTTCAAACAGGTGTATGTCCGAACGCTTTATGAACAGTACCCTTGTAAACACTGCTAAACAGTCTATATTTGCAAACACAGCTGAACCGCGCCTACCGTTGTAAACACAGCTGAGCAGCCTACCTTGTTTACAAAAAGAGAACCGCCTACCTCAATAAATACTGCTGCACAGCCTACCTTGTTTATAAATGCCTCCCCTTATGAACACTGCTGAACAGCCTATCGTTGTAAACGCAGTTGAACATCCTGTACCCCAGTTTATAGAGGAGAACAGCCTTCCGTTATGAACACTGCTGAACAGCTTATCGTTGTAAGTGCAGCTGAACGTACCATACCCTGGTTTACAAAGGAGAACCTCCTACCCTTATAAACACAGCTGAACAGCTTATCGTTGTAAACGCAGCTGAAGGTCCTATACCCTGGTTTACATAGGAGAACAGCCTACCCTTCTTTACAAAAGGAGAACCCCATACCCTTGTAAACACAGCGGAACACTATACTCTTGTAAACATAGCTGAACAGCCTTTCCTTGTATGCACAGCTGAACATCCTATATGTATACTGTTGAAAGCTAACAGCTTAAGCACAAAAGCCTATATTTACCGTTGTAAACAAACCTGAACAACACTTCGTTGTTGACTATCCCACACATCAACAATTTTATGACTAAGAAACACGACCAAATGGTAAATGTAAAATAAAAGTTTATGTTTCCCACTTTAGAGAACATTCTTTAACGCAGTGGTTGACAAATCCCCTTGGAGATCGCATAACTTCCATGACCATTTTCAAAAAAAAAATACTCTCCGGTATATGGCGAGAAAAATTGCCATCTATTCATTTCTTATGACTATCAAATTACGTTTTTAATACTTTTAATATAGATATTTTTTGGTGCAAAAATTATTGCTAGAAAGATTCTGCTGTACATATTTATGCACCGATTACTATAGCGAATCGATGTGTTGATTGCGCCGTTATTTTGACTGATTGTTATAGGTAAAGATCGCTAAGGTGTTACGGTGTATAACCAGGCTATATCATGTACAAGTACAGTATATCGAACGACGAGTGTATGAAACTTGAGTGTGTGCTCAGAAAAAGTGGCTGAGAAGAAAGTTTGCTTTATAAATGTATGTTAAATTTCACTCATGTTTTTGTAAACGACGATATAAACTACTGTATGAAATGCTTTTTGCATCCTAAACTGTTTAGTCCGACAATGAAAAGATTAATTTATCCCTTGGGTAAAATTTGTACGGACGGGCAATCCCGTCTTTAAGAAATGGTTATCGGAAGCTAATTACTTGCCCTCTAGATGCGTTGGCTATGTCATCATAGTTACTGGTACATCTAGATTCGGCAACGTAGATTTATTCTTCATTGATTTACGTCTATTGGAAAACAATTTAGTTGTCAAAGAAGGCCATAATGTGTTAAATTTAACAGAAAGTCTGTTATCTGAGTGATGCTAGAATGCATTCTGTTATTACAACAGAATATTTTGTTAAATGTAAGACAAATATTCTAAAATTCCCTAATAGAGGGATTCTATTAGACTAACAGGCTATGAATTATGTTGAATACGACACAGTCTTGTCTCATAGTAACAGAATACATTCTACCATCACTCAGACAACAGGGCAGATTATTTTTGGTGTGTATATTTAGGTGATACAAATACTTATGGTCAGGATTCTAACACACATCGTATCATATATTTTTTAATCCAAACTGTTTACCACATAGTGTACTTCTGATTGATTGATTTACTTATTTCATTGGTGTTTTACGTCGTGCTCAAGAATATTTCACTTATACGACGGCGGCCAGCATTATGGTGGGAGGAAACCGGACAGAACCCGGGGGAAACCCACGACCACCCGCAGGTTGCTGGAAGACCTTCCCACTTACGGAGAGGAAGTACTTCTGCTTGAATAGTATTAAATGATTCTTTACGACCAAACTATGTTGAACGTTTCAAATAGCAATAACACTAAAGGAAACCCAGTATTCAGCCAAAACACAAAATTTACAAAAGTAAATGTTATGCATTCATGTTATGCCTCCAAGTTATGCATTCACGTTATGCATTCATGTTATGCATTCACGTTATGCATTCACGTTTTGCATCCATGTTATGCATCCATGTTATGCATTCACACTATGCATTCACGTTATGCTTTCATGTTATGCATTCGTGTTTTGCATTCATTTTATGCATTCATGTTATGCATTCCTGTTATGCATTCATGTTTGCATTCATTTTATGAGTTGAATTCGTCCACTGAGAAAGCAATAAAATGCTATTTAACAAAAATATTTGTAGTATTCTTTTTTTAAGCGAACTCATTTCCAAAAGTCTAGTATTCAAGAATTAATTCATTATCAAGACCATCGATATGGAGTCCGAACACGTTCAATTTTATCTGTGCTAACTGCAGACAGTCGAGTTCAACGACATATAATGACGTCGTGTTCTTGAATAAAGCTGACATCTTCATACCACTGCTTCACCGGAACACCCACCTTCAGAAGGTGTATTCTAATCGCTGTACTCGTTGATCTCAAACGAGAACGAAGTTTCGAATGCCAAAGTGTAACACGAGACCATTGTTCACAATCGAGATTTTCACTCTCCATTTCTCAGGGTTAAGAACGATTTTGAAGTAAAGCGCCCCCTGTAGGGCCTACTCTTTTTGCACTGGCACATTCGTATCAACTGAAACGAGAACACTGTACTCGCGTTACACATTTACGTGGATTCGAACATACCCAGAATGTCAACGGTTCTTTTTCTGCAGTGGGACCCTTGACTGAATTGAACACTACAGGAAGTCCGATCCAATTACAGATAACTCTTGAATAGGTCATGGCATGAAATCTATCCACACACATCTTCAGTTACATAATGTTTTAGAAATCGATGTTGTTTGATCATGTGACCCCAAGTCTTCGCTGCACACTTGAGATGAACACTCTGATTGGTCAAAGCAGCTCCTTTGATCTAGCACTTCCTTGTCCGAAAAGTGCTACATGTATTTGAATTGAACTCGAAGGTCTTTGCCTATATAGTGTCTACAACATAACACACAACTTGACATATTTCGACTTGCAAATGCAATGCATTTGTTGAGATATTCTAAACCAACATCCTCTGCGCATCGAGTCCGACACTGAACACGATATTCTTGAGACTGATGGGGCTTGAGACTGATATACTGAAATATTTAAAATTTCACATTATGGAGGGAGCGCGAAGTGGCTCCGTAAATAAGATGCGCTACTCCTAGCCACGATTAAAATGTGGGTTCAATCCCAGCCTTGAGCTGGAAATTTGATTCCACCGACCTCATTTTTCGTAGGGACCTTGGTGACAATAAGTGGTTGACGACACTCGTAGGATGCGTGTACATAGTAACACATGGGAAAGTTCGTCAGTGGCTTGGCAAAGATCGGTGGTTTAGGCCTATCTTTACCCATAAAACTGACCGGTATAGTACATGTATTAGTGAACGATTACTGAGCATGGCTCACTATTTATCCGTTTATAAACTATTTATCAATCAAATTTTTGATACCCGTCACGAAACTTTTGCGACTCCTATTAATGGTGGTACCCTCGTCGGAAGATATTCCAAACCTGAAGTCCTACATATCTAGCCCAATACTTGATACGGCCTTCCTTATTTCGAACTGGGTGTGATGGGACTGTGGGTGGACTAAGACCAAAGACCAAAGCTGGTGTTTGCTGTTGCCTCGCTTGGCGCTCAGCACTGAGAGGCTAGAGCAAGGAGACATGACTGGTTGGCCTTGGTGTCGGTTGTCAGTGTAATGTGACTGGGTGGGGTGTCATGTCTGGTGTCTTCAGTGATGGCATGCACTTGCCCTGCCACAAGAAGACACAGTATATGTACATATACCTAATGATTTCTCGTTGTCATATGACTGAAAACTTGTTAAGTACGATGTTGAACCCCAAGCATACATACTAAATCTTATCAATGCATTGTCATTCCTGAGGCTTAGACATCTGCACACATTTTGCAACCGTTGGTACCGACCTTTGTTATTATTTTTCAGAAAATCTCAGTCATACTTGCAAATAAGGTCAGTTCTCAGATACTCGTTAAGTCTATGCTACTGACCTCTTGATGCGTCAATCACAGGGGTATAGGAAGCAATTTCAAAGTGTGTGTGTGTGGGGGGGGGGGGGGGGGGGGGGGGGGGGGCGAGGGTCCAGGGGCCGCCAAGGCCCAGGAAGCTGTGAAGAAGCTATAGGCCTATCGCCTGAGAAACGTTTAAAAAACGCCAATCGGGCTATGGGAGAGATTGCATGCCCTTTGTATAGGCCTACGCTTTTACCCATCATTTTTTTGTCAAATATTTAGGCCTAAACTTCGCATATGATAACACTTTAGAAGCTAGTATTAAGAAAGGTTAGGATTTTGTATATTAAATAATTCAACACACACTTTTGACGTTTTATCCCCTAAGTTATCACTGTGCGTAGACCAATTTTCAAAAATACAAGTTTAGATCCCATAAAATATTTTTTTTAAAATTATACCCAGGCATATGACAAAGTTGTAAGCAGTTCATAATATTTATTTATAAATGTCTTACGCTATAGTAGTTGTTTTATTTTGTTATTGTTTACCTCTTGATTTGCTGTTGACGGTGTAACTTCACTGCATGACTTTGTTCGCTTGTGGAGGGACTTGTATTGCTAGACGACGAAGTTCGATTTACAGATGTAAAAAAGGAATCTATCGACTGTTAAACTCGACCAAGTTTGCCAGGCGGCTCCATGTCAATCGACTGACGAGTCCGATCTAAGGGAGCTAACTCATAAACACATATAAATATGTAGGCCCAAGGACGGAAAAAACGTGTAGGCCCTATATTAATAGTAATGTGCACTGGGAAAATTGCAGTCTACCATGTTTAGTTTACCGGAAATATATTTACAATAGTGTGATGTTTGTGCTACAAGTGTATATTATTTCCGGAACCTGAAAAGGGGGGGGGGGCAAAAGATATGCCCCGGAATCATGTATTTAAACGGACATCATCTAGAAATATCTCACAACCTTACATGAAGGCGACGGCAAAGAAAACACTAAAGTCAAATATATGTCATATGAAAAACTTAACATACATAGACTGCTAAATTTGATCAATCAAAATGCATAAAAATATAGGTCTGTGAATCCGTTATCTAAATGGATCTTGAAGCGTATTATTTCAAGCCAAAAATATAGATGTGACGTCACACATACCCTCATTTTTCATTTTAGTGTTCTCTTTGCCTTTGAGTATGTCAAGCCAGGGAACTGCTTATCTCGTAAAGGTGGACAACAATGTTGTTTTAAAAGTTTGTTCTAGAGCGAAGTACAACTATGACGTACCAGATGCTTCTAAAATTTCAAGTAATTAATGCTTTCGCCGCCAGTCGATGGCACTGTTTAGCGCGCGAAACAGAGGTTCACTTGTAAAATGTCTGACATTTTTGAATAGGGCACATAAATAGCGAGATATGTTGGAATTACCACTCGTGTATCCCAATGAATGGGACAGAAATTGTTCAGAAGACGTAGAGTAACCGTCGGCGAATGCAGTTCATCTGATTCTTAGCCATAACATGCAATTTTTTTTTCAGGTATCCTCGGTCTGCCGACTTACCAGAATGGTTAGTTGAAAAACGCGAATTTCCCTATGGCATTCGTCTCGGCCGTGAACTACCCAATATTACCAGTTCACAGCCAATTTTGTCGCTAGCCCACCACTGACAAGCGCTTCGAACAACGCTGGTGTGGAAAGTTTACTTTTCCTGACTTTTAACAGATTTAAGTGTTTGAGAGTTACCCCCCTTTAATGTTTGCACATATTTCTGTGCCGCAGTTTTTGATGCACGCTTAAAATTGGGTGCAGTGTCAAATCAAGGTTAAGCCGTCACTGCACATTTATTTACCCTACCAATAAATTAAATATTGACATAAGATATCAAGGGAGTAATATTTGTTGACCGTTCCGAACCTTAATCCTGTAAACAAACATCGATGAAAAATATCGCATGCATGCCTTGCGGGGATAGGATTTAAAGAGGTTTTAATTTTTTAAAACATCGGGATAAAGCCAAAAGCATTTTTCAAATTGGAAAGATGATCTGTATAATATTAGGATTTTCTTTTTATCTAAATTTTAGAGATAAAATTGCCATAGAATCTTTGTAAGTTAAATACAGTGGAAAGTATTTGTTTTTAGTTAATTTGCAGTCTAATGATAAAGATGATTTTAGCTAATTTTTTATTGATACAGTCTGACTTCAACGATCTTTTTAGATGGAATGTTTCGTTTTCAGGCAGTTACCTCTTTACTTTTTTCCAGCTCGTATCATTTTTTGTGTATAGGCCCACATACCACGACGTATATTAAATCTATGAGAGGAGTTATTTAAAATATATGTTCAATGTAGAAAACTGAAGTTTTAGGAAATTGACAGTGGGAATAACAGCGAGCTCTTGTGTAATGGGAATTATAAACTAGACAGGGGGAAATATTAGTGAGCTCTTTTGTCACGAGAATGATGAACTAGAGAGGGGGGAATAATGGCGAACTCATGTGTAACGGGGGGCCTCCGTGGCTCAGGTGGTTAGAGCGCTAGCGCAGCGTAATGACCCAGGAGTGTCTCACCAGTGCGGTCAATGTGAGTTCAAGTCCAGCTCATTCTGGCTTCCTCTCCGGCCGCACGTGGGAAGGTCTGACAGCAACCTGCGGATGGTCGTGGGTTTCCCCCGGGCTGTGCCCGGTTTCCTCCCACCACAATGCTGGCCGCCGTCGTATGAGTGAAATATTCTTGAGTAGGGTGTAAAACACCAATCAAATAAATAAATAAATAAATAAATATATATATAAATCTTGTGTCACGAGATTGATGAACTAAACAAGGGAAATAATGACGAGATCTGCTGCCATGAGAATTGTGAAGTAGGTAGGGAAAATAATGAAGAGATCTTCTGTATGAGAATTGTGAAGTAGGTAGGGAGAATAATGAAGAGATCTTCTGTATGAGAATTGTGAAGTAGGTAGGGAGAATAATGAAGAGATCTTCTGTATGAGAATTGTGAAGCAGGCAGGGAGAATAATGAAGAGATCTTCTGTATGAGAATTGTGAAGCAGGCAGGGAGAATAATGAAGAGATCTTCTGTATGAGAATTGTGAAGCAGGCAGGGAGAATAATGAAGAGATCTTCTGTATGAGAATTGTGAAGCAGGCAGGGAGAATAATGAAGAGATCTTCTGTATGAGAATTGTGAAGCAGGCAGGGAGAATAATGAAGAGATCTTCTGTATGAGAATTGTGAAGCAGGCAGGGAGAATAATGGCAAGACTTTGTGCCGTGAGAATGACGAGAATTGTAGATTTATTTCTTCCCGCTTCGGTGGCCTGAGGTTAGAGCATCGGCCTCGAAGCCCGGAGACGCGGGATAAAACCCTGGTTGGGTCTTGCCAAAAACTTCCAAAATGGTATTTGTTGCTGCCTCGCTTCGCGCTTAGCACTGAGGGGTTGGAGCAAGGAAACAGGACTTGTTGGCCGGGTGCCAGTATATTTATTTATTTATTTATTTATTTATTTGATTGGTGTTTTACGCTGTACTCAAGAATATTTCACTTATACGACGGCGGCCAGCATTATGGTGGGTGGAAACCGGGCAGACCCCGGGGGAAACCCACGACCATCCGCAGGTTGCTGGCAGATCTTCCCACATACGGCCGGAGAGGAAGCCAGCATGAGCCGGACTTGAACTCACAGCGACCGCATTGGTGACAGACTCCTGGGTCATTACGCTGCGCTAGCGCGCTAACCACCTGAGCCACGGAGGCCTCGGGTGCCAGTATAATGTGACTGGGTGGGGTGTCATATCTGGTGTCTTCGCCGTGGTACTTCAGTGGAGGTAATACATGGACACACTAAATGACCCCTCGTCGTCATGTGACTGATAAATTGTTAAGTACGACGTAAATTAACCCCAAGCATGCATACACACACACACACGCACACACACACACACACACACACACACACACACACACACACACACACACACACACCACACACACACACACACGCGCACACACACACACACACACACACACACACACACACACACACACACACACACACACACACACACACACACACACACACACACACACACACACACATACATACACTACGCCGAGAATATAGGTACATGTACATTTAATACTTTGAATAATCTCAGTAAATTCTGGAGGTGAGAAAAAAAGAATACCACAGCAACAAAGAGCCTTTGTTATACAGTATCAAAGGATTTATTTATTTATTTGATGGGTATTTTACGCCGTACTCTACAAAATTTTACTTATAAGATATAAGTATTAGTGAGCGAGAAGATGTTTACGCCTTCTCTCATTTAACACTACAAGTCATGTATGAGTTATTAAGGTACGTCTTTTGACTTCTGAGAAAAATATATCCATAAAGTGGAAAAGTTTAGTCAAATAAGTAGGTAGTGTTTCTACCATCCTTGCCTTACTTACATTATACATTTCTTACAGTAGAAATGAAATACATCATCAAAAGGATGTCCAAAGCGATAACGGGCCGGGTGACGTAATGCCTGGTGTGTACTACATGGCTTTCCAGTGATGCAGCATTATGTAAGTGGGTCGACCTTGGGACCCGCATTCCCTGCAAGGAGAAACGAAAGCGCAGTTTAACAATGAAATAATCATGAAATAAGTATGCTATATCACAGAAGCATACGGTGTAGTGATGACTTGGTATAAACGAAGCGGTATCTTATAAGTAATGTGGACACTGGGTCCAGAATGTCTGGAACACTGCTTTTTAACTGTGTCTAATTGCATTTAACCCGAGGGACCGCAGCGTAATGACCCAGTCTCTCAGCAATGCGGTCGCTGTGAGTTCAAGTCCAGCTCATGCTGGCTTTCTCTCAGGCCGTACGTGTGAAGGTCTTGGGTTTCCCCCGGGCTCTGTCCGGTTTCCTCCCACCATAATGCTGGACGCGGTCGTATAAGTGAAATATTCTTGAGTTCGGCGTAAAACACGAGTCAAATAAACAAATAAATCATTTAACGCGAGGCTAAACGCTATATGTCCATCGTATTTTGGTAAACGACTATTTTATGAACTAGCATGGAACAAAAACGCTATATGTCCATCGTATTTTGGTAAACGACTATTTTATGAACTAGCATGGAACAAAATTTTGGGTACTGATTTTATACATTCGCCTAGAGCATGTCTTTCCGTCATAACAGAAAATTGTGGACTTCTGCTTACATTAATCTGACCTATTTTCTAACTTTTTTATGTTCTTATAGTTTTTTGGTTGCATATGTTGAACG
Source organism: Liolophura sinensis (assembly GCF_032854445.1). Classification (NCBI taxonomy): domain Eukaryota; kingdom Metazoa; phylum Mollusca; class Polyplacophora; order Chitonida; family Chitonidae; genus Liolophura; species Liolophura sinensis. The sequence continues at coordinate 24,536,945 of NC_088301.1, read as the reverse complement.
TTGTTTTGGAAATTGCTCTTGCGATTATTGACCCAGAAAATTCATTTTCGTTGCCGCTGGTATACAAATTTCTATTTTCTTGCACAGATTGAAAAACGGATAATTTGAGACTGAACGTCTTAAGTATTTTTCTTGTTCCTTACCTTTATCCGTTCCTTTTCAAGTGGTAGGCTTAGTGTTTGTTATTTCCAGACAAATTTCAAATTGTTTCTTCCATCCTTTTGACAATATACGACACACCACTCCATGCCCACCCCAAGCCCCTTTATAACTCATCTGTTTCTAACGTTAAATTCAAATTGTCTTTGTTTCCTTGATTAATACTTCACGCCGTACTCAAGATCATTTATCAGAGATGACGGCTGTCGCGTTTACCATTTAATACCACAACTCTTGATAGAGTGCTGAAGGGAAATTGTTGAATGCCAAGTTCAATTGTCATTTCATCCCTCCTGATAGATGTAGGGCCTATAGTGTGTACGTTCGCTGTGCACAGTGCTTTCTTCTCTTACCCAACACACCTCTTTCTATTAATAATCCACAG